>NW_026138156.1:1497528-2246292 GCF_025592945.1 Manacus candei | reverse complement strand
GGGGTAAAAATTTTGGATATGAATTACAATGTGAGAATTTGTGTGCTGTCTATCTCAGGATTTCTGTTTCTATAGTCTTAGTGTTTGACTGTTTCATAAAATAACCAGCTTATCTTGATGGTTTCTTTTTCTATTGAGAAAAGTGTTTATAACCTATATGTTCTTGAAAAGTAGGAAATAAACACACACAGAAATTCTGCATATGTATGTGAGATGTGTCTGTGTATCTTACATACAACCCTGATAATTACTTAGTGGCTGAATTACACCAGTACATTTGAAACCAACTTGTAAGGGGAACCTACCGTATTAAGAACCATGTATCATATGCACAGTTCCTAAATATTTACAAAATAGTGTTTTAATGGTATTTTGCAGACAAGGAATGGAAAGTCAGATTAAGTGATCTGCTCAGTATAAAGCTTTGTATCAAAAATGGAAATTGCATACCCCCATTTCTTTTCAAATTTCACCTGGAAATTAGTGAAGAGAAAACAAAATGTCTCAAGAAGGTATATTTGGATAAACTCAAGCAGATCCCAAGACTGAGCAGAAGGTCCTGTTCTGCTATCTGCAGCTGAAAACATGCTGATGTTTTGGTGACGTGTCTATCCACTCCTGCAAAAGGTTGGCAGCATCAGCCTTGGGACCTGGGAGAACATTATGGGATTCCCAGAGAAATCCTTTGGAAGACTTGGTAGGTACTATTCAGTGTTTCTCTACAAAGCTTCTAACTGAATTGAGGTTTTTCTATGCTTAGCAGTTAAAGCAGGTTTGAGTCTATGTGTTATGGCACCTGAACTAACAATAGCATTTTTTTTTTGGTATTTTGATTAGTAATTAAGACTTTATTTAGTGCAATGAATTATTTGTTCCATATATATGGTATGTTCCCTTTTGATGTCAATGAGTTCTTCAGTGTAAAAAAAAAAAATTGAAAAATAATCCATTACTAGAAAGTGTAAGAAACATTACATTTAAACCACATCTAAATCATAAGTGATTTTCTTTGGGTATAGTTTGCTGAGTATTTAGCCTTGTCTTAGAGGTGAATATGACAGAGAAGGAGAAAGCTCAGCCAAAGATGCTTATATTTTTTCATACCAGTAATTAACACTGGTCTAGTCTGAGGTCCATGTGAACCCAGAAGGAGCCCAGTTACTGAATTCATGGTTTGAAACTTAAGAACAGTCAGAACAGAAGTAGTGTCCTGCTTGTGAAGTCACATGGCAGTAAAGTTGTATGTGCTTTGCTGAGAAGAATGATGATACTGGATGAGATATAGGGTCTTCCTACCTTTCTAGCAGTGGTCAGAAGGAATGATTAGGAAAACAGTAGAGAAAGAAGGCAAATAAAAACAGAAGGCAAATCTTTCCCCTAAAATATTCTCAACTTTTTACATTAAGCAGTGTAGAGATTAGAACCAGCTTTTATGCAAAATGTTGTATTTAATAAAGGTTTTTCTTATGTCATTATTCCATTAGTTTATGTAATTACTTTCCAGTAAAAATATGGTGCTAGTTCTTCCACAAGCAAATGTGGAGTATGGGGAAAAACTGTTTCTTAATTTAGGCCCATCTCATCAAGGGCCAACTAATTCTTATAGCCTTTGTAAATCTCTTCCTGTTTTCAAGCATCTTTGGCTGTCATTCCTTTGCTGGTTCTGAAGCCTTTTTGACTGTACATCGTTCACAGTTCACAACCTGTTTCTCGTGCCTCACTGTCTGAATTGTGTGTACACAGAAAGAAGGCTTCCTGAGATAATGGGGATAGAAATGGCAAGAGGTTCATGGAATAGCTACTCTAATCATAGTGTGACATTAATTAGGCTACAAAGTTATTTCTGTGTAGGTCAGAGAAAGAACAGCAACAGAGTGAAGTAAAATATTACCAAGGGGGAGATACATGTGACAGCAGGAAAAAGGAGGCTTCATTATTTCTTATTTTGAGTGCTTTTAAGCTGAACTTTCTAATGAGTTACACAGTTATAGGTTTTGTTATTTTTGTTTTACTTTATAATCCTATGCTTTGCAGTGGAACGTTACTGTAAACAGTTTTGCTTAGAAAATAACTGGAAGAGGGCATTCATTTTTACTGTTATTTTTTGTATTAAATGTGCTTAAATTATGTATCAGCCCTGATTTTTCTGATGAACATCACTCCAGGAAAGGCAAGTTCTTCAGCTTTGAGCTCAGTGAAGTAGAGATTCCTGAATTAAAATTTATGTGACAGTACAATGGCATGAGATGAAAAATCAAAGTAAGCTTTTCTGCTGCATTTTTGATGGATTTTAAGGTGTGTTGATAAAATTTACAGGACTTGCAGACGCTACTTCAGCTCATGCTGAAATAAATGAGAATTTTTTCCTTTGTGTTTCTGTGCTTTCTATGCTCTATGGAGAACATAGGATTCTAGCTCAAAAGAAACATTTTAACAGTGAAACGTCTCATAACCACATTTTAAGATGTGATTCGAGTGAAAATTTAAATCCTCAAATAACATTAATTCTTTTGACTAAAACTCCTGAGGCAGAGAATGTAAATGGTGAAGCAGGGGCTTTCAGAAGTGTGAAAAAATATCCTATACTGTTGATAGGAATTTCCTCTGCAGTATGTCCAGTAGCACCATTAGATATTTGGACATAGTGACACTGCTTGAATAATGCCCTTCAGCTATCATCACTGCTTTGGCTGTGTTCACTTCATGGCTGGGCTTCGCGAACGAAGATTTGGGAAGGCTCTATCCCCATTTGTTACAGGTACGCTGGTGGCTTATGAGGCCAATACGAGACAGACATATCCGATTGCAAAAGGCTTTGGCTGTGTACTATTTTAGTGATATAGAGCTTATCTGACTTTAGCTTTTAAGACATGTATGTGTGGGAATGCACATGTGATTTAGTTGTAACTGTTGCAGAGAGGCAAATGGGGAAGTATTTGCTAATAAAGGCTGCCCCGGAGCATTTGGAGCGGTCAAGAGCTTTGCCGTTGGTTTCCTCAGGTTCTGTAAGGTGAATACTCTCACAATGCAGTTTACAGTAACTTTGGGGAATTAATTGCATACAAGGTTACTGTTTAGTTATTTAAACTTAAAATTCATGCTATAGATGATTCCTAGAAGCCTACTCATTGGTTATGAGCAGTATTTCTAGCTATTTTTTTCTTCTTCTTTAATCAGGAAATTATTTTGATGTATGAACCATCTCACATAAAAATGTACCCCTAAAGTATCAAAACAGTAAGAGTTATAAAAGACAAAATATGACACACACCCCATTCCCTTTGTATGTGCTATGTAATTATCTTTTCTTGTCCTTAATAGATTCTAGTTTGTTTCACCATGTTTTCTTTAGAACATTTCCTTCTGGAAAACCATGGTAAACAGGCTTCAGCTTTGTGTTTGGAGGATGGACATGGTTCCCCTCTCAAAAGGGGAAAGAATAACCTGAAGAAGGTTTTAATGTTTGAATGTGATGCTTAGCTAGGGAGGAAGTTTGATTGTTGTTGGTTTCTGTTAGAGTTTGTATGGAGAGGTATAGACAGTACTATGAAGTTTTTTGTACCTACTCTCTAAGAATTCAAATCGTGGTTCACATAGGAAAGGATCATGGAAAAGGCTATGTTCTCTTAATACTCTGATGGTGAAAAATAATGAAAAAACTGACAATTATCCTGTCTATTAATATTGTGAAGAACATTAATTAAAAAAAAAATCTTAAAATCTTCTGGCTCAGGGAGATTTTGCATGGGTGAGTTTTTTGCAGTGGGTTTTTTTTCTATGTCTAGCATAAAATATATATTTATTATTTTAGTAAAGCAACAGTTTAGCATTTCTAGCAATAACAAGCCACTGCAATTATGAAGCTGAGATAAAATTCAAATAGTTTAGAAGTGTTCATGCCTGAATAAAATTTTGGGCACAAGCTCTGAAAGCACAGCAAATATTTGCAGACTGTAAATTGACTGTGAGAGGAGAATAGTGTCTGTAGGTTGTTAAACTCTGTTTAATATTAAGGATCCCTCACAGGCAAAAGTATTTATATGTAACTATCTTTTATATTCCACAATGGTGAGAAACTAAGGGTCTTCTGTGTGTGTATTTTTGTTTGGTACATTGGCTTCTTACACTCTCAGAAATACGTGTGTGGTTTGCATCTCTGGGAATTGGCAGGAGCAAAATTTGGCTCTATTTTAAAATTTTTAGTGTCACACTGATATAATAAATCTGTTTTAAACCCCAGATTCTTTGAGGATGCTATTTTTTGTGAGCATCTCTTACTCTGGAACATCACTGAATTTTGGGGCAGCTCTGCATACACAGCAGCTACAAAATTGTACCCTCAGTAAAAGTGACAAGGTAATATGAGATGCAAACCAAGGGTTCCCCAGAAACCTCCAGGAAAGCAGACATATGAGGGCTATTTTTGCTAGGAAGAATAAAATGACAAAAGAAGAAACCAGGTTTCAACTTACTTTAGAGGAACATAAGGTAATAAAACAAGGTAATAGACTTTGTAGTCAAATGCAGATGAGAGCAGGTTTACTGTTGTTAAAAACCGCACTATTGCAAAACTTTCCACTTATATGAAACAGAGGATGGAATTGAACACGTGGAACTGGATGGACTTGTTTCTTTTATGTGTATTATCAACAGCAAATCTCCTATCCGTTGGTAACACTGGTGACATGAGCAGTTTTGAAAGAATGTGGGCACACCAGACTGGTAAAAACAGGGGAAAATGAACATCCCAGGGGAGATGAAAGTTGCTGAAACTGAAGGTTCAATTTTCCCACAAGTGCTTGCAATGAAGCCTTGTCTGTGAGTGCATGTTTGTCTAAAAGAAAAAAAAGGTTTTGTGATTAAATGACATATTTATTAAAGATGTAAAAAATAAGAAAACTTTTTCACTGACAAAACGTAAAATTCAGTTGGACTGAAGATTTTCCCTTCTAGTTTAGGGGTTTGGCTGCTGAACCCACAAACAGACCCTCAATCTTGCCTATGTCTTCCTGAGTGATAACTCACCTGTGTGTTTCTCAGAACATTTTGTATTGCTGTTAAACTCTCTGGGTTGCTCATGATTTTTTAAAGTCTTTTTGAGTCAGAAGCTCAAAAATGCACAAATCTCCCATTTAGATGACTGAAAGTGGATATCAATATCTGAAAGTATACAGCATGAGAAACACAATGAAAGTGATGGGGTAACTGAGAGAATCACTGCAATCTTTGAACATGCAAAAGAGTAATTGAAAAATACAGTACTTGTGTGTGTGTAGATATATATATATATATGCAAGCTACTTTTTTATCATGGTGGTATGTATTCTTAACCACATTTGATACATAGCAATCAAAATACATCTATCCTTTACAAATGCATGATCAAATCAGGTGAAACTCAATTTCACTCTCTTGCACAAATAACATTTGGCCTTGAGTGAGTATTCACACTCCTGTCAAATGTAATGTAATTCTTCCAGAGGCAACCTACAAACAAAATAGTTTTCTTTTGCTAGGTGTACTTGAAAAGGTTGCAGGAAAGAGTAGGAGATCAGAGAACATATGTTATTGTTCACTAAGCTGTGTATCAGATATCAGAAATTAATGAGGCAAAGAAAGCAAAAAGCAACAAGCAATGCAATCAGCAGCAAATAAATTTGGGAAAAACTCAAGTGTTTTGGGAGACAGGAACAATAGGTGTTCTCTCCCTTTTATGTATGACAAACCTGAAAATGTGGAGACCTGAATAAAAGCATTAACGTAATTGTGCATGGAGGTAGCCATCAAACTTCAAAACAAAGCTGGAAGTTGCTAGTGCTATGCCAAGATTAAAATAAGCAAATGAGGAAATACAAGACAAATGGATCTGTAAATAGTATAGTTTTGTAAAACAAATTTTCCTGATGGAGTAAATAATCTAATCTTTCCCAGAGCAGCATCAGAATGCCCATCACAAATGGGATGCTGTCTTCATTCTGAAATTGTAAGCAGTTTTAAACAACTGTTTTCTCTGCCTTACTACAGAAAGGTTTGTATTTTCCACCAAATGGAAGAACATTTTAATTATTTTTATGGGGCCATGGGATAGAATGAATTTGTTGATATCTTGTCATAGGAGACAGAAAGACCTGTTTCATGGGAGGAGGAAAAGGCAACCTCTCTGTTTGTTGAGTGATGCACTGGATGTTGAAAAGTCCGACAGTAATGAATGTTAGACTTCTAAGATACATAGAGCGCAGCTAGAGTTACACAAAAAGCTGCACACTATTTTTGTTAAAATAATGATAGATTTTCTAAAGCAGTTTGAGTTTTGTCTCTAAAAGGGCAAGGTAAAATAAATTATGGCTTTATGGGTATTTAAGTGGGGTTATTGTCATACAGGAAAAATGTGAAGTTTGTCAACTCAGATAGTGAAACCATTCTGTCATTTCATGCTTTTCAAATTTATGATTTCAAAATGAACCAGTTTCAGGAACAGATCTGCATAGCTTGAAAATTTTTTTGCTTACAGATGATAATTTTGAACATCTGTATATCTTTGCAGAATCATTAGATTAATTTATGAAAATATCTACTAAACTCTCCTTGTCCTTTAGATCCCAGCACTACATGACGATTGACAAAATTCTATGTTTTATTACTGTGTAATAAAACAGCTCTGCTTCAAAATTGGTCAGTTTATTGATTTTTAGTGGCAAGGGATTTAAATGTATTCGCTTTGCAGGCCATTACTGTTCCACTTTCAGAAACAAAGCTGCTGTTGTGAGTAGTGAATTAAGCATGCAGATATTATGATAATCGGAGAAAATGAAATGTTCACACTGTAGGGATGTATCTGTGAAAGATTTTATGGAATATCCTTTCTGAAACCTTTGTCAATAAAAACAGATTTTAGCCTGGCTTATAGTACAGCTTTGTGCTTTTTCATGTTCAACTTTCAGAAAAACAATGAGGAAAATATAAATGTTTTAATTCTTTGTTTATTTTTCATATATGTGGCATTTATAAAGAGGCAAGTTAGGCAGTCGTTTCATTGTCATTCCACCTTTTCTTCTACTTTTTCCTGGTTAAAAATCCTAGAATATATTCTATTTGTGTGAATTGAAAAGAGAAGGAAACAATCAATTTTCCGTAGCAAACATGTTAATTTTATGCTGTCACTAGGTCAGGCTGAGGTACTGGCTTTGTCTTGCCTGAGAACTAAAAGGGTTAAGGAAAGTTGTTCTTTATGTGAAAGAAGTGGAATAAGTGAGTTTGTCCATAGTCAGTTGATTGTCACCTTCCTCATGGAGAAGGTTTCATTTAGTTTAATTTATTGAAGATGAGGGACTGGGGGGAAAAAGGATCAAACTTACTGAGTCACAACTCAGCCCTGCTGTGCTCAGGCCCCCATGGCGCTCTCTGACACTCAGGAAATACACAAACAAAAATCCCACTGAGTCCTGTACACAGTGGAACTGTTTAGATAATTGCTGTTCACAAAGCAGGTTTATTCTGGTTATCTAAAACTTTCATATGTTAAATTTTGTTGTGAGTGTTGGCTTTGGAGATAATTTTCCATAAAATGAAATTACAACAGTTGAAATAAAATCTTATTAGACTATCCAGCCTAAACAAACTATATTTTGAAATTATTGTGTAATAATAAGGGATGTATTCATTAAAGGCTGCATCTGATTTTTTGTCTTTAGATGTCCTTTATATATGCATACTCTTTCAAGCTTTCAGAATGGTACAGTTAATGTGACTAAACAGTTTTCATTGATACTATCTACTTAGAAATCCTTAACATAGTGCTTTGAATATTGGTTTTCAAAGATATAAGTTTTGAAGTAAGGTGTTGATAACTTGAACCGGCTTAGATGCAACTGGTTGCAGTCTTGAGGTTTTATTTCTACCTATGGGCAAGGGAATAGCGTAAGCTTATAGGGTAAAATGCAGACCTCTTAATCAAAATACATAATAAAGAGGTTTCTTAAATTTGCCTTAAAAGAGGAAGGTCAAGAAAGGTACAGGCAAGCTGCAAATGGGAAAGGAAACCAAATATTTGATGGCTAAAATTTTTGTTTGATTAGTCACAATAAAAGTGGACTATAGATACGTAATTTACATAAATGCTTTTACAGAAATTTAATAATTTGTTCTGGTATGTATTTAATGTGGGGATTAATAAGAATTCAACATACAGCCAACATGGATTTTCAAGGAGTCATGTTAAACTGAAGTAGTTTTTTCATGGACTGTTGGGTGGGTGGAAAACAGTGGCTGTGACACAGTTTGAGTTCATACAGGCTTTGTTACACTGACCTCTTTCACACCTCAGAAGCAAATCACCATAAGTTAAATGCCCAAGATGCTTAAATGAAAATGTCTTTGCTGTTTATTGTGAAGTTGGAAGGATGCTCATTATGGCCTGAGTCTTAGTTTGGTTTTTATTAGCCCCCTCTGTGATAAAAAAGGTAAAACTTAAGGGGCTGTTATAGTGCAAGGGCTAGCAAGCACTTGGAATCCAGGTTGGAAATTCAAAAAGATCTTGGTAAATAAAATTTCGAGGTGACTAAGATCAATGAAGACAAATGCAAGTCAGAAAAAGGGGGAATAATTAGCTATGCAACAGTGCTGCTGAAAAGGATAACAAACAGCACACCACAGTCCAAGTCAGCAATATGTTGCTGTTCCGGGAAAGCCAGAAGTTATTCTGAAATATATTAACTAAATTACTGTATGGTACTCTATTTGTAGGATAGTGTATTACTGTCATGGTACTCTATTTGGTGATGGTCAGGCCTCAGTTGTAGAAGTTGAAGGGCTCAGAGATACCTGTAATGATGATTTTGAAAAGAGAAAATAATAAAAAATATTAGAAGAATTTTCACTAAATAAGCAATAAAATCTGAGTGGGGCATTGGGATGTCAGCCTTACAATAAAAATTATTAGCAAGAAGTGATGATCAGCTCTTATGGTTCTTTGTGTATTTGGTTTTGTTTATTTGTTGGTCTTTTTGTTATTTGTGGAGGGTTTTTTGCTAACAGAAGTAGAAAGGAGTAGTTTAGGTTTTTATAAATACAAACTGGATTAGGAAAAGCTTTCCAGTTTGAAAGTGAAGCCCTGGAACAGTTCCTACAGGACACTGGAGGTTTAAAAAAAACACACAACAAAACAAACAGAACCCAAAAAACCAAATACTACAGAGTTGGGGATCTCACCTGAAATATGGGACACCCAAATGAAGTTACTATATCATATTTTAGAGATTCCATATAGCATAATTAGACTATTAATTATTTTGAAGTGAAATTTAAGTTTTCTGCATTTAACCAAAATGTTTTTCTTTCTATTACTACAAATATAATTTAAGTGTCTTTTAAATAAATTTTAAATTTCAGTTAAGTTTCTGTGTTTTCCATTAGGAAAAAATATTTGGCCTCAAATTCCTGGCTAAAACAAGGAATCCATCATTTGTATATACAAAAATGTATATAAATGATTAAATTCCTTTGTGAAAATGAACACTTTATGTACATCTTTGAACAAATTGTAATTTCAACTGTGCACCCCTAACTCATACAAATGACCCTGAAGATTTAGGGGTTTTATCAGTAAACTCTAATTTATACAGCCTTGTGTTTTTTAATGCTAGGAGAAGATTTGTCGGCCCCGTCATTTGTTCAGAGTACTTCTGGTACTGAATAGCTGAGGGTAAACAGGGACAATTTCTGTTGCTTCATGTACCAGTAGATTATTGTTGATATATATTTACAAAATGTATACATGTAAATAAAATATCTTTTAACTTATAATTATATATATAATATATGTTATTGTAGAGAAGCAAGATTCAGGATAGGAACAGTTCCAAGCATGGAGAAAAGCATACAGCAATTGGCAGGACTTTCATATGGACTTTACTGTTATTGTGTGGTTTCGTTGTGTTCACACTGCACAGTGCACAACTGGACATGCCCAGGCTTGTCATGAGTTTGCCTGCTGCCTGCTTCCCCCACTCCTCCCCTTTTAGCCCATGTCCGATTCCGGTTTGTCCCCCTGCTTGTCTCTGCCCTATGTTCTGGCCTTTTCGGTGCCTGAGCTGACAAAAAGAGTGTGTGCACGCCTGAATAAAGAACTCTGCTTGCATCCTTCCTCGTGTCCTGTCCCCTCTTCGGACCGCGACATGTTATGATGATATATCATTTAAAATTTTTATATATGACTTGTAATTTTAGAATTTATGTCTATATAAATATATGTCATTATTTCAGAAAAATACTCTACAGTCAGATCTTTTAAGTTGATTACTTGATCTTAGCATAAGTGGCCTTTGCTGCTTCAGTGTGGGCAAACTCAACTCCTCTATCAGCAAGACAGCACAAAAAAAAATGTAGTAGTATATCAAAAAACAGTATTTAGAAATAATATTTTTACAGCTTACAAGTTAAAACATAACCAAGTTGACTCCCGAGTATTTTCTTGAATATATTATACTATATACCATATATATAAAAATTTATATTACATGTATATAAAAGTGTATACTTGGAACGTGAGTCTTTAAAGTGTGTTGCCTGATGATCCGACGCCATTAATCTCAGTTGAAGAGAAGACTTACTGTCTTTTATGTGCAGGGCTGACCTTGCAAACACTTGTGAAATTGCCTCATGAGAATAGAAAAAATAATCTGTTTCTTTGGCTTCTTATCTATATTCTTTGTGGATAATTCCTAAAATAAAATTTGGGAAAGTGTGTCTGAAATCTAAAGAAAGTAGCTATTATGTTGCAACTGGCTGTGGCGTTTTATAGCTTTTTAAATTTTTTTTTTTAAATCCTTTATGACTGCTCTGTTCCCTGCAGTGTATTTGTCAAGTGCAGAAAAAGTTCACAGCAGATATTATACTAAGGTACCAAAGCTAGTGAAGTGTGAGATAATCTTCTGCACTGAGAATTAGCGTCTTAGGCAACCAAGTGAAAAACCAAAGGGGAAGTTTAACATCTAAGACACACCTGAAGTTGTATCAATACCTTTGACTACCTTCTTACATGTTAATAAAGGGGGTTTTTTTAAGGAGAGTTTGTTTTGACAGGAGACAGTAACTCTGCTTCAAAATCCTATCTTGCTTTTGGAATCCAAGTTTCTAAATTTTAAATAGAATAAAATTTTCTAATACGGCAATATAACCTTTACAGATGTGTTTTATTCACTATCCTGTCTGTATGCAATGTATATGGTCCCATATTTTTTTTGTAAAAAAAAAAATTAGAAAAAGTAAAGAAGGAAATGTGAGTATTCAGTGGGTTCTGGTTTTTCGTCCTAGATTACATTTCTATTTCTCCTCTGGACTCCCAGCCACTTCTGAATCCCAGAAGAGTTAAAAGAACAAATTTTGGGAGGAACTAATTGAATTCTTACCAAAGTCTGTCTTTAAGACTGGACAAGACACCATTAGCACAAGACACCATTCAGGTAGTGGAACTACCTGAAATCATAGGTTAGAGAGTAGATATTGACAGTTTCTAAGTTGCACAACACTCCTGTTCATTATCATAAGGCTGTAATGACATAACCCTTGGTTTAATGGAAGAGATATTATAAAGTACATAAGGTAATACTGGTGTCTACATTATGCTCATTTACTGGTTTTATGAACCAAGAATCAGTCTCTTCCAGGATAAATGTCATGTTTCTGTCTCTACTCAGTAATATGAGGCTAGAATGGAGCAGGGCAGTGTAGCGGATATATCAACCACATGTGCAAGGGCTTAATAAACTGTAAAAAGCAGAAGTGAAGACAAAATCGCTTCTAACTGATGTTGTTTCAGAACCTTATTGCTTTTTCTCATAAGAACTAGAACTTTTATAAGAAACACCAAAGGAAGGATTATGCCATTGATGCAAAGGCATACTGTTTTCAGGGAGGCAGAATGGAAAAAAATCAGATGGGGAAATATGCTTATACATAAAATGTTCACATAATCTCCAATGTGATTTAGATAAAATTCAGGTACTTTTACAATGTCACTGTTAGAAGTGTGAACAAAGTATAAAAATGCGGGAAGTTTTTATTGTTAAATTCCTTTTTCCATAGTATTTTCGCTCTAGCAGCTTAATAAAACATTTTATCAGGTGCATGATAAGGAGGATAAATCAGATGTCCGAACTGATGTAGCCTCACTGTGATCAGCCAATAAGGGCCATTAGTGTGGCCAAGACTGCCTATCATCATTTCTTGTAAAATGATGATAAGGGACAAATGAATTCAGAAATAAAGTTGCACTCTTCTCATTCTGATTTTAGTGACAAAAATCTTCCTGTGTTCAGTATTTTAACCATTTTATTTTGTTTAGTTTGTCTCATGATTCTTATGAAAATATATTTAATATTCAGGGTTTGTATTGGTTTTGTGTATGTGTCTTTCCTTCTTCTCCCTCCCCAGTTCTGAAGAAAATGTATTTTAGAAGGTAGTTGTTTTCCAGGCAATGAGTATTTACCATCCAGCCAACTTGGCTGCTGTGTTTATTTGCTTGCCCTTTGAATCAACAGCTGCCTAGCAGCTCCTAGTGTGGCTGCTTGCGATGTGGTGGAGAATGAGAAGTTCTCCTTCTTCCAGTACATCTCTTGAACTTGTCTTTGTTGGTCTCACTGGAGAAAAGCCCAGGGGAGATACAGCCAGAATTTGTCATTCTCATCCAGACATTTTTTCAAATGGGAGCTTTGTGAAGGTTGTACCGTGTTGCCTGCTCTCCCAGCACACAGATGCCATATGTAGTATGAGTCAGCAGTGCCCTGGCAGCCAGGAGGGCCAACCGTGTCCTGGGGGAGCATCTGGCAAAGCACTGCCAGCTGGTTGAGGGAGGGGATTGTCCAGCTCTGCTCTGCTCTGTGTGGCCTCACCTTGAACATTGTGGACAGTTGGTCATTGCAATATAAGAAAGATATTAAGCTGTTAGAGAGTGTCCAAAAGAGGACCACGAGGATGGTGAAGGGCCTTGAGGGGAAGCTGTGTGAGAAGTGACTGCGAACACTTGGTCTGTTCAACTGGAGAAGGGGAGACTGAGGGGAGACCTCATTGCAGTTACAACTTCCTCAGAAGGGGAAGAAGAGGGACAGACGCTGATCTCTGCTCTGTGGGGACCAGCGACAGAACCCAAGGGAATGGCCTGAAGTTGTCAGGGGAGGTTTAGGTTGGATATTAGAAGAATGTCTTCCCCCAGAGGGTGTTTGGGTACTGGAACAGGCTCCCTAGGGCACTGGTCCCAGCACCAAGCCTGACAGAGCTCAAGGAGCATTTGGACAACACTCTTGGGGATAGTCCTGTGTGGGGCTAAGAGTTGGACTCGATGATCCTTCTGGGTCCCTTCCAACTCATCATATTCTATGATTTCAGGACCTCTGATCCTATGGTTGTGGACAGAGGCAGCTACCGTGGTTGTGTGCTGGGGTGCCCCCATGCTGGCAGAGATGCTCCCTCCTGCCAGAGGCCCCTGTGCCAGGGCTCAATCTGCAGCTGTCTGAATGCTGAGCTCCCAGCATGGGTGTCTTGGTGTTCAGTGGCAGTAAGAAGAGATGACTTTCAGATGACTGAGTTCAAGACGTCACAATATTTTGCGCTGGGTTTTTCTCGCTACCATTTTGACGCAGGAGCTCTATTTCAGTGTGCGAACAACTTGATTATCTGTTAGATATACTGTTGACTGGCAGGCAAACAGAAATCTGTTTTTCTGTACTGTAGTATGTACGGTGTATTTATTTTCAGTGTAGGGCTGATCAAATACTTTCATGTGACAAGTTTTCTTGCTGTCTGGGTAGATTAAAGAAATTAGAAACAATTGAAATAGTGATTTCACAGAACTATTCTTTTAAGATTCTTTGAGGCCTGTGCCTGAGGACACTGAGTGTTTTCAGCAAATACTTCAGTGGGTTCTGAAGGGCCTCATGAAGACTGACCTATTGCTGAGTGCCCCAGAGAATTGTTACATAATCATCCTGTGTGTGAATGTAAAAAAACCTGTATATATACTTTTGTTGATTTGCTTAAGTACTGTAAATTTTAAGAAATACACGAGGTAAGAAGAAACAAGGAAATTTTTACAGGTAATACAAAGATTTTTGAATCAGATTTGTAAAGATCAATTGATTCCACAGTGGCTTATGCAAATTACAGAGACTGTAATACCACAGAAATCAGGCACCTCATCTGAAATGATGAAATACTTCTCATTGGTAAAAACTATCATAAGCTTATTTTTCTTGAAAGTTATTGTTCTATCAGGATTCAGGTTTATTTTATAAATAATATTAGCTTCTGGAAATAAATCTACCAAACTATTCCTGCTCATCACCCAGGCCTCTCTACATAAGCCATTCTTTGCTGCATTGCTCTTCTGTTTACCCTTGTGTTTAATTTCTGTAAGTATTAATGCAAAGAGCTTAAACCAAAACTAAGATAACTAAGATCATTTTAACTGGGTTAGCTTCCAGCTTCTGCTTTACCTCAGGTTTGTTAGCAGGCACATCACTGGGCTTATTGACTGCAGAATGGCTCCACAAAGGCTTCTGAAATCCAAAGATGTGGGCTTTCCTCCCTCTGCTGTATCTTGTTTATGATGGTAAGAAAGTTTTGCTATAGGAAAGCCTTGTAGCTGTGACTTATTTGTGTAATAGTGTTTTCTATCGTAACAGAACAAACTTTCCCATTGACTGAGCCCCAGCATGGCTGTACAAGTCACCCTTGTACACCTTCCTTGCTTGTACTTTCCCTCTGGTTCTAAAACAGAATAAACAAATTGCCTGCTCATCATACTTTCTAAAAACTTGACAATATTTATTATCAATTTATTTCCTTGGAGTAACTGAGATGCTGCTAGTAATAAACAAGTATTACTTTAATCGCTCAAGAAATATTTTCTCTGGTCTAATTAAATTAATTTCATGACCGTTAATTTTCTTAATTAAAGACTTCTTGTAGCCATTTGCTTTTAGTTTTTCAAAGCCATCGTTACCTTAGGTTACCTACCTGGAAGTTACAGACACGATGTGAGACAACCTGGAATAGTGACTTCAATAGAGCTTTTAGATCTTTGAAATGTGCATTAATAAAACTCCGACTTATTCGTGCTGACAAAGATACATTTCTTTAAGTCTTCATTGATTTGATTAAGATATGACTAAATTTCCATACAGTGAAAATTATTTGTCTTGGGGAAATAAAGGTAATTAAATTGAAATATTAATATAGGAAACTGAGATTCACATAGGTGGGTAGTTCTGAGGTGAGTTTTCTTTGTGTCAGAAGGTTTCAAATGAGGTGGTGAAGTAAGCAGGGGTCTCCTGGCTTTTGCTCCTGGACCTTGTGTGGGATACTGCTCATTGGGTTAACTGTATATTGAAGCTGTGTTGGTAGATAGGAGACTAAGTTAAATATTTATGAGGGGAATGGACACCTAAAATGCCTAAAGGTGTGTTGGGGGAAAATAATGTGTTATATTACAGCCAGAACATTCCTTTATATAATAAGAAGAACTAGGGACACAGTTCATCTGTTGTGTAAAAAAATCTAGAAATCAGATATGTCATATGTGTTCTCTGTAGTTTTAATTGATGTTTCTGTGATATAATCACAGTATCATAGGCACACCAGACAGATAATAGCATCATATATCTTTAGATAAGGACAAGCCCATTTACACTCTCTATCTACTTCTACAGACTTTTGGCTGTCCAATTACTTACAAAACCTGCTAATTACTTACAAAACCAAAAGATAGGCAAATAGAGTAGGTTTATAGTTTTGATCTGAAATTTCTTGGCTGATTAATAATTTGCTAAGGTAAGATCAGAACACTATCTCATTGTGTAGAACTAAGATCAGAAAAAAGCCAAAAATCTACTCAAGATCCCATAGCTGGTTATGTAAAGCTGTCTTGTGACTTCTTTAATGAAACCAGAAAATGAAGCTGTATAAGATTATTAAAATATGTCTGGACAAGAGTCTCAGGTCCAGAAAATGGAGCTTGTACATGCTATGTAGACTGTCTGTGGGAGTCTAAAAGCACTACTACTTTCTTGTTCTAGTTCATGTCAAGAAATGGATTGGTGTGCTTCCGCAAACCTCTCTACTTTCAGTATTGTTAAGTGATTTCTTGTTCATTTTCCTAAGAATTTATTTGTTTTTACAGAAAAGTTTATGAAAAGATTAGGTTATGTAGAAAATTAATTTCAAGGAAGGTTAATCTGATTTTACCAAAGTTTTCATTTTCAGAAATATTTGAAGTATTTTCTTGAAGAAATAGACTTTGAGTTTATAATGGCTTGGTTTTTTGGTAGCAGGTAATGCCTAAAAGAGCACAGCACTTTCATGATGGATAAGCATTAAATTTTATCTTTTAAATATTGTGTGTGAGAGAGAGCAACATAAAATAATGTTTTAATAGTTATCAGAAGGTAACAGACATTAATAATGGCAAGTGTAATTGCTCAAATCAGTCTTTGAAATTTCCTTTGGCTCTGAAATTTGGCTATTTCAATTGTTATGTATATCATGGGCTGATTATATTAGAGAATGTTTTCCAAGACATTCAGATATTTTTCCTTTGGAGTTGCATATGAATGTTTTAATGTTATCTGTTAAAACCAGAAAACATTGTTTAGACAAAAAAAAAAGTAGAATGAAAAAATATCCAAATATCCATCAGTAATGTGGGAGCTGGGAAATAGTGATGCCGGGAAATTAAGTTTTTAACCTGTGTTAGAAAGATTCAAAGACTCACAAAGACGAGGGAAATATCTTCAGAGTAGCTGGTGCATTTTTAGTATGTTGTATTGGATCGTTACTGGTTAGTTGATGTAGGAGGAAATGTTTTTCTAAAAAAAGCTGTGTAGTGAGAAGTTTATATATATGAAGAGAAAACAATGCAAATTACTGTTCTAAGTCATTTGAATTGAAGTCTGTGATGTTCCAGGTTTCACCTGGAAATCTTGCTGTGCATCAACTCTAGTCCAAAAATAGTTGTGCAAAATGTGCCATCGCTTTTGGAAGGAGAAATTTTTAAGTATAATATATGTAGCCCACTAGTGTACTGTATACAAAATTCAAAATGTTTTAATAAGCCATCTGCTCTTTTTGTATCCTCCCATTTATTTATCTGTAACTGTTACATAGTTTTTAAAAATCTGCGATACATATTTTTAATAATTTCTGATTTGTGATTAATCAGCATGTATATTTTAACGTTTGACCTCTCCCATTTTTTATTTTGCCCTCTGCAGCTGAAGAGGGAAAAATAAGCATTCTTTATTGCCTTAAACACCTTAGAGCAAAAGAGCAAAATCTAGAAGCTGTTTCACTGAAGATAAAAGAAAGAAATTTTGGAAATAGGCTGTGAAACTTGTTTTAAAAGTAAAAAGGGAGAAAAGCCTGTTATTTGGTTTATGTAAAAGGCCAGACTATGAAATGTGTTTGTATGTTTTCCTCACTTTGGAACTAATGGAAATTAGATAACTAAATGCCTTTTGAAGTCTGACCCAAACATCGAAGGTAAAAATTTGTCAAAATCTCAAGAAACGCTACTTGTTTTCTCCCTTTTACGACTGTGACTTGGGAGTAGCTTCACTGAGGTCAACAGTTAGGGTGCTTCAAGCTGTATGTGAAGGGGTATGTTTGCCTTGAGGAACCATAAAATTTGCATTGTAAATGCAAATTTTACTCTCTCTTTATTTTCATAGTTCTGATCATCAAAGAATCTCTGAATGACTCACAAACTCTAAGGAGCTTACTGCTCAGACTTGTCACTTTTGTGGACAGAAATATTTGGATTTAAAAATTGTAAGCATAGGATATGTGTTTTTACATGTACGCACCTGTTCAGCCTTTAAATTGCAGCAAAGTTCATGATATTGACTTCTGTGTGAAAAGTTATTTCTTTCTGCTGCAGAACACAGTAACTCAAAGAGGAGAAAACATCTGCAAAATGAATTCCACAGTTTCTTATGGGAAAATATTCCAAAGTAATATATTACACTTGAAAGTAATGATTTATTTTTTTTTTTTCCGGAGCTCCAGGGACCCCAGAAGCCCCCGCGTGCCACGTGCCACAGAGCCCCGGGACCCTGGAAGCCCCCGGGCGCAGCCGCTGTCGGCCCCCAGGTGCAGCTGCCATTGGCCTCCGCCATGGCCTCGGCAGGAGAAAGGTGAGAAAGAGGCGGAGCCTCGCCGGTGGGTACTGCGCCCCCGCGGAAGAGGAGTGGGGAGCTTCATAGCACACAGAGGTTTGCCATTCCAGATTTGTTTGTTTGTTTGTTTGTTTTTGGCTCACCTGCGGTTACTGCCCAGGTTCGGTATGTTCTGGATATATTTGCTTTGCTTTGTTACATCCTGAAAGGGTGGTCAGGACAAAGGGTTATTCCTGGGTATTTCCTTGAGATTGTATATAGATAGGTGATAATAAAGTAGGAAATGAAAGACTTGCCCAAATCATTCTAATAGGAACAAAACCTGTGCACCGCTATGTGGTTGTGAGCTACTCTGGTGATGGTACATGCCTTCGGTAGGGTCGCCCATGCTAGACAGGTCAAAACCGTAGGGCCAGATACAATACATCCTTGGGCAGGATGAGCTTGTTAGCCTTCTGGCAGTCATCCTAGGAGAAGGACAACTCTAATCCCAGACCCGAGCAGATGGAGCTCGCTTAGCCCTGTAAGGCCATCCATCTAAGAGAAGGACACTCTAATTAAACCTACATCCTGAGGACCTCGCTGCCATCGTCCAAGCTCGCTTGGCCCTGGCAGATGAACCTCAGGATTAAAGGGTGGGTTCAGTTCTGTGCATACTGCATTTCACCTAAAAAAACAACTGCACGGGCTTGAAGGCTTTACCCACATTCACAAAGCCCTGTAGTGATGGGTGAGGATCGAAATGGCAGGTGAGAGGTGCACTGGAAGCCACAGACCCAACCCTGCAGGCAGGCGGTTCAGGATATTGGTCATTTGAGACTGACCGGAGATGACAGTCTCTTGGGGCAGCATCCTGAATGACCAAGCAGCTTTTTCAAAGAGGGCACTGCTTGCTCCACTTGGAGAGGGGCCTAGAAAAGGTGGCCTAAACAAAGCTCATCTCCACCCTTCACCCGGTTGGTTAACCACAGACCAATGGGCATCTTCTTCCAATGCAGTCACACAAAGATCAAAAGACAGAGGCATGCACCTGCCTCCAAAGGTGTACCTAAATTAACTCTAGCATGTTAGAATATCAGAACCATGCTCGATTCTGTGAACAGCGGATGTCCTGAGCATCGTTCTGCCCTAATTGCCCATGAACTGGCTCATCTCAACATCGACATTGCTGCTCTCAGTGAAGTTCACCTTCACGAGGAAGGCAGCTTCAGAGAACATGGTGCCGGTTACGCATTCTTTTGGTCAGGTAAGCCCGGAACCGAAAGGCATCTCTCAGGAGTCGACTTCATGATCAAAAACTCTTTTGTTCCTAAACTCGAAAATCTACCAATACGTCACTCTGACTGCATTATCTCCCTACGCCTTCCACTCCACAACAAGCAACACGTTGTCCTCTTGAGTATATATGCCCCAATTCTCCAAGTTGACCCTGCCTAAAAAGATTTTACACTGACCTTTGCCACCTTACCCAAAAGGTGCCTGCTGATGATAAGATCATTATCCTTGGTGATTTCAGCGCCAGAGTAGGTAAGAATTTTGAAACCTGGAAAGGAATATTAGGCAAGCATGGTGTTGGAAACTGCAACGATAATGGTCACCTTCTGCTAGAATTCTGTGCGGAGAAACAGCTCACCATCACTAATACTATCTTTCAGCAGAAAAATAGTCTGAAGACAACCTGGATGCACCCCAGATCTAAGCATTGGCACCTCATCGATTATGTCTTGGTGCAACGGAGAGATGTTCGCGATGTCCACCATACCTGCGTGATGCCCAGTACAGAATGCCAAACAGACCATCGGCTTATGCGCTGTAAACTCAACTTCAATCTTAAATTCAAACCTAAAAGGGGCAGTATTCCAAGGAGAAGACTCCAAGTTAACAATCTCCAATCAGCCACAGTGAGAGACAGATTCCAGGCAAATCTTCAAACCAGGCTCGAAAACCATTCCATAGATTCTACAGATACCTCTCCTGAAACAATTTGGCACCATATTAAGAACAGCATCCTGCAATCCTCTGAAGAATCCTTAAGGTTCTCCTTCAAGAAGAACAAGGACTGGTTTGATGAAAAAAATCAAGAGACCCAGGGATTGTTGAGGAAGAAGAGAACCGCCCACCAAGCACACCTTGCACTGCCTTCCTGTCACGCAAGAAAAGCAGCCTTTCATCTCTCATGCAGCAAGCTTCAACAGAAGCTCCGTGACATCCAGAACAAGTGGTGGGTCGATCTAGCTGAAAAAACTCAATTATGCGCAGATACAGGTGATCACAAAGGCTTCTATGAGGCCTTGAAAACAGCATACGGACCTACATACCAGGTACAAAGCCCTCTACTCAGCACTGATGGGCAAACACATCTAACAGATAAAACCTCCATTCTGAATTGATGGTCTGAACACTTTCAGACTCTTTTCAGTACCAACCGTGTAGTCCAAGACTCAACAATTCAGTCCATCACACAACTGGTGAAATACAAATTGGATACTGCCCCCACTTTAGGAGAAACTCTTAAGGCCATACAGCAGGTGAAAATCGACAAGGCAGCTGGGGTTGATGGAATTCCACCTGAAGTCTGGAAACATGGGGGCCTTGCATTCCATGCTAAATTTCATGAGTTTGTGGAGCACTGTTGGGAACTAGGCGAACTACCATCAGACCTTCATGATGCAGTCATCATCACTTTGTATAAGAAGAAAGGAATAAATCAGACTGCTCAAATTACCGTGGTATTACTTTGCTCTCCATTGCTGGCAAAATCCTGGCAAGAATACTTTTGAACAGACTAATACCCGCTAGAGCAGAAGGAATTCTACCTGAAAGTCAGTGTGGTTTCAGAGCCAACAGGAGCACCATGGACATGGTATTTGTTCTCAGACAACTTCAAGAGAAGTGTAGGGAACAGAACAAAGGTCTCTATGTAACCTTTGTCGACCTCACCAAGGCTTTCGATACTGTGAGCAGAAAAGGTCTATGGCAGATTTTGGAACGTTTATGTTGTCTCCCCATGTTCCTTAAAATGATCATCTCACTCCATGAGGATCAGCACGGCCAAGTCAGATATGGCAATGCACTTTCTGAGCCCTTTCTAATAACTAATGGTGTAAAACAAGGCTGTGTTCTTGCACCAACCCTATTCACAATCTTTTTCAGCATGATGCTCCAAAGGGCCACGGCAGACCTCGATGATCAGAATGGTATCTACATTCGATACTGTACTGATGGAAGCCTTTTCAACCTAAGGCGACTGAAGGCCCACACCAAGACCTTAAACCATCTTGTCTGGGAGCTGCTCTATGCTGATGACGCCGCCCTTGTTGCCCACACAGAAGCAGCTCTGCAGTGTTTAACATCCTGCTTTGCAGACGCTGCTGAGCTCTTTGGGCTGGAAGTCAGTTTAAAGAAGACAGAAGTTCTCTATCAACCTGCACCTCAGGAAGTCTTCCATCATCCCCACATCACCATTGGCAAATCAGAGCTCAAATCAGTCCAGCAGTTTACTTACCTAGGTAGCCTCATCTCCTCAGATGGTAAGATTGACAGGGAGATAGACAACAGGTTAGCAAAGGCATATAGTGCTTTCGGAAAACTTCATAAAAGAGTTTGGCGAAATAAACATCTGAAGAAAAGTACAAAGATCAGTGTTTACAGAGCCGTAGTGCTGTCTACTCTCTTATATGGATCTGAATCATGGGTCATCTACCGCCACTACCTGTGACTCCTAGAACGCTTCCATCAACGCTGCCTCTGTACAATCCTAAACATCCACTGGTCAGATTATGTGACCAATACATCTGTTCTAGAGCAAGCAGCAGTCACAAGTATCGAGGCCATGTTACTGAGAACACAGCTGCACTGGGCAGGGCACGTCTCCAGGATGAAGGACCACCGCCTCCCTAAGATCTTGCTTTATGGAGAATTTGCCACCAGCTGCCGCAAGAGAGGAGCCCCAAAGAGAAGATACAAGGACTGCCTGAAACAACATCTCAGCCTTGGCCATATTGATCACCATAACTGGTCTACTCTGGCCTCCAATCGGGAGACCTGGAGACACACCATCTTTAACGCTGCTGCTTCCTTTGAGAAAGCATGCAGGATCACTCTCGAGGAGAAAAGACAATGCAGAAAGAATCGTGCTTTGCAGAATATACCTCCTAAGGAGTCTTTCTGCTGTGCCTTTTGCAACTGGACATGTCTGTCTAATATTGGCCTTTTTAACCACCAGCGTGCTTGTAAAAAATGTGGATAGAGCCCTTGCCAAATCTTCATTCGCGAAGCCTAGCCATGATGAATGATTTTTTTCCCCCTGATTTTATGGGATAAAACTACATGAAGGTGGCATTTTTCTCGAAGCATATCCTTTCTTTGGTTTACCTGTAATGATTTCTGTCCATACTTGAAGAACCTGAATAAGATTATCCAAACTGTTCTTAGAAAAGACTTTTTCAGTATTTCATAATATATTTCATGGCCAATAAAAACACTTTTTTTAATATAGATCCTTTACCATTTGTGCCTCATTATGTATGTTTTAGGAATTCTTTGGACCTTGAAGACAAATTGGTTTTCAGTACTGAATAAAGAAGTAATTCTATAAAGAAGGGAACCAGTAATTCATCTGGTCTGGGTACTGTGTCTAAAATCACAATCCTTATATTTTCTTGCATTGGTTGCATGAAGCATTGGTATTTTTTGTTGTTTTCATGGTTACTCCACTATTTTAATCTCTTTGTTACATTCTTTATCATCTTCAGTAACCGTTAGGTGTGTCCCAAAGGACATAGGTGATCTGAGCTTTATATCAGTGTAGTCTGCCTTCAAAATGTTAATTTGTTCCCTGTGCTATACACAGTTTAAAACACACTGAAATGTTATACAGGAAGGTTGAGAGGACTCTTGTGTTATTTGTATAGTCACCTGATTTTATTGTGTCTGTATTCCTCCTTTTTTAATTTCTGAATTATTTTGACCAGGTGACCACTTACTGCCATTGTTTTAGTTACATACCATATTAATTGAATGTAAGGACTTACTGTATCATTTTCTGTCTTATAAAATTGAATTTCTGAGGGTCTTGGTTCATCGCTTGTTCCACACACCATAATTGCTCGATCTATTTAAATGAAATTTACTCTAAAAATACTTCTCCATATTTGATACACTGTTAGTGGAGGTTATCAGATTCTGTGTTACATGCCAGAGAACCTGCAATATCAAGTGAGTCTTCTCCCAAAGCAGTGCGTGTCTATTTTGTTTTCTTTTCTCACATGCGATAGTATGGGTTCAAAATACTTCTCAAGTAGCCCTCATTCATGTGGATAGCTAGTTAATTGTATTCCTTTCCCACCGACTCAGGAGAACTCTTGGCTTAGTACACAAGAAACGAAGAACCTCAAGGAATATGACCAAGCTGATGAAATAAGACAGCTAAGAAAATTGCAATATTTATGCAAAAAATAATTCCCTAGCCCACCTTCACCTCTAGTATTATTTGTGTTGCTTAGCAAAATCACAGTTTCCTGTCTTTACTTGCTTATTAGATTATTGAATCTATAGAATGGAATAGAATATTTCAGTTGGAAGGGAACTAAAGTGATCATCCAGCCTGATCAATTCAGGTCTGACTAAAAGTTAAAGCACGTTCTTGAGGGCATGTTGTTCAAAAGACTGTTCAACACTGACAGTCTTAGAGCCACAACCACCTCTGTGGGGAGCCTGTTGCAGTG
This sequence comes from Manacus candei, assembly GCF_025592945.1. Classification (NCBI taxonomy): domain Eukaryota; kingdom Metazoa; phylum Chordata; class Aves; order Passeriformes; family Pipridae; genus Manacus; species Manacus candei. Next base: position 2,222,402 of record NW_026138156.1, on the reverse strand, counting down.
TCTGACTACCCTCTCGGTAAAGAAATGCTTCTTAATGTCCAGTCTAAACTTCCCCTGGCAGAGCGTAAAACTGTTCCCTTGTGTCCTATCACCGGATACCCGGGAGAAGAACTCTGCATCTCCCTCTCCATGTCCCCTCTTCAGGAAGCTGCAGAGAGTAATTAGGTCTCTCCTCAGTTTCTTGGTCTTGAAACTAGAGAAACCTGAAGTCCTCAGCTGTTCCTCATAAGGCATTCCTTCCAGCCCTTTCACCAGCTTTGTTGCCCTCTTCTTGATGCAAGGGACTATAGACCTATAGACTTTTCTCCTTTTTGGGAACGACAGGAAAAGAATAGGAAGTTTTAGCATCACTACCTGTTTAGGGGTTTTTGTTGTTTGGATTTTTTTTTGTTTGGTTTTTGTTTGTTCGTTTGTTTATTTTTAATCAGTAAATCAGACTTGTTTGTAATTGATGGCATTGAAGGGTTTGAAAAGTGTTTGTCATAGTTTTGATTGAGTTTGGCTGCCTCAGAGTTTTGCATTGCATATATTTTTTTTTTCACACAAATATATGGGCTCCTCAACATCCACAAGTGTCTCAATTCTTTTCTCTCTGAATGCCCAACACGTGCATGTTATGTCAAAATGTCATGTACATTTCATCATTGTTTGATTGAAATAATCTAGTCTAATTAAATCAACCATAAGCTAAAGAATAGGCATGTTTATGTATAACAGTGGCTTTACAGAGGAAAAAAAGCATTTCACATAGCCCGAAGGACAGTTTTCAAAAAGTAAGACTTCCAGAAATGTAAGCTTTCACAATCTACTACTTGACTGTTAGGAACTAGAAGTAGCAAATCATAATATGGACATGTATTTAAATCTACATCCAAAAAACACCCTCAAACCACCCCCAAACCCCTAAAAGTCAACACCTCTCTTCCCCAAATCCCCACTGAAAGAGCCAACTTATATAATTTGTTCAGAGTTAACGTCTCCATTGAATTTCTCTGGTAGACTTTTTCTCTTAAGTTTCTTTACAGAAGTGAGTGAGCTGACATACTTAAGCCTGTTAAAATATGGATGAGAGCAATTTCACTCCATTAACATTTAAGCAGTGGATTGGAAGTACAGTTGTACCTTACAGGGTAGTGTAAGTCCCAGAATCAGAGAATAGATGAATTATAAAATAAGTTTGCTGGCAAATGGTCCCTGGAAGGTATGCATTTGATCACATCATCTTTTACATTATTCCTATGCTACTTAGCAAAGCCAGTGAAGTTATTTTTTAGTCATCAGAGAACAGGAAGGACAGAAGTCTGCTAACCAACTTCTGTTATGCAACATGCTAGGTTACAAACTAGCTGTTTAGTAGGTAAGCAGGTCCTTCTGCTTTATAAGACAAGTAAATGTGTGGAGATGGTGGAGGTGGAAAGAGCTTTAAAATTTGGGAAGAGAGGAAACAAGGAATTCTGATGTATCTGAGTTGTGCCTCAGCATCTATTAGTAAAACCATTTGTTTCAAGTAAGCAACTAAGCAGTAAGATTTTTTGGTTGGGAAGATTGGCACTGTGTTGCAAATGCTTAAAAAAAAAAAAGTTTTTCTGTAGAAAGACATTTGCCTTTGAAAAGGATGTCCAGGTCTACAAGTCATTTAATTTAGCTGTTTATAATCAAGGAAACGAAAGGAGGACGAGAGACTATGCAAATTCCCTGAAAGTCTTATCTGAGAGGAGCTTAAGGTACTATACTGATGAGTACTATGGAAAATTCCCAAGTTTAAATTTGCATATTTTTTTTCGGTCACTGCACTTCTGTCTTCATAAAGCAGAATGAAATAAGAACTGCATACCATGCATCAGGAATTCCTTCCTCTTTACTTTTGTGTAAGTCAGCCTTGAAAGAGGCAACATCACCTTTCTTTTCTCTCTGTAGGTCAACTTATTCATTATTTGCAAAAACTGTGATCAGTGTGTATTCCTGACAAAATGCTGTTTACATCTGAACATTAGTAAGAGAATAGGAAAACAACTATCAAGAGTGCATAAGCCACAAAGGCATGAAATAATGCATAACTTAGATTTTATCTTTTTGTCCTCTGCTAACAAATTGAGATTGCTTTCTCTCAGTTGGGAACGGAGAATGTATATGATCTGGCCCTTGTTCAGGAAAGCAACTCATTAAAACTTGATATCGAAGTATTTCTCTGCCTCTCTCCTTCATGTAGTGCTTCTAAAATATTTGAAGGGTGTATTTTTGTATTGATGAAATTACAAACTAGATGCTAAAGCAATCAAGGGTTGAAGTGTGTTGTTGAGTGTGCATGTATCAGCCCTGCAGGGGTAGGTAGAAGTTTCATATACAAATACAGTGGCTGAATTTAGTTCACAGTGTGTAAATGGACTGTTGAGAAGATTTTTATGTTGCACCCTGATGCCCTGTAATGTATTCATACTGTGATGCTCATTTGTTGTGCCACAGTCTTGTATCCTTGAGAATTTTTCAGTGGCCTTCATCTATAGATGAAAAAAATCATAATGTGTAAAATAAATGCAGTAGGAGGTTTTCAGAATGACTAAAAAATAAATTAAGCAATCAGCATTTCACCTGCTGTAGTAAATGGATGCTATTAGTAAACACTAGAGGGTGGGTTTTCAGCATATAAAGACTCTGAGTAGTAACAATCTTTGATAATGATGGGAATTGCGTGCTTAATTCCCTGCATACCTTACTGAGAATTAAGTTGTGACTGTATGGGACTTAAGATCGGCTAAAGCTGTCTGCAGCTCCAAGTTTTAATTTCCCAAAGTTATGAATACTTTTTCTTTTGGCTTACAAATCTGTAGACACTCTGCTCTGATATTTTATATGCAAATTGAGTCTTACAGGATCTTTCTGCGTCAGTCTGAGCTGATGAGAAAAGCCCCACGCTAACCATATGTTACACTATCTCTGTAAAGGGAGTAATGGGATATTCTGTACTTTTTGTAGCTGTCACTGTATCTGTAGCTTTTTTCCTAAGCTGTATATTTAGGTACCCCTGGAGAACTGGATTTACAGTCCTCTGTTTCCTGGGTCACAGTGATTTTGATTTTAAAACAAAAGAAAAGATTTTAAGAAGGAAAACAGAACATTCTGTACAACTGTGAGGGGACAAAAAAAGTCTCAATAGCTGGAAATTCATAATAAAATCAGTTTTTTCATCTTTTATGAAAACTAAAAGCTTTAATCGGTTTCCTTTATCGTTTTCCTTGCCCTTCTTAAATGAAGGATAAGATATTCTCTGGGGATTTTTTTATTTTTCAGCATTTATTGTAAAGAGCGGTGTAGGTACCTTCAAATACCTTCAGTAGTCTTTACTTGCTACTCCTGTTTACAGAGAAAGCATTCCCTATAGTTTTCTCTCATGAAGCTGTGGCAAGTTTTTCCCGTTTTCTGACAGTTCCGTGTATTTTTTCACCCACACATTGTTTTCCTGGAGTTCCAGTAGTTAATTTGAAATGTACAGTGACTATTATCAGGCAAATAGAGATTTGCTTATTTCTTATTTCAAAATCTTGCTATGTGGTTAACTTTTTATTTTATTTTATTTTTTAGGCAATTGTTGGGATTTTGTGAAAATGAGGAAAATGTTGCCAATCAGGCTTTATCAAGTTGGGATTAAAATTATGCAGATTGTACATAAGGGTAGTAGCTATTTGTGTTTTATTTCTTGCTTTGTAGATCATGCTCAACATTTTTGTAGCTGATCTAGGACTTCTTAAAGCTTTTAAATAGCTTCTTGAATATGCTGCCTGATGTTGTCAAAGATATTAAAAAAGCTGTTTAAGAACAAAAATGTTTCTCTTTTTTCCCCACTATATACTTTAATATCATACCTAAAAAGATTATATGTTGAAATTAAATGTTAGAAAATATTTCTATAACTTGCAAAAATGTTAAGAACTGTAGCAATTAAACAAAATTTAGCATATATGATATTGGCATATTTGTCCTGGGGGGAGACCTTATTGCTCTCTACAACTACCTGAAAGGAGGCTCTAGGAAGGTGGGGATTGGCCTCTTTCTCCCAGGTAACAAGGGACAGGACAAGAGGAAATGGCCTCAAGCTGCACCAGGGGATGTTGAGGTTGGACTTCAGGAGAATTTCTTCACAGAAAGGGTGATTAAACATTGGAATGGGCTTCCCAGGGAGATGGTGGAGTCACCATGCCTGGAAGTATTCAAGAAATGACTGGATGTGGCACTTAGTGCCATGATGACGTTGACAAGGTGGTGAATGGTCAAAGGTTGGACTCGATGATCTTGGAGGTGTTTTCCAGCCTTAATGATTCTATGGTTCTATGATAATTGGTATAAATTTAAACCAGGGTCTACAGTGTAGTTAAAGCTTGAAAAAGGAGAGAGACCAATTTGAAGAGCTAGATGATATTAATTTGGGAGTGTTAATAAGATTTGAAATATTATGCCCCGAGATTAGCTCAGTTGGTTAGAGTTTGATGCTAATAATACCAAGATTGTGGATTTGATCCCTGTATGGGCCATTCACTTAAGAGTTGGACTTGATGATCCTTGTGGGTCCCTTCTAACTCAGAATATTCTGATTGTGTGATTTAATGGAGTAAGTGCGTAGCAAAGTTGTGACAACCAGAAATAACTCAAGATGACATTGCATGTCGAAGATGCTCCATTTTATGTGTAGAAACAATGTTTGTTTGGTAATTTTTTTGTTTTGCCAGAGAAACAAGATTTTTGCAGTCACATGGTATTTTGTGTCTCTAATAATTTTTAGATGTATTTTGATTGTAGGAACTTGTTTTGACCATGTCTGACAGTATGATAAAGGTCTGAAAGACAAAATCACATTGAAATAAGCTTATGGATAACATCCCCAGATGAGAGAGATGCTGTATTACTTGACTATCCAGTAAAAAGATGATAAATGTCCTAGGCTCTCAGAGAGGTCCACTTGGAGCTTACATCTTCAATACACATCAAGGTCAATCAACCATGGGTCACAAATCTATAAGATATCAGTCTTCATTAGACCTCACTGGATTGCCTTTTTTGTTTGTTTGGAGAGGACTTAGTAAGACTTTCCTATAATGATGTTTTCTTTACTGGTTCACAGACAGATTATGATTCTGTCAATTTGGATATCAGTAGTTTTGTTGCTTGGCTTAACTTCCTTCTTAAAGTATTATCTTGAAATAACAGCAGCAATAGATTTTGGAGAGCATAGGGGCAAGTATCCCAAGGGAACATGAGAGGGAAACTGGGGTAGGGAGAAGGAAGGCAGGAGGGCAGTGGGATATTTTTCTGCTTTAAACAGAAATGTGTAATTGCATATTTCATCTATTAGGTCATTTGCAGTGTTTAGTTTGTGGCTGTATGTTATCTATTCTTTCAGCTAGTACGTACTATTTCTCAGTTGTGTTTAAAAGACATTGCATAAAAAGACTTTGTGTAAAAAAGATATTTGTTTTTCTGTGATGTGGCCTGCTTCACTGGTTTTGGAGCAGGGGGAAGCAACGGAGTATTAGGCTTGGATTTTTTTGGGGGTATGGTTTTTTGTGTTTTTCTCATTTTCGTCTCCAACAATGACTTAGTTGTTCGCAACCATCAGGAAAAGCCAACCTCTTAGGAACAGGTTTGGGGCCAACGTGGGAGGAAACGAGAGGAGGGAGTTCAATCTCCAGAATTTCAGTGCTGGTGCTCTCAGGATTGATTGGCCCTAAGCTGTCTCAGTGTTAATGTGAGGAGTTCAGTAAAATGCACTTGAGAATTAACTGGATCCAGCGTTAAAGGCAATAATTTGGCCTCTCAATGCTAACAAATAAAGCTTATGCTGATCAATACTGGAAAGGAAAGAATACTGAATTGTTCAAGAAATGTGAATTAGGCTGCTTGTCACCCTCTGTTGGAAAAACAAATAGTGCGTAAGTGGACTGTTTTGTAAAATTTTCTGATGAAAGGACATAAGTGGTTGACGATAGGAAGGTTAATATCATTATAATTTGTATATGTGATCAGGAGTTTACTTGATGAGGAATATCAGAACAAAACCATTACATGAACTAGATACTTATCAGAACTTGAAGCTCTGAATATTTTGACATCAGCCATCCATTGAGTAAATAAATGTTTGCAGAATATATCTTACACAAGCTTCTTTTCTTTTTTTTTTTTTAATTTTTTTTGCCTTCTCCCCCCCACCAAGGAATGAACCAGGGCTGGTTGCAAAATCCTATTCACATTACAGATAAATTTACTAACCATCCAGGTAGTCTTCTTGCTTATGATTAAGGTTGTTAAACCAGTTTTTATTTACGTAACTTTATATTCACTAGTTTATTAATATTCCCACACTGGGTGAATATTATGTGTATGGAGCTGGTTTATCTGATATAAAAACAAAATCATCATTTTATATATAAATTGGTCAAAAAGCTTATGTACATTTACTTATAACACTATCCAGACTGCTAGAACTCCAGCAAAAACAAGCTTTAAATAATTTGACCTTTTTCTAGTTAAATAATTTTAATAGAAATTTTCTTACTGGCTATAAAGGTGACTGATAGGTTACTTCACTGTTCTTTTCATTCCTTATTTTCCAGTAACATAAGTAAAGGAAAAAATGTGAAATATTGAAACGTATATTTGCATAAAGTGGTTTTTTTTTTCTATCTACAGTGATGTGGCTACCTGTATTAAAACCCAAGGGGGATGAAACCGAATGGAAAGAAAGAAAATGTCATTTGGGAAACATCATTTGCATTTTCAAAATTGCTTAATAAGCATTTTAGTTTAACGAACATGCTTCAGTCATTCCATAGGAGTTTGAGAGTTATTAATAGCAATTGTCATTCCCAGAGCAGTTAAGTTTTTTGATCCCTGAACTGAGCTTAATCAGTTTATATATATATATATATATATGTATATATATTTTCTCACTAATTTGCTGCCCCCAAAGCATATTTTTCAGTGGTCAGACAAACTCTTTCTGCTTCAGACCTATTAATATATTCAGAAGAGTTAACTTTTAATTATTTAATTTAGCTTTTGTATTATAGAATATGTCATTAATTTAACTCCTAATTTAAGATTGTTAAATAGCCTTATAGACCTGATCAGGTAAATTACATTGAATAACTGCTGTTCAAATAAATAACACAAGCCTTTGCATAGATGGCATCTAATCCCAATAATTATATTTTGTTAGGATTTCCTCTTAAATATTAGATATTTCTTTTATTTTTTTAATGTTCATGTGACATTTACTTAAATATTCTCTAGATGAGCGCCTTCTGGAAAAATTGTTGATAGACATTGGCTGTGAAGTATGAATGTACTTAAAACATTGAACTTGATACTCACTCATGAATACTTTGAGATCAGCAATGGGCTCTAGAAAACACTGGATTAATATTTAAGGAACAGATTTAGCAAAATATTTGAACACGTTCATGATTCTGAACACAAATGGGTGCACATAGACTTCAGTTATGCACTTGAATTTACACATATGATAGTACCTTTTTGAGTCTAAGTCATATATGACCAATTTCTTTATGACAAAAACTAAAAATATTTTAGGATAATGTAAAGACAGACCTTTCCCTGTCTGTTTCTTGGTTAAATTACCAAATTCATTCAGAGAAAAAGCCCTAAGGATTCAGCCAGAACTCTTCATTCCCACTGATGGCAATATGTAGTACTGATGAGTCACAGTGCATTGGGTACTTCTCATTTCTACTCCATTTAGTTTTGCCATTTTAATAATGTTATCCAGTTTTGAAAAGCCAACTTCTTTAATATCTGTTTCTTTCCCACTGTCTGTAAATAGAAATCATAGCTGTTGTGTTTTTTCAAGCCTATTATGTCACTGTTTCATAATCAAAAAGCAAACGGAATTACTGGGATGATAGAACACTTGTTCCCATAGTTGCCATCTTGTAACGTACCAAGCACTCTGTCTAGTCTTCTCCTTTCTGTGATGCCAGTGATTTTTTTTTCAGCTAGTTTGCTTGCAGGGATTTATGTTACAGAAAGGAGAATGGAGCTTAGAAGTTCTGTGAAGTGCTGGTAGTTGGAGCTGTCTGAGCAGATGGGGTCACTTAATGTGTATGTAAAGAATATAAAAAAGCAAGAGGAGGAATGGTGAGCATGCATGAAACTGCATCATCACAGATATGTCAACTCCTTAGTCTTTTAAACTCTCCAGCAGTATGAACTTCTTTACTGAGATACACTTCATAGGCTGTTGCAGTATGTTACCTTCTGAAGCAAGCACATCTTGATCTTGGACTGACAAAGATACTCTTATTAGTAAGAAGAGCATGTTCCTTGCTCTGTCTCTGCATAGTGATTGTATGAAACATGAAAACCCTTGGGATGTTGAGTGGACAAGGCTGTGTTCTCCTGCACTTTACCTTTCTCAACATGAAGTTGATCAGTGAGCTGTAACAGAGAAAGAGAAAAAGAATAGGAGCATAAGAGAGAGAAAATCCACTTACAGAGATTAGCCTTGATTTAACACAAAAATAAGAGCTTTTAAGAGAAGCTATTTAGCAAACCAATAGATTTTCCATTTTATTACAATATGAAGAGAAAAAGAACTCATATAACTATTTTATAGATTAAATTAGATAGCCAAAAGAGAAAATTATATATAATAAGAAGAAAAAATATTGGTTTGTTTGTTTTCAAAAGAAACAGAAGTAAATTTATGGAAATTGCTTCTATTTTCCAACTCCACTAGCTTTCACAGAAAATTCCATTAAAGAAAGATGGAAGCTAAGTATATGTTTTGTGTAAATGTGTAACTTTTCAAAAAATGAAGAAGTTATTGGAAGAACCTGAATTTAGATGCTGCTTTTTCTTTTTTTTTTTCTTCTTCATTTTTTTTCCCCTTGAGGGAACTGGAGATTATTTAGTTTGAATGTCTGCAACTGTGGAAGGTGAAATATTAGTTTCACCTACCCACTCCTGTTTAGAAAAGTCTCCTGAGATGTACACTCTGTACTACTTTTTTGTGGTTACATTATTTTGGAAAGTATCTTTTTCATCCTTTGTTGAACCTTGATTTCACAGCACCTTGGGCAAAGGTCTTCTGCCACCTATAGTTTCTACTTTAGTTTCACTTAATCAGCTGTTTATTTACAGCTCCAAAAGATGGGTTTGCATGAATACACACAAAACCGACTAACAAAGCAAGGTGTACAATTAATCTGCCTGGATTCTTCTGGTCCATACATGGCATTTCTGCCTGGTAGCCATATCCTACTTCATGTCTGGAAAGCACTGGTGGTCTAAAGCTCTGTAGACACATGAAGAAGGAGGACAGTGGCTGCTGTAGACTCCAGTGTGTTGTGGCTTAGCCCCAATGACAATGGAGTACTACACCATCTACTGGTGTAGCACAGGGGCTTTCTTTAGTCATGGGATGCTTTGGATTGGAGTCTTAATGCTTAAGCTACATCAATAGTTAAGTTTTTGGATTTAATAAGTTTAGAGTTTGTGAAACTACATGCCTACCAAAGAGCTAGACAGCATTTAATAGCATGTGAACCACGTTCCCAGGTGGTTCGCCTTGTTTATGCAAGATGAATGTAAAAAGGAGTCGAAAATGCCCATTGGAGCTTGCCTCTGTCTACACATTCATGTTTTTAATGCTATTTCTTGAAGTCACAAACCTAATGCATTAGTGCCAGGTGGCGTAATGGGTGAATTAACTTATTGTAGGAAATGTTACCTGGTACTTTTAGAAATATCTTAAATTGTTTGGTTTGGAATATTCTAATTCCAAAAGAATCTTTGCAATATTTAGTCAAAGTTTCTTGAAACACTAGCTGGAAAGCACGAGTTTACTTGTTTTAAACAAGTGATACATCCTAGATTTTAATATCAGTAAAGTCTGATTTACATTAGAACAAACCTAATTACATGAATGTATATATTAATACGAGAGAAGAGACAAAGTTGGCATCACCTTTGTGTCAACTGCTTTGCCATTCTGGTATCATGTACATTTAATTAACACGTTGGTATCACTTAGTTCTTTAAAAGAATCTCCATGTCTTCGCTTTAGCTAATGACCATCAAAAAAGTAATTGAAATGGACTGAATTTCTTTATATCAGTGTGCTTTTCATACTTCAATTATTTTATTTCTGCTTTCCCTGAGATTACTTGTATGTGCTTAAGCAATTTGAGTATAAAGGAATCAACAGGAATAGGCCAATACCTATTTAATTTTGACCTATAGCCTCCTTCATGGAATTTAAATCTCTTATGCTTTCAAATTAATGGTAATTTATCTGAATGAAGAATCTTGTTAAATATGTCAGCAATGAAGTTATGACTAATCAAAGGAAAGTAGTAATTTTGCAAAACTCAGGTTTCTGATTGTGCACCTTTATTTTTATGAGTGTGAAGATGTTTGTGCTCAGACACTTACACTGTCTTCTGCTTATGTAACGTATATCTGATTGAATATGCCTTGGAAGGAGTAGGATGACCAGTGGCTATCCATCCCCCTTTAATTCATAGATTTTTTTTTTCTTTAGATAAGCTAAACTCCACAAATAATTTGTACTGAAACAGTTCCAACAATAAGTTTGATGGATGCGAAGCTTCGATGATAAATCAAGCTTCAGAGACACATTCATTAAGACAGAATGGCAGGTCTACAATAATAAAAATCAAGTGTCTCAAGTGTCTAGAATGGAAACGTCTACAGCTGTCCTTTCCTAGAATATCTATTCACCTTTAGAGCACCACAGATAGTTTTACCAGTCATTTTTCATAAGGTTGCAGCACAAGATGAACTATAAGGGCCACAATATTTCCTTTCTTTATAGTCTCTTAGTTTATATTACCTTGGGTTGAACTGAGGCTTGAAGTGTCTTTTTGTTCTAGCAATGTCCACGAGTAGAGCTCCTGATGTTGGTTAAATATTACCAACAAAGCATTGAAATGTTGTTCTGCTAGAATTTACAGTAGTTTTGTGGTCGAACTCATTTATTTTAATGGATGTGTTACAGACAAATAGCATATTCCTCTTACCCAATCATCCAGTCAAGACTAACTGCTCGAAGGTAATTTATTCTTTAATATAGGAAACTGTTATTGGAAGTAACATTCTTATTCAGCAGATGAGCAGTCTACTGGTTGCTGCAAAATTCAGTCTGTACCATGACACACATGGAAAGTTTTGCAAAAATGGAGAAGTAGGTGCTATGATGGCTTCACATCAATTGAGACGTCTGTCTCAATTTGAAATTTTAACAGTGCTTGAACCGGGAAAAGGCACTGTCGCTACAAGACTGTAAATGCAAAATAATCATAATATCTTATTCCTCTGTGTACTGTGCTAAGCAGACTTTTCATTTGGTATTTGATTCATTTTCTAGTGCAACATGATAGATTAATATGATTTCTTGGGTTTTGCCTCTGATTCTTGTAAGCACTTACAGCGGTATAAAATCGTTATTTCATTCAGTAAAAGTACTATGGACTTAAGTGTCTAACAGTAATACAGATTATTTAATTTGATCTGGAATGCTATTCTACTCGGAATGGAATACTGTAACTTTATTAGTTATCTAAACTGTTGTTCAATTGTCTTGATCCAATGTTATTCCAAATTAAAAAACAACAACTATATTGATTCTTCCCTTCAGCTCATGATGATTGAATTTTCTGTGTATCATTGATCAACAACAATGTTATTATTTACATAAATGAGAAATACAAAACCTATTTCATTTTGATTTACTTACAGGTATATGACCATGAAATTTTGGGCTTTAAATCATATTTCTTTGTAAAAAACCAAGAGGTAGAAGACATGTCTTTTAGTAACATTAAGGAATAAAAGTGAATTCATCAGTCCTTCGTAAACTCCTTCCATAGAAACAAATGCATGTCCAGAGAGGCCAGGTCATACACTAAATTTTGTGTTGGGTGGTATGGAAATGAAATTACACAAAGAAAAAATTAATTATTATAAAGAAAAAAAAGAACTTGTGTGACAGCTTTAGGGTTTTACATGTTTCCTGGGAGGCTAATCTGATGAATTCTTCAGTTCTGACCTGTACAATCCTAGTTAGTAAGTTGTATGAAATCTGTTTGAGTTTTAATTGATTTTTTTCTTTATTTTTCCCCTTTTTATTCTACTTTGACCTTTACAGCACAGTTTATAGGTCATCTGATGACTTGAACTAATGAGTGCACTAGGCAATATATTTGTGTAGACACATAAAAGCTCTTTATATTTCCTTGCTGTTTATCAAGGAAATGTTGTATATTTATATTCAAGACATTATGCATTGTTGTTGCCCAGAGTTAGAAAATTGATTCATATGGAAATAGCTGATAGAAATTTGAAATATAAATGCTCTGACAGCATCCATATTTTCCCTAGCATTGTCAAGAATTTGGCTGGCATTTTGGTGCCAGGGAAGTGCAACATTCTTTATTTATGTGATGTTTTCATTTCAGTGTTGAAATACAAGATTCTTTTCTGCAAATGACAAAATTTCACTTTGTGTTCTATAGAAATAGCTGTCTTAATCCTTCTTAAAATTAATCCAATCCTTGTGGAAGATTTTTGCTTCTTTACAGCCTAATAAGTGTTACAAAAAGTTTCTCATTATTAGTTCTTTAATTTTAGGTCAGTAATTTCATTTGACTGCTCTGGAACCTTTTGCACTCTTTGTGTTTATTTTCCAGTGACTGAGCATTACTGAATGTGGCAGGTAGCATAAAGTGACCTCTCAGGGTAAATAATCAAATGTTGAATTAGCTGCAAATTACCTAAAAATTTAATATTGGTGATTATATTTAAGCAGTATTAAGTCACACATGAAGTAGATTAAGGCCAGAATACTGGAACAAGGAGGGCTCAGCTCTGGTGACTAATAACAGTTTAGCTGTACAATTGGCTTGTTACTTATTATTCTGATGTTAGCTGGAAGAGATGAAATTGTATCATATTAACTACCTCAGTTCCCCTTTTCTTTCAACATGGATGATTGAAGTATAAGGGAAATACTTATTTTAATGGTTAGAATAATAGAATGTTTGTACTATGGATGCTGGAAAATCCCTGTATTTGAAGAGAATAGGTTGAAAAAATGAAAGGTGGGAAATTAATGGGGCAAAGTAACTAAAAATTTTTGAAAGTATAGTTTCTTCGCTTTCTCAGACACAGAAGATAAATGAAAGAGAAGGTGTTTGGTTTCTCTTAACCTTTTGACAACATGAAGACAGGGAATTAAGTTCATCTGTCTTTCAATTCTGATTGAACTGGGCCTGGCAATATCTTAACTCTTTCTTATCAGTATGCAGAGGGTGACCCCGAACTGCTTGTGCTTTCCAAGACTCCCATTTCACTAGGGCTTGATGGAAATATGAGTCGGTGGTTGAGTCTGACAGTGTCAAGGCAGTCCTCAGGGTAACAGTCCAGAAGGAACAGCCATCACCAGTATTGGGCATGGTTGGCTAGTAGTTTTTTTTAAATCTATATTGGTAATAAACACATGAAGAAAAATACAAAGATCAGTGTTTACAGAGCCATAGTGCTGTCTACTCTCTTATATGGATCTGAATCATGGGTCATCTACCGCCACCACCTGCGTCTCCTAGAACGCTTCCATCAACGCTGCCTTCCTACAATCCTAAACATCCACTGGTCAGATTATGTGACCAATACATCTGTTCTAGAGCAAGCAGCAGTCACAAGTATTGAGGCCATGTTGCTGAGAACACAGCTGCGCTGGGCAGGGCACGTCTCCAGGTTGAAGGACCACCGCCTCCCTAAGATCTTGCTTTATGGTGAACTTGCCACCGGCTGCCGCAAGAGAGGAGCCCCAAAGAGAAGATACAAGGACTTCCTGAAACAACATCTCAACCTTGGCCATATTGATCACCATAACTGGTCTACTCTGGCCTCCAATCGGGAGGTCTGGAGACACACTATCTTTAACGCTGCTGCTTCCTTTGAGAACGCACGCAGGATCACTCTCGAGGAGAAAAGACAATGCAGAAAGAACCGTGTCTTGCAGAATACACCATCTAAGGAGTCTTTCTGCTGTGCCTTTTGCAACCGGACATGTCTATTTCGTATTGGCCTTTTTAGCCACCAGCGCACTTGTAACAAATCTTCATTCGTGAAGCCAAGCCATGATGATATTGGTATTAATAAAACAAAAAAACACAAAAAAAAGAAGAAAAAAAAAGAAAAAACAGGAAAGGAAAAGGTGCCTTAAATGATGATTCTGTATCGCTATTTAGCAAATCTGTGTCATATTCTAAAACAAGGACAGTCTGATTCTCAGAGGAACTAAGAACATGCAGATCCTTTTTAAGGTCATTTAATTTCTGGGCTCCGTTTTTCATGCAGCAAATAGAATCGGGAATTAAGAGATCTATGGCTTCAAAACATTGATGCTTTGTATCTTAAAAGCTTGAGACTGTTTGTGAATTTGATTTTGCATCAGCTCAGCAAGGTCATGCTTTCATTTCCAAGGAAGATAAATTCCAGCAAACAAAAGTGACATATCCATAGCTTAAAGAAAATACTTGAAGGGTTTCATGCTTTAGGAATGGTATTCTCCTTTCTCCATATGGGTCACACTGAAACCACATGGTGCTCACTCACTGTCATCGTCCCCCTCGCCCTCCTCACTGTGGCGGGCTGGAGAGGAGAACTGGAGGCAAAAAAAGTGAAGATCATAGATTAAGATAAGAACAATTTAATGGAAACAGCAATGAGATAAGAAAGCAAACAACAACAACCGTAATGAGTAAAGTACGAAAAAGAGGCGAATGATTCACACGGAAATAACAATACTTGACCACTCCCTGCACTGACCTGGAAGGAATCCCTTCTCCCTGGAAGAGACTCCCCTGGCAATGACATGAGGTAGTATATATTAACCTCTGGGTCTTGGCTATGCCTCCACCTGGCTACTGCAAAAATTACCACTGTCCTGGCTGGAATGAGGACCTTTTGGTCACTGATAAATTTTGGATCTCCTGGCTCTCAACACTAATCCCTCATTTGAGTGTGTGCACATGAAAATAATAAAAAAATCTTGAAAATTCATCCTATGTATTTAACCATAGTTTTTATGCCTATGCAGAATGATCTGTACATATAATCTTTTGTGCAAGCAAAAAGTTGCAAATACTGTCATAAGAGCTTTGAGATTTACACTACCTCACACAGGGATATCTGCTCCTCTACTACTTTCTGTGGACACCTGCATGATGCAGATGGTCAAATAAAGGCACACACAGTGTTGATGAAATACTAAAATTGGCACAGGAGGGAGGAGTAGAGCAAAGCCAAGGAAGGATAAGACATCTGACACTTTGCTGAACCATAATCACAGAACTTTTCTTCCTTTTTGCAGAAGATGAGAAGCTAAAAAAGTCTGTAGTGTTTTGAGACTTGGTAGATATGTTGAAAGTAATGAATGAGGAAATCTCTAGCTGGCAACCTAAGCCCAATCATTAGGCTGAAGATATTACACAGACACAGTTGATTAGTCTGTTGTGCTGTACTGTCTGGAAGAACTTTAAGTATAAAATGGCAGTCATTTTTATCTCTTGTGAGAATGCAGCCCCTCCTGTAACCTTCAGATGATACATAATTTTTAAATTAATTTTTCTTACTGCTCTAGTTTTTATTCTTGCTTTAAAATTTTCTATTAACTTTAATTAACTTTGCCAGCCTTGTAAACATATTTGTAAATCAGCAAACGGCATGCTGGTTCAGAGAGCAGGCTTCCTCCAACTTGGATATATACAGCTCAGTAGTTCTGACACAGATTATTACTAACAGCTCTCCCTATAAAATGTCTTCTGGCTGTTATCCCTGTTATCACGTTTCATGTTTCTACCAGTTGAAGCAGCTAGGAGCAGGAGGCATTCATTTTTTGCAGTCCCAACAGTATCCCAGGCTTCTTATCAACAAAAATAGAAGGGTGAATATGGCAAAGATGATTTAACTCCTAGGCTGTGAGCTCTTTGGAGCAAGACTGGGATATGCAGAATCTGGCACAAGAGGACTTTGGCCTGGTTGGCACCTCAGCATGATCACTAGGAGAAATGTGTACTAAAACCTCTATGAAGTTTTCAAAATTTGCCATTTCAGTTGATGAGCCAAAGACTTGTGCATACATTGATTTCCAGTAGGAAAAGTGGAGTGCTTTATTCATACTTTTGCTAGCCTTATGTTTTCCCAAGACAAAGTGCAAAGAACTGTTCAAATTATCACTTTGTTACATGTGTGGTGAATCCTTCCCCAGAAAACCAAGCAGTGTGACACAGTATTCCCTTGGCAAACTTGGGAGTCTGTGGTTTGGCTGAACTATGTTGATATGAATCTAATTTTCAGTTTGGAGCAGTTTACTGTCCCTGGGCTGATGGTTTCAGGACAGATCACACTCCAGAAAAATCCTAAGTGAGGGCAATTTAAGCAGTCATCTAAAAAATCTGAACAGCAGTAAATAAAATAGAAATTACACTGACTTTTCAGGAACTTGAAAATGTTTCTTTATATATATTATTTGAAGGTTTTACCTGTTTTGAGGTAACTCTTGAGTCTTATAGACAAGTAGCATAACATTTATATGGATCTCCAGAATAAAACTTTGAATAATCAGTACAGAGTTACAACAGCTTCTTAATAATCACTACTCATATGACTTACAATATCATTTACTCCAGAGGTGTTGTCTCATAAAAATGCTGTGCAGCTGTGTATGTCACATGAAAGTATAGTAATATGTATACAATACTTTACAGCAGCAAAGAAAAACAAAATACATATTTCCTTTGTAATCCTAATGGAACCCTTTTTTTACAAAGCATCAGGGAGTGTATATTCACCATGTGCATTACAGAAGCTACATTTCTCATTAATTATTTTGTAACTGTGTTTCTTTCAACATCAGACATAAAAGTGAAGGGCTACTTGTTTTTGCATTAATTGTTATCTTTGTGTTAAAACACTTTTTGCTCCTGCGACTGATAAAATAATCAGCATTAGGGTATGTATGTGAATATTCCCTTAGGGTTCACTTCAAAGACTATAAATGAGGCAGATTTTCATATGTATGAAGAATTGGTTTAGAACTGTATGACATGTTGTTTGATAAACACTTCTGAGGCATACCTTACTGTATGCAATATACAAACAAGGTAGAATGTCTTTTTAAATTAGAACTATTTTTTTAGTCAGAAAAACATTTTTTCATCAATACATCATAATAGAAAGTGTTTACAGTCTAAATGTTTTAGAGCTCCTGCAGGTTGGTATATTCCATTTATTTTCAGAATGCAAAGATGGGATTTTAATTTTTTTTTCTAAACTCAGAGTTATGGACTGTAGACAATTTGTATACTTCTGCTTACACACAAGGGAGCTAAATTGTGCATTGAGATCAGAAAGGGGCCAAACATGGAGTCCTTAACCAAAGTTCCCTATCGCATAAAATGTCAGGAATACTTGTCTGGCAGCATTGTTTTGAAAATGAGTATTCATACTTATAAATTGTGTTCTTGTATTTATGGTTTTGGCAGTCAACCTGAACTTTGCATACAGATGAACATTAATAAAAATTTTTTGGGCCTTGAATACCTGAACAAATGTGGCTTGGGATAGAGACAGATGAAAACTTTCACTGATGCTCCTAATCACCTAGTACAAAGTAAGTGTTGATAGATGTTGCTAGCACAGTACCATGTAGTGCTTGTAGTTAAACTGAAAGAAAAAATCACATGAGGGTTATGTTATTCAGAGAAAGGATTGCCTATTAGCAATCCCTTACCCTTATAGAATTTATAGAACTCTTGGTATGATCATTGGGGAATTTGTAGGGAAAAGAACATTTGAGATTGTCTACTACATCTAAAGCCTTACACTCTGCCCCTTCAAAGTCTATTTTATTATGGAACTAATGGAGAGCTCATGAAGTGGAAAGGAGTGAAAAGGTCAACAAGAAGAGCTACCTACTTGCAATGTGGATTTTTATCTGCTAAAGAGTGACAAGAATTTGCTGGGTTTGAGATGGAAAATTCTTTTAGGATATAATTTTTTTTAAGGAGAGAAGACAGGATCAAATGCTGAGGCTATTCTTGAGCATACCAGTGGACCATACAAATACTACTAGGTTAGGACTTTTAATTGTGTACCTACAATTTTGCGTTTTCAAGTTCCTCCTTGCTCACTACAAAGGGATTTTTGATGGTCAGATTATGGCCTGCTGTCCCTTTGTGTAATTTAATTTTAATTTGTAATTTTACATTTCTATCTATGGTATGTGTTGATTGCCATTCTCAGTTTAAGCATGGCCAAAAGGAAGAA
Source organism: Manacus candei (assembly GCF_025592945.1). Classification (NCBI taxonomy): domain Eukaryota; kingdom Metazoa; phylum Chordata; class Aves; order Passeriformes; family Pipridae; genus Manacus; species Manacus candei. Next base: position 2,204,039 of record NW_026138156.1, on the reverse strand, counting down.
ACTGATTGCTGAGTATCTGGCCAAGACTTAGGTTCCTTTTGTGTTCTTCTGTGTTCTTCCTTTATAATCTTGATCAAATCATTTATTTCCTTTGTATCACACTCTAAATGTAGAGTGCTCATTAGAATGAAAATCCAGCAGGGAATTTGTGTTTCTGTATTACCTAGAGAGACAGTACATAAGTTGAAGTGTACTTTGTTATAGTGTCTGTAGTATCAGTTACCACACTTCTGTTTATCTCATGGGTGTGCTTTGATTTCTGTGGATCTTGGTAAAGTGTTTGGAACTGATTTTTTTTTTCCAGTCAAACTTGATGTCTCCTTTTTTTGAAGATGTGACCAAAGTATCTTGCTTAGTATATACTGATTGACATTCTGCATGAAAATTTGTGGATTGTGTTCTTGTTTCATTAGGCTTTTGTCATTTTCTTTTCTGCTCCTGCCGTGTACTTTAATGTCACTGAGGATGACTTGATTCCTGTCGCTTCTTGCTAGTATTACATGTACCGATTTCAGAAACAATTTTGGTTCCAAAGGATATGTAAACTCGAAGAGATGTTTTTTTGAACAAGGTTAAAATAGTTACTTTGGTGTTTTGTTGGTATTTAAAATAAATTGCAAGTATGTGATGTGCACTGGTGACAGAAAGCCTATAGCTGACAGACTTTGATACTGATAGGTTGTCATGTTCTTTGTTTGAACCTAGAGTTCTGTGAATATGTGAAGTGCCTGAGTATTTTTCTTTTACAGACTAATTGCTTAGTTAATTCATCCTGATAATCCTTCCATCTCTTTAACACTGCTGAACTGTGCCGCACTATGGAATTCTTTATCTGCCTTAGACCTTCTTGTTAATCTTGAGAGCAAGATCCCCAGTACATCTCAATCATGTGGTATTTGCACTCTATAGAATATCCCAGAAGACATGTTATGCATTCAAACATGTCAAAGCAGAGTATTCTAGTCTCTCCCTTCTTAATTTTCTCTACTATGACATATCCTCTGATAAACTCTGTTGATATTATGACTTTTTATCAATTTAGCAAGCTCTTAATTTCTGAGTTTTTTAAAAAAGTATTTTGCTACTTAGAGAGAGATAAATATATATCTGACATATTAAGCTCTATGTTAAAATTTTACATTTCATTTCTTTCTTTCTGTAAAAAGTATAGGGGGAAAGTACCAAGTGAGGCTTCTTACAGCTCTTTTTTCTAACAACTCTTTCCAGAATGTTACATGGCTGCACCTTATCAGCGCTGGCCTTGAGGCAGCTAAACTCTCAGTACGGGATCTGACAGAGATGGTGCAGTTTACCTCTTCTCCAGGTCATTGATAAAGCTATTACACAAGATAGGTGCTAAGATGGGACCCCTGAGGAACTTGACTTCTAGACACAGTATGAACCGTTAAACACTACTCTTTGTTAACTTCCATGGGAATCTTTTGTGAATGATTTCCCATTTATCAGAGAGAAAATTTCAAAGTCTGGACAAAAGAAATTACCCTTACAGTTTGAAGAAATTTTTGTGACACAATGAAGCCTATGGAAAAGAAGAGCTTTTTTTCTGGAATTACTTTCACTCTGCTTTTTGCATTATATTGCAGTCTTTTCAGTATTTTTGCCCAGTCTTCTGCATGCACCTTGTAAAAAAAAAAAAAAAGGCACTTTTAAACAGAGTTAGGGTACCGTAAGTATTTTGGACTCTGAAATGACTTAAGTGACTTTGTGTAGCTTTTAGCTATTGTAGTACATATAAGAAGATAATACACTATCTCAGTACTCTAAGATGAACAATTAAGCCTACAAAGCTATGATTGTCCACCATGAAGGTGTTTTTTTTCTGTTCCAAAGGATTGACATGATGATATACAGAAATTTATATTTCTACTTGTTGGTGTATTCAGGATTTCATTCTCAAATGCTATGTGTATTATCTCTCCTTTGCTACAATCAACTCAGGAGTCCTACACTAATGATAGAGTTGCTCTGGAGAAACACTAATATATGGCATGAGCAACTGGTCATCTTTTAAAAAAGGGTGAATGGTGAATACAGCTACAAACAATGCTTTGTTGGCATTCCTGAATGGAATGCCAGTGCATGTGGGACTCGCTGTACACTGAATTACTTTGGTCCTCTTGACTGGAGCACGTTGTTTTGCAGCGTCTAAATTCCTTTATGCAATAGGGCTGATTGCCTTAGGGCACTGGAGGGGAAAATTCTGTTTTTTATAGCATACTCTTTATTCTGATATGTGAATGTATGACAAAATATAAATGTAAAAAATTGATTGCAAGTTCAGCACAAATTTCCTTGACATCTCTATTTCTCAGTCTCAAATGTAGATGAAAATGACACTATTAATTGCTGATGGAATTTAAGCAAACAGTACTGGAGTCAGGGAGAGGATAATGTGAATTATGCTAATGTGCTTGGACTTTGTCCATTTTTACACTACACTGTGGTCTGTCTGCAAGACAAACCCCAAACTTTACTCCTGTGATACTACCTGATAGCTCTAGACCTTGGGCACTTCATCCAACCAAAGCATTGCACCCCTTCTGTTTGGAGGGTTTTGAAACTCTCCGAGTGGGTGGAAGGAAACTAGAATGAGGACACAGAGCATCTCAGCACTTGTCCCCTCCTGCTTACAATTGACAGGGCTATCCTCTGCCTTTTCTTGACCTGGAACTTTTGTTTTCTTCTGTGGTATTGCCTTTTGTATAGGAGAGCTTCACGGAAAAATGTACAATCACCAACAAACCATCTTACCTTCCTTCTGTTGCTACCTCAAGACTGTCTTTTTCCAAGATATTCCTGGTAAATTGAAACCTGATTATGAGTAGAGAAATGAAGGAGAAAAGTCTGCTTTTGGCAGAGGGTTCTGCATACCTTATGCTTTGTTTTGCCATACTCCTCTCATCTGCTTTTATTCTTTGACTCTAATTTCATGTTTTCTATTCAGTGTTGCAAATCAAACTCTTTGGGAGAGGTCTTCTGTTCCTTTGAGAAGGAACTGTCCTGGTTCTGGCCAGGACAGGGTTAATTTTTTTGCATTAACCAGGAGGGGGCATGGCTGGCAGTCAGAGATTATTCCATATCACCTCAGGTCATTTCCAGGGGCAGGGAAAGGGACTCTCTTCCCAGGAGAAGGTGTTCTTCCTGTCAAGAAAATGTGGCAGAGGCAGCTGCCCAGTGTGGGGTGGGCTTCTTTCCATGTGAATTGTTTCTTTTCTTATACCCTTTGTCATTAGTGTTGCTGTTACAGTTAGTTTTCTTATTGCTGTTTCCAGTAAATTGTTATTATCTCAACTCACGATCTTTGCCTTTTGTGCCTCCAGCTGGAGGGGGGAGGGGGAGCAGCACATGGTTTTTAGTGGGAGTACTAAATTGGAGAATACCATTCCCAAACCACGACAAGAAATTTAGCCTGGTTAAGGTCACTAGATGCTTAAATAAAGACATGTAAACAAAAATGTTAACAATGGTAAAATTCCTTGTGGTGTAGCAGACTAGGAGAGCATCTGTGTGCAAGTACTAGTAGAAAAATTATGCCAGTTTTCCCTGCAGGGACTATGTAACACTGCTCTCCCCAAGCAAAGGTTCTGCCTAAAAAGAATTCTCAAACACTTCAATATATAATTTATTCTTCTGCTCAAGTGATGCTGTTAATTTTACTCGCTGGCAGTCCTTTTTGTAGCAATTACTATTGTTATAGCAAAGTTCTGTAAATCACTTTTATCTATTCTTGATACCAAAACTTTGAAAGTGAGGGCCAATAATTTTACATAAAAAGTCTGATAGGAGCTTCCTCCCTCTCAGAGCTCTGTTATTCCTCTTGGTAGGTGCAAATGCTGAAGATTTTTGTATATTCTCCTTTGTTTCATTGCTTTTCCACAGTAATTTAAATTTTTCTTATGCTCTTTGTGTTCTCTTTTCCCTTAAAGTTTGCTTCTTTGGCTCTTTTTTATTGCAGATGTCTGCTTTGTTGCTCTTGTTTCATGCACAAAGAAGTAAACACCAGCCTTTAAGAGCAACAGCATTTACCTTTATGCCAGTTAACTCTCTAGCTATATCACCCAGCATCCACATTTCTCTCTTTTTTAGTGAAGTTAATTTCATATCTGTGCTCTGAAGTGCTTTTCCTCAGACTTCATCCTTGACCCTCTCTTCATTGATCTCATTTCCTGAGGTTAAGTTTTGTTAAAGTCATCTTTATCTCCTTCCTAGCCAAGTTGGGGTCTCCATGACCTGTCAGTTACTTTTAAGACAACCAGCAGTCCTTTTTTTCCTTTTTTTTTTTTCCAAATCCTTTTTCCCCTGATTCTCTGCTACACCTATACCCAGTCTTGACAGATCATATGAAGAACAAGGATATTCCCTTTAACCTCCCTTCCAGCTTTCTGTGGTACTTTTGTTGGTGCATCTATATTGTCTCTTAGTTGAGGTTATTGTCTCTTCTTGAGGTAATTTTATTCATGAACACAAATTAGCCGAAGATCTATTTTCCTCCTATCCAAATGTACAACCCACATATAAACTGAAAAACATAATTACATACAATAGTTTTCTCACAACATATCAAACACATCACTTAATCATTAATTTATAAAGGCAATTCTTATTAACCATTTGTTATTATTAATAAGGTATTTAGAATTGCTACTTTATTTTAAAGTATTATTCAATCCTCTCTGCCATGCTAGTCTGCTGTACTATTTCAGACAAGAAAAGCCATTACAAAAAATGCAGCAGCTTTTCTTAGTAAAGCCACATCTCTCACCTTCAGTTTTCAAACAAGATACCATTTTTAAATTTCCTACATAATATTAACAGCTGCATACTTCTCACAACTGTCATACACAACATAGGGAACTAAGTAAAAGATGCTCAAACATCCTTAGTTTCTTTGTTTTTGTTTGTAACTTTACATGTACTTCCTCAAAGTTGCATTATTAAATATATTTATAAACTTATTTATAAAAAATGTTACAAAATTAATCTCTTCAGCAAAAGGACTACTTGGTGTGACTAGATAATACATACCTTTTGGCAAAGGGGGCAGGGTTATCTTGTTTTGCTTAGCTTTATTAATATGAACATATTCACCCACTTGCTTGTACCGGCAAGTAAGAACTTGCCGGTACAAGATTTGCAAATATGTGTGCAATATATTGTGGTTCTGAAGCTTTATGTTCTTTCTGTGTATCACATTTAATCCTCCTTGTCTCTTGCTCATCAACTTCTCCATTGTCTAGTTCTGATGTTTGATTGTATGGTACTTAATAAAAAGGGGACAGGAGAAGTAAAAGACATTACTTCTTACTTTTCTGTTTGTTTATTTGGTACTTTTGACTATTTTCCAGTCACTGACAAGTGAAAGTTTTTGTTATCTTTGAGAGAGACAAGTGTTCATTGCTTATAGTTTGGTGCTTAGTCAGAACCTTTCCCAACCCCAGCACATTTATTCTGAACCAGTGTATGCAAAAATACCTTAAGATACTTGCATCAACTGATCTGTTTGAATACTGCAAATATAATGACAGAAATCTGCTTTCACATATCAAGTCTGTTATCATGGTAGCTGCAAATAAGGTTCAGAGAGTAACTCTTTTTTTGGGAGGGAATAGTATATAGCTGGAAAGGTATCTGGATGGTGGAAACTAATAATTTGGGGCATAAAGGGCTAAAAAGCATCAGAGAATGACATATTGTATTAACCTCTGAATAGTTCTACTTTTTGTTTAACAGTGTCTTATATACCTGATATGTCAGTCCTCAAGCTTCAGTTTGGGAAAGAATATTACTGATAGTCAGAGGGCATTCTCCAGTCTTATTCAGAACCTTGTATTGTCCATGGAAGCTGTTGCTTTCTGGTAGATGCTCTCATATACACCTGCCTGCATCAGGAGGATTGATGATTCAGTCTTATTTCATATATCAGGATGTAGGTTTGTTTAGGGTGACCTTCTCTTAGATGGATGGCCTTACAGGGCTGACGAGTTCCATCTGCCCGGGGGAGTTTTTCCCTGGCCGGAATCAAACCCGGGTCGCAGCGGTGAGAGTGCTGCAACCTAACCACTAGACCACCAGCCACTGTCCAAACTTGCTCGACCCCGGCAGATGAACCTCAGGATTAAAGGGTGGGCTCAGTTCAGCACACACTGTGTCTCACCTAAAAAATCCACTGCGCAGGCTCGAAGGGTTAATGACCTTTCCCAAATCTTCGCTCGCGAAGACTGGCCATACATTTCATATATCATAGATCATCAACATCCACTAAATGCTGGCTTCAGAAAGAGCAGGATTAAACTATTTGAATGTTGAATGTTTAGCCTCTTGGTTCTCGAGGTCATTATTGCATATGATTGCCTTCGAATAATTCATAGTGGTTGCTTGCTCATTTGCTCTATATGGATAATTTTTTTTTTCACCAAAGAAATCTCTTTTGAGAAAACTTTTGTCACCAAAGTGGGAAATTATCTGGTGAAAATTAATAAGCATGTCTAGTGCCTGATACCTGAAAGTAAAGCTTTACATGTTTGATCCTTAGCTGCACTGCAGTCAGCTTGAGCCACTCAGGTAGATACCATGAGTAAAACTAAGAGAAGGAAAAACAAGAAAGAGGCTATTGGGGCTCATTACCTGAAACAAGTGGCTTTACATGCTGTAGGTGAAATGCTTTGTTCTCTGTTTTTGAATGATTGAAGATCCAACCTGTTTATTCTTTAGAAAACAACATGTCTCCCACAAGATAAGAGGCAACCCTGACATGAGGGCTTTGACTCCTGACTTTTCATGCCACTTAGCCAAGATGGCTATATGACTGAGAGTTATCCTGACAGGAGGAGGGAGAGCCCTCCTTTTCCATTATTATGAAGATCCTGTGTTTCTGACCACATAAGGGGAAGGAGAAAAATGCAGCTTTTCTTTCACTTTATGAATAGAATTAGAATGAGAGGGGCTTTGCGACAAGTCTTTTTCATGTGCGCAGCTGGGGTGAATGGCTTCCATTCTCACAATGCCTACTCAGGGCACTGCACTCAATCCTCAGCGTGGTGCAGGGATGGGTGCATTTCACCTTGAAAGCTTTAAGGTTAGTGTCTGGCATCTGTGATTACATTTGCAATTCAAGTTAGTCTATTTTCTGCTTTTTAGCTTTTATTCAACTGAATTTAGTGCTCGTGAAAGATGTTGGATTGTTATTTCTGGAGGCTGATCCTCCCCCTGTTCAACACTACCCCTTCCGGTGTTTCTAATGCTGAAGAAATATCTCTTAGGAGTGAGAATAATGTTCCGTTTTCATGTAGCTGTAACAGTTTTAATGAGTAGCTTTTTATGGATGAACTTAAGAGAAATCTGGACCTATCCACATTATGGGGAACAGTGAATAAATGACAGTGACTATCATCTGGTAGAATCAATACTGGTTGAATGTGGTAATACAAATTGGTAGGGGAAATATATGTGGCTAAACTTGACTTTGTGAATATCTTGGAAGCAAAGTACTGTATCTCAAGATAATGGGAAAAAGGGTACATTGACAAGGGTGTTTATTTTGGGTTTTCACAGACACATGCTCCTAGCACGTAATGCAGTGCCATCCAGGTGGGGAAAAAAAAAGTGGAATTGTATACCAATTATCAGAATAATTTAAATATCATTACTACAGTAAAGTTAAAATAATATGTTCCAAAACAGAAAGTTTATTTGTAATATGGGAATAACAGAATATGGTGTTGTCTAAGAAAGGGAGTGTACTCGCAGAGCTGAAGTACAGAGGAGGTCAAGAATGTGATACCACCCCTAAGATCTGCCAATTTGAAGCTGAAATTCATGGTTCCCATTAGAAGTTGTGTTAAAAAAGGGACAGACAGTTGAATGCAAACTATGCTTAACTCCTGTGCAAAAAGTTCCCCAGACTCCCCATGTGCTGTGTATATTTTAAATCATTCCAGCTGCTGGATACTTAGATGAATTGTTCAGTGATATCAGGAGAATATTCTCTGTTTCCAGGTTTCTGGGATGGAGCTCAGTATAATGGCAGATTCATTGGTCTAGAGAGAAAGGAAACATAAGCAAGCATCTCTAAAATAGGAAACCCAGCTGAAAGCTGAGTCTTGGGTAGCTCTTCTTAATTCAAGAAATTATAAACAAGGTAGCCTATAAAGTATCTCAGAGTCCTTGGAGTAGAAATAAGGCAAGAATTATGTTTCATTCCTGATCTTTAAGAAAGAAAAACAAGAGGTACCAAATGGAACATTTCCTGGAGGTGTTTATATACCATTCCTACATATCCCTCTATAATATCTCCATAATTACTGTACATATCTATGTATATGCATACTCTGAGGTTAACCATCTATAGACTAAAAGTACGCAGCCTTTCCTGGTGTTTCTGTAGGTGTATTGGAATACTTCCTTCAAAGAGCGGATTTAGTCTTAGTGTCTCACATGTTTGGTGGGTTAACAGAGCTATAAATAAAAAGGGAATGCCATATCTTCCAACCATATTTGTAAGGAATCGAAATTCTGCTGCTTTTCAGAATGAATAGAGGGTTTAGTTTTTCGACTGTGCTGGAAGACAAGCATAAAATAAACATCAGGTTCCTCATCTGTGTCAAGACCTGAGGCGCTATTAGTCTTCTCCACCAGAATCACAAGGAATGTGAGTTTTGAAAGCTGATAGGCCTCTAAAGTTTATATATTTCTAGGCTAATGTAACTGTATGGAGATTACAATTTTAAATTTGTGAGCCATCTGTAAGTCTCACTTTCAGACTTAATGTACGGATTTGGATTTTAAAGCCTGTCTTAGTAAAATGAATATGAACTTCATTAAAACCTGGAAGCTAAAAGTGTGACATATGAAATAAGCTCAGAATAGGAAGTCTGAGTTCGCTATTTGATATTACTGAGCATAGTGCTAGACTACTGTTTTCAGATTCTCTTTTCAGCCCAGAATTTTGAAAGATTCGTGCAAAAGTCAAGTATGGTTTCAGAAAAAAAGCTACACGAATGAATCTTTCTGGAAAGAAAGAGTTTTGTGTAATAAGAAATCTTTGAATCTAAATTATTGAAATTAAAGTATAGAGACATTTTGAGTACTCTTTGCAAGTATGTTTATGGGAATGAGATATCTAGCAGCAAAGAATTCTTCGTGGCACAGGAAAAAATAATGCAGGATCCAGTTTGAAGTTGAAGCTAGGTAAATTAAAATCAGAATAAAATGCATGTTTTTAACTATAAGTACTGCAGCTATTGAAAGACTTTTTTGAGGATGTGGTGTAGTCTCTAGATTTATTTTATTATTTGAAGTCTGTAAATTTAAGACTGCATGTATTTCCAAAGGTGAGTTGTAAACCAAACGGAATTTTATGGACTATGGTATAGTTTTGGTAGAACTGTAGTTTATTAGTCATGTATTTCCTTTTAGATAAATATTTTCTCTTCTTACTATTCATACCATATGATGAGCTTAATGTTTTAAAATGTTAGGGGTTTTTTGTTTTGTAGCAGAACAAAGCAATTCCATGAGATGTAAGAAATCCAGAAATGCTTACAAACAGTAACTGCTCATTTCAACCCACAGACAGAAAATTGCTGTGTTGTGTTATGAGAGCAATAGATACATTCAATTGAAATCAGGGTTGCTCTATGAGCAAATACGAGAGAGAATAAATTTGCATTGATTACAATTACTGTCAAATTGATATCCTAGAAAATTTAATCTTAATTACAGTTCCTTTTCAGGAAATGCTTAAGCATATACTTATGTATAATTAAGCATATGTTTAGTCCTTCATTGATCTGAGGACTCTTCACTGAAATGCATGTACAGGGCTGGCAGCTTCACTGGTAAGTTCTGCAATGTACATAACTGCCAGGCTCCAATTCTGAGTTGTTTTAGTGTTAGAAGAGAAACTAATTAATTTCAGTGCAGTTACTTAGTCAAGGGTTGTAGTTCCTGCTGGTTATGACTGTGTCTAAAAATGGACATAAGCACATTAGGAATTACTTCAAATAATAATAATAAAAAAAATTCTCTGGATATTTAGGCAGGTTGACACTAACTCTCTATTTTAGAGGGAAAGGTCCTAATTCAAGTAAGGGAAAAATATTGGGAAGGCGTTCCCTTTGCAGTTGTCATTATTTATGTAGTACTGTGTTGTTCAACATTAGGATTTCTGTGTGAATAATCATAGCAGCAGGCAGATGGAGTGTTCCTGGAGTGCTGGAATCTTGACTTGATTTGATGGGTAGTGTTTTTTACATCCAGATACAATACTATTTTAGTGCTTCATTAATCTTGCACATTTCTCTCTTTTATATCCTTATTTCATATTTTAATGCACATAACAATCCTGACTTAATATATATTTATTTTTAATGCATTGTTCATAAAACCTAGGATAATATGGATGCATACATTACAAGAAGACAAATAAGCATCCTCTGTCTAAAAAAATAAAAGTAACCAACAGAGATCTTATTCCAAATGGTCACTTTATATTACAGCTTTACTGAATTTCTTCACTTGACTTTTTAAAGCAAAATGTTAATTTAAATGTACACTTTCATTTATTTTCATCTTTGAGATTGGATTTTCAAGGTGATGTTTTATTATCTTCAGCATATAACTGAAAGGTCTCTGAATTAATTAAAGATTAGGGGCCATCTCAATATATTTAGTTTTCTATTGATGCCCTGTAGTTTTTTTGTCATTGTACGTCTTAGAGTTTCTTAAACATTCTGTGGTGTGATACCTTTCCGTTATTGGGAACAACTTTTCATCCTCAACAAATGACTTCTGTTGATGACCCTGGCCTCTTGTGAATATGGAATTAATGAGTAATGCATTTACTTTCATTCATACCTCTGCTGTCAGCACATTATTTTTGCCATCTCTTTGAATCTGATCTGCCTTCTTCACAATGTTTTTAATGTACTTGGGGAAAAGTCTTATCTCAGCCTCTTATAAAGTTTATGTTCATTTTCCATATTTGACTTATCTTTCCTCATTTCAAGTTCTACCTGTTTTATATTATATCTGATATATAATACCTTCTTATTCTTGATTACATTATGCAGGTTTGATTTCATCCAGACTGGGATCCTGTTTCCTTTCCCACCTATTCAGCCAAATGAATTGCAGAAAGACTGAGCATATTATGCAGAAATACCCTATGAACAAACATTTCTTCTTTGCTTTCACAAACTCTTTACTTTCTTCAAACTTGTTATTTCAAAGTTTTTCTGTGAATTTATTTTTGTTTAGTTCTTTGTTTTATTCTTTTTAAAATTTTATATTTTAGAACTTCAAGTTTTACAAAACTTGTCCCCCTTTGATGCTTAATATCTTCCGGGTGTATATTATTATTTGTATCTCTTATGTTACCACAGAATAAGCCAATAATTTGTTTCTCCACCCCACTTGCTTAGTAAGGAAAATGCTTTCTATCTTCTCTTAAGTCTAGGGACATTATGATTCTAATAGCACTTTATTGTGCATTGATTTATATCATGGCAACTAAAAAACAGCTAATGATAGAAAGGAAACTATTCCTTTCATAAACCTGTCCCACTGAAGGAGCAGGCTGCACATGGTGTGCAAATGATTGGCTTGCTTGTTTTGTTATTTAAAGTAGAACAGATGTTAATCAATGTTTTAGGAAAATTTCTTTATCTGATATGATCAATGAGATGACTTCTATCTGTTTTAATTATGTGTCACTATAACACCAGTGATTTTTAACGTATAATCATATGCATACATTGATCTAAGAATGATGGAGTGTATAGGGAAGACAGAACTTTACAGATAACTTGAAAAATATATTTAGGAGTCAGATGATATTGAGAAACATTTTTTTGTCTGGATGAAGGATGTGAAAGAATCTCACTATTAAGATTAGAGCTTTACTTATCTATAAATATCCCTTTGTATCTTGTGATTTGATTACACCTCAGATGAGCAGTGTGATGTTCTATTGCTGATCAGAACCTAAGTGGGGTTGGTTGAGTGTAGCTACACACGTAATCAGTAATGTTGTGTCTGCAACCAGATCTTTGACTCCAAAAGTAGCAACATATGGCACTCAGTGAAATACATGGAGTCATAGAATGGCCTGGGTTGGAAGGGACTTTAAAGACCACCTGGTTCCAACCACCCTGCTGTGGGCAGGGACACCTTTCACTAGAAGTAACTCGGAGTCCCATTTATCCTGGCCTTGAACACTTCCAGGGATGGGGCATCCACAACTTCTCCAGGCAATCTGTTCCAGTGTCTCACCACCCTCACAGTAAAGAATTTCTTCCTAATATTTATTCTAAAACTGCTGCATTTTTTGTCCCACTCTGACAGTGCCTAGATTTTCTGGGAATCTGAAAGGAGCTGATCTATTGAAAATAGGCTGATACTTCTTTGTACATCAGTAACATGGTCAGACTGCACAGGAAAAAAAGAATAAAAAAACCATGCACACTCCCAAAACAGGGCTCTGTGTCTAGACAGAAGCTTTCTGATGATACTAACGGGCTTCAACATTGCAATCTAATCAAGAAAGTTTCAAGTTTTAAAATCTCATCAGCATCAGCTGAGTCAGCATCATTAAAGATCAATCTCAGGAGTAAACTGTACTTGATTATAATGGCCGATATTTATAAGCTCGGAGTGTGGGAGAAAACAGAACAGTGAAATGTGATAATATGCTAATTCTGAATGTAAATCATTCATTTTTCCTCATGAGTACACTGCATTTTATCATTTACAAATTAGCATCCTTCTAGTTCTATTTCAGTGCAAGCAAATTAGGTTTCCAGTATAACTGTATAGGAATGTATGACGGAGAAAAGTATTGCTGATACCAATGTGCAGAAGTCTTTCCAGAGATATTGGGATCAGGGCAAAACACGAAAATCTTTTTCTTTGTCCAAACCCATAATTCTGTCCTTGAAAGGACTGGAGTTTTTAAAGTGTTACCTTTTAGCTGTGCCTAGTGAGTGTGCATTTGAAATAGTGGGTTCTCTGAGCTGCTGTGTTTCCTCACTTGTATAGCAGTATGAGAGAAAAATTACAGAACTACCAATTTGGCTGTGCTATGACCTGCCCCTGAAGGCAGGGATAACTCAGGTTCTTGTTAATAGATCCCTTGGGCAGATTAAAGTGACACAACACTGAATGACTGGTGTTATATATATGTATATATATATATGTGTGTGTGTGTGTGTGTGTGTAGAGTTTATTTTAGAGCAATTTGAATGTCATGGAGTGGACATACATAGTCATGTCATTTTGGTCATTATCTATAGAAATATAGCAATATGAAAGCATAAAGATAACTCTTAAGAAAATGTATAAAGAAAAGAAAGAAAGGAAGGATAAGAGTGGAAAGATATCACCATCTGTGGATCCAGGGACAAGATTTGATTGTTGAAATTTTGGTGTCTGTTGGTCGAAGTGATGGTTGCAGTCTTGGTCTGGCAGGGGTGGGGGAAGCCCCTGAAACACAGAGTTCAGTGGAGGAACAGCCAGGTATCTCCTCTGGGGGGGGGGGAGTTTTGTACTGTTTGATGCAACACCATGCATCTGTTACAACACTGTAGATCATGCCCAGTCCTCTGATGGAAGGTCCTGGCTGTCTTTGATGGTTTATGAGCCCTTTTAAGACATGACAGCAGCCTTTCAAGTAGTTGAGCCAGTTATGCCCCATCAGAAGGGATGAATACCTTCAGGCCTATGTATGAATGTCCAGGTACTTCCCTGAAGAGGAGTTTTCACACCTGAGCCAGTTAAGTAAGGGAGGACATTGGCATTAAAAACCCATTATTCTACCTCACAGGAGCTGCTTCTTATGTCATTCTTCCTTATCTGGCTCAAAACCCAGCTTGTAGCCTCTGATGGTGGGTGTGCACCCCCCTTCTGTCTTATGGTTTCACCACCACACACAAAAAACTCTCCTTCTCCCCTTCTGTTGTGGGGTGCAAACCTGGCCTCAGCAAAGCACCCACTGCTTTTGTAAATGGTTGATTGTTTGAGTCATTAACCATTAACATTTCAGTCTCTCACAGGCTGAAACCTCCTGGAAAGGGGACAGTTGGCCTTGAGGTACATTTATGAGTTGTTCTGTTTTCAGGAAATAATTCATTTGATAACTTTAATGAATAAATGGCATCTTGTCTTCTCCTCATCGTAATATACATATTTATTATAATCATATATCTAAAATATATATGAAAATTTAAGATGTAGCACTTAGGTTTTGGCTTGAAAGAGTTTAAAAAAAAACACTGAAAAAGGCTAGGCAAAACTGATAAAGTGTCAGTTTGGTCTCACAGACTACTCTGAATATGAATATGTTATTTAATGTTAGCCTTTTAATCTGTCTTTAGTTTGGTTTTAAGCATTTGGGAAGAACTGGTACCTGTTCGTTTGATTTAGCCTATGTTTCTTGTCTTTGCTAGTTAATATACTCTTGTAATATACATTTTCTGACATATAACTACCATGACACTTGTTGCAAAACCAGGCACTGACTAAAAATATCCTTTAGTATGTTTGTAAAAGGACTTCTCAAAAGTGGGTGTTACTTTAGAATTTTTTAAAACTTTGAAAATGCCCCTTCAGCTATAAGATTTCCTTCAGTGGCACACTTCACTTACAGAGGAGGATATTTAGGAATATTTTTAGAACTGTTAACCTCTGATGCCATAGTCTTGACCACAGATGACAACAAACCGACTGTGTTGGATCCTACTGAATAATGTGGTTGTTAGGGCTTGTGGCAAACATTAACAAAATTCTTCAGGCAGACAGCAAAAATATAACAAACAACATTCTACACTGTTAAATTCTGGCTAAAAACTTTAGCTGAGAAGATTCTGCATATTTGAAAACAGTTTTGCTGTCCAAGATCAAAAAGTGAGCATGCTCCTCTATAAATTAGTATTTGATACAAGTGGATTTTTTTTTTTTTTGGCTGTTTTCAAAGGGACCTTGGTAAGATTACCTGCTATGATCAAGACACATCTCTGAGATTAAATGTTAAAAACTGAAACAGAATAGCAGGTAAAGAAAAATTATGCTTTGACACACAAAACTAAAATATAAATAATTATACTTCTGATGAAACAGCCTACAATGTAAAATATGTGTTCCCTTCAGTTTCATTTCACATCAGTTAAATAAATCTGCAAGGTTTACACTTTCTTTAGATCATTTTATGCTGATCTATCAGTTTTGTAAAGAGCCGTACTCCAGTGGGTAAAGGAAATGTTGTACTCAGTCAAAGCTAATAATTGTTCATCGTGACATGGCTCTAACAAAATGGATTCTGTTCCAATTATGAATATATTTGAAAAAACAGTGTGGCACTACAACTCTCAAAACAAAGGAGATGGCATGATTTTGGATAGCATTTGAAGTTGCGCATCACAGGTTAATTTTGCGTATTGCATTAACCAATTTAATTGCGTGTAAACTACATTTCAGTTAATTCATTACTGAAGTGACTTTTAAATGGGTTAGAAGATCTTTTAGTAGCCCTTTTAAGTAAGAGCAGTATGTGTTGGCTTTGATTGTGGTTTTTTCCTGACCAATTAGTTATTGAGGAAAATAGAAGAAAACCCCAAATCTTAAATGCAATGTCACAATTTGATTGAAAAGTTTTCCTGTTGCTTTGTTGCTCTTATTCTTTCTTAAGAACTTCTCCTTGGTTTTGCTGCATGCGAAGTTGATTTTAAGGAGCAGTATGACCTGATACAGTCTGGGACACTGAGGCCAGTCGTTTTCCATCATAAACACTAGACACACATATAGTCCCACAAGAGCCTGTGTGGGTGGCAACCCTTCAAGCCTCCTCCCTGTCCTTCTCTGCCAACCCTCTGTGAGATACTGGATCTAAATCTCACTGAATTACTGATATGGGTCAGAACCAACTCGCTGTGAGTGTGCATGTTTGTGTGGAGAAGACCTGGGCCTGGACCTGCAGGAACATGGTAAGGCTGCCCCCTGAGAGCACACGGCACAGCCGGAAGGCGCGCAGCCCATGCAGGGCACATGGCAGAGCTGAAGGCCCTGCAGTCGCGCTGTCAGTCAAGGAAGGCCTCCCTGGTAGCCCACCCACACCACACCCCTGCAGCCTCTAGGTGACTATAGCACAGCTCTCTCTGGCCTGGAGTGCACTGACCTGATATCCTGCCCAAGAGGGAAAACTGAACTCTATAAACACATGAGACTCCATGTGAGTCTCTCTCGCTCTCTCTTCTCTCCCCCCTATCTACTGCAACCTGAACCATGTGAACCATCAGATCTTCTATGGTAACCATTTTTTCTTTCCACTCTCTACTTCTCTCTTCTCTCTGTCTTTATCCTTTTAATCTGTGTTCTTCTTTTACTCTTTTCCTTCTCTTGTGGGTAATTTATAACCAATGAATTGTGTTTTATTAAAGCGAGTATATTGATTGCTTTTAGTGGTTTTTTTTTCCTGTAGAATGGATTTTTGTGCTGAGTGTTTTACGGAAATGCTTTTTCCTAGTTGTATTTTACTCCTGTAAAACCTTTTGCCAAAATATCTTATTTTCCTCACTAAATTAAAAGAATTGCTCTTAGAGAAGAGTGTGTGAGTCTCTCCGGACACTGATTCTTTGGACACTAGTAACGAACCAAAAGGCTTTTAAAAAGTCTTAAATAAAATGTAACTACTCTGTGCAGTACATAGCTTAAATCTGGAGTGTAACACCCTCGTGTCTGCAGTTTCTCTCACATATTCTCACTTCTCTTTCCACATATTCCACTTCTCACTCTTCTATTGTGGAGTTTTCTTCCCCCTCTTCTTAAATACATTATCCCAGGGTGCAACAACAGCCTGCTCACCAGCAGCAGGTGTGTCTTGGAGCTGGCTGGTGTGGTTCCATCAGTCATAGGAGAAGCCTCTCATAGAAGCCACCTCTGTATCCCCCCCCCCACTACCAAAATCTTGCCACACAGACTGAATACAGACAGGGACCAGTCTTAGAGCTGTTTTCTTTCAAAGGAAGGTATTTCTCCTGCTGTGGCTAATGCTCAGTATATACTTGGTTCTGATAGTGACTTCTGCTTCACCTCTTTTTTTGGTGCTGATATATTATAATGCAGATTGGTTAAATTTGCAGCCCACAGATTTTAGGCTGAGAGTAAACCTTGAACAATAGGGGTGACACAGTCCTTTTGAATCAGCTCTAATTTATTGGGCTAATCTACCCCAATTGCATCTACCTTCCAATTGCATTTCTTCAGTCCCTTCCTTCCTGCATCTGTGACAGCTGAAACTTCACAGTACTGCAGAAGTGACAGCACAGAGCACCTCTTCTTCTATTCCAAGCCACTTGCAGCCTTAGAATTTCCATAGAGGGAGGAAAAAAGAAAATTCCTTCGCATCTGTCAGCAAATCAGTCATTCAGATACTGTGAGTTTCCTCATAATTTCTACAGTGTGCAGGATATTACTCAATGTTCTTTCCAGAAGATTATAAAAGCAATAGTTGTATTCAATTAGTAAAGCAATAGAAAAATCAACAGGCAAGATTCCTCTCTAGTTTATTCTCCCTTCTAAAATATGGGACATATTGATTTGTTATCCACCTACTAAAATAAAAATCAGCTTAGCAATATATAAGGTGAAGTCCTTGTACTCAGATTTGGACATTCCAAACTGAATATTCACTCTGCCTTTGACAGAAGGAGAATTTTGCTTGGGAGCAAGAAATAGTTGGAGACAGTAAAAGATTACTGAAATGGATGGAAATCTTTCTAACCAAGGTCAGAGTGCAGTATGGCTGGTGGAGCTGTGCTCTACGGGTTTGACAGCTGTAGTTTGAGTTGAAAGAGATCCTCAAGGCATATACCAGCTAGAAGCAGAGGAAGAGAAAAGGGAATGCAACTGTTGCCCATTGCAGACTGCCACAATGCCTGCAGCAAAACTGAACCAGTCTTCTCTGTGGGTTTAGAAAAAAAACCAGCCAGTGCAGGCCACATGACAAAAATCAAAGCAGTCACACAGAGTCACAGATTGTCAGATGCTGTACACATTACACCAAGCCAAAACAGAACAGACCGATGCAAGAAACACATTGAATTGTTGGGCAAAACAGAAAGATACTTGGCCTTATGGTGTTATAATGTAATGTGTTTAAGGGCAATTGATGCTTCTTAGTGATTAGTTTATTACCACTAGAAGTACATTTTTCAAGTAAAGAAATGTCAGTTTCATGATGAATTTAATTTCAGCATTTTTCAGGGCTCTGATCACACGATAATGACTTAGCTTAAGAGTGCAATTTCAATTAAAGATGTGCAGGTGGTAGGAAATTTGCATATTAAAATAACAACAGATTTTTAAAAAATATTTTATTTTGAACTCCATTAGACAGTATGTTCTGTATTCTCACTATCATGAGGTGTTTGTCTTCTATCCGTCTTTCCTGTGTGTTGTAGCTTCATATACAAGGTGTTTTATTGTACGTTATATAAGGGAAATTGATGTTATAAGCCTGTTTCTAAACATGTGACAAAAGCCATGCAGGGAGCCTTATTTATGATAAGCATGCTTGGGTTAAATTCATCTGATTTGTTTTCCATTCTACTTGCTAATAGCCTCCGTGGTATTGCAGAGATAAAACACTGTAAGTGCTTTGTTTTGAAGGAATACAATAGCTGGCTAGCAAATTATATGCAAAAAATAATTAAATAAAATTTTCTAGTGGTGAAAAAAGAAGTCTCAGAATTCCTTTAGACATCAACCTGTCCTTCTCTGGGAGGAATGCTGTTATCAAAGAATTTGCCATAGCTGAAGGGAACCTGCTCCTTAGAAACACACAGCAGGAAGTGCTCACTAAAATATTTGCATTTCTTGAGCAGAAAGCTGAATTTCCACAAGTAAAAAGAGATCGCATGATACAGCAAAAGGGTTTTTTTTCAAAAAGAAGAGCCACAGATAGAACTGCTAGGCCACTCCTCTAGTGATTGGAAGTTTTCTCACAGTGCAGAAGCCACAGGAGCAGTGTAATTAAATATTGAGGTACGAGTTGTGAAATCTAGATCAAAAGTAACATGTATGTACAGGCTTTTCTTTCTCTCTGTGACTGGAATTCTAAAAGTGAATGGGATTCAGATAGACACTTGCAATGAGACTGGCTGCAGTTAGTTCCAAATGTGGGCACTGGAACTGTTGCTTTCCAGAAACTAGGAGCCAAGTCTGGCAGCAATGATTTGTAGGAAGTCTTAACTACCTTCTCAGTAGTCTTGAGTTTGGACTTGTAGTATAGACCCCAGGTCTCGCTAGGGCATGGGAGGACCGTCATATATTGTAATGGGGAGTACATTTACATTGTTAATGCAGCAAGAATCACGCAAATATACCAAAGAAGAGTTAAGTAGAACAATAAATTGATGTAATTAACAATACAAATAGGCGTCATTAAAATGGAATATTTCCCTTGTTCAACCAACATGACTGTTGCCAAACAGAAATGTTGAAGACTGAACCCAGCAGCAGGAAACACAGTCCTAGAAGTAATTTTTTTTTCTTCTGGATTTTAGAAGTGTTCCTGAACACCTATCTAAATCTCCCTATGGAGAAAGTGCTTGTGAAAGCAGCATTCAAATAGAAGAAAGTGTATTATAACTAACTATAACTAAAACATAGACCTAATTCTTGACTGACCTGTTTGAACTCAGATGGTGCCTAACAACTGGCTGGTGCAGGCACTCATAGCCTGCTCAAATGTTCTCTGTTTGCAACTTTAATAGTAATTAAAAAGGTGGTTTAAGCTTAAGTTACTTCTCTGTTCTTATAACTAGGTTTTGAGAATTAATCCTTATGCTGCAGTGTTATTTCAAGTTCATCGATATATGTTAATGCTACTTGTCATCTAGGCCAACATAAGTTAAATTCTACAGTTGGTAATACATGATATCTAAGTTGTAAGTACAGCTGAGGTTGGAAGGGACCTCTGGAGGTTGGCTGGTCCAGCTACTCCCTACTCAAGCATTGCAGAACTCGCTTGTTGACTGAGAAGGACTGAAGCAGGAACTTGGATCTCATTTCTAGTTCAATCATGTTCTGTTTACAGAATTATAAGTATTTCTATTTGAACAGTGGGTGCTTTTCATTTTTTATTTGATTTAATATTTTGATTGGATTATTTAGCTTTGTTTTTAAAGTGGGGAAAAAACCACAATTTCTTTAGAGAAAATCAGCACAATCCTGAAATTGTCTTCTTTAAATAGATCTTTAGCTTTTCCGATGGACTTAACTTTTACACAACCTAGGTGATTTAAGAGGGCAGATGATTATCTGTATTTGGAAAGTAATGTGTTTTTATTCCAATTTATAAACTAATTTTAAGTTCGGTTGGTTTATAAACGACTCAGTTTCACATATTTCTTTATGTAAATTGTAGAACTACTGTGCAATGCTTGCTAAATAGTGGGACTTAGCAATTTGTAACGTTCTCTTCAAAAGTAAAATGAAAGACTGACCTCATCTGCTTTAGCTCACTGAGTCCAAACTTTGCATGAAAGAGATGAATAAAATGCTTTAGAATGAATTAGCTGTGTTAGTGCTGTATTAGAAGAAACCATGAAAAGTCAAGGTCAAGAACAGTAAGAAAACTTCTCAAGCTCAACAAAGGAAAACAAGTAAGCAGCAGGCAAGCAGAGCACAGTCCTGGGGAAGTATCATGACAAATAGGAGGGGGCATACCAGCAGAGGTTTTAAAATATCAGTTTTCAGGCCCTGCATTGTCTGGAACAGGTTCAGAATCAAAAGATAAACTGAGTAGTATGTAGATGCAATGGGGAGTTCTGTAATGTTGTGATGCAGTCTATGCTAGGGATAGTCTGAAGTGACATCAATATCTCTTAAACAGGTATTCTGACTTTCTTGAGGAATTCTTCATTTCTTCCCAAGGACTGGAACTACTCAACTGACTTTCCAACTCAGCTTCCTCATTCTATGCCTTTTCTCTACTTTGAGTAGTAAGAATTTAAAGTAGTCTCTTAAAGATGCTGATATACACGAAAGTTTGAAAATGAGTAAGAGCAATTGTCATTAAATCTCTCACATACTGTCATGCTAACACAAATCCATTGGAATTTTAGCAACTCCTGTTTTGAGAAGATATTTCTGGACTCTTAGAGAAACTCAATACCTTAAAATTGCTGGATCAGGCCTCTAATCACAGGTGCCTTTATCTTCCTAAAAAATTTAACATGCTGATTTCAAAGTATTACAGATAACTCTATATTTGCTGCATGAACTAAAGTTTAACACAGTTAAACTGGAGTTGTAGTGCAGGCATTAGTTCAAATTGCATCATTAGCCCCACCAACCTTATCCAGCATATTTTGATTGTCATATGTATGTTCACCAAATCTGAAGAGTATAGGGAATAAATTTTGAGGTGTATTTTACAGACCATGTAGTGGTGTTTCTGTAGATTGTGGGTAGCATGGGGGGGTGGGGGAACACCAATGACAACAACTGAATACTAACCCAAAACCAAACCACAACTTTCAACCAAGTTGATGTAGACAGTGAGAAGTACTGGGAATTTATACACAAGTGCAAAGAAAACAACAGATTAGGCAAATTAAAATTATTTTGAGAGCTACTAAGAAAAATACTTTTCATTACATTTTTAGATCAGCTTGTTTCAGATAACTAGCATGTAAACTGCAAAAAGCTGAACATTGACACTTGTGTTCTATGAGTTTTATAATGCTCACAGAAGAAAGAGGATAAGTGTTAAACACCTTTCCAGGTTGATTAAACACAGAAGAAAAGCAGAGGAGATGATGACTGCAAACCCCTTTATTGTGAATATATACTATTACAGCCATTAGGTTACTAGATAAACTAAACAATGATAACAAAAAACCAAAATAAAAATAAATTCTGATCTATATCTAGGCTGCTGAAATGTTTGTTTTTCTTTGCTCCTCATTTCCTATTTATAATCCTATGCATTAAGAAGTTAAAGATAAATGTTTTAAGAAGGGTAACTTGCACTTTTCAAATGGAACTCAAGCATTAGATAAACCATATGGCATATTTTTTAAAGGGGAAATGAAGTAGTAACTCCTTGCTTCAAAACTGTAAGTCTCCAAATGTCGAGAGATTTTTCTTGGATCTGAAGCAATGCAACTAGACTTGTTTGGCCAGTGCCTTCTCCCTCTCTGTTTTTTTCTTTTAGATATATGCTGAAGAGAAAGAGAACACAAGGAAATGTCATCACTTTTTACCTTCAGTATCACAGATACATTTCAAGTATATATACTTGATTGTTAGCTAGATAAATTGGAAGTAACATCCACACTCAGGGTCTCAGTTCACACTGTCCCCATAAAAGAAGAATAGGCAGGCAGCAGACAACTAGAGGTGACCAAAGTATTTCTGTAAAAAATGCCAAGGGCAGAGATAAAAATACTTTCCAGAATAGGTGCAGAATTGGGTTTATACTGAAAATCTGAGGGGTAGGATAGAAATAAAAGTAGTTTTTAGTTACGGAAATATTTCTGCAAAATATTCAGTAAGGAATAATCTGCCTTGTGTCTCTTAGCACTCAAAGAAAACTTCGTACTCCCCATATTATGTTATGTTCTGCTAGCATTTCTTTTAGGTTATGTAGACTTTTGATAAATAGAGAACACTGTAGGATTTATATGAAAATTCCGGCTTATCAGGATTTTTTTTTTTTGTATCCTGCTGACAACTTTTCTGAAAAGTATTTTTTAGCAAACAGCAAAACCTCATCTGAACACTTAATGCTGCCATTCATAACTAATAGCATCCACAAGGAATGGATGATTTAGCCCAGTGCATATGTACATCAAGAAAACTAGTTCCTCGTGACATTTTGTATCTAATTTTTCTTTGAAGTCTGTGTTATATGCTGGTGATGCCAAAACAGTTCTTACCTTGAGCTTAAAACTATTGTGGTATTAGGATATTTTGATTGAAATAAAGCTGACAAGATTGTGGCCTATGTATAAAACATTCACATAAGATATTTTAACAATATTCATTCATCCTGCTGTGAATTCATCCTGCTGTTAGAAAAAGAAAGTGAGATTTAAAACTTCATTTTGTCTTAGATCTGTTGATAGTGGTCATGAAGTCCTGGTTTGAGGGCTTGGGTTTCATGAAAGATGTTGGAGGTGATTCCTTCTTGGATAGCCATGTCCTTTTTCTGGCTCCCCTAATGTAACAGACTGTGTGGACACCATTAATGGGTTTATTTGTTTGGTTTTAGGCAGCAGAGTCATAATTCAAAAAACTATAATTTAAGCAAACTGTTTATTTAGTATGGAAACCATAGTTTTTAGCTGAATGCAGTATGAATATAAAACATGATTCAAGAATAATTGCAAGTTAGTCCAATTTCTTGAAATTATTATGGCAAAGAAAATATGTACAGTGTTTTAATGGACAGCAGGCAGATATTCCTACTGGGCAGATTAGGATGATAAAATGAAAACTACAGAAGGAGTTTCTGCTGAAATTAATTAACAGGTTATATTTTCCCCATCTCTATTATTCCAGTATTTAGTTAATAAACAAAATATTTGTGTTCCTGATTCTCTTAATCTTATTCCTTCCTGATTCTCTTAATCTTATTCCTTAGAATAGCAGCTCTGCTGGGATGAAAGCTGCTGCAAGGCAGTTGCAACACAACTCTTCTCTGGTGAGGGAAGTGCGATACTGACAAGAGAAATTATGTATAAGTTTGCATCTACCTCCATTGTCAAAAGTGAGGTATTTGGAACTTTGGATCCTTCTTCTCTACTTCATCTTAGTTCTGATATTTTAGCCTGATGAAACTGCAGGTGTATTACTCCTGTTCCACCAGAACCTGGGAATGGGAGCACTTCTGGTGCTCAAGGCATTTCTTCCCCAAGTGCACATTCACATGACATTGCCTCTACGCAGACTAGCTCGTGCCAGAAGTTCAATTGTATTCAAACAGTCGATCTTAAGTGCTCTGTGCTTCGTCACTCTCCTATTGTCCTGGGTAAGCTGTTGCTTATTTCCTGTATTTGGCTCTGTGGTGAAGGCCTACAGTATCCACAAGAGGAAATGTTGTTTTGATTGAAAGCAATTGCACACACCGGGAGAGCTGTAACCAAACACAAAGGAAACTATAAACAGTGTAATCTCCTGACACTTTGAAAGACTGTATCCTTAGGCACAACTGCTGTTGATATCATGAAAGTGGAGCAGTTTCCGCCTACCAAGCTCAGTAAGGAGCTCAGAATGAGCCTGACTAACAGTAGTGCATCTGACTTGATGTCTTGAGAACAGTTAGTATCTGTAATTGTTAAAACGTGCACATGAATGCTTGGACACATTAACAAGCCCAAGTTTCTACACATTTAAAAAAAAAAATAAAAATGTTTCCAGTAGAGGGGAATACAGTTCTTGGCATATTTATTCTAGCCTGGCTTCAGTAAAGAATATGCATATTATTCAAATCATGCTTAATGTTATTTAAATCAATTTGCATTAAAGTTTCTGTCAAAAGTAAAATTGTGCTGAGAGATTGACAGTTTTGCTCATTTTATGTTGAAGAGAGATGGAATGCCTTTCTCCTTCTTATTTTGTGGAATTTCCCTATATTTGGGGGTGGGGAGGAACTATAAAGTTTGGTTATTGGCTTGTTGCCTTGGAATTTCTGAGAAAAATATATTCTGTAATTTTAGAACTTTCCCGAGATGATTTTTGTACTGCTCATTTTTGAATTTGGAAGCAGAGCAAGTTAGATGGTAATTGCCCCAATGGTGGCTTGGGAACTCAAGTGTATATATTTTGTACACTTCAACTATAGTCTTCCTTCTGTCTTAAAATCAAGAATGTTAGCTGTCATAATGCTTTTCTTTAAAACATGTATAAACAAGGATTAAGTTATGAAGCAAGGAATTATTTTCCCAGTGGAACAGCATTGAGTCTGAGAGAACATGCCTTATAATTGTTTTTCTTTTTTTACTGTGGTTAAATGTTTTTTAAAAGTGTTTCTGTCAACACAGACTGATTAATACCTTGGGGTTTTTTTTATCTTCTGGAAATGGACTTTGGAGAGCCCAACTTAATCCCTAGTTGGATATTTGTTAACATAAAAATGGATACAGTCTAGCACCATTCAATATGATGATCATACATAAATTTATAAGATGTGATCATTGTAATACTTAAGCACTGCATAGATAATTAAAATGTTTATCCTGGAGTAGGGAAATGGGTTCTATTTCAGATCACCTTGTTACATTAAGCCATTAGGAAAAAAGCAATGCCAGTACTCAATGGATGATTAGAACTGCATGTTTCTGAATAATGTATCTACAAAAAATACAGTTTTAAATCAGTGCCCTGTATTCTACCCAGAGACTGCTAAATTTGGGCAGCAAATAGCTTTAGCTCTTGAAAGTTTTTAAAATGCTTTCTTCCAGATTCAATCACATGTAAATTTCTGTTAAGAATTTTTATTTTTGGAGACCTCTACTTCTATTCTAGTTTTTAAACAACTGCCTTTAAGAACTAAGTTCTGATGACCAAATAAAATTTTTCTCTTTTTCTTCCCATTAGATAGGTTAGATGGAGGTTTGTTGGGTGAGTATTCATTCCTGTTCCTGCAATTTACTTTTTATCATACCATCCTACAGAATTTTTTTAGATGCTTGTTGCATCCTTTCTAGAAACCCGTCTGAAGTTTCTTAAAATTATTTTTAAAAAAAGTTAATGCAACTATTATGGATACCCTAAATCTATTATTTTGTAGGAATTTTGAACATATGTAGTACTTTATTCTCACTTTATTCCATTTCTTTAATGTGAAGTCAATAAAGATGTAATTTTAAAGAGATGAAAATATAAAATAATTGTTAAAATGTTTCCTGTATGCATACTGTGCTTTCTTTTTGACTGTAGCTATGCTGGCTGTAGCACTAGGCTGATGGTGACAGTCAAGGTTCTGTATCATCCTCAACTCAAAACCTTCTTTTTGTGGATGTTTGTGATGCTCCCTTTGTGTTTACCTGCCACACCTGTCAAGCTACTGCTTTGACAACGAGTAACAGTCTGTGTGGCGGGTTGAGGCCAGTCCGTGTTGGAATGATCTTTTATGTAGGATGACTTGATTTCTTGGAGTATAATGCATAAAATGACTCAGTGAGTCAATTGTTTTCAAGTGGAAGAGAGGAAAAAAGGAATACTTTGCAGGAACTCTGAATTCAGTTACAGGAGAGAGAAAGGAGAGATTTTCCACCTCCAAATTTCATACTGTTGGAGGGTCAGAAGGTAAACCTCCCCCTCTGTACCAGTCTCAGCTCTATGCTGCTACTGGAGATGACTTATAGTCATGTGTCAAGACTTCTTCAGCTCAGCTTTAATCTAGTTTTTTGAGAATTCTACAAGCCTGTGAGGACTCTGGTACCTGGTTATGTGGCACTTGAAGTTAACTTTGAAGTTTGTACTGCTTTCCCAATTACAAGTCTCAAGGTCTATGTGCCTTGTAAAGTTTTCTGTTCCTTCCTTACCTTTGTCAAGTTTCTTGATATTTTGGAGTAAGGAAGTGTGGTATGTTGGAATTCATTGTTGTCCTAAACAATATCTGTTTTGCTTTTGTGCAGAATGTGGTTTTAAAAAGTATTTGTCAATTCTCCTAAATATATTATATTAGCCCTATATTAAATATATATGTCCTAAGCAGAATGGAACCAATTTCCATTATGATTAGAATCCCATATGCCCCCACTTGTCTTAAGAAGACTGAAAAGAAATCTAGAATATTGCCTTTTTTTTTTTTTTTGCTCTTCAAGATTGTTTGTCTGCATTAAACATCACAACTTTTCATGGAATGGATTTTGCAGAACAGTGTACCTTAAAAAAAAAAAATCAAGCTTTTAGAGAAGAAACAAAGGATAAAATCCCCTCTGGAATGCCCCCCACTCTCAGAAAAAAAAATATAATTTGTCATTTACATACTTTATTTGATTTTATTTGTAATTACCTACCTAAGTAAATTACCATTTTAATTTATTAGCTTTGCAGACTTCAAATTTTAGCCTCTGCATTGAGTTATGCAGTCACCTCCTAGATGAAGATGTTTCTATTGTATATAAAGATTGAGGGTGGCTATAAACAGAAAACATCTGTTTTATTTGGTGAGGAGGATTAGTTTGACAAGTGGAGAGCACTGATTTGTAACTGAGCTACTGCCCTAGGGAAAAGTGAATGCAAACAAAAGACGTTTATGCATTTAGGAGGGCAGCTATCAGCCTTGTTCTGGAATGGCATTCTGAAGTTTAAGCAAGGTGACTCTGGAGAAAAGAGCATGAAGAGGTGCCTTTTGAGCAACAACACCTTGTAGCCGGGAGCTGTCATGGTTTGTATCCTCTATGAATTGACATAGTAGAGAGATCCTGTAACATGCATTCATCACTGTGTTGTATATTGCAGAGAGATTTGTAAGTTTTGGTAACATTAGAGGGACAGATTTTTATATAAGCATTATGTAAGTAATAGCATAAAAAGGAGAAGAATGATAGGACTATGGTGAGGGGAGAGAGAGGAAGCCTAGGATGTGGTTTGAGTCCTGCTGTTTAGAAAAAGAACCACACTTGTGCAATTGTTCTTGCTTTGTTCATCTTTTAATTTAAGAGTAGAGATCAGGGATTTGATCTATAAAGATCTGATTCTTTTGTACTGAATATAATGCATCGTCAGAGCACAATGTGTTTGCCTGTTCTAAGGAACTGTTGTATTGAATAGTTTTAACCCTACCACACAAACAGCAATTCTCATACTGTAACTGTGGCTTCCCTGGGGACACTCACATCTCTACCAAGTGAGATCCAAGCAGATGTTAGGAATGTCAACAGTATGAAACTTTTTTTGTTTTTCTTGAGACATTGTGCATGCATAACCTTGTAATGAGGATTCAATCATGAATAGAGAATGGGAATCATAAAAAGGTCAAACTTTTATAATGTTATGTATCTAAAAAACTGGGTCTTAAGCTGTTCTTCAGTTTTTATGTCCCTAAAAATCTGTCTGAGTTCCTACCTGAGCTCACTGGATTTTTTTCCATTTTTCTGCTCAATGTTTACTGTGCCCTAAGGCTTTTGTACTGTTCTAATGAATAGTTCCATGTCCTCACTGTCTTGCTAACTCTTCTGTTACAGTAGAAACTTTTCCATGTAACCAAGGAAAGAATTTGATAGACACTTTGATGAATTCTAAGCAGCAGATTCATCAAATCCCTGGTTTCTGGCTTATCTAGAGGGCCTGGAAATCATAGAATAGTTTGGGTTGGAAAGCACCTTTAAAGGTCATCTAGTCCAACCCCCAGCAATGAGCAGGAGCATCTTCAATTAAGGTTGCTCAGAGCCCTGTCCAACCTGACTTTGAATGTTTCCAGGGATAGGGCATCCATACCTTTTCTGGGAAACCTGTTCCAGTGTTTCCCCATCCTTATAATGAAAAATCTCTTCTCTGTCTGGTCTGAATCTACCCTATTTTAGTTTAAAACCATTATATGTTGTCCTATCACAACAGGCTCCACCAAAAGTCTGTCCCCGTCTTTCTTATAAGCCCCCTTTAGCTATTGAAAAACCACAATAAGTCCCCAGGGCTTTCTCTTCTCCAGGCTGAACAACCCCAACTCTCTTAGCCTTTCCTCTTAGGAGAGGTGTTTGAGCCCTCTAGTCTTTTTTGTAGCTTTTCCCTTCTCCATAGACATGGTCACTCTGTCATAGATACATTATCTTAGTTTATTCACCATGCAACATTGCTGTATAGGAGATGGGTGAAAAATGCTCTGATGTGCTCATGGAGAGGTTCTTACCAAACTGAGAGTAAAAGTTTTATCAATGATATTGGTACCATAATTGGTCTACTGTCTCTTAAGTGCTCAGGTAATTTGTGGGAATGGATTCAGGTAGACAGACATGTGACATGCATAATATACAAGATTTAAAAACCTCCTTATAATGAAGAAACAATTTGTATGGCCAGTCTTCGCGAACGAAGATTTGGGAAAGGTCTTTACCCTTCGAGCCTGCGCAGTGCATTTTTTAGGTGAGACACAGTGTGTGCTGAACTGAGTCCACCCTTTAATCCTAAGGTTCAACTGCCGGGGCCGAGTGAGCTTGGACGGTGGCAGCGAGGTCCTCAGGACGTAGGTTTGTTTAGAGTGACCTTCTCTTAGATGGATGGCCTTACAGGGCTGACGAGCTCCATCTGCCCGGAGGGCTTCCCTGACCGGGAATCGAACCTGGGCCGTGGTGGTGAGAGTGCTGCATCCTAACCACTAGACCACCAGAGGGCCCTGATGAAGAAACAATTTATTGCTGTTAAATTGCATTTACCAAAAGCAATACAGGATCATCTGTCTTCTGATATCTGGGGATGTGTGTGTCATTACATATTAAAGCCTGACAAAGTGACCATGCTCCTCAAACTATACCATATTCAGTAGATTTGGCTAGATAGGAACATTTCCACTTCTTTTGTTTCTTCTTGTTGTTGTGTTGCTTTTTTCCACAGCATAATTAATCATAATTGTACTTTCATATTATAATAGTGCTTGTATCTCTTCTCTTACAGAACTTGATAAAGCTCTCAGACTGTGAAGGAGTTTTTAGTGTTAGTGCAATATATTGTCAATTAGTGTATTGTCATCTCTGAATAGAGAAGTGCTTTCAGTTTGGGCTCTTGATACTATTCAAATGATATGCAGGTATGGCCTCAGATTAATGTCACTGTTTTTCAAATATATCACTAAAACCTGGGTGAAGTTATATTTACATGTGAATTATTATCACAGTTTCAAACATGTGTAAGATATATTTCAAGTATTCAAAAGGATTTTGATTCTTTTGAAATAGTCAGTAGGTAACATTGCAGGTAGATTCCATCACCAGGAGAAACTGATGATTGATGTTTCTTTGAAAAAATCTGACTTGCATATAAAGAATAAAAAGACTTGTTTTCCTCAAAACTGGAACATGTCTATCTTGATGTGTAGCCGAGATTTAGATGAAAGCTCCTTTCTCAGTTTTCTGAATGCCATGCTTCCAAGTCTTGATTCTATATTTGTCTCTGAGGTGGGAGTTTTGCCACCAGTAGTTCTTAGGTATTTGTAGTACCCGGAAAACTCCACAGTTCCAGTGTGGATGCTGCTCAGGCTTGTTGGGATAGTTGCCTCTGTAGGGACCTTCAACTGCTTTCCCACTAAAATTCAATGGGAGAATTGCTGAGGTGATGCTCAGTTTCTGTGATCTAACCCAGATCATAAAAAGGAAAGGAGTTTTTTAATACTATTTTCCAACCATAAATAGAATTAAATATTCAATAACAGGCTTGAAATATTACCTAATTCTGTTTGATTTCTGGATTGGCTTTCATTTCATGTCAGCTGTGAATGCAAACCTTTGCTACTGCTGTACTCTGTGCAATGAGAGTTGGAACGAATAACAAAAACATATGCCATAAATCTGTCACATAGGTAAAGTACCCGTGGTTTGTCCTGGTTTTGTGTGTATTTGCTACAAATTTATTCTAAAATAATGAAAAATGCAATCTGTACTCTGTGAAATATCTTACAGAAAAGTTCAAACTGTTTATTTAAAGCATTTCAATATAGTTTGAAAGGAATCTTCCAGAGGTCTGCCATTCCATCTTCCTGTGAAGCTGTTCATACTTCTTCTGCAAAATGGTACAAAAAATACTCTGTGTGTTTGTTTGGTTTTTTCTTCCTTTTTTAAGCATTGGAAAAGTTAAAAAAAAAAAAAAAAGATAACTTTAATTTTTCTAGCTATAGCTTATGTTACGTATTTCTTTCTGCAATATTACCTTATTTCTTTTCTTCTCTGAAATGGAGCTGGAGAAGCAGTAAGAAATATTTACCTGTCTTAATAAACAAAAGACATTATATGGATGATTGCAGATAATTAGGGGAATAGGTTTATGGTTAGTCTTCATAACTAAATACATATACACACACATATGTACATATTCACATATTCTAAGTGTGTGGTGCTCCATTTAAAAGTGGGCTAAAAGTGAAAGAAGGCAATACAAATGACAGAATGTAGCGTTGCTGTATCTAGAAGAGGATGATGAAAATAAATCTGAACAAAATAAACAATGTCTTACATAATTTAGCAACTCTTGTCCATTAACCAATGCAGTCAGTTATTAAGTTTCTCAAAAATATAAAAAATGAGAGCAGTTTAATGTTTCTTTTATTCATTTTTGGCAAAGAAATTTTTATCTCCTATACCTTTTTGTAAAGGTAATTAGACGTAATAATCCATCATTCAAGTACATATTTATTGTCTTCTATTAAGTAACATGATGTTCTGCCAGTACCTCCTGCAAATCTAAGAGTAATACTGAACTTTTGACAGTATTATTATCTATTGCATGAGGTATAGCTCATATTCGTCCCTAAATTTTGGAGCACGGAGAAGGTTCTTTTACAATAATGAGGTGAATTGTTTAACACATAGATTGCATTGCAATTTGAAGTGACTTTGGCTGGCAGTGATGAAGACATCTGCAGCTAGTTTTCCGTTGCCTCAGCTGATCCACAGTGTTTATTAACCAACTGTGTATACTGACTTCGAGCTGGAAATCATGGCTTCAGTTTCTGAAAGAATCCTGGATCCCTTATTGCTTGAGTTAAAAGAAATTTATTTTGTACGTTCGACTTATAATTATACCTTTTGCAGGCAGTAGAAGACTCATAAAAGCCTTTTGTTTTGGTCTAGCCACAAGAAGACAAAAAGCCACAGTCCTATCAATGTGGGTTACAGAGGCACTGAGGTTTAGTTAGAGGACTTGTGATTATGGTTTTTGAACAGTAATTA
The DNA here is from genome assembly GCF_025592945.1 of Manacus candei. Lineage (NCBI taxonomy): Eukaryota > Metazoa > Chordata > Aves > Passeriformes > Pipridae > Manacus > Manacus candei. The sequence goes on along the minus strand of NW_026138156.1, from coordinate 2,172,135 downwards.
TTTAAACTAGCCTATTTGATTATGCTGATGAATTTGTGCTTTGATATTATGAATGTTAAAATCCTTTAGCTTTCCATGGAAGTGACCTAAAATAGTTCTGGTCCCTTTTAATGATTATGACTTCATCAAGCTGTTGTGTTCCCTAGAAATTAGAACTATCAACCTCAAAGGGACAACTCTGAAAAGAGTGCTCTTTCCTGCAACCAGTCATGGGTTTGAGTGCTGAGGAGATAATAATGGGCATAGCTATTGCTGTTTTTAGACAGAAGTGCAAAATGCCTGATATGGTTCATCTTACCTGCAGTTAAAAAAGGATCGTAGAGAAAAGAGGAAAGAAAACAGAGAAACAAAAAAACTAAATTATAATCTCTGCATTGAGAAAGTCATTTACTTTCATTTTATTTTCAAAGCATTATCACAGTCACGGCTTTGAACTGAGATAAAACAGGAAAATGCAGAGTTTATTTAGTTAACGTAAATGGATTTTAATTTTAATACCCACTCTCAGTAGTAGAGACCAAAAATTTTATCAAAATGGCTTTTTAGAAGAAGATTATTCCTACAGTTTAATTCCAGTAGGCCTAACCTATGTACTGAGATTTCAAAATCTCACTTTTCTTTGCTCTGGGCCAACCAGTGTCCACTACTTACTATTTAAGTACCTGTTTATTTGGTAAAAGTTATTTAGTTTAGTTGACTCAGTGGTAAATTTCTGTCTTCTCCACAAAAGCGGATGTACAGTTGACATGGATTGTTCTTTCAAGGTATTAATGTGAATAATGCAAATGCACTCCAGCAGGTCGTATGCATTTTCCTTATTGGTTTTCAAAAGCCTGGTGCAGAGTAACCTGCATAAACACTACAGATTGTGTCAGAACTGAGGAGGACATTAATAAAAAGTTGCAAAAATTCTAACGTATCACTGTACCAAAACTTACTGCTGACTTCTGAATCCTCTTAGCTGGTAGTGAATCAGAAAAAAAACCAACAGCTGTGCACTGTGGCTACCAACTTGTCCCCTGGGTTTTTTGGGCTATCTGGTTTCTCCTAAAGCTTCTTCTGTAAGCAAAGTATACAAATCTTGCTTTGAAAATCTGAACTGTCTTGCTCAAGATATATTTTTCCCAACTTTGGTTGTCATTAAAGTTATACATACAAGGAGTATGAGCAGTGTGTTTGAAGGCAGGGTGTTTGCTCTTGTTCCTTTGTCAGGTTGGCAGCACTCACTCAACTGTGGTAGAGTCAAGTGGAGAAGAGGTGCTTTTATCTGTAGACATGTTTACTAGGTAAACATTCCCTTCAAGGTATTTAAAACAATGAAAAAAACCCCACTTTGAAACATTTACCAAAATAGAACTATTTGTGATCGTTAATTTGCATGTAAAATATATGCATAGCATTTTTGCAAAGCAGTTAATTTATGTTTGATGAACTATTGTTTTTACCTTTACTCTGGATTGCTTTTTTTAAAAAAAAAGTCAACCTTCTCAATGTGAAGGGTCTAATCTGGTGTCTTTCAAGTTAATAGGTTTACTGACACAGTGAAATGCAATTGAAGGTAAGTGCATGAAAATCTACTCTTTCTTGCTGGAAGGTGTAGATCTATTCAATATGTAGTCTTCATGGGCTTTGTAGCAGTTCTTAAAATATAAATATTTCTGAGATATTTTGCCTTATTTTGAAATGTAGTCTCTTTAAACCAAACCAACCAGCCAAACCCAAACCAAACAAATAAAACAAACCAAAAAATCACAGAACACAAAAAATCTCCAGGAAATCAACATTTGAGTTCTGAGAAGGTACATTTGAGATCCAAATGTGCCATCTACCAGTATAAGTGAATGTGTATAACACTTGGGAAATGCTGTGAGATAGCCTTTCTTTCAGTAGCACCCACTTAAAAATGATGCCTTGAGGCTATCATTGTTTATTTAACACTACTCAGATTTCTGTGGTCTGGAAACTAAGCTAGAATTCTTGTAAGGGGCAGATTTCATTGTGAACACTCCTCTGGTTTTGCTTTACTGGAAAAATAACATCTATTGTGAGTTATTCTAACACCTTTTCATAGTGCTTTCCCATGCTTCCTTCATAATGTGCAGGGTGAAGCATGAAACAATTTACTTTGTTTTGTTACAGACATTAAAACAGGTAGCCTTGTAAATTCATAGTTTTTAAAGTTGTGTTTAATCTTTATGTAATGGAATCAATGGCAAATTCCAAGAGAAATGTTAGAAATCTTAAACTGAAGGACTTAAAGTATCACTGAAACCTTTCCACACTGTCCAGGCCCAAGATACATACTGCTTGAGAAGTCAGATGCTAATCTTAGAGAGTAGATATTGGCAAAGATTGGTAATAATCACTGCTTCTTGCTCATTTAACTGAAAACTATTTTTAGACTGTAACAAAGTAATTTGTAAAAATCATTAAGAGAAAAAGGTTAAATTTTTCAGCTGAAGCATTCCTGCAAAATATTGACAGTGACCTCTTGTCATATTTTAGTCTTCTCATCAGCTCTGTTTAAATATAGATACACATATTTAAAGAAAATATCACAAAACACACATGTATGTAAAAGTGTACATTAGCCTTGCAAGTCTGCCTGTGAAGCACAAATAGAAATTGTCACAAGCTCATGGGAATGGTTTTACCATCTGGTCTTCAGGAGGTTTTCCTGCCTGTTTCAATGGAGAGAAGTGCTATGTTTATATGTGGTGTGGAAACTGCAGGATTTGCAGAGCAGAGCCTGCACAGGAGACAATGGAATATCGCTTTGTATTCCCTACATGTCTGAACTGCAAAGTGTTAACATTTTCTTAAGTTAGTACAGGTTTGACTGCTCTAATAGACAGCCCTCAACACTTATATAGGAGAATCATAGATCATAGAATAACAGAATAGTTTGGGTTGGAAGGGAACTTAAAGGTCATCTTCCTCCAACACCCTGCCATGGGCAGGGACACCTTCCACTAGACTACATTGCTCCAAGCCCTGTCCAACCTGGCCTTGAACACTTCCAGGGATGAGGCATCCACATCTTCTCTGGGCAACTTGTACCAGGGCCTCACCACCCTCACAGTAAAGAATGTATTCCTAACATCTAATCTAAATCTACCTTCTTTTAGTTTAAAATCCCTGTCCTATTTCTATCTACACCTATAAAATATCTCTTTCCCTCTTTTTGATAAGCTCCGTTTATGTAAGAAGTTTAAAGTGTTTTAATCAGGTTCTGAGTAGCTCGCTGTTCATTACTGCATTTAGAAGAACCCTTCAAAAAACCAGACAAAGGCAATGAAGAGCTGTGATACAGCCGATATACCAGGCAAAACTAAACAGTTTAGGAATTCTGAGTTTGAAGAGGATATGTTTAAGTAGCAGTGTGATAGAGGTATGTCAGGTTACAAATGCCACAGAAATGATGACTAGGAATTAAGTTTGCTGGGTTTAGCATTTTAGAAAATAACTTTTATGCAGTCAAACTGTGCACAGTCTTTGTCACTCAATATTTAAGCAAAAATTCTGTTGTATTCTCTATCTAATTCAAAAGTGGTGCTGCAGACAGCAAATATTTGAGACTCTCTATGGGAAATTAAAAAACCAGAAGCACAATACCTAATACGACCCTTACTGTAGTTGTATGTAAATCTAACTGTGTTAGGGAAAATTTATCAAACTGCTGGCTGATGGAGACACAAAGTGAAGTCACAGGAAAGGCATTCTGAATCCAAATCACTGCTTGTTCTGGAACGACTTATTTTTCTGTCTGTTTAATCCTTCAATAAAAATCCACTCATCCTTCACACCCCCCACCAATTCCTGAATTAATTTTTTTTTCCATTCGTAATTCAACCTGTAGCATAGGATAAGCTTCAAAGTGAACAGAACTCAATTAGGAAAAAATCTTTATTCATGATTTACCAAATAATGAATGTTCTTTTTTGCCTTAAATTTCCACTATAAAATCTCCCTGACCTTTTATGGTTTACATGGGTGAGACTTGAAGGCATCAATTGACACTTAATTGGACTGTGTGTTTGGAAACAGATTTCCTGTAATACACTTAACATACTTTAAATCTAGTTTCATTGAGACACATTTGGGACTTTATGAAGAATAATAGGGATGTCTGAAAGAAGATTTGTTAATTTCTGTGTGCAACTGTGGTGGAATTAAACGGCAAAGCAATTTAAAAGTGCTTGCTATTGTGAAGAGTAAAGTTTTCTTTTCAGTTTTGAGTATTTTGATATGCACACATTTGTTCTCAGCAGTGCAGTAGAGCTTTAATTGCTTTGAATAAAAATACCTGCAATCAAAGTTTGGTTTCAGTGCGGCTGAGTTTGAACAGAGTGGAAGGAGGATGATTATAAATCTCTAACTGATTCCATTAGGTTTTCCTGATGCTTTCATGTGTGAAAACCTCAGGGTTTTTTTGTTGGTTTTGTTTGTGTAACAGAGATGGACCCTTACATTGCAACAGGGTTTCACAGTGAACTGAACTGTGTAGTATGATATACAGCAGTCCTATGATAATTATTTGACATCTCTATTACTCTGTTGATTAGGACTTAACTAAGTCAGACCCTATTGTACTGTAGAAGCATGTAAGACCTGATTCAAAGAGCTTATAGTCTAAAAGGCAACACATACTAAGTGGATAATGCAGATAAGGAGCAAGAGGACATGGAGAAAACACGAAATAAATTACTGTAAAATTCATAACTCTTTAACAATTTTATGTTTTTATCAAAAAAATTTAAAGAAAAGTGTTTCACCCTCATGCTCTAAGTGTAGAGAGGACCATTTTCTTGTCTGGTCTCACCTCATTTTTAAAACAAGCTATAGAATTTTCCTTTGTAATTTCTGCATCAAACCTATGACATCTGTCCCTACAAGAAGGTTTCTTTATTTAAAAGAAACCCACAAAATATTAAAAAATAAATAAATAACTTAAATCCTTCTCAGGGGGATGTTATAGTTGCTTCTCTGGTTTGACTTTTCAGTCTTGAATGTTCATTCTTATTCTAACAATAAGTCAGACTGAGATGTGATGTACAACAGGGTACTAATGAATGCTGTGAACACTTGGAATGTTGCTGTACTGTAACTTATGAACAATGATACTTGTGTTTTCCCTATAGGACTTTACATTAAAGAAATTCCTTGACAGAAAAAAATAAATTATGGAAGAAAAAAAATATTAAAGAAGTTTTCTTTATTTGTGAAGAAGAGCTTGTGAAAATGTTTTGTATTTGAGCTCTCAGTCCATCTTAAGTAAGTTCCTACCTCTTGAGTTTTTATGTGTTTGCTATGGAAAATAGACTCTAGGCAGATCTAAATAAACCAAGAATGATGTGCTGGCTGGGAGGGGTAAGTAAATGTGTCGCAGTGGTGTAGTTAGACCTGATTTAGTCCCAGTGATATAAGAAAGGGAAATATGTATTCCATTGTGGTCATTACAGAAGCAATAATTTCACAGCAGTGAAGTTTGGGATAGGCTATCTGATAATTTTCTGTTCCTCTGAAACCAAAATAGTAACACCCTGATGAATGTTGCAGTCTGCAGTCCTTATGTGATTCTACTCTTTGCCAGCTTGTTTTCAGATTTTACTGCCTGTTTTTTTCCGCTTGACAGCATTATTTATTCCCTGCAAAAGATAAAAGAAAATTGTAGATTTAGACAAAAAAATTCCAACATGTTTACTATCAAAAAATATCTGTCTCAGAAAATGGACACAAAACTTTAAAAAAGTTTTATTTAAAGAAAATGGGTTTTGTTAGATAAGGTCAGAAGGTTTTATTTTGAGTTTCATTTACATTCTTGCTCTTTTATTGAGGACTAGGGAAATTTCCAAGCCACGTGAATTCCCCAGCTATAAGAAATGCTGAGGTTTGAGCAGCTTGAGGAACATTAACAAACTTTAAGTGACATCCAGAGTGCAAATAGACAACAGCAAATCTATCTTGATTTTTTTTTTTTTCATGGTCTTTATTTCTCTCTATGATGTTCTGTGCAGAGCATGTAATATATGGACATTTTTTGAAAATGTTTTAAAGAAACACTCCTCTGGAAATATAGAAACATTGATACAATACAGTTTTGGATATATTTTATATTTTTCTCCTGCAAACTGAAATTTACTTTGGAGAAGAAAGTTCTGTCAAAAGATCATGAATACAGATAAGAAGATAATATGGGAAATGGGTGGAAATGCAAAAAAAAGAGTAAAACCAGAGGGATAGTATCAGAGTTAGGTAGAGATTTTAGTATTTCATGAAGACAGTAAATTGCTGTTTTTGCTCCTCCCCCCTTGCAAAAATGCAGCTACTTTTATGAAGGACCAGATCTTGATTTCTTAGTTATTTAAAATAGTCTGCTCTTAGGTTTTTTTCAGTTGGTTCTTCTAAATTTTTTTTTTTGAGTTGATAAACCTTGCATTATTTTGAATCCTTTTGTATAGGCTGACATGAAAAGAAGGTTTTATAAATATTTACAAAACATTTTTATTAGTGTGAAAACATATTCTTGGTAAAAAGGTCTAGATAGCTATCTTGGAGTCTTTCTACTGTCTTTGGGAGCCCATGCTACCATAGGCTTCCTTGAAAGCAGGATTATTTTTAATTCAGTTTTAAATCAGCTCATTTTTCCTTTATGTCTGGTTTTCCTCTTATGTTAGTAATTTTTTCATCTTACAGGGAAATACCTTATGAATGAAGGAACAGGAAGGATAAAGGCAAGCAAGGAAAATCGGAAGGAAAAAAAATGATAAAAGAAAATTTGAATGTTTTGCCAGAATGATCCTGGGAATAAGAGACCTCTGAGAATGGCTACAGACAGTGAGAGTAAATAGACAACTCTGACTAGAAAATATGATTGAGAAAAGAATCTTGTCCACCTGTTCTTTACTCTTGGCTGATTGAAGGCAGGTCCACTGTGTTAACCCACACTTGTATACAAAGTCTTGCTGGACATGGTTAGTTACCATTTCTTTTTATATAATGTATGTTGATTTCTGTTATTTGCAGTTATGCCTCTTCACATTAATGAAAAGCAACCTAATGCAAATAGTAGTAGACACCGTTACTTCTTAATCTTTTAAAGAAATTCTGTTTTCTATTCTGTAATACCTTTCATAATCTCTCCAGTGTAGAAATTCAGATACTTTCAATTTCTTTCCCTATTGCAGACCTAGAAGGTCTGTCCTGATTGAATTTAGTCATTTCAACAGCTTTCTTCACTAGAACAATGCTTGTTAATGAATTCATTATTTTCACTTTCATATTTAATTTTCATTGTTTTCTCACTTTAATATACATTTCAGGAATTTGACGCTATGAAGTTTTGTGTATTTTTTTGGTATGATATAATTAAAGCAGGTTTGCAGATTTTTACTTCATAAAATGTGCATCTTCACCCAGACAACAGAACATTTTGTTCTATATTGCAGGAATGGCATTCACATTAAATTAACTTCGATTCAGATAGTTTGCAGTGATTGAATATGAAAATTAATGTTTCTGAAGCAGCATCAGTGGGAATGTTTTGTATTATAAACATTAGTACATTAACTATATATGTTGTGGTATTCCTAGTGCTATTAAATGATTGTGCTTGATGTTTAATACATCCTATATATATACATGGATCCATACATTATGTATTTCTAAAGAAATATCTTGAGTCAGGTTAACCAGAAATCTGAATTTTGGTGTTTAATATGCCAATCATGACCATTTACATTTTATTTCATGTTCTTAACAATGTTCCATGTAGTTCAGGTGCTCTGCTTGTGGTCAGATAAAAAGCCTTTAAAAATGGATGGTGTAATTTAACTGCCTCAGCCAGACCAGAGTTCTTCTATATATCCTAATGAAAATATAGGCGCTGCTTTGAATGTAGAAGTCAATGTTTATTTAAGAAAGACTGCAGACAGTGCAAATGAAGTCTTAATTTGAATATCTGCACTGGAACTGGTATTCTAATCTTTACACAAAAACACATCATCTACATGTCCAAGCCAAATAGATGTTTCAGATGTGCTTAGAGACCATCCTACAGACTGCAGATGTTTGCCAATCTTGCTTGGAAGCCATTTCATTGAACATGAATATAAATAAAATCAAGTTTTAGAGACTCATCTGTAGGTGCAAATATTTGTTAAGATGTTTTGGAGAAGTAAATCTTTTATAGGCATTATTTTAATTAAATAGAGACAATAAGAACTATTTCATGGCAAATTCATTACCTAAAACAGAATTAAATTGATCTCATTATTTACTGTGAATGATTTTCTGAGCTTTAAAAACAGGCTGTATTAAAGACCTATAATGATAGTACCACTTATAAAAAAGTTGTAAAGAATCAATTGAATAGTTTCTTCATGAAAATTTACCAATTTAGATCTAAGTCAATCAATTTAGATGTATATGAGTCCAAACACTAATAATACTGATCTATCCATCTATCCTGTTTAAACCAGCGTGAATTCAGATCTAATAAGCACTATAAAATTCAGTTTTGTTGTTTAACCAAATGAATGTAATTCAGTCATTTTTGACTTTTTACAGAACTAGAAGTTGGAAAGAGTCCAGTGGTTTCCTTACAAAATGACCTTGTTGCTTACGTTTCATTACAGTATTAAAAATTCTCAATACTTCATTTAGCTGAAAACTTCCTCACTCCTGTGAGAAGAAAATGAGAGCACAGAATTGTAATTCAGAGGTGCATTTCCTTGTCAGATACTGTTTGGCTTTCTATACATTCCTGTAAATCTTTCTTACCAGATTAGCTAAAATTTTTATATCCCTGTTCTAAGCTTGCACTGAGAGTACTTTACATCACATAAAGAGGTCTGAAAGTGGGCATAATTTATTCTACCATAACTGATGCAATGTGTCTTTATTTTCAAATGATAAGTAGATTCTTCTCTTCTCCTGCCAATACATTGATGTTTTGATATTACCAGAAAGAAAACAACAAGAAATGCGTGTTTCTTGCATATTTTTTCATGTCTAAGAATATTTATAAAAGGTTTCATAAAACCTTTCCATGCAGTTGATATTTTGTCTTTGTTTCTTCTTCAGTAAAAATATAAAAACAATGTTTTGATAACTTTATTTAAATATTATGCTTTTTGTTCTCCAAAGTATTCTCATGTTCATAGTCTTTTCAGGGCATCTGCTAGATTTTCTGAGTTCTGTTTTTCCCCACCCCGCATCTGTACTTCTTTTGTAGTAGTATCTTAAATAATGATGTTTCTCATTTATTGAGAGTGAAGTTTCTCAGTTTCTCTTGTTTCTCATTTCCGCTTGTTTCTGACTGGACGCTTTGCGTTCTCTTAAAGCAGTGGGGCACAATTCTCAGAAAACTAAACATATGTAAGGGAATGTTTTATCTTCTGTTAGCTTAGTGTGAACTACTCTGAGTAATTAAGGAATAGTTATTTACTAAGGCATTTAATGAAAAAACAATATTTGAGCCATTTGCGGTCCAGTCTCTTTGGAATGCTGGTCTATTTCCAGTGACAACGGCTGCAGAGATGATGATAAAAACATCTGCAGCATCACCAGACTTTAAATCTTCACATTCAGAGTTCTGAAATAATCTTACAGATGTCTTTACCTCATTACATGGCTACTGGGGGATTGTCTCATCTGGTGTACTTTACAGTTGGGTGTAGCTTTAACAAGCAATCTGGCATTAGCCTTCTGTTTCTGACACTGGAAAGCACAGAATTGTTATATATCACTGGTACTGTTAATTACACTGCTGTGCTAGGCATCATTAAAGCTCAGAACGCTGAAAGGCATAACAGGAGGATTCATTTTTACTTAAGTGAATCTGCATTAAGTGACTCAAGAAAACTGTTGCAGGTAATAACCAGTTTTTGCATTTCCCCACAACCCAGGCTTCAAGATGAAAGGGTTTCATTCAAACACGCATTCTTTTAAAGTAAAAAGATGTAGCTGAGTTTTACTGGAAGTTGTTGGCCAGTGATGGAGCTCTATGATTTTAGGGAATAAAAATGACAATGCCATATGAAATGCCTCAGATACAATTCAGACATGTATCTCATATTCATATGAATAAAGAGGACTTGTATGTAAATTTGAACCAAATTTCGGGACGGGAGGAAAAGAAAAAAACAAGAAATCTGAGATGGTAATATATGTATATATATGTAACACAGAACTCTACAGAGCAAATTACAGAAACTGCTGTTCTCTCTCTTTGCTTTTTAACAAACTGGGTGTTAGTACACATAAGCCTGTGTACTAGCTTGTCCTTATTAATACATATTAATCTTGGTCTGAAGAGTACTACTTTTTTATCATAGGAAGGAAGTGTGGAGTGACAAAATGAAAACAAAGTCAGCTGTAATTTTTGTAACACCTTGTAATGAAATAATAGACCTAACACGGAAAGCCAAGGTCAATAATTCCTTATATTTATATCAAATTTGCAGTTATTGCAGAGTTTGCTTGTCTTGTGTAGTAAGTTGTTGCCTTTTAATTTAGATTATGTGCCCTTTGATTATACATTTGAAAAGCATGAATTTCAGAAATGCCTTATGACTTCATGGAATAATAGAAACTAGTTAAAATAACAGAGCAACTTGTACTCCAAATACTGTCATGGTAGACTGACTGTTACAGAAACAGTGCATAAGACCTAGTCCAGTCATCAATTCTATGGACTTTGTTAAATATTAATTAAAGTTCTTGTTAATTGAAATTACTACTCTAATGGATTATTACTTGCTTAAATTACTCACAGTCTCTTTAATGAAGAACCTCCTTCTGAAGTTTCTACATATTAGAAGTGTCCAATGTATGTGAAGAATTGCATCCTGTTCTCTCCAACAGAAAAACACCTGAGTTTATTCATCACCTTATTATCTTCAAATTTTTGTCCTCCTATTTTTTCCAAATGTTGTGTGACAAAGAAGGGAGTAGAATGTGTTGTGGAATATTGAATAGTACACTTTTAAAGAGCATAAAATTGAAGGAGCTGATATACTGTCATGGGTTGAGATTGCCCCCCCGGGAGTTGAGGGGCTCAGAGGTGACTGGGTGCCAGAGCAGTTTTCCCTGGAGGGCCAATCACCACTCGTCTTGTTTGCTCCTGCTGAAAAATCATATATACACAACCACTGGAACTTGTGGGCAATCTGCCTGTGCCTGCTGCTGTGTGTGGGTGTGAGAAGGCCAAGGGGTGACAGAGCCTCCTTCTTTCCCCCTCCGGGGGGGAAGGGGAGCCCTGCAGCCCCCCAACTCTGCCTAAGCCAGGGTTGGAGGCAGCATTGGAGTGAGTGTGTTTTGTTGTGAGGAAAGAGACTTACAACATAAGGTAAGCGGGAGAGAGAGAAGGCATGTCTTGCAGCCAAGCCTTCTTCTTCCCCGTCCCCTTTGCAACCAGACTGTGGAAGGGGGCTGTTTTCCCTCTCACAATCAGAGGGGAGGGAAAGTTCAGCATTGAAGCAGAACCAAGTGGACGGGCTGAATACAGCTCAGTGCCAGGGAGATAACTCCAGGAGAAATTAGAGATGGACCAGAGAAAGGCCCAGAGGATGTCTTTGCCGTGATCTAAACGTAGGACAGCCGAAAACTCGGAGAAGGAATGAACATTCCAGGACGTGTACTGTGATAAGGTGACTGAACTACAGCAGCCTACAGAACCGAGGTATGAGGTATGAGAGAGAGACAACCACACAGCAGAGATGGCACAGAATCAAGGAGAAAAGACTCAAAGATATCTTCTTGGACATCATGAGGAAGAAAGGACTTCAGCAAACAGCTGGAGGTTGGGGAGGAGTATTCTGGTTCCCCGAACACTCCCACAGGAGAGAGACTGGGTACCTATCAGCCTGAAGAGTTTTTTTCCTGGACTGAATTGAGGGAGAAAGCTTAAAGGGACTGATAGAAGTGTAATATATATATATATATATATATTGTTGCTTTTAGCTTGTATAGTATTTATTTGTGTAAATAAAATGTATATACTTCCCCTTTCCCCTATAGAAGCCTGAAAGTTTTCTCTTCGGTGTTGAGATAAATTGTGGGAAGGGGTGGGGGAAGGCTGAAAATTGGATTTTGGATTTCTGTGGTGGCTCAAACTACCACATATAGGAAAGTGTAGTGTGATGAGTAGCCATTTTTCAAGTTTGAGTAGTTAGAAAATCAACAGAGGTAATATTGCTCTGACAAGTTAACAATATCAGAAATTAGTGAGTTGTTTTGTTACCCTCCAGTATTTATACGAGGTGAAATCCTAGCTTTGTTGTAAAATGGCAAAACTACTATTGCCTTCTGTTTGGATAGCATTTTCATGTACTGATATAGCATTAGTTTTAACTTCAGGTCACTCTATTGGGAAGGATGCTCAGAACACAGAAGTAAAGATTTAGAGTTTTAGTTTCATTCTTGTACCTGGTAAAATATCTGAAGGATTTTCACTGCACTAAGATTTTATTTGTACTTTAAAGGGTTGTGAGATGAGAAACCATTGTGTAAGGAAAACTTGCTCTCATTGTTCTTTTATGACAAATTATACAGAAAAGGATAATTCATTCCAAAATTTTGTTTACACTATTTGAAAACTGGAATAAAAGTTTCTTCTTTGTTAACCGTTGAAAATAATAGGACCCTCATTATCCCAATACTCCAGCCTGGAAAAGTCTTTTCCAAGATTGGACTGGTGGAGCAAAACAAAAGCTGTTATAGAATTTAATCTGCTGCCATTACAGGCAACCATGTAGTACATATTTAGTCAAGAAACTCCACTAGGTGCAAGTCTAAGAACACTTCTAGTACTATATACAATAGTTCAGACCAAAGAAGAGATTGGAAGCCATAAGAAAAGATCAGAAGTTATCGAGGAAATGTTCAACATTCTAGCTCATTGTACCAGCTTGGGAATTTTTAGGTAAAGCTCTTATATAGTCCTGGTATTGACCAAACCCAGAGTTTATAGAGAAAAAAACCCCAAAGCCTCAATTATTTATATTTTCTTGACTTTAGATAACCTCAAATCAAGTTAACCTAGTTACTGATTCAACCTTTGCGTGGAAGGATGATAAACCAGCGATGTCCATAAACCCAAAATGTATTTGCACATTAAAGATTATTAGTATCTAGAAATGTCTGTCTGCATATGCCACATCACAACTCTGGTGTCAGCTGTTTTCAGTAACTAGAAGAAAGTGAGTTAAAAAAATATATAACAAATGCATCAACCATATCGTGCATCTAGAGGAAGAAGAAACTTTTCCTGAATTCCCTCTTGCCAGAAGTCAATGAGAACTTTGAAGCATGTAAAGTCACGACCAAGGATTCAATATTTTGAAGAAAAATGCTTGGTTTTAATGAAGAGTATAACATTACTTGCAAGTTTTTATTTCCTCTAATATCTGTTCCTTTTTGAAAACTGTAGTGTAATCTACTCAGACTTGTTTGCAAAAGTCTTGAAAAATACTTAGTAAATATTTGTCAATTACTTTTAATCTATTGCCACATATATCTGCGTGGAAAGTATTTCATCATTATCATAACTCATTAGATTTGAATGAGGAAAATAAAATTAGTCGGAAATTTCTTCCATTTTCTGTCAATTGTCTAGAAATAATTTCACTAGTAAACAAATACTGTTGTTAATACTAAGGTAGACAATCTGATAATTCATAAAAGAAAGGCAACAATATGATGTGACTTCAAAAAAATCTTTGTATCTCCAATGCCATCTTAGCTATATTTTGGTGAGAAGAACCAATATACAGGGCTAACTTTTGAATATGGTATGGCTTAAAAGCTTTTCTGGCATACTGTTCTCAATTCCAAACATTAAGGACACTAACAAATATGAACAAAATCTCCCTAACTATCTGCACCTCCAAAAATAAAAATATATAAGTAACTTTAAAAAACCAGTATAAGATATTCATATTTATTTTTCTGATTTCTGAATTGAGCAAATGGACTCGATATTTTCAAACCTGTCTCTGAAATGATGCAGTGATGGAATTTCTATCATAAGAAATTTTCACTTCAAAAATTATTCTCTAGTTCAAATTTGAAAAAATTTAGGGAAATCCTACAGTGACAGGCAGGAGTTACAAATGTTCACATCAGTCCCTTCTGGTTTTATAGTCCATAAATTGCAAGATCTGAAAACTTGAAAAGAAAAACTGAGAGCCTCACAAATCATGTACCTTCTAGAGCTGATGCTTTAGTAAGCCCTCAAATGTAACAACATTGATATAAAATTGTCAGTGATCATATTATTGGCAGACTGCTGATGAGAGTTGCAGGTGAGTGTTAGTTTTGGAGGTTTTTCCAGCTGAGGGCTCTGACGTGACATTGTCACTAAGACATATGCTGTGTAACTAGTCCCAGTTGAATTAAGTTATTAATTTTTAAAGATAAAAGGCCTCCCTTCTTCTATGCTGTAATATTTTTGGTCTTTTTTAAGGTTATGGGAGAATGCTGACAAAGGATTCAGTGATGTCCAGTCTTTTCATGGTTGTATAGAATGATGTTTCCATGTTTGAAGAGGGGAAAAAAAGGTTCCTTTATTTTCTAAGTTTTGTTGTTGTTGCTGTTGATTTCCTTTCTCTGTTACTTGGATGATAGTTAAAACTGTCCACAGGTCAGAATAATCTTGGTTATAGGCAGGAGACACAAAGTAAAGATCAGTGTTAGTATGCCAAGTTCCATATGGCTAAAATGACAGAAAATGTTGTGTGATACAACAGAAGATATTTATATTCCAGAACACTCAAGACATGGGAGAAGTGGACCAGACTGAAGATATACTTGTGTATATATTGGCATAATTATTATCAGTAGAAATCAGATGTTCAAAGACACTGAGCCCATAATGTGTACATCCTTCATTTTACGGAGTTCTCAGAACTCTCTGTCTTACTTTCAGAATGTTCCTCTCGGCGTAACTGCATGCCAAATTGGAAGACAGAAGCAATCTTAGTAAGAAAAATAACTGTAAGCCTTGTTCATTGCACTGGGAGGTGAGTTTTGCAATGGTGCTTTAAGAACTGCTATTCATCTTCTCTAGTTTGTTTCTTTGACTACAAGATTTAGGTGATCCATCTGTACTAGTGATATTTCTGTAAGTTGAAAGACTTTTTTTTTAATAATATTCAAAGTACTGTGTATTCTTAGCTTCAGTGGCATACAATTACGGATCTTGCATTCCACTAATACTCAAAAATATTACAGGAAAAAAAACTTCTTAAGTGATGTTTAAATCTAAGACCAAGATCAAGCTGTTTAACGAAGGCCAGATGAAAGACATGTTCAACATAAAATTTTGTTACTGACTTTGACTTGGACATGCGGTTGGGAGACAAAATCTTTACAAGGGATTAACACACCCTTCTGGAGGATTGGGGTTAAACTACTTCACCCCACCACTGATGGAGACTTAGTAATGGGACCATAGCCAAAGGTTCACTTCAGTTAACCTTAAGTTTAAAGATGCTAAAGGGAAAACCCTTCTCCATAAGAATAGTCACAGGCTGATGGGTTTTTTTTAAAAGCAAGTTAATCATATTGCCACATCTTAAAAACAGTGCTCATGGGGAAAATATTTCTGCTTTGAGGAAATAAAATCTATTCCTTTAGTCAAGCTTCTATAGGGGAAAAAGGGGATGAGCAATAAAATTGGGGTGTTTTATTGGATGATTGTTAACATTCAAGTACTGTTTCAGTAAATGGTTTGCAACCAGTGGAAATATATGTAAAAAGGTAATTAATTATATACCAGTTATAAAAATGTAACTTGATTATACATATGATTTATATGGTGATTATAAAAATATGCTAACCTTACTTTGTGTTCATAATGTGATCTGTATTTTACTTGTAGAATTAAAAGCTGCTTTACAAAATCTAAAAACTTTAAGCTGTGAAAATACAGTCCACTTGATATTAGTAACCTTTTTAAGTCTATGAAAGAAGCAATGTGGTTTGAGTAAATGCATGTTTGTTAGCCTGATCTTAGTACTGTGCAAGCCTAAAAAGTGAATTTTAATGGAAACAATAATTAATAACATGAAGGAAGATCAGATAGCATTCTGTGGGCTTGACTGAATGCAACTAGTAACTTAGAAAAATTAAGGGTTGAATGAAGATGACTGAGTTACAACTGTGATGTGATCACAAAAAAAGTCAAATACAAACGTAGGAAATTATATTTCTCATAGATATTGGTGGGTGTTGATGCAAAATTAATAATTAATAAATGCTAACTAAATAAAAAAATAATTTGTAGTTATTATAAATCCATCTGTGCCTAAAAAATAATAGGTGCCAAAAAAATCTACATCTTTAATTATTCAATTATTTCATCTGCTAAAAGGGTAAGATGGAAACTGTTTCCTTGAGGTAAATGCCAGTCATACAGCAGGATTGAAAAATTATGGAAGGTCTGAGGAGATGTGAACGATAGAATTAAACTGAGCAAAGGAAATTTTAGATGGAATATAAGGACACAACCCTTAATAAAATTTCAATAAAAGTATTTTTCTTTTGCAGCAGATCAGTAAGACCTTTCTCTTTAGTTATTCAGAAATAAGCACTGAGATATCTGCTGTAGAGAGCAATTTTATATTGCCAAGGAGATGTACAATATGGTCTAATAAGCTTTTTTCTCATCACTAATTTGTTTTTGTGGTAGTCTAATCTGGTGATTTGGAAAATTGAAAACAGAATTGCAAACAAGATTAATACTTTGTTTGAATTTGATTCATATTTTCACTATTACTACTCAGGGTGCATCTATAATTATGTTCTTATGTATTTGCTGAGATTGTACTGCTCTTTGTCAAGGCATAGACCTGTATCAGTCACAAAATATTCAGTCTGTTGTTTAAAGTAGAAGCTGAAGTACTTTAAAGGAAGCAGTTTCTGACCACTGTCAAGGAATTTTGCAATCAGGTGGCAAAATGTAGACAGTATTTGTCAGTGCATCTCTTCAATGAATACAGAGCTCATCTGTCCTTTTATGCCTAGGTTTATCCAAGACAGAAGGAAATGTCATTTACTTTACTGTACTTAACATTAATATTTTTCTTTCATCGCTATAACTGCTGTTTCCCATGGAAAAGGCTTCTTATGCCATTTGTCTTGATGCCTGCCTTGCACACCTAGAGTAATTCAGTTGCAGTGGTAAAGCATCTCCCGTCTTCTTGGTTGATTCGGCATACTGCTGGTTTTAGGAAAGTAAAGTCGTAGCAATTCTTCCATGGTTCGTGTGTATCAGTGATCCTTGACAGGATACAAATTTGACTGCCCAAACAAAAAAGTCTTGAAGGAACTCTAATGCCTTTGTAAAAAAAGGAGTTTAACTGCTCCAGTCATGTGTTTCATAGTTTCAAGGGTGTTTCTTATGAAATCACATGTGGGAGTGAGGTCTGCAGGCCTGTTTTCTTCTTGTGGGCCTTGGTGCAGCAACTTGCCCTGATTTGCAAAACTCCTATTTTCCAGTGAAACTTGACCTCAGAGGGTAGTACCTATTGTCAACTTCAAAAGCATACCAGTGCTTCTGTATGTTCATTTCCTGTTCAAATTCCTGGAAAAATACTGACCTTCAAAACTCTGTTCCTACTGGGTACATAATATTGCGAATACTGGGTTCAGAACCTGCTTCGAGTCTCCAACTAGTTTCTATATTTTTTAATGACTAGTAGTTATGGAGTTTACATAGAGAAACCACACAACTCCTGGTTAAAAATGTAAAGTGTTTTAGTTTGTGTCTGTCCTGAAGCATCTTAAAAAGTCTTAATTTCAAGAAGGAGGCTGCTTAATGCTTTTTGACACTCAAGACTATTGAAGGATTCTCAAATTAGCATTCTATAAAGTAAAACAGTCCTAATCAGTTGTCACTTTAGAAAATCCTTGTGTATGTGTTATTGTAGGATGTGGGTAATAAAGAGCACAATAAAGTGTGCTGAGCTCTTAGGACAGCCAAAGTAATTGTTTTCATGCAGAGACTGTGGAAACATCCTGAGAATCTAGATGGCACTGTATGCTCAGAAACTGAAACCTGCAAATAGATTTTTCATTTAAATTTCTCTCTCAGGGATGAATGCAGTAGCAACACCAAGAGCAACGGTTAGAGAAATAAGTACCTCAATCAGTTTGTTTGTGAGAGTTATAAAAGAGCATTATTCTTCAGAAGTAAGAAAAAGTTCTATGCTTTTTGTCACAGGCAGACCTCTTGTTTTTGTTTGAAAGGTCTTACATTTCATGTATTCATTTGTAAATATGTCTCAATCCGGTTCTATGCTTATCTGTTTGTCCCACTCTATTCTGCACACAGGACTCACCTTGAGTCCTGTGTGCAGTTTTGGGCACCACAGAAAAGACATTAAGCTATTAGAGAGTGTCCAAAGGAGGGCCAAGAGGATGGTGAAGGCCCTTGAGGGGAAGCCATGCGAGAAGCAGCTGAGGGCACTCTGTTCAGCTGAGAAGAGGACACTGCGGGGAGACCTCATTGTGGTCTACAACTCCCTCACGAAGGGAAGCAGAGGGGCAGGTACAGATCTTTACACTCTCATGACCAGTGACATGACTCGAGGAAATGGCCTAAAGCTCAGTCAGGGGAGGTTTAGGTTGGATATCAGGAAAAGGCTTTTCACCCAGAGAGTGGTTGGGCACTGGAAAAGGCTCTCCAGGGCAGTGGTCACAGCACCAATCCAGACAGAGTTCAAGAGGCACTTGGATGATACTCTCAGGCACATGATGTGAGTCTTGGGGATGGTCCTGTGCAGGACCAGGAGTTGGACTCGATGATCTTGATGGGTCCCTTCCAACTCAGCATATCCTATGATTCTATGACTTTGTCAGTGCTTCTGAGAAACAGTTTTACCTTCTATGCTGACCATTGTTCCTCAAGCATCTTTGTGAACAGTCTTGCATGTTCAACCTTCACATGGCTTCTGTCAGAACCCAAGAAATGCTTATTAATGAGGGTGTTATCCTTAGTCAAAGCATTCCGTACTAACCATCTGACACTTCTGATTACTTCTTTGAAAAGGTGATGTTTCACAGATAAAACATCTGAGGACCGCTGGGCTTTGGGAGGAACTCCCTTTCTTCCTTCTAGTATAAAGCAGTATAAATCATCCAGTGGCTTGGAATGGGGCATGTGCCTTACTCGTATGCAGAACTGCCATGGTTCTTAATGGTATTTCTCTCTTTTGGTCCTCTTGTCTCTTTGGAAAATGGAGGGGTTTGATGTTTTTGGGGTTTTTTTACGAGTTCTGGAAAAAAAGACACTTTCAACTGGGGGTATTTGTCAGGATTCTGATTCATGTCTCCTTTTACAGGACCACTTTCATAAGGTCATCTGCCTCATTTTTCTAAATGTTTATCTATATTCTTTGTAAGAATATTTCATATATACATGCAGGGGGTGCTGGGATAGGTAGAGAAAATATGAATGGGTTCTGAATAAAACTGAGCAATTTCCTAATCCTATCTAGATTATTTTTTCTTTTTTTTAAAATTTCATTTTAAGCTACAGAAAGTTATTCTAGTTCCAGAAATAATTAGGATCCAACTATCTTACTAATAGTTTCAGTGATTGAAGTATTCACAGGTTGCTAATGGTTTGTGATTGTCCTAGTTGGCATCTGGAGACAGCTCTTTTTGTCTCTCTGGTCAAAGTCCATGATTAGAACACATTTTGTCATGTTAGCCAAATACAGATCTTAAAGTTCATCGAGGCAGGTTGATAGTTCTGAAATGTTTGCAAAGTAATAAAAATCTGGTATTGTGATATGGATTTTTATCAGGTATCTACGGAGTTAAACATTAAAACTGTAGTGTATTTTTTACCCATGTTTATATGTCTCAGAAAAATTATTAAAGCTCAGAAGATGCAACTGCTTTAAACCTAATTATGGTAATATGAAGCAAAATATATGGAGAGTCTAGTCTGTTTCTCTGGTTGCTTATGGTTGAAGTTCATACTATTAATTTTTCAGGCTTTTACTACTATGCTGTGTAGAAAAAAGATCTCACAGACACACACAGTGGTTTAGCCCAAAATTTTGGTATGGTGTAACATAAGTTTATCGTGTGTTAAGTTAATCCTGGTTTTTAAAAAATTCCATTGCTGCTGATGAAGATAAGCCACTCCTGAAACTGAAAATACATGAAACACACTACATTCCTGTTTAACTTCCAAACAGTGATTAATACATGCTTTCAAATTATTATATATTGCAGTTCCAGCCACTGATTCATCATACTAAACTTCAATTAATGTGTGTGTTACTAGCTGTCATGGATGTGAATACAACCATGAAAAAGAGAGCCATTATTAAATGAACAGGGGCATTTTCCTACTTTTACAAACAGAAGAAAATAAGTTGCTAGAATTCACTTACATGAGGTTGGATTCCTAAAGTTAGATTTTATGAATTCTACAATTTCTGTGTATGGAGGTCACTGCTGTATTCTAACAATGCTGAAGGAAATATTTTATCTAAATGTTGAAACAAACTAACAGACCACTTAAGCATTAGAATTTCATTGTTATGTACAATGTAAAATGAGTAGAATAACCAGTATGTCATATCATGTAATTTCAATAGGAGGACTAGGATTTTCTTGTGCTATTTCTATATTTTCAAATGTCAGTAAAACGTGAAACTTCAGTGTAGAATTTGTCAGGTGGGTTATGTAATGGATGAGAGATAATTGGCAAGTGGGAAGGCAAGGGAGGCATTTTGATGTTCTAGGGTGTATATTTTCACCTTGGTGAACTTGGTAATGGAGGAATTGATATTTAATGTTTCTCATTAATTTTCACAGTAAACAATTTCTTGTCATACTCAGAGATTTGGTGTAATGGTGAAGGTACAGTTCATGAAAGGCAAAACGGTCAAGGATGAGTAGAATAAATAAAGTAGCTTGTATGTTTGGGCAGTTGAGTTTCAAGGACTGCTGTTTCTTGGGTGCAAGTAGGGAAGCCTAAGCCTTGGTACTACTAGACTGTAGTTATCACAGGTTCTACAGGTACTTTTAAGAAGGTCTTCAGTGAAGCTACTGGAGAGTAAAGATGTTTAAGGAGAACACTTGACTGGTTTATTGCATCTCTGGAGCTCAGCAGGCAATGCATTAACTGAATAGGTCACTTAATGTTCAGGTGGTCAAACCCTGAAGCAACTTGCCCAGGGAGGTTGTTGAGTTTCCATCCTTTAGGATTCAGAACTCCCCTGGACATGGTCCTGAGCACCATGCTCTAGTTGACCCTGATGTGAGCAGTGGGGGATGGACTAGGTCCCTTCTAATTGGAACCCCTCTGAGATTCTGCATTACCTTTTCTTAGTACTTTTACATTTTATTGCAGCTGATATTTCAATGGTATAACAGTAAACATTACAGAAAGCACTTGTGTTTTATTTCACTGAGGTGTGTTTCTTTGCATGCCCAGTTTACTGTATGTGAGTCAATGCTATTGTGTATTTGTATAGTTGTGTCAGTAATCTTTAGCAAAGATGACAGCTGATTTTATTTTCAGGTGATTTCCCCTAAATTCCATGTGATCCTTTCTCTGGATATTATGTCTGAATGTTCAGAATCTGAACATTATATGGCTTTTCAATCTGAACCAATCTTGCAGTGAACATTTGTAGTATAACACCCCATGGTCTTGTAAAACATAACAGAAAGCTTTTTAAAGGCTGCTTTTAGTATTAATGAGAGTTTAATACTTTTGTCAAGGGGAAGAAGGATCTGTTGTCAATATGTGCAGATACAAAACACTCATTAAAGGAATTCTTAACAGCTGTTTTACAATAAATACAGGTAAGACACTCATAACATTTCAGAGGCATTGTGAAGGTGCTAATAAAAATAGAAAAGCATAAGAAGAAATAATTTTTTTTAAAAATGGGAATAATGGTTACTATAGCAAACTATACTCTGTCCCTAAGAGCCACTCTCTGTGCTATAACCATATATATGATTTGATGACATGGAAAAACAGAAGATGATTTCAAAAGAATTTTGTCATCTTGTGCAGACTTTAGAGAAATTTTATACTACTGTTTTTCCTTCTCTAGCAGTTGGAAAATGCAGCATATTTTTTTATGTATTATGTGTTACTTCAAAAAAGGAAAGAAAATCCAGGATTGTAGTAATTTTTTTTAAAGTTTTTTCACAGTAATACAAACCATTGAAATATATAACAGTAAAAATTGTGCATCCTATTCTGCAAAATTATTAAAAATAACATAATTTTTAACTATAACCCTAACCCTATCAAATATGTGTCCAGTCCATTCTTCACACCTTTAAATAAGGATGGCTTGCTGTAATCTCTAACTCTGTTACAGTCAGAGTATGTTCCTAATGTCCTACTAAGAAGTTTTTTAGTTGTACGTAAAATGCAATTTTTTCTTTTTCTCTGGGTTCCATGGAGAGCAATTACATTGCAATTTTGATAATAGGTTTTTAATGGTGGAAATTTTTTTGTGGGTCCTCCTTTGATGGTGTGTTTCTCTAGACCAAATCCTTCAGTGTTTCTTCATATACGATTAACAACCAAATTGCTTTTATCAGTTATTTTGTATTCCCCAAGATGCTTTTTTGTAGCTTGTTTGTTGTTTTGATTTTTTTTCTGCACTGCAGTATTCAGCTTAAGCACAATCATCTAGGTAGGATTAAAAGTCCTGACTTGCAGAAATATATTACCTGTGATATTACACTATTATGACTCCTAATTTCCTGTGGGAGCAGCTTATTGCTCAATCATAATCCATTTATTTTCCAACTGTAAAGTGCAGACTAATCTGATATTTCTAATTTTATATTTGTGCAGTTGATTTTCTTTTTTTAATCTCCCTAGTTCTGGGTTTTTTTGTGGTATGATCAAGCGAAATGGGAAGCTTGAAGAAGAAGATCAAGAAAGCGTAGTAGAAAGAAGCATAGGAGTACATTAAGGTGTTTGAATGTGCCCAGAGGAGGCAAGAAAGCTGCTGAAAGAGCTGGAAGGAATGTCCTGTGAATGACTGAGGATTCTCAGTTTGTCCTCATTGAGGACAACCTCACTGCTCTCTGCAGCTTCCTGAGGAGGGAATGTGGGGATGTGCTGACCGACCTCTTCTCCCTGGGATCAAGTGACAGGGAGAACATTTCAAAGCCGCACAAGGGACATTCGGAAGTATTTCTTTTCCAAGAGAGTGGTCGAACACTGGAACTGGCTCCCTAGAGAGGTGATTAATGCCCCAGGCCAGTCAGCAGGACTGGATGATTATTGTAGATCCTTTCCAAATGGGACTATTCTATCCAATATTATGAATTTTCCTTAAAAATGTTTAAGTAACTTAAAACATGGGTTAACTTTTTTGTGTGTAAAATTAGGATAAGCTCATGAAATCTTAGCACTTTTTTTCCCCTAAAAATCACTTTTCACAATGGCAAGAATAACAGTTTTTAAGCTTGACAGAGCGATTCTGAATATTTAGCATAATTGTTACTACCATACCGAAATAATATTTTAAGCTGAAAAGTGAAGCAAATAATGATTAATGTCATAAATGAATTTGAGTTTATTCTGAAATGACTTTAAAATAGATTAAATAATTTAAAGAAATAATTAAAATACATTAAGTGTTGAGGCTTACTCAGAGTTCCTGGGTGTTGCAGAACAAATGTCAGCTGGAGAATTGCCATTGAAACAAGATCTCTCTGCTACTTTCAGTGAATGACTAAAACAAGTCATGTCCATCAAGCAGTACTGAAAGATTTCATATATATGTATAAATAAAATATCTTAAATATAGGAGTTTTATATATATATATATATACAAGTGAAAACTCTTTGGAGAGGTTTAATTTCTTGGTGAGGATTTACTCCCCTTTGCTTTCAGTAAAGTATGTACATTTAAGAGAGGCAGGTACCTTCTTTTAATATTATCTTTGCTGATTCACTCAAGGACCAAGTGTTTCAGAAACTGCTTCTTTTAGGCATTTCTAAGATTTCATGTGGTTTTTTGTTCACTGTGCTAGTTTCTGTCCTCCTTTCCTATTCTTTTTTCCTGTGGTGGCAAGATTCTCTGTCTGTCCCTGCTGCAAGTGCAAGGAAGCTGTTCAATGTCTGTGCATGAGTTTGGGAGTAGTTCTGAGGAGTTTTGTATTGTAAGGATCTTTTTAGCAGCTCAGTTCTTTTTATGCATAGCATAGCATGAGTTAAACTAAAGTATTTCTGTTTGCCTGTGTTAAGTATGAAACACAGTAGTGGCTTGGCAACAGCTACTGCAACATTTTACAAATGTATTTTAAATTTTTTTAAGGTAAAATATTTTAAATATGAAATGTTGTTATATTAAGCTCATCAAGAAATCTCAGTAAGTTGGATAAACTTTCATTTAAACACTGATGGGGAATATTATCTAATTTCGTCCATCAGGAATAGTTTGAGCTTTTATTGCATTCATCATCACATGAACAAGGGAAAATCATCCTTTAGTGTTGCTGTCGCTTTATAGAATCATAGAATCATTAATATATTCTTGTTACCAAATGACAGTATGTTTAATTTTATGTTATATCTGAATAGAAATTCTGACCATGGTCAGAACTCACACTCTGGTGACTTCAGTGGACTTGTTTCCTGATTAAAGAGCTTTCAAGCTACCACCCTAGGGATCAGTGGGGATAAATGGTCACACTACTGAAGTTGGACACATACATTAGACAGATGTGATTGTTTATTCTGCCTTTTATAATGTATAATTCAAAGATAAACTTTTTATTCCCTGTGACATTAGTGTTGCACCCAGTGAATAATGTCATTGCTGAAAGTTTTGAGATAACTCTTACAGAAAGTTTCTGACTCTATAAATATCCAAAACAGTGTAAGGCAGGACAGAGATGCATATAAACAGTTGACAGCAAGCATTTGCACACTGAACACGGGTACCTCCTTGCTGGACTATTGACTGCAAATGAGCAAAGAGAAAGCAAAAAGGGAGTCTGAGAAAAATTTGCTGGTTAAACATAGACACAAATCTGACCCTGAGCACATAGAAACTTTCCACCAACTTCCATAATATACTAACTTTAAAACCCTAAGGTTTTGAAGTAATTCATGCAAATTCTGTATCGGAAGCAATACCTGTTTCTGGAAGTGTGAATTATGTGCATTATTGCTACTTTCTGGAGCAGGCAGAAATTTCCATGTTGCCAAAACTGAGTGAAGGACAACTTCTTTCTGAATTTGTTTACCTTCTCGAGGACATTACCTGAAGGAAGTTTATTGACATTGTCTCGATTTATCTATACGGAGAGTTGCTGGCATTGATGATTTCTCAGCAGAATTCCTTATTAGCTTTCAGAGCTAAGCTTTCTTTTCCACTCGGTTGGGTACTTAGAGGTCACGGCAAACCACAGGAGGAAGGCAAATTCTGTTAAACACCTTTCTGGATTTCCTTGTTTGGAAGAAAGCCAGTAAATAAATTGGGGAAAGCGCAATATCAATTTGCAGAGAGCAGGGGATGAAGCAGCATGGTACTGCAGGGCAAAACACATTGTCAATTGTTTGAAGCTCAGAAGCAGCAAGAGATCAATTGATTGAGAGAAGCTGGATGCATGCCAGATGGTCAATAGAAGTGGGAATGATCATTTGGTGGTTGTTTTTGGCTAGGAAAACATCAAATAATATTGTTGGCAAGATGTAGAGCCTGACTTGTACAGAAGCATGAGAGAAATGAGAGCTACATCAAGGGGCATAGAGGGGAAAAAAAGGCTTTTAAGACATTGAGAAGATATTGGTGGCATTTTTTTTTGTCTAGACAAAAATATTTGTACATGCTTATAACATGAAGAATGGATGAAAGATATATATGTGAAAAATACTTTTTATCCTTTTTCTTTTTTTGTTTTTGATATTAGAAAATGATCATACTAGAAGAAAATTATAAGATATATAAAGTTACCAAACAAGATCACAGAGCCTTTATCCTATGATGTCAACAAAGTAAAGAAGCATGCTGTTAGAATTTGAAAATTGCAGCAACAATAAAGATAAGCTGCTATCACAGAAAACCTACATAATTTGGTTCTTGACTCAAGAAAAAAGGGTACATGTTTTTTGTTAACTGGGTAAAAAGCAACAAAACTTAAAAAGGTGGTGATAACGTATTGGAATGTTTGATATTAGGTGAGTGGGAAATTTTGATGAGATTTTTATCAGTTTTGACTGTTTTGAAATAAATAATTTAGTGAAGATATTTCTAAAATCAGATGATGCTCTGAACGTGCAAGTGATGTAAGTGAATCGTCATTTCATCATTGGATTAAGGCATCTCAAATAAATTGTAGGCTGTAGGAGGCTGTGTAACTTAATCTGTGAGGTTTTCAGGCAGGCCATTTTAAGAAAGGCTTTTCAGAGGTGATACTTTGGTGATACCTTTTACCTCTCTTGGTCCCATTGTTCTGCCAAGCTAAGAGTATTTTGACCATGAAATGGATGATGAATTGATAAGAATACTTTACTCAGTAAAAATGCTTCTTTGTTTTAGAAATATTTGTTAAATTTTTCAGATGCTGCTTAGATGAGCCTAACTATCCCTAAAGTTTCTAAAAATTTTGTGGCAGTTGATCAGTCAAAAGTGACTGTTGTCAAATGCACCATTTCTGATAAGTAGCTAAGCTGATGCTGAAAGACTGAAAACACATGTATATACAAATATGTGTAAAAGAGAGGTACCTATACTGACAAAAACATATTATAGGTAACATGGGCTCATATAGGTATATGAGTTATCTACAAAACACAAATAAAATTAGCAAATTTAATGCAGAACCTGAATAATCTTTAATATGTGTATCTCTCCCAGTTAGATACTTGTGTACACTTGAATTGATGATGATTAACTCCCATTTATTTTGTTCTCCTTTTGTGTCTTTATTGATGTATTGATTCTCTATTTAATTTTTAAATATCTATAGTATTTAAAAGGATACTAATCAAAATTTCACATTAGGTGTTATATAAAAAGAATCACGAGTTGCAGAAGATGAAAAAATAATTAGTGAAGAAGCTACTAGGCTGTGACGGAAAATGCATAATACATAAGCACAATATATAATCTGCTGCATAAATATGAAATTATATATTGGCATCTGACCAACTTTCTAAATTCAGCTAAACTTGTCATGCTATGCAATCTCACATCAATGTAATATAAAAACAAACTTGCAGCATCCCTGATCCAAACAGCAGAAATGAGACAAAAAAGACAGTATGTCCTTCAACTCTGGTAAGTGATAATTGGATAAATAGAAGAAAAATGTAGGTGGTTCTTTCTTGGCTGCCTGTTCTAATGTGTTATCATAAAGTTTTGATACCACTGCTTTAAAGCAACCATGATGATGTATGGTTGATGCTCTTTTTAAAGTGTTAGTCGAAGAGTAAATATTTCAGATACTAATCACTTCATGTAAATGGAGACTCTGGTGTATTACAAGAGCTGATGCCACTGTGTGGCACGCTGCAGAAGACCTCGTGCTGGTGTGGTGTGTTCCCATTCTCCTTTGTACCCAGGGGACTCTGTTAAGTGTATTACACGGGAACACATTTCCTGGTTTAGGTGGCTTAAGACTTGCTCTTACTGTTGTGATGTTCTTTACCTGGGGCTACCAAACAAAATCCCTCAAAGGTGGGTACTTGGCGAAAGGGAACAGTTACTGCAGAAGGATATATGTAAGCAGCTATGAATAATTCTGTTGATCTTAAACTGGAGGGAGATTGACTGAGGCAAGACACACTGTTGCATTGTGAGGGGATTACATTAAAGTAATAATACTAATGGATTACAGCACACTCTGTAAAACGTGAGGAAGCACCTGATCTAGGAAATTTGTTTTAAAATTTGTACAGCTTCAGGGGTCCACTTAATGATCTCTATGGAGATCCTCCTCCTTTGCATAGTTTTATTTTTATTAAGCTTCTCTCATTTGCTTTTTTTTTATTAAACTTCTCAGAATGCTATTAAGAAAATGCAAACACAGATTATGCATATCCAGTATAGCATTTGCTATCAGCTGTTTCACAGAGGTGTTCAGAAGCTGATAGTACAAAATTTATGGCAAAACCCAGGTTTTTGCTTCCTCCCACTTTGCCTCCAGCTGTGTCAGAGCTAATTTGAGTGAAACACCTAATTATCTATTAGCCAAGGTTATAATATAAAATTAGTCACAGCCCTCTATGAAAAATGGCTAACAACTTTCTACTCATTAAAAATCAAAGCGTATACTTACCCATTTTTGATACAAAATGACTCAACTAAAATCTGTTTGAATGAATGTATTAAAATTAATCTGGAAAAAAATCACAATTAAACCAGAAACACCTAGAATAAAATGTCCATTTACATTTTAAAATGTATTTCCTAAAGCATTACAAGCCTATGAATGCTTAAGAAAGAACTCACACTTCATTTCTAACTTTGAATTTCTGAATACATGGGCATGGCAATGCTTCATTTCTCACCAGCTGTCAAGAAGTTCATTAAAACACATCTTGATCTTCAACTATAGAATTGAATACCTTTTTGAAACGCAGTAGAGGTCAGATTACTGTGAGAGATACATATCTAATGTCAGTAAACTTTAAAGTGGATGAATGAGCAGGTTCAAAAAAGTGTTTTGCAAACTTATGATCAGGAGATACTGAGGTCAATAGGTGCATGCAAACCCTCTAACATCCCAAATCCAGCAACTGTGTATACAAGGGAAGTACAAGGTAAATGTACCATGAAAGATTTTGTGCTGAGATTTTGTCCTAAACAGACTCTTCTATTGCTTCTGTCAGAACTGTGGTCTTAACAAACCACTGATCTTTGTGGGATATTTCTCATGTTGCTTGTTTGTAAAAAATTCTTTGCTCTTCAAAAATTATAAAAATTATAAAATATGGTGTGTATTTGTTTTGTGCAGTTATTATTTGGTAAGCGCAATCGTCATTTTGATATAACACATCACAGTGAAAAAGGAGAGTTAAAAAATAGACACATAAAGGCATAACATATATGCATGTATATTCTTCAGATATATCAGTGCTTTTGTGGGTTTGTATTGTGAAATGTCTATTATTCCGTAAAATACAGGCATCACAGTGAAAACGAGTCTTGAAATTCCAAATATGTTGCTTAATTTGCCACCCCAGGGTTTCTGAAATGCCTTAGCTTCAGCTGATATTTGGATCATCCTTTAGCGTGAGCTTTTTTCAGGGTCACTGAGCACTGTGGACATAGGAGACAGTTTCAGTCAAGCAGAGAGGGAACCTACTGGGTAAATGACAGGAGCATTACCTTGCAAACCAAGACAGATTTGTTTGGTATAACTTGACTGTCTGACCAACAGCTGACAAACTCTGATGCAAACAACCTGTTCCTTGAACCCAAATTACTTATGGTTTGTTTAACATACTCCACTTTACATTTCCACATGACAGTAACCTGTTTTGTTGTATAGTCCAACAAGCTTGGCCCAAAAGCAATATTTGCAATGCTCATGTTTCTTTCTCTGAATTATATTTCTAGTTACTAATTATTCTGAAAATCTGCCAAGATTCCCTTATCTGCAGGACAACACAGATGTCTGCATGCCGTTTAACAGCTTTGGGGTGAGATAATGTAGCAGGTAAATACTGGCATTGACATCCAGAGTACGAGTGAAAAAGCTCGGCCCTCAGCACTGGATACATAAAAGATTTATTATGTAGTTTAAAGAAGCTGAGCTTGTGTACTGTTGTGTTAGGAAAACAGGAAAATGTTATTTTATTATTTCATGCAGCTAGTTTTTGTTTTCTTTTTCATTTTCTTATACAAAATTTCTGCTTCATTGGCATTAATTTAATTTATTACATTGATTTTCTTAAGGATTTCTCCTCTCTTATGTGAGCAGTATTAGTTTTCTTCTTCTCTCAAAAAAAAAAAAACCCTTGCTTTTGTCAATGTATTAGTACAAGCCAGCAGCAAGTAAAATCACATTATTGCTGAATGCATTCAAAAAGACAGCACATTTGTTTCACCTCTCTTGGGAGTGACACATAATGTTTTATTAAAAACAATCTGTTTGCTTTTTTATTTAAATAACTAAATGTTGACAAATTATACAATTACAAGGTGCATTCAAAGCCTGTATTTTCAAGTGAAAATTAATTTTTTTTTAAGCCATTCAGTGACATGAGTGAGTTCAGACTATTTATCCATTTTTTAGGTGGCTGCATATCTGCTATGAAAGATGTATTAATTGTATAAGAGAAACACAGAATTTCAATACTTTTATTACCTCCAACTATTTTGCAGACCTCTTTATTTCTTCATTCCTAACCTATATTTTTAGAACAAGGACATCTAAACACAAATCAGTGTAATAACTATTCTAAAAAGTTTTCTACCATGTACCAGTAAATTCAAGTAAAATTCTCATATTTCTCATTAGAAAATACTGTTTTATTTCAACTGTGAAAGTTTTCATAGAGAACGCCCTGCTTTTGCTAAAGCTAGCCTTGCAAGTCCCTCAAAACTTGGAGTTTAGCCTGTGCAACAAATTTAAGTCCTGTTGTTTATCATGAAGGTTGTATAAAAGTCTGTGTAAGTGCAGGGAAAAGGAAAACTGGGTCTACATACTTCATGTTCACCTTATGGTACAGACAAATTTCAGTGGCTGTAAATGATTGAATAACTTGATTCAAATACCATGACTGTCAAAACACCCCCAAACAACACGTCTGAAACCTGTAGCCTTATTCACACGCCCACAAAATTCTCCTGTAGCTCCAGCTGTGAATGTAGATTGAAATTAATCTGTGTGAATCATTTTGTTGTTCCTTCTCCTGCACTTCATAAGTTATTTTTGTGGCAGTACTATCCAATAATTTCTCCTTATTGGTAGAAAAAAAACGGAAAATCCTAGGGAAAAAACCATTTAACAACCTTGTTTTTAAGCTTAAATGTGCAATCAAATATGAGATCATGAGTTAACTCAGTAATAATTGTCAATGATATTCATACTTGTGATATTTAAGTGAAGAAAAAGCTAACAAAAGAAGTTATAGAAAATTGTTTTTTTCCTTGCTTTCCTCCTAAATGGACAATTTTATGTGAACTAATATTTATCATCTGATAAGGCTTTCAGGGGAACCAATTATATATTGCCCCCAATAATATTTCAGCCTTATAGACTTTTTCTTGAGTGAGACCTTTTGTAGCTTGTAAATATTGATTTACGGGTTGCTCTTTGGGAGGCAGCATTTATATTATTATGACAGTTACTTCTCCTGATAGAGTCTGTCAGAAGAAACACTTTAAATAAAGCTTCAAGTAAATGTACTCCAAATAAGATTAGTGTCTGAGAAATTCATCTGGCAGAGTAACCATGATGTAAGACACATCTCTCTATTATTATCCCTCTGTGACAAATTAACTGTAGGACACTGTTTCTGTAGAGATTAAATGCCTTAAATATGAAATTTTGTAAATCTATCTGTTGGTGACTTAGAGCACTTGAAAGGTCACTGTATGTAAGTGGTGGCATCCATAGGGAAGTATGTTTGTATGTGTGTCTTGTGGTCACTAAAAAATCTGCTGTTTTGTGTAGGGTTTTTATTCTGGATCCTTCTTCTTGATATCTGAACCCCTTTCTTCCATACAGAGAATGACAACATGATAAAGATGTTTTGTAGCCAGGTTTCTGTCCATCCGTCCTCCTTTCTTCTTCTGTCACCCCTCCTCTCTCTCCTGGGAAAAGAGTTGCATACTGGTTTGGTTCTGCGTTTGTTGTGTACCGTGGCTCTAAGAAAGGTTGAAAAGTATTGACTGATTTCAGAAGACAAACTGGTGAAACCTGTAGTAGTTCTTAGGTGTTCTATGAGTTTTTAGACCAGTCCCAGGGTCACTTTGACTCTTGGCCACTGAGTTTTACTCTTGTGATGGACAGTTACACTTTTCTGATATGTAGAATTCTTTATACTAATGCTGAGCTTCACCATTTGAGTTATTCTCAGTCTAAATCCTGAGGTCTTGTGAAGATACAGGCAGAAATGATGCTAAAGAATGTGTGGTTCTTCTTCTTGTCTCTATCACAAATGGAAAACAGGACTTTGCTCCCCTCCTTTTCAATAGAGGCAAAAAGGTTCAATGAATAAATAATGTTAATTTCATCAAAACACTTATTCTTAAATCAGTAAAATATTCTAGGACAGCTTTTCCTTTTTCTCCTTTTTCCTTCCCTCCCCCCGTCTTCTCTTTTTTTTTCTTCTTTTAAGAAATTGCATGAATTCAAGTTGCAAAAAGAATATCTGTAACCTTTCCAAGGTGCAAAAAAGATAGATAGTATCTTAGCTTTTAAAAAATTAATTAAAATGGTGACAAAGAAGAATAATATTTATTTATATTTTTATATTTTTTAAGGCAACTTCATTCATAAGTGTTTGGAAATAAGTTCGAGAATAAAAAAGGTAAATCATCAGCAAGAAAAACAAATCAAAACAAATCCTCTGGAATTCCCTCTTTTTACTAATAAGAACAAATACTGTAGTTTGTATTTTCAAGGGGAGGTCAACCTTCTAGGCAGGAAACAAGTGCAACCTACGAACTGTCACTTTTTATGCCAGATTTTGCATCTGCCCAGCACAGGTGAAATACAAAGTGACCATGCAATAGCTTGACATTACAGTATGTAATAACATACCTTAGGTACATTTTCTCAGATGCAGACAGTAGTATAAGAAATTTTATATTTTTGTTTTAAATTGTATTTTACCAGAATGTATTTGCTGTGAAGAACCCAACATCCCTGAAGCTATTTCAGCATAACCTATTCTAATGACCCAGTCCAAATACACTGTGAACAGGTGGAGAAAATATGAGAGGTGAGAGGGGAAAAAATCAGAATACTTTGAAGAATGACTTCTGAACTCAAATCAAAAAGACAAGTCTTTTTTTGCAAATACCATTTGACCATGAAGGAAGGAAGAGTATATTTGCTATCCAAGTAGATCTGCAGCACAGTGTATGACTGATGAAGTTTAGCACATTTATCATGGAGTTTAGGTCAGTGAATTAGTTATCCTTTATAAATCAGGTTGAGAGCATATTCAAAGCATATGAATTTGGTGAAGTGGTTCTAAATTAATTTTCTAAAATTTGAGAATGCACATTTAACTAAAAAAAATGGGAAGGCGAAAAGGCTGCCTTTTTTATTCTTTCTTTTTTTTTTTTTTTTTTTTTTTTTGGATGGGGAAGAGTAGAGATTCTGTTAAGTATCATTTCCAGAAAGTCAGTGTCACATAGCCTTCAAAGAGCAGGAAAATTGGTACTTACCTAGCTTTGCTGATAACTTGCCCAATTACCCAGACTTTACACTTCATATTTCTGTTCCTAAAAGAGCTTTTACACCTTCTGATGAACTCTATATTCAAGCAAATAATCATGCTTGTTGACCATTCATGAAAAATTTACCACTTACTTAAAATACTTTGATAAAACATTTCAGTAAACAAATATTTCATATGCAGGACATTGCAGTAAGGTGACTATCCATAGTTTCTTATTTAGTAGATATATAAGAATACTTTGTAGTTTCGCGGTTCAGATAACATGGTCGTGCTGTGATGATTCTTTTTTGCTGTCTACAAATGATCTACAAACAGCTGGTAAATTCTTGAGAAATGTTGGACTTTCTGGATAAGAATTCATTGTAGTGAATGTAGAAGTCAGTATAGACACTGATGCCTGGGATGATAATGCCATGTTTTCCTTACAGTGAAAGGAGAGACACAGTCACCTTCAGGGCACAACTTAGCCATGACATCTGCTAGAAAGAGATGAATTGATGATGAAATATCTCTGTTTCTATTGAGTACCAAAGCAGTTGGGATCAGAGGCGGGTAATTGTACATGACGATGGTTAGGTGAGACTAGTCCTATCCTGAGCATGTGGTAAGCCAACATAACAGTCATGACAAAACTTTGTGATTTTTATTGCACACATTTATTTCCTCCAGTGTACTTTGAAAGCTGTGAGACACCTGGAAATATAAGTCCTTCTCATAGGCTTACAATATATAGTGCTGTGGATATTAGAGAACAAGCATATTTGAATAGATATTCATACATTTGCACACGCTTTAAACGTGTGGGTTTGGTTTGCACTACTTATTTAATTTCTTGTTCCATAGAACACTAGTACACCTATTACAATAGCACCTGGGGCTCTGTGGTCAGGAATTGGGAGCCTGCAGTGTCTATAACTTTTGAAGAGATGAAATACAAAGAATCCCTGTCCCAGAATTCATTGTCTTTTATTGAGAAAAAGCTGCAGTAAGCAAAAGCAGTCCAGGGAAGAGGTGATTTGAGAGACAAATGACAGTGAGTAAGCACATACTTGGAATAATATTGTTGACTTCTGTGCAGTGTGTTTATAATCTATGAGCTTGGACCTTGGGAGGTGATTGTGGGTTTGTCCTTTGTATTTAAGCAAACACTTCCGCTTCTTAGTTTCAGTTTTTTTCTTTCTGGGAAATGAGATTCTTTCTTTCCTCCTTTTTAAAATTCATGTAAGTATAATAAAGTTTACTGTTCTTATCAAGTCATTTGGGGGGCATTGGTTCCTTGAACATATAACAGCAAGTGTAAAAGTAGCAATTTTGCACCTCACCTCTCTTTTGAGAGTACTGGTAATTTGTGGCACAGCAGATTGCACTGTCATTTTATGGTTTTAGCTTTGTTTTGTAATTTATTTGAAAAATACCAAGGAGATGGATAGAAACACAAGTGAAGTAATTGCCAAATAAAACAATATCACGTCTATTATAAAGCTAAAGGTTTTGAGAAGTGTTAAATTTTTTTGACAGAATAGTGGGAAGGTCAGGTTGAGCAGCAGTTGAAATTTGGATATTGTAGTACTTGAAATCTTTTATATGCCTTTTAATGGCAGTTTTGTAGCAATGCAAGGAGAAAGAAGTCTTTGGGAAAAAAAATCTGTATGAAGTGTTTTTGATAAGCAGTGCAGGCTTAAGGGGAGAAGATTAACTTTTCCCATAACACTGCTCAGTAATATAGACAGATGTATAAGAAACAAGGAGACAAAAATGATATGCAATTGATATGTGTAATACCACTATTCATAATTTTGCTTGTGTGAATTAGAATCAATCACCTATAAGAAAAAATCCAGTTGTGCACATTAAATTTGCTCATATATTTATGTAATGGAAGATAAAAAATTTGGGATCTATTGATTGCTATATTCCTTCCATTTCTTCAAAGACAAGCCAAACTACAGTTTTGTTTAGCTACTGCAAACAGGAATAATGTGTGATTGGTACTTTGGATATTTAATATCTGTCTCTAGACTTCATTATTCGGGGATATGTCATAAAGGGAATAACAAGCAGCATGCAGAAAAGAGTTAAGGCAAGTAAAGACAGAGCATGATCTTAAACTCATTGAGAGCCACTAGTGCATTTCCTTTCCTTGTTGCAGAACTGAGTAGCAAAACTAAAAATTAGTAGAAAGTAAGCTATAAGAATTATAATATTTTGGTGTCCTTTCCTGCAACCCATCCCCCCTCCAAAAAAAGAAAGAGAGAGGACAGCAAAGATATAGAGAAAACAATTCCATTCAATTAAGGGTAGTGGTAATGCATGAAGATTAAATTTTGAAAATGCCTTCTCCCTCCATGCCATGGTTTAACCCCAGCCAGCAGCCAAGCCGCACGCAGCTGCTTGCTCACTCCCCCACCAGAGTATTGGAATGGTAGAAGCCAGAAAAGTCATGGGGTGAGATAAAGACAGTTTAATAGTGAAATCAAAAGCCACACACATGAGCAAACCAAAACAAGGAATTGATTCCCTGCTTCCCATGGGCAGACCGATGTTCAGCCATCTCCAGGAGAGCAAAGCCTCATCATGCCTAGTGGTGACATGGGAAGACAAACGCCATCACTGCAAATGTCCTTCCCTTCCTCCTTCTTCCCCCTTCAGTTCATTTACTGAGCATGATGTCATATGGTCCAGAATATCTCTTTGTTCACTTGGGGTCATCTGACACGACTGTGTCTCATCCCAACCCCCCCTGCACCCTCAACTTCCTCATCAGCATGTCAGTGTGAGAAGCAGAAAAGGCCTTGGCTCTGTGTAAGCCCTGCTCAGTAATAACAAAAACATCTCTATATTATCAACCTGGTGCTCAGCACAAATCCAAAACACTGCCCCATACCAGTCACTGTGGAGAAAATTACTCCAGCTAAAACCAACACACTCCATTAAGGAACTCACACTATCTTGTATAAATTTAAAAAATACCAGCCCAATTTTAATCGGCACAGAAAATCTTGGGATCTGTATCTGAAATCAAAGCTTGCTAATAAAAAGAAGGTTATTTTCAGTGGACCTAAAATTTATTATGGTCAGATGTCCAGAATTCCACTGGAAAACATTGCAAATTTCATAGAAGGCTGAAAATTTCAGTTTCAGAAGAATTTACTTGGACAAAAACCCTAATGAGACACTGACCCTTACAAAAAAGTAATGTATGACAGTCAAAGTTTGCCTGACAGAACCAGGATAAGTACTTGCAGTAAAGAAATGCAGACCCTTTTGAAGAAGGCAAAATATCTGATGTTTCTGAACTTCAAGAACTGCAGTCATCAGATATCTTTATACTTTGTTTAGAAAAAGAATCTGAAATTACCATCTTTCTAAAAAGGTTTCTATTACAAATAAAACATAGAAATTCCCAAAGCCCAAAGTTAAGTACATATAGATAAAATGATAGGGTTGCTTTTTGCTTTTGTGATCTAATAAGAAAACATCCGTAATGAATGAAGCAATCTTACTGTCACTGCTGAAAACATCATTAACTTTCTGTCTCAGTTTAATGTGACTGAAGTGTTTTGCTAAGGAGGATGAGTTATGAGGAAGACCAAACTCCTCCCTCTAAGCAATTGTAAATCTGATATTAAGAGGTTTCAATCAAGGAAGTATGAAGAAAGGAAGAAATAACAGCCCTTTATTAAAGGATATATGTGTATTGGCAGAACAACAAAAGAACACAAAAACAGCTAAACAATAATTCTGTACCCAAAAGTCCCCTTCAAAAAGGAAACAGTTCAGAACTTTCTCGGTTTTGGTGCAACTCTAACCACGATCAGCAGAGGGCGCTGTTGGATCACTGGAGGAGCGGAGCCTGCAGTTGCTCCGTGTTGGCCAGCAGGGGGCGCTGTTGGGCTCTGGTGACTGTTGGCCAGCAGGGGGCGCTGTCGGGCTCTGGCGGTCGCCACGTGAGGCCCTGGTGCAGGGGGAAAGCCAAAAATGGAGATCTTCCCCCCCACTGAGAAGGGGAAGGGGGAAAGAAATGAAAAAGAGGGCTCTTCCCACAAAACTCATGCTGTCTGTGGCTGGCTGTGACCGGGATTTTCCCTCTTTGTCTATGGGAACAAACTGCTGCCAACAGGGGAGCAGAGGAAGTAAAGGGTGACCTCCTCCCGCTTCCTTTCCTCTGTAGGTGGGTCAAACCTCTCCAATGAAGTCCAAGCAGGTCTGGACTGGGGGCAGAACAGGGCACAGGAAAGCGGAGGCAAACTGGGGCCAGAAGTAGCCAGGTGACCAGGCCGAAAACAAAATGAACATTGGACCCCTCCAACACAGACCTTCCCTGAGTTAGGGGCAAAAATGAAGTGCCGTTTCCCAAGGAGAGAAAAAAAAACTCCTCACCTTCCCCCCCCCCAAGTCTTCTCAGGGTTATTAGTCTGGAATGTGGGTCTTCTAGCTAGTTCCTTTGTGTGTCAATTACCCTAGGCGAACACCTTCCCCATCCCTTGTTCAACATCTTTCTTTTACAGGGATGCAGGGGAAAGAAAAAAATTCGCCTTTTTTTTTTTTTTTTTAGAACAAGTAAACCTATGACACTTTCTTTTCAATGAACAACACTGCATTAAAAAATTAGAAGTATTCTGCAGTATAGCCATCAAACCTACCTTCCAATATCTCCTAGACACAATGTAGTGAAAACTAAATTTGAAACCTATCCCTCAGTGAAGTATGTGATTTATCCCTCCAAAACACAAGTGGAATAATTTAAAAGACAAGCAAAGGATTTTTCGGTTTTTTAAATGTTATGTGTTAGAACTTTTTTGACTTTGTAATTTTTCTGCAAAAAAATGTGATCAGAGCAAAAGGCCACAAACATGTTCCTGGTCATCCACTTCTGATTCTAAAATCCTAACCATGTGTATCTTGCCAAGCAGGCCAAGTCAGCTGTCTAGCTTTCTTCTGGAAAATCACCAAAAGCAACCATGTTAACAATGGAAGAAAGTTTACTGTCGTTGCCAGCTACCTCACCAGCCTTAAGGACTCAATGGAAGAAATGGCTAGATAGTAAAGATGTAAACCAAGAAGCTATGATCTCATTCTTCAGATATTCTGCATACATTAAAAGCAGAAGGCTTATTTTTTTCTCTGTTTGCCTTCCTAAAATTCCAGTGTTTTTATGAAACTGTTGAGGAGCAAGCCCATCTCTCAACTGTATTATGAGTCACTTCCCTCTCTCTGATCAGAGTGATAGGTCATTGAGTGTAATTTCCCTCTGTCATGCCCTTCTCCAGACATCTGTTTGGTATTGTTGAGGCTAATGCCTCCTTCCTTCTTCCTCGCAGCCTTTACTAGTGAGTAGCAGCTTACCACAACATAAGTGGATGGTCATCCACTTCAAAAGTTACATCCACACACTTTTGTGCCTTCCACCTCTGGAAGAAGGTGGCTTTATTTTTGATGCAGGCTTGTATCTATTCTTGCTAATTAGCTCAGTATCTGCAGGACAGAGAATGAGTACAGTGTCTCTTTCCCCTGTTGTTGTGTTTTAGGAATAGTATTCCTCAATTTAGTAGTCCTGCTAAAACCATGTCACCACTCTCTCCCCTTCCCCCCCCCCCCCCCCCCCCACTGAATGCACAAAAGGTGGAGATCACAGGCTGACATAAGAACAATTTCCTGGAAACAGCAATGAGAAAAGAAAGCTAACAGTAACAGCAACTGTATTGCTAACAAAGGTATACAGAAGAGAAAGTGATCCACATGCAAAATGCTCACCAAGCCCAATCCAACCCGACTTGCAGCTGGCACCACCCCACCACTCTCTGTCTCGGGACCTTGTCACTCTACCCTGACCGCTCCATCCAGAAGCCAAAGAATCCCTTCCCCCTGCCCCCAATAATGATATGACATGGTACTGAATAAGATCTAACCCTGTCCTTGGCCAAAACTAGGACACCTGTCAAGAAACTAAGGGAAAGAGATGCCCTGATAAGTAATCAAGGAAAGAATGCTAAAAAGGAAATTTGGTTATTGTTTCTGCAGTTTACTCATAGTAATATGAGTAGAGATTAATTTTTGATTCTTTCTTCCAGTGGCTGATGAAATTGTCTTTATGGGACAGTAAGCAGTGGGAGCAATGAAAGCATGTACCCACCATAGTGCTTTATTGCCATTACCAATGTGCTGAACAGTGGACTAGGTGCTTCAAAAACACCAAGTGTGGCCTTCAGTGGTTTGAATTGTCTGAATTTTAATTGTCAGCTGATTGAAAGGGGACTCTCTTCACACTGATATTAATTGTTCATTAAGATTTTCTTTTCCCTTCTAATTATTTCATATAGTCTCAGTCAGTAAAATGACGATTCCTTGTAGTTGTGCTCCTTTACAAACTCTTGAGGTGTTTCTTTCCAATTTATATAGCTAATAAACTGTATATGATAGCTTCTACTGAAGGAGAAAACTGATTGGTTGATGTAGGTTTATAAAGAACTCTGTATCATTTTAGCTTCCACAAAAAGAGCTTGGCCACTGTCACTTGATAAATAGTCTTTAACAGTAACATAACCACAGGGTATCTCCAGATGCTTTCTTTAGATAAAGTCCTCATTAGGTTAATGTAAGATCACTGGCTTTAGCCTGCATTTTATTTTATATAATGAGTTCCTTTTTATACAATAAAGCTTATGAAAGAAGAAATTGTTGGCTCATAGGGTAGAGATGGATGAATATAATAACACTTCTGTTGGAGGGATTTATGATGTATATTTAGCATTGCAGACAACATAGTAAATCACTGCCACGGCGAACGTAAAAGATACATTAGATGCCATTTGCTTTTTACCAGCCTATCTAAGTCCTTTTCAGATGTCATTCTAAAGATTTATAAATCAGTCTCATTTCATGTTATTAAAAAGTCTATTACACATTATAATGCAGCTCTGAAACATGGCAAATTATTTCACTTTCATTGTCGTTGATACCATTAATATCTCCTCCCTGTTCCATGATATTTAAACCAGATAAAAGATAAAGGATAGAAGAATCCCTGGTGCCAGTGTTATGTAAACAACACAGTAATTGGAAAGGTAGATAAAATGTTTGTGAGAAATATAATAGTGATAAGTTTTCCCCAATTTCCTGGGATATGCATGTAAAGTGACATTATGTTCTTTGGTCAGATGCTACTGTTAATCTCAAAACACAAAAAAGAAATTATTCATTTGGAAAGCTCTTAGAAGGGCAGGTTCAGTATTATGTTACATGAACTGTGTCCATAATACTGACTATGGCAATATCTGTAATCAGAGGAATGTATACAATTGGATTTTTCTGTGGAAACTTCATAGGAGCATCTGTGGACACATTAGTTGAAACCAGTGTTTGCTTTCAAGTAGACATGTCACAGAACACTTCATACTATTTTTACACTGCTCAACGCAATCAGATCCAAAAAATTGATTAAGGTAAATTAATTAATTTAAACAATGGTGAAGGCTGGGAGGGTTAAAAACTCAAAGAATGTAAGCTATTACATTTGAGCAAACACTCATAGCCCGCGCTTTTCAGTTTCTGTGGCCTCTAATAACTACCTATGGGACATCAACATGCTCTTTTGATCAAGAGTGTATCCATCCGATGCAATTTCTGTATTTTGGAAAAAAAAAAGATTTTAGAATCAATTAGATCAGTTAGGAGTGATTTGTTGTAATGTATGGCAACATCTTCCAGATATCTCAGAGAGCTCAAGGTATTAGCAATGGCTTCAGTCAAGAGGGAAGATAGGTTGTATGGAGAGCAGGTGTGTCCTGGAGTAACAAGACTGAAACCCAATAAATGAAAGTTTCTGTTGTAGTTCTCAGAGGGAAAAGTGGAGAGCAGTGTTTGTGTTCTTTTAAGTAATAATTCACTTGATCCTGTTCATTTCACATGGGATCTATTTTGCTGAAGGGCATGGATATATATAAATATTGCCTATTTATAATAGGCAATTTTGATTATTTGTGTGTACAGTCTTCAATTCTTTTCCAGCCTGTCTGAACATGTTATGCCTTATTTTTTTAAGCTGTTACTTCTTTAGGAGTTATTGAGCATCTCCAAATATATAGTTGATTGTTGGGATTTATCCATGCGCAAGCAACTTTCAGTTATTTGCTATTCAAGGTATTTTTCTCATTGTAAATTCACCTTAGATGAAAAAGAAGGTGTGCCAATTGACAAAGAGAAATATTTGAAATGGCTGACAAAGTTTTATACTGCACAAGAAACTTGAGGGCAACATTAATTACAAGAACAGATTTATTTTGTCTGTTTTACTGTCACCTAGTCAAAAAAATTGCAGTTCTGAAATGTGAATTTGTTCCACAGCTGCTGATGCTTTTCTCGGGCAGAAGCAATCTGTACAAAATTACTCTATGGGCTTAAACATGCAGATTAATCTGAAGTTTAGTGTACATGCATAACACAGTTACTAGTCTTCTGACTGCTAGCAGGAGAAAATGGCAAGCATCTTTTTTATTTGAGTTTTTCTTTCCACACTGGCTGTTGTTCAACACTTAGAATACA
This sequence comes from Manacus candei, assembly GCF_025592945.1. NCBI lineage: Eukaryota > Metazoa > Chordata > Aves > Passeriformes > Pipridae > Manacus > Manacus candei. Next base: position 2,130,218 of record NW_026138156.1, on the reverse strand, counting down.
ACAGGTCCATTTGCCATTTATTGGGAAAACCCCCCAGGAAAGGCTCAACAAGCATGTCTCCGTTTATAGTCCATTGGACTGTTTTCACTCATGTGGAATACTGATGATAATTATCCAAGCATAATGACCAAATTGAAGGAGGAAAGCTATTAGTCAGTCTTCAAAGCTGAAAACATGTTTTTGCATTTACTTTTAAGTTTTGAAAAATAGGCACAGACATTATGGTGATAGGTACTTTGTGCATGTTTGCAATATCCTCATTGATAGCTTCCTTTTTACAGGAACAATGCCTTCTGAGGACCAAAATACCTCTTTATCTTGATTGCCTGAGGACAGAAACCTCCAGGATAAGCAAGATAATAGGAACTAAAATAGCTCCAAGTCCCATTAACTCTAGCCATCATAAAGCACAAGTAATGCACACTCAAACCAATCATTATTTATAATGAATTCTGAAAATATGATATAGAGCCTGAAGCCAAACTCAAATTAAAATCAATATGATGTCACATCAGTACTGATGTGTCTTTTAGAGACAGCATGGGATACAGAAAATGATTATAAAAGAATATATTTATTTTAATCTCTGAATTTATATTTTAAATAATACTCTTTTGCAGTAGGGTTATGCAAAGAACACCAATGTTCGTGGTCTGGTGATAAATCCTTTGAACTCTTCTATGATTTGCAATGTAACCAGGACCCACTGAAAAAAAAAAATCCTTGCATCTCATTACTCCTTTAAAATCTGTATCATAATTTTCAGATTATATTACACTTCAAATAAATTAATTCTTTGTAAAACTGATAGAGGTAAATATTTTTTTCATAAAATAAGATAAATTAAACTATTTATTTCACATAGGAAGGTGATGATATTGCCATGTCATTGTTGAGGGACAAAACAGTGGTGCTGATACCATGTTTAGCTTAGTCAAGACAAAAGACTGAGAGAGGAAGAATTATTTTCCCTGCAGCCCCTCTTCCTAGTGAGTGTCCTGAGCTCTTCATCCTATGGGTGTACTCAGGCTGTCATTCACCTCCATTTGAATGAAAAGCACAGAATCATCAAGGTTAGAAGAGACCTTCAAGGTCATTTAGTCCAACTGCCAACCCAGCACGACCACAATCACCCCTAAACTGTAGAAAAAAGGTCCTCACTGTGCACCGTTTGCGGTGAATGAATCCACGGGAGACAGACTTTGTCCAGGAAGAACTCTCTTGCAACTTTATTACTCCATTTCTATATACAGACTCTACCGACTCGAGGTCCGAGCTCTCCAGCCAGCAAGAGGTTTCCTTATCTCCCCACATACCACACACCCCCATGTGACTGCTTCCAGCCACAGAGAACAACCATGCTTAAAGCAGCTTTCCAGCTTAACCTTGTGATTCTTTTCACACACACCTTAATCTTAGCTCTGGCTTGCTCAGGACCACAATATTTTTGCTTTAGTATTTTCTTCTTCTTTTGTCATCCAGGTGGCTGGTGCTGTCCATCCAGCTGCTCCTACACTAAACCATATCCCCGAGTGCATATCCAGATACCTCTTGAACGCTTCCAGGTATAGTGACTCCAGCACCTCCCTGGGCAATTTATTCCAATGTCAAACCACTCTTTCACTGATTTTTTTTTCCCTAATACCTAATCCGAACCTCCCCGGCACATCTTAAGGCCATTTCCTCTCATCCTTTCACTTGAGGTGTGGCAGAAGAGACTGAGCCCCATCTCACTACAACCTCCTTTCAGGTAGTTGTAAAGAGCAATGAGGTTCCCCCTGAGCCTCATCTTCTCCAGACTAAACAACCCCAGTTCTCTCAGCCAGTTCTCAAAGGACATGTTTTCTAGACCCTTCACCGACTCCATTGCCAAGTCAGATGCAAGAATTCATGGTCACCAGCATGCTGTATGCCAAAATATGATCTAAATATCAGAATCCAGATTAATATATTAGGTTTTTCTTCATATCTACTCCTTTGTCTCTGATTGTTACTTGAACTGATTTGTTTATTCCTATTAAACACCACTTATCCTTTATCCTTTAGCAACACGAAGGACTACTTATCTACACTTTTTATTTAAGTTTATTAGAGTGTGTCTGGAGGAGGGCAACCAAGGTGGTGAAAGGTCTTGAGCAGCTGGGGTCACTTGATTTGTTCCACTTGAAGAAGGGAAGCCTGGGGGGTGACCTCATTACAGTGCACAACTTCCTCAAGATGAGCAGTGGAGTGGGAGGTGCTGATCTCTGGTGACCGGTGGTAGGACATGAGCAAATGGAATGAAGTTGTATCAGGGAAGATTCAGACTGGACATTAGGGAAAGTTTTTTCTCCCAGAGGGTGTTCAGTCACTGAAACACCCTGGGGAAATGGTCATAGCATCTACCCTGTCAGAGTTCAAGGAACCATCTGGACATTGCTCTTAGTCATATGATATAGTTTTAGGTAGTCTTTCAAGGAGCAGGGAGTTGGACTCCATGATCCTTAGAGGTCCCTTCTTTCCCTTGAGATATTCTATCTTCTGATTTTATAGGTATTCATATATACAAAATACATGTGGCACTGAAACCTGTATAAACAAGAGAGATCTAGAGAAAGAAATATTTATGAGCAGATAAACAGAAGGCTTTACAAATGAGAGAGATCATCAGTGATCAGCTCTGAAAATTTTCTAGATGACTTTTCAGGTCACTCTGTAAGTTTATCATGTGCATATATAATGCAAACATGGACTAGATGCGTTAATATGACACGTGTGTATCCATGCAATATTCTGTTTGATCTGATATGAAAATATCAGAGCAAATATTAATGCGGGAAAAAAAATCCATTGTGAGTAGAGGAAATCTGACTTCAATGGGGCTGTAAACGGTACAGTATTTTTCTGTGCTTTGCTGGTTACATCCATTGAAAACTCAGTCTATTAGTGCTTATTGCCATCCAGTGTTTATACTTCAAGAGCCTTATATCATGCCTTACACTGCCTCAGTCATTCCTTTCTTGGCTAACCTACATTTGGTGTGCATCCATTTTTCTGGCCTGTAGCTCTTCAGATGTACATAAATAACTCAGTAAACTAACACTAACCATGATAAGTATTGCACTGGTAGTAAAAATCTGGATGTTTCTCATGGGGGGATGAAAAACTGATTTGGCTTCTTTGTAGTCAGCTTCTGCTTGGAATAAACAAAGGTTATTTACAATGAAACATAACCTCATTCATCAGTTCTCAACAAATAATCATTCTGAAACAATTTAAATACAGAAAATTTGCTTTACAAGTCTAGTATAGACTATGAAAATGCAGTTTGAGTGTTTCAGTATGTGTTCAGCATGTGCAGTTTAAGAGTATATGGGTTGTTACTAGTGATTTGTTTCCCTTTGGCAGCTGCTCATTCTATAAGGCATAGAGTATTTTTTACTCTAGCTACTAAGATCCCTCTAAGCCATATTGGGGCATTTTCCTTGCAAGGTGGCTCTTGTAGGGGCCAGTTTTTGTAGTAAGTGATAAAAGAATCATGTCTCTCTCTTTGAGAAATATACTGCATATACTCAGGGCAGAAGCATAATTCATAGCAGTAACAAATGTGTTACCAAGAAAAACAGAGGAGGAATATAGCAGTATTTAATTTGTTACATTTATTTATTTATTTGTCACATTCAATTGCTACCTTTCCCTTATTTGGTAAATTTTTGTTTTGTTTTTCTTATAATTTAGAGTTTAAATGCACTGGAATGCCTCTTTCAAGAATGGTGATTTTACGGGTATTTCTGACAATCAAAGATTGTAAAAGGGGCAATTTAAAGCAAACATGCATGCAGAAATCTTTATTTTTTTATCAGCTGTTCTGGAAAAGAGCTGGTACTAATTTCACATCAAATATACTGTCTTGATATTTCAGAAATATGAAAAAAAGAGGCAGGAGGAGAAAAAGAAAGTAATGCTTTATGCTTAAGGTCAGTAATGAGTTTATAGGAGCAGCAGGATTGTTTATTTTGGGGTCAGGGATCTTCTGAATTGCCATTTAATTTCAGCTACAGGTTCTTAATGAGCATAGCAAAAGCTGCATTGGTACTAAACATATGGTTTGAGTAAAGCTTTTATGCCAATACCTTATATAAATCTCTGACCAGATTGTCAAAATGAAAAAGATCTCTTTTCATCTCAAAATCTGAAGGGGAAAATAAAAAAAGCCTAGATTAGCTAACACTAATAATCCCCCTATACTTCAGAATGCAATGGTTATTCAGCCTCAAAGGATGCTCTTTTCTATGGCAGATTAAGATGCATGGACCTTGCTAATGCTGTGATTGCAGCTTTCTTAATAATTATGGACATTCGGTTTTGTTATGTGTTTTAATTGATCAAAATTTCACTGTTCACAAATGTGGATATTTATTCCCATATAGCACTTTATTTAAAAAAAAATAAAACATTAGAATCATAGAATCTCCTGAGTTGGAGGGAATCATCAGGATCACTGAGTCCAACTCCTGGCCCTGCAAAGGACACCCCAAGAGTCACACCATGTCCCTGAGAGCATTGTTCAAACACTTCTTGAATGCAGACAGGCTTGGTGCTGTGACCACTGCTCTGGAGAGCCTGTTCCAGTGCCCAAACACCCTCTGGGGGAAGAACCTTTTCCTGATATCCAACCTAAACCTCCTCTGACTCAGCTTCAGGCCATCTCCTCAAATCCTGTCACTGGTCGCTAGAGTGAAGAGATCAGTGCATGACCCTCCCCAGGAAATTGTAACTGCAGTGAGGTCTCCCCTCAGTCTCCTCCAGCTGAACAGACCAAGTGCCCTCAGCTGCTCCTCACGGGGCTTCCCCTCAAGGTCCTTCGCCATCCTTATGGCCCTCCTTTGGACACTCTCTAACGGCTTAATGTCTTTCTTATACTGTGGTGCCCAAAACTGCACACAATATTCAAGGTGAGGCCACACCAGAGCAGGACAATCATCTTTTTTATGTATATAACTATATCTCACTGTATTTGCATAGTGTTATCAGAGCTATTTTTGCATATATATGCATCACCTGTATGTACAAAGAGAATGTCTCTGGTCAAGATTGCCATTTTAGCATTTTAAGATATGTACTAAATTAACAGATTTCTTAAGTTCTCATCCAAGAAGAATCCTGTTTGCTTTTACTTCTGAACAGAGAATACATTTTTTTCCCATGCTGTATATATAAATACAAATGGTGCAAGAAAAATTTAAAAGTATTTATTTCTGATACTGTGAGTATGGAAAATTAACATTGAATTTAACAGTTAACTTAATATCCATTGGCCATTACCCCCATAGGTTTTGGTTTTTTCTATTATACAAGTATTTACTCCCCTTTACACCTTAATTCAGGATTCAAAATTTTGCACATATCTTCTGTTGTCTTAATTGGGAGATGCAAAAAAAATCTGCAAGATTAACTACACAGGGACATGTGTTCAAGTAACCTTAAAAAGTTGCCTTTTCCAATAACATTTTCTGTACTTCTTCACAGGAGAGAGGAGATAATTTTGCATCTGTGTAGAAAAAACTAATAACTCTAGTTGTTTTTATAATTTTTTTTCTAAAATGTGAATGCACTCAGAAAATTTTCATGAGAGTGAAAAATTTAATGATGAATATACATAATTTACAGAATAGAAACGTACTTTGAAACATGGTGTGATAGTCTTGAGAATATGATACAGGACAGAGTTCTATTTTGCAATACGTGCTTTTTGCCTTTTTTTTTTTTTTTTTTGCTTTGTTGTTTGGGGTTTTTTTCTATTCCATTGAAAGGATTGTAAAAGGTTGTGTGGTTGCAAAATGACTTCATCAAAGAAGTGAAGCTTTCTTAGTATAGTCCAAATGAAGATTTATTCCCTAATTTAAACTTCTGTCCTCATTGTCACGAGAAACTACTTTTCTGCGCATGTTCCTGTTTTAATTTTGGATAATTTCTAGTTCACCATTCAGTCAGGCAGCCCAGCTTTAGAAATAATCGCAGTTATGATGTCACACTGTTCCTCTCTTTGTTAGTTATATTATGTATAATCTGTACTCTGTATGAGACTATCACGCTTCATCTTGTCTGCAGCTGGTTTTCATCATCAATGAAATCTTAAGTTTTATTTCAAATATAAATCCCCATAATTAGAATGGAAAAACCCAAACCCTGTCCTATAAGGAATTATAAATAAAGAATGATGAATGACTTAGCAACTGTAAAGTTCCATTTACAATTCAGACTTAAAAGCAGTAAAAATAGGAGGAATTTACTTCCATTCTCTCATGTAAGCATTTGTGAATCTATGTCCAGAACCATCAGGACTTCATGATCCACCTTTGAAAATTCACCAATGTATATTTTGGTGCCATCTACTATAGATGATGCTGGAGAATGCTGAAAAGATGCAAAGATACATCTACTTTTGGTGCTTTAGCTTTGTTTTTTGGTTTTGATTTGGTTTTTTCTGTGTTCTGACATAGTCATTTTCATTATTGTGTCATTTACAATGCCCATGAGTCAATTCCTTTATTTTGTCATTTACAATTCCCATGACAGAATCCCCCCAGTCTTAGAAGACATTTCTGAGCACCTCATTATTTGAGGGAATAATTGCCCTTCTTTAGATCTGTGACTAAGGCCTAATTCTGCTATCTGTTGTCTCCTAATATAGAGGAGCTTCTCCTGAAGAAAAGGTGGAGCACTTAAGTGAGGCTTATGCTTTGACTTGCTTCCTGGAGATGTCTGTTTCCATATTCTTAGTCAGATATGTACAAGGATGTAATTTAAATGATGGGTAAGATCAATGTGTGCTGAGGTTCTGGCATGTGTTACATTTGCTATTAAAAAAAATCTGTTATAGACAACCACTTCTTTTTGGTTTATTGTTATGTATGACTTTAGACAATGAAAGCTGTGTTAACGTTTTTGCGTGTGGGTTGGTGCCCTAAAGATTGTTATAAGAGGACAAATCAAACAGTATTGAAATTACCTTATATGTTTTAAAATTAGTACTAGGGAGATAGAGATTGCACATTTTCCTTAAAAAACATTCAATCTGAGTCTGACAGAAGTGCAGGGAATGGATAAAAAATGGGGGAAGAAAAGAATAGGAAAACAGAAAAGACTGTCGCGTAGTAGTCAGATAAGATTTTTCATCTATGCACTTGCACTGCACTTTTCTTCAACACAATTGAAAATAATTCAGTGAATGAAGCTACTAGGAATGAAGTGGGTATTTCCAAGTGCCAGTCAACAGAAAAATGATAAAAATGTTGCAGAGCCTAATGTTGGTGTGCAGAACTAGAAAGTGAAATAGCAGTGTCCTTTGTATTCAATTCAGCTAAGTCTCCTGTAGTATTTAAATACTTGCATATTTTTAAGAAGTTCAATGAGAACAAAATGTCAAAGTCCACATAGGACAGAGTTTTATAGTATGAAACCACATAATTCCAAGAAAATAGTGAATTATCTTTTATACAGACACTACTGTAAGCGTCTTACTGTGCATTTGATATCATAGCAGTATCATCTGCTCCTGTCAAAGGAATTTTTTGCAAACTTACTTACTTCTAAACTCTCAGTTATTATTTGAACTCATAAGAATAAATGTCATGTAAAGTTTAAGTATAAGGCATAGTATTATTATTGAGGCAAAGAATTTGGAAATCATTACACAAGTGAACATTATGACACCTACTTCATTGATGTATGTTAAGTGGCTACAATGCATTAATCTTTTTAATATTGGAAAAGACAAGGGATGATTTCTGACTTTCTGCAGAACTAGTGAGTAGTAGTTCCATGGCTGATAATGTTTCTTTTGCCCACTCTGCTCAGGCTATCCTCTGCAGGACTGCTTCTGCACTGACACATGTCAGAAATGGTCAACAGACTGGTTATCATACGCTTGAGCCATAAAAAATACCAGCACTAGGCAATATAATTTCATAGGAGATAAGGTCAGTAAATTTTATCTACCCTTTGTGTTTCTCTTCCTTCAAGAACAGCCATGGTAGCACTGCTATGCCTTCTATTAGCAACAATATTTGAAAATCAGTAAAAATTCCTAATTTGACACCTGTTTCTATTGCTAAATAGATTTTAGGGATTTCTTATGCCTTAGAAAGCTCTTGTAGCATGCAAAAAATGTGAGAAATTACAAGGGTTGTAAGTTATGCCAAACCAGACCTCTCAAGAGAGCTGTAATTAGTTGCCATCTTTGCAACTCCAAGGTACAATTGCACAGCTAAAAAGTGAGGTGAAGAAAGGGTTATCTGAATAAAATGTTGATGACTTTAATAGTCTCCTTTCAAATAAAGTTAGAGTTCTGATTAGGCTGATTGAGATACACAGTTTGGATGTGTTTGGGATGCTCCACATGTATAAGTACATGCATAAACATCAATAAAATCTTATGAAAGAACAAAGAGGATTCTCATGCTATAGTGAAGTAAAATTAAAGACTAAGAAAGTAATTTTAGCCTGGTTGACAAAAATTAATTGTAAGCTTGTAGCATCCTGTTAAGGATATACTGCTTTCAAAGGTAAAATTTCTTTAGAGGTTTCCCAGAAAGTCTTGATCCAGATAGGGCTAATTAATACTGAAGAGTGGTATATTAATTAAAGAAAATTTCCAGTTGACCTATACAAACCAGACAATCTTGAGTACAATCTTGAATTTTGACACTGTCCCGTATGCCTGGATGGCTGCACACGAGGACTTGTGGGCAACAGCTCATTGTCCATGTGGAGCCCAGAGAAGAGTGGTGTCCCTCAGTGGTGGGTACTGTCTCCTGTTCAACATCTTTGTCAGTGAAGAGGTCAGTGGGATCGAGTGCCACATAATTGTGCTATATAACATAAGCATTAGAATTCAGGATCTCTTTCTCTGCCTATCTGTGCAGTGCAGTCTGGTTTATGTTGAGAGATATAATTAAGTTAACAGGAAAATAGTCCTTTCTGCCTCCAACTACCTTTAGAACATTTTTAATCCAAATACATGTTCAGGATGTTTACGGGTAGAGTGTTGATTTCTGCAGATTTTTAGTTCCTTTTCACATTATGTATGTCTTTTACTGTTGTCTGTTTATCTCTTTTTTTTTTTAAGGTTTTCCACCCTTTAATCATCTAGGAAACCAAACGTTGATATCTTACCTCCATTTCAACATATTCCTCTCCTGTATTTGTTCAAGAGATAAGAAGGAGCTGCATGGCTGGCTTTTGCTCACAGTTCCCTCAAAGCAAGGCAAGTCCCTTCTGATATGCAGGTTTCCAGGTGCCCTTCTAAATCTAAACACAGATGGGAAATAGAATTGTAAGTTGTTCTTCTTCCTTCCCTCTCACTACGCAGAACAACTTCATAACTGATAGTCTAGCAGAATTAAAACTTTCATTAGCAATGGTAAAGGGAATGACAACACAAATATCTGTTGTTTTTTATAAACTATCTTTTAGGATTTTTATGAACTCTTGTATGCAGAGTTCAGCTATCATCATATTATCAGAGATGAAGCTCTTGGCAACAGACAAGAGACACCAGTACATACACTGAACTCTTTCATTCTGCCTATTTGTGCTGAATGTGTTCTTCTTATGTGAAAAGATGTAAGATATTACGTGAACACTCATCGATCAAACTCAACTTGCTACAGTGTAGACTTCTATTTCACCTTAGAGACAAGTTTATCTTAGCACACATAGTCCCACGAAAGCCATCTTAGCACCCAGCTGTTCAGTTCATGTTTCCACTGCAATGTGAACATTTTTTTGCCTTTTTTTTTTCATAATTTTGAAATTCCTTCTACTTCATCTTCCTTGTGCTGCCTGGACACAATACAGCTGATAAGATGCACTGTTTTCTTAGCAGGTGCAGGAAGTCATCAGGAGAAACTGGCTAGAGAAATATTGCTTTCATTTAACATCATCATTTCTGCAAGAGTGTATGAATATTTTAGTCAGCAAAAGACAAGGATGACAAACAAGCTCTTTTTACCTTGCCCTGTAAAAATGGCGAGTAACTGTTTTAATGAGTGCAAATTTTATCTAGTTTAAAAAATCAAATCCAAAACACACTAAAATATTTTTCCTAGAATGAAGGAGTTTAAAATATCTTCAAACTTTATTTATACCATAGAACTTTCCTATTTTTCCTATATTTTCCTACTATTCTTTCAAGCTTTAGAACAAATTGGGAAAATAATGTTCACATACAAGCCACTTGAAACCATGAGGTATTTCTATACATTAGAGTTTCATCTTGTGTTTTCCAGGCTTGGTCAATATTAGTGATCGGTAAACAATATAGATACTAAAATGGAATATCACACTGTGACTGATTCTCAATCCTCTTGAAAATAATAATTTTAAGTCAAGATTCTGGATATGTTGTGAAATACCTCTTCACCAAAAATGCAGAAGAATTGCAATGGGAGAGGCTTGGACCTGCATTCAGTTACAAACTCCCTGAGAGCCCATATAAACATTACTTTCATATCTTTGTTATAAAGGTCATACTTCCATCAGCACCCTCAGGCAGTTGGAAAGCAGAGAGTGTGCCCACAGGTCAGAGATTTGCCTAGGACTGAAAACACCAGTCTGCAGGAAAAATGAACGTTTCATTCTCAGAATAGCTGGTGTGTACGTGTGCACACAAAAGATTTAGCCTGCACCACATATTGGCAGTGAAGAAAAACAACTGGCCTTCTTCAGAGACTATCTCTTTGATACTGTTTTTTGAATCAAATTTCATATGGATTTGAAATCCTTAATGTGAATTTTGCTAATTTATGGAGACACACTGAACAAATTCATGTCTTCAGCTCATTTAACCTTCTACTGGTGTTTGTAAAATGAGTTTATCAAGCATGATATGGTGTCTAAATGCCTTTTAAACATTTTTAAAAGTTATGTCAGTAGCCAATATGTTTAAAAAAGTGAGATAGGGAAATCAAGTTCTCTGAAGTTAGGAAATGACAGAATTTAAATTCAGTGTAACCTGAATTTTAACACTTTAAACTGCATGCAGAAACTGTTTAATGTCTGAGACTTTCAAATTCAGTCTCCTGATAGCACTGATTCCCAGCAGCCTATGTTCTTCTCTCTTTCTCAGGGTGGTGATGCAGACTTTTATGTGAACTCCAGCAATAATTTTAAATTTACTTTATGCTTGTTTTCTTTCATATTATCGTAGGCATTTTTTAAAATTACACCTTCTCTTGTGAGTAGATATTGATTAAGTTCTTTTTCTCTTATACAGTCATGACTGGGGACCAAAAGTAGTACACCATTGTTTATTTGAAATTATAAAATATAGCAGAAAACATAGAACTGGCAACATCAGTTCTCATGTTTCCTGAATTATCATTGTTTGATTTTCAAACTTAATGGTATTTTAATATAGATACTTTTTTAGAAATTTGGTAGGCAGGTTTTATCATGGTGGAGATGTTAGATGAAAAAAATGTCACAAGGGCATGTGTATTCTCTCATATTGTGAAATAGGACATAGGTTCTGTTTCTAGCCTTGACATGATGTCTGTGTGTACGCTTAGCTCGATCAATAAGGCTGTGTTTGATTTTTGATCTAAAAAGGGAATACTGCTATCTGATCTCCCTTTTTAAGTACTCTAGATTTTTTTTTTTAAATATCTCCAGATCAAAATATAAGCTCTTAATATTTGAATTGAGGTGTGATTTGCTTAATGGGAAGAAATTGAGGAATCTAATAGGATTACATATTTCAAAGATTCCCTAGGAGGCTTATTTTGGTTAATTCCCTCTTTCTCTTCCAGCTGCTGTGTCCTGTGAAGGCATTGTGAAGATGCATGATTTTCTTTCAGAGAGGAGAAAAATGGCCAAATGAGATTAAGTTAAAGGGTTTCCCTTTATCCAGCTACAGTCTTCTCAAGAGACTTGATTGATATTTTGCTGTTTTCACATTCTATTACAGTCCTTGCCATTTGAATGGTCACCATTTTAATGTCTTGAATACTCTGTAAATTATAACATAGGTACTCCCACCTTATTTATATACTGACTTTTGCTGGACCTATCAATTTTATCTTTCTTTAATCTGTAACTTTGTTAACTACTTAAAAAGTGAAATATAGGACCAATCAAACCTTAAAAATATTTAAAACAAAGCAATGACTTAATCTATTGTCTTTCACAGATAGTATGAGGTGCTATACCCCAACCCTGTTTTGAATGATGCTGGGAAGATTTGTGTGAACGTATTTATCTGCTAGTTTTGTTTTGGTTTTTAGCAAGCTTGGTTTAAATGAATACTTTCTTACTGAGGTGAGACTATTCTCTAACTGTGTACTGTTCTGTTTCTCTGTCCCTGGGATAAAGGAGATATAAACGAAAAGTGAGAGTGTGGAAGAGCCATCATGACCCCTAACTTATGGAAGAAGGGTTACTGAGGCAAAAGGGGAGGTAATGGGAGCTAACAGTGTTAAGGATATATGCTAGAGCTGGATTGTCTGGAGAGGAAAGTGGAACAAAGGAAAACTCAGGGAACAAGAAAAGAGAGGGAATGTGCGTGGAAGAAAGAGAAAATTTTCCATTCCTTTCAAACTTGAGAATAACCCTGCTTACATTCTTTTCTCTTCTTAGCAGTCAGTTCTACCTCTCCTTCTTCCCTTTCCTTTCCCCTTCTCCTTCCCCTTTCCCCTTTGGAGGGGATGTAAAAAAGAAAAGAAAAAATAAAAAGCGCAGAGGGAAAAGCAAGAGTGTAATTTTCTTCGTCAACTCCAGGACTGTGTAGATTGCTTCCCCTTTCAGGTGGTGTGCTTAGTGTTGTTCTGTAATTGCCCACTTGCCTGCATTTTTCATTTTGTCAGTAGTTGTGATGAGATAAAACTGGGAAAGGGGGATGACCTATATAACTGGTTTGAATTCTGTCTGTAAGTCATCATGTTTCTTGTATGTGCAAATGTATTTTGTATAAATTGGAATGTATCATGGGAAGAAGTTACCAGACAGAACTCAATGAGCACAGAAACTGATTTCATCGTTAAAGCATTTCAGTGTTAGAAATTGCTCATGTACACTAAGAATGAAATCTCCCTGAACGTGTGACCTGGCTTTTTATTATAAGAACAGTAATTTTTTTTTTATTCATAATAATTCTTGTTCTCTTTTTGGTCCATCTTGTGCAGGTTCTTGGGTGGGTTTTTTTAATCAGTGCAGAGAAAGTTGAAAATGCTACTGAATCTGAATATTAGGCTTACCTGAAGTGAACAGCCGCAAAAGATATTCAGACTTGAGCCTGAAATACTAAATGAAGTGTGCCTCTTTTGTCGTCAAGAAAAGGTAGGTTTTTGAGGTGAATGTAAACTGTGAAACAGTAGAAGATACACCGTTAAGTTTAGTATTTTATAACTAGTAAGAAAATTATGTCCACCTAGCAGTTTCAGCATTTTTGGAAAACAAATCAACAATATGAACAAGTTGGAGATAATTATTTTTCGTTATGCCTCTATTTCTATGGTTTTAACTCAGGAATCCACGTTGGCTCACGCTGTGGCTCTGTCCTACTTTAGTAGTCAGGTGGTGATTTTTTTTCTTCCACATCTTTGATTACACCTCCACAAAAATGAAAGGAGCCTCATCAGATTTTAGTTTGTCTGGGAACTTTTCCTAGCTCTTGAGCCTGAATGAATATTTAAGCAACTCATAATGCAACAATTGTTATTCCAAGGGAAAATAAAAGCAATACTCTTCTGAACATCTCTGTCACCTGATGGAAAGGTAATAGCACCTCTGCAGAATAGAATAAAATCAAATCCTAATTGTTTTGGTCAATTCGACTTGCCAGCAAGTCGTGCTTTAATCTCTGTATAAATTATAAGCCTTTTCTCTGTTCAAATTCCTGTGGGATCGCTGTCTTTGACTTCTATTTAATGCAGCTCAGCTAGTGAATGCTTTTGGATAATGTCATGATATTTCCATTAAAGAATTCAAAGTTGGTGAGAAGAAATATGTCAAGCTGCTGTTATTCAATCAAGATGAGTTGCAGCATAAGCCTGTGCTTTGGCAAATTCCTCAAGCACTGTAAAGGATGTTAGTGAATAAACTGAGGTGCAGGATCCAAGGGCAAAGCTGTTTGCCTTGAGTACCGATCAGGGTAAACTGTAATTCCAATTACACCAGGGTAAACTGTAATTCCAATTTCTGGTGCTGGTGACTGATGAAGAAGAAGAATATACCAGTGATTGCAGTAGTTTTTGGGAAGGAGTTTGGCGTGTAAGGGAAAGACAGAAGTTTTAGCATCAATTATTTTTTTCCAAAAGTTAGGTCATGGGAAAATTATGGATTCATGAAGTTACATTCTTGGTTTGCTCTTGATTAAGCATTTCCTGCTATTCCTTTTTTTTTAGTCCTAAATACAGTATACAAAAACATTTTCTATAGTGAGGCTGCTAAATATTTAGTCTAGCCCCTACTTTACAAAGTGTCTAATTTTCTCAAAGACCACTACTCTTTTGATTTTCTCTTTATGCAGGAAATATGAGGAAGCTCATGGTATTGTGAAACAGGGTTGAAAATTACCATCAATATCAAAAGACTAGAATGTCATTATAATAAAAACATTTAAATCCCTCAAATACTTGTGGAGTTGGGTAGTTTAAACAGGTAGTTTCAAGTACAGACTAAAAGAAATTATGTACAACAGTTTGAGATGCAGATCGTTAATTGGTTTGTTCAGTCTAAAGGCTCAAAGATTTTAGTATGGGAATTTAAAATTAAAAATAAAAAAATTCTTTTAAAAAAGGCATTTCTAACCACCTTTTGTAAAAGCCCTCCTGAATACATGTATAGGCACCCTAGAGTTCACACAAATCCTGCTATTTATCAATCTATTTGAATGACCTTGAAATGCTGTCATCCTGACTCCAATCAGCTATATTCCTGGAGAGAAGGGGGAAAGAGCTGGAGGGGACATAGTGGAAAATGCATAAGTAAGAAGGAAAAAAATAAGAAAAATGCTCTTTTCTGGGGAGCTTGAGTTATAAGATTAGATTATAGCTAGCAGAATCAAGGGCACATAGGCATGGCACATGATGATTATGATTTATGGGAGCATTAAAAGGGAAGAAAATCAATATATATTCTAAAAGTTCTGTTTTGCTAAGATTAATATAAACCCCCTCCTTGGGTTTGTGATGACAGAGGAAGGCTGTGTTGATAAGAACTTTTCCTTTTTTCCCTACCAATAGTTTCAACAACTGTTAATGTACAAATCCAGTTTTAAAAAATGAAGCTTTTGTAGCCTTTCATTCTTAAGTATAAAAGCCAGTAGGTACAATTTGCAATAAATTTGAGGTCAAATGTGACATTAGATAGACGTCTTCTACAAATAAACAAAGTTATAATGAAGTACATGACGATACTATTAGCAGGATACAAAACCAAAAGATCAGTCTCTGCACAAAAATAATACTCTCCCTTCAACTCTTTCTGCCAGTTATCTTCTTTGTTTTAAAGTCTGTAGCAAAGTGGTGTCTTCAACTGAAGGTCTATGCTGTTTTTATGTATATAACTTAGTGCATTGTAGTTCTAATCCGATGTTTGTAGCAAGTTAAAATCTGTATCATAATTTTTGTCTAATGAATGGTATATATTGATTTGATACCATTTTCTTCTGTGGTTGTCCAAAAAGATTTCTTCTGACGCTTTGTTATTTTGAAACATATATACACAAGTATTTTTTTCTAATAATATTAAATCCATTATTTCTAGGGATTATAGAAAAGAAAGAAATGCAGTAATAACATAAATGCAGCAAACCAGCCAAATGTCTGTCTCCATCTTCCCCATCCTATTATTGTCATACAAACATAATCAGGACTAGGACAGGTAAAGACACAATTAAGACTCTTCTGGTACATGAACACTTTGACTAGAAATGGTAAATGCATTGTATACTTGCATTCCTTGGTCTTACCTTGCTATTTTAAAGTACTGCCTTTCAGCTGTGAGGTTTTTTTAAACCACTCCTTTTAAAACAAAAACATAAAAACAAACAAACAAAACTTAACCAACAGCATCCTAGAAACAGACAGATGAAGGGGTATTTCACTGAATTAATTTTGTTCCTGGAGGACTAATTTCTAGTCAGAGAGTAGAGTTTGCAAAGAACATCTATCAGAGTATCTGCTGTAAAATAGAAACCAGTTAACGGGAACATCTGAAGGAGAAACAAATGATGGGAGAAGTTAGATACCCCTCACCCCCATACCACCTCCAAAATCACCCCCTTACATTATGGGATGTTCTACCCATATGGAATAACCTTCTTTTCCATACTTCTGTATTTATTTAAGAGGTACATTGGCTCTTAAATATCTCTGAAATTAACTGCAATTCCTCAGAATGGCTGTAGGTATAATTATAGATTGAAGAACCATAATTACTGCACTGCAGAATCTTAAGAAAAAATATGAACTATAAAATATCTTTACTAAGTTTACTTCTGAAAAATATCTGTATGTTTTTATTTATTAATAGTATTTAAAATTCAAATATACCTATAAATGGCACTAAAACTTCTTTTGAAGTGTAGTAGTTGTATTGGAAGGGAAAGTTCTATATGCCAAGGTACTGCAAAATTGTCGTTAGAAATAATTGCTTTGTGACTATCAATCAGTGAAACTTTGCAATATTTCTATGAATAGAGAAGTGATAATCTATTGCTTCATTTCAACTACTTTGTTAGTATGAAGTTTGTTTGATGAAGCCAATGACAATATATGGAAAAGAAATAAGAAGTCTGTGTTACCACTTCAGTCTTAGAAGAGCACAATAATTAGATAGTGAGAGTTTGATTTTGTTTATAAAACTCATTTAGATACTAACTCTAAAAATGAATCTCACTTCTCTTTTAATATAGTTATTTCTTCAGAGCTCATGTATATCTTTACAACTAAACCAAAATTCATGAGTAGGGTAGGTTAAGGGAAAAGTGTATGTTAAGTTATACAGTAAGGAGAAAGGACTGTTTATGGCATAATCGCTCTCCAGACAAAAACTGCAGTTATTAAAAGATGCCTGGAAGCAGAAGTGTAGAAGACTCTCATATTTCACAATAAATGTGGAGTTGAATTCACAGCATGCTAGAATCCATGAAGAACGGGCAGAGGGTAAGGGCTCAATGCAAGTGTGTACCTTTCTTTGAGTTCTTTTAACAACAAGAATACAGCTACTCAGTAAAGGAGCAAGGAATAGGCTTCCATACCTTTCAGATTTTTGAAATCAGTGTAAGTATTTCTTTTAAATGAAAAATAAAGAATAATTTCAGGTTAAAGCTTAGTCTTAATAAATGTAAAACCCAATTCTTGTAGCTTGTCCAAGAATGATTATTCGACGTATGATTATTCGATATTTGGAGCAGACTTGTAAATAATTGCACAAACTTTGAGAAACTGTGAGACTAGAATTAAAAGGAAGAACATTAAATTGTTTTACAGTATGAACCGTGGACACTCATCAACTTTCCTGGTGTTCATATTTCTGTTACAGTAATTCTTACTATGTTTAGCTTTTTAATTTTAAAATCTTCCCTAAAGATTACAGTTTCCTGAAGAATGACTCTTTTTATTTTAAAGATATTTTAAAGATATTTTTGTTTGCTGAAATTAATAACTGATGTCAAGTATTTGAAAGGAAATGTATAAAAATGAATGAATACTTCTTCTATATCTGTTTATTTGTTCTTCTCTTTGGTAGAAATTATATCTGACCAACTAATTCATCATTAATTCTTTCACATAAGTTATGGTTTAATGTTTATTATGTTTGCAAGTTTCAATGAACATAAGGTTTAATTTTAAATGAAACCATTAGAATGTGTAAGTTATTTTCAGTCACCGTGAGTGTATTTGCATCTCCTTAAATTTACCATTCTTAAAGGATGTAATCTGTGTGAGAGAGAAAAGGAGCTATTTTCAACTGTAGCATAGAGAAAAACCCGTCCTATGGGGACATGCTTCAACATTTCCATCTGTTTGAGACTGACAGACTGAAAAATCTCTTGCCATTTTTGAATACTTTTGTCAGAGAATAGTTGAAATTGTCTGTTACACAACCTTCAAGATCAAATAGTGACATATTTAGAGTCTATTTTGTTATCCCCCACCATAGGTGGTAATATTAAAGGAAACATGCATTCTGATTTTCTTTTGATTTATTGGCAAAGTAGTGTTTCTCCCTCTGAATTTTATCATCATCAGCTGGCACTAACCAGGCATTTTCTAGTTTTACCTCATTCAGTGCACATTTTACATAATTCAGATCACTTTCTACACATTCAGTAATGCAATTCTGTATTTTTTGGTACTTCTAGATAATTTAATTGATAAATTGAAAATAATCCACTGAACAATTAATTATTCCATTTTGAACTCTGAAATAACAAGAAACTATTCCAAATACTTTGATATTTCCACTTGTTAGGAATATGTGACCAGATAAAATCATGACCAATACCATTCCTGCTATAATACCGCTAAACAGTGATTTCCTGAGAATATAATGTTGTCAAGTATGACTACAGATATTACTTTCCTACTGTTCTCTGAGCACAGTTGAAGGCATAGAGGAAGGAATTGAGAATTTAACATAAAAATGTGTTACTGAAATACTAATTATTGGGTGAATAAACTTTGAAACCAGAGTCCTAAGCAAACTTAAGATTTACATTTCTAGGTCTTACAGGCCTTTAATTTCTAAGAGTTCACTTGGAACATGAGTGAAAGTAAATAAGCTTCCTACAAGATATAATGCTGTTGAGCTTGATCTAAGGTGGATTTTTTCCATCTTGAAACTTATATTGCTGAAGACAGCAAATAATAAAATGCAGAATGCAAAACTGCTTCAGTGTCCTTGTTACATTTATCACAAGTACCTTTTAAGATAAACAATGGAAAATGTGACTAAAAATTTACTTTAGGAACAAACTACCAGCTCTGGTGAAATAAACACTTGAATAAACCTGCAGCTTTGTAGACTACGAAGTCATGAGTATTCAATGTTTATATTGGTCTTGTGTTTGGTTTCCACTTTGGGGATGGTACTGTGTTTTATTTTTTCCTCTCTTTTCAGGTCTTTCTACTGTACACTGAGATAACCTGAAAGGAAACACTTTAGTCTTATGTATTTCCTATTTGAATACCAGTTTGCATAAATTATGAGCTAAATATTTCATTTGGCGCAGTAATAAGGGCAGACAACGACATAATACAAAACCCTATGGCATAAGATACATTAATTTCTTGAGTAGCAGAGACATTGACTTATGTTTTGAGTGTCTATAATGCTTGTGAGAGCTGCTGGATAAATATGCTTGGATACTACCTAGCTTTTTGCCAAATGGTTAATTTTTGGCAATGGTTAATCACAAGAAGAGAGCACTGAAATCAGAAGGGGACGTCCATTTTCACTGCAAGCATGTTAGTTATGTTTTAGGGTAAGACAGTCCACATGTAAGATCAATCTTTTATCTCATCTGTTCGTATTGTTTGGGGGAATGCATCTTGAGTATCAAGGCATCAGGTTAATAGATACTACAAATATTAAAGAAAAGGAATTAAGATGATTGCTTGATTAAAAAAAATTCCTGCATACTTTAATATATTAGTTCTAGCCAAAATTGTTATCTTCCACTCACAAGTGAAAAAAAAAACTAACCAAACCAAACAAAAAACAGAACCACAAACAAAGAAAGCAGAATCAGTAAAAAGTGACAAGAATGTTGACACTATTTTATGACAAGAGTGGTATTTTCCTTCCAGTTAAATGTACATTGCTATGTCAGCTTCTAGATTTCAGGTAAGTGCAGAACAAATGAGACAAAGAATGGAACAAAAAGCCAGGGAAAATGAGTCATGGTCAGTTTGTTCCCTGAAGCTGATGTAGGATGCCAACAGTGACAACTTCATTCGCTGTACTTCATTGATGACCTGTCAGTATTGCTGATGTGACAGCAATCTAGATGTAATGAAGATGGCTCTGTTTTTTATTCCTGCTTTGTATTTACATAAAGAGAGGATAAACACTCAAGGTCAGGCAACCTGATCTAGTTGCAAGTGTCCCTGATCATTGGAGGGTGGTTGGAATAATTGACTTTTAAAGGTCCCTTACAACCCAAACCATTCGATGATTCAGTGATGGCTTTCCAGATGCAAACAGAGCAAAACAGAAGAGGAGGCCTGAGTTCCAGGCTTATTCCTGCTAGTCCCCCTGCACTGTGTTACATTACTGGGGAAGATGTCCTCAAGAAGAAAAGTTGTTTTCTTCCTGATTAGTTAGCACATCAGTTGAAAATGAGATTTGTGTGAGCCATTGCAGAGAATGCTGTATAGAGACAGTTGCTGTTATGACCTTAATCATTATACTACTAGGTAAAAAAGGTATAATATATGCAGATGCACAGAGCAATATTTTGTGCTGTAAGTACACACTTGTGCTAATGATAAACTCAATAAAACTGTTTTTTTGATAAAGTTTTGGTTTTTTCATGACACATATGGAGCTAAATAGGGTTCCATATTTTACCATTCTTCTCATATCTAGTGGATCACTAAGACAAAAAGATAACTCATGCAAAATCTAATCTACTGTGGGCTTTGAAAGCCATAACTATGGATAGGCAGGTGAGACATAGACACTATATTGTGCTGTGATTTACCACCTATATAATGACTGATTCCTGCATGTGGCTTAACCCAGTAAGACATCACACAACTTGTGAAAGATATTAATTCATTAATTAATGCTTAGTAGCTCAGTAAAAGTTTAAGATAATCCTCAATTTCTGTGTTAGGTTTTAATGCTTTAATAGAGAAGAAATAAGCATGCTACCCTTAGCAAGAATAGTCATACAAAAAGTTCATTACAATTTAAATAGCTTCCCAATAAAAAAAAGAATAAGCATATATCTCATAGACTGTAATTGTTTCAATATTTATTCTCCTTTTCTGCTTCTAATCCCTTTTGTTGTCTCCTTCAGAACCTTCCTAATGGCAATATACATAGCGGCAGATGAATCTAGGGAAAATTAATTCTAGTTTTTCTTTAGCAGTATCTATGAAACTTCCTATTTTTTCTCCAAGGAAATTTGGCAGAACTAGTATTAATTTACAAAGAAAAAATAATTAGGCTGTATAGCTAAGGGGATTACATAAGTTAGCAGTGAATGCCTGAAAAAACATTTATGGACAAAGGATAATGTGATGTAATTTTAAAATGTTACACAGTGCTCTGAGAAGCCTTTCAGGTTTGTTTTAATGGGTGTATAGGAACTACAATTTTAAAATGTGCTCAGATACATCTGATTTTACCACAGAATCATAGAATATACTGAGTTGGAAGGGATCCATCATGTCTGTTTAATATCTTTATTGATGATCTGGATGAAGGAGTTGAATGTACCATTAGCAAATTTTCAGATGACAGCAAGTTAGGGGGGCGTGTTGATCCACTGGAAGGCAGGAGGGCTCTGCACAGGGCCCTGGACAAGCTGAAGAGACAGTCTGATTCCAACGGGATGAGGTTCAACAAGGCCAGGTGCCAAGTCCTGCACTTTGGCCACAACAACCCCCTGCAGTGCTACAGGCTGGAGACAGAGTGGCTGGAGAGTAGCCAGGCAGAAAGGGACCTGGGAGTTTGGATTGACAGGAAGCTGAAGAGGAGGCAGCAGTTTGCCCAGGTGGCCAAGAGGGCCAATGGCATCCTGACCTGTATCAGGAGCAGTGTGACCAACAGGTACAGGGAAGTGATTCTTCCCCTGGAGTCAGAGCTGGTGAGACCACACCTTGAGTACTGTGTCCAGTTCTGGGCCTCTCAGTTCAGGAAGGATGTGGAGGTGCTGGAGCAGGTCCAGAGGAGAGCAACAAGGCTGGTGAAGGGACTGGAGCACAAGTCCTATGAGGGAGCTGGGGTTGTTTAGCCTGGAGAAGAGGAGGCTCAGGGAAGACCTCCTCACTCTCTACAACTCCCTGACAGGAGGTTGTAGCCAGGTGGGGGTTGGTCTCTTCTCCCAGGCAGCTCTCAGTAAGACAAGAGGGCATGGTCTTCAACTGTGCCAGAGGAGGTTTAGGTTGGATATTAGGAAGAAATTTTTTACAGAGAGAGTGATCAGACATTGGAATGGGTTGCCCAGGGAGGATGGTGGATTCACCGTCCCTGGAGGTTTTTAAGATGAGATTGGATGTGGCACTTAGCACCATGGACTAGTAACCACAGCGATGTTGGATCAAGGGTTGGACTTGATGATCTCGGAGGTCTTTTCCAACCCGGTTGATTCTATGATTCTGTGATCATCGAGTCCAACTCCTGACCCTGCACAGGACACCCCAAGAGTCACACCATGTGCCTAAGAGCATTGTCCAGACAGTTCTTGAACTCTGTCAGGCTTGGTGCTGTGACCATTTCCCTGGGGAGCCTGTTCCACTGCTCAACCACCCTTTAGGTGAAATACCTTTTCCTGATATCCAACCTAAACCTCCATTGACTCTGACTCATGATCAATATGTCTGTTAAAACAGATCAAACTTCAGGTTCATTGTTATCTTGTGTGCTCACTGTATGGCATGTACCATGGAACTGAAAGTAGGGCTAAGCAACATATTTGTAGTAATACCACTCTGATTTTAGAGATATAAGTTCCTTCTTTTAGAGCTGTTACATTCATATAGGCAAAAGACAGGGAAAACGCTTAAAGTTTTAAAGAGTGGAGGAAATACAATATCCTATGTGCTACTAGAGGAGAGTTGGAAGAGTTAGCTTATTCGTGTTGCAGTCTATCTGCACTGAGAAGTGTAGTAAAAAAATGGTCTTTCCTAGACAAAAAAGGGTTAACCAGTCAAGGATTTATCTCATGGATTATACATGATAATAAGTAATCTCAAATCTCTTGTAGGCTGGAAATTGATCCTAGGAGTCAGGAACCTCTGTGGACTTTTTCTGGATATGAACAAAATTCAAGTAAGCAATTTGTGGTTGGCAGACAAAGTGATGTGTAAAGCAGTTACTTAATTTGACCTTGTTAATATCAGCAATCTACTCAACTCTAGGTGTAAAGTCACATTAAATCTATCAATTAATTTCTGGATCCTGAATTTTTCAGCTTCAAATGCTGTATTGACTGTTCATGGAATCACAGAATATGCTGAGTTGGAAGGGACCCATAAGGATCACTGAGTCCAACTCCTGGCCCTGCACAGGATCATCCCCAGGAGTCATACCATGTGCCTGAGAGTATCATCCAAATGCTTCTTGAACTCTGTCAGGCTTGGTGCTGTGACTACTTCCCTGGGGAACCTGTTCCAGTACCCAGCCACCCTCTGGGGGAAGAACTGCTTTCTAACATATAACCTAAACCTCTCCTGACACAACTTCAGGCCATTCCCTTGGGTCCTTGTCACTGGTCACAGGAGTGAAGAGATCAGTGCCTGCCCCTCCTCTTCCCCTCACAAGGAAGTCGTAACTGCAGTGAGGTCTCCCCTCAGTCTTCTCCAGGCTGAACAGACCAAGTACCCTCAGTCGCTCTTCACACAGCTTCCCTTCAAGGCCCCTCACCATCTTCATTGCCCTCCTTTGGACACCCTCTAATGGTTTAATGTCTTTCTTCTATTGTGGTGCCCAAAACTGCCCCAGTATTCCAGGTGAGGCCATGCCAGTGCAGAGCAGAGCAGGACAATCCCCTCCCTCACCCGGCTGGCAATGCTGGGCCTGATGTCCCCCTGGACATGGTTGGCCCTCCTGGCTGCCAAGGCACTGATGACTCATATTCAACTTGCCATTCACCAGGATCCCCAGGTCCTTTTACCAGCATTGCTTTCCAGCATTTTCTGGATCAGCTTTCCATCTCATTCCCCTGTCTGTCTGTACATCCGGTGTTGTCCCATGCTGATGTAGAATCTGGCATTTTCCCCTTGTTGGACTTCCTATGGTTGGTGATTGCCCATCTTTCTAATTTGTAAAGATCTCCCTGCAGGGCCTCCCTGCCTTTGAGAGAGTCAACAGCTCCTGCCAGCTTTGTGTCATCTTTAAACTTGCTCAGTGTCCCTTCCAGTCCTGTGTCCAAGTCATTTATGAAGATGTTGAAGAACACAGGGCCTAAGATGGAGCCCTGTGTTATCCCACTAGAGACAGATCACCAGTCTGATGTCACCCCAGTCACTGTTACCCTCTGTGTTCAACCTGGGAGCCAATTACTCACCCACCACATGATGTGTTTATCCAATTCTGTGCTGGACATTTTGTCCAGAAGGATGCTGTGACAGTACCAAGAGCTTTACTGAAATCCAAAAAGATTACATCAACTGGCTTCCCTTGATCAGCTAGGTGGGTTACCTTGTTGTAAAAGGAAATCAGGTTTGATAAGCAGGACTTTGCTCTCCTGAAGCTGTGCTGGCTGTGACCAATTGTAGGGGCACGTGTCCTTATATAATAAGGAAAGTACACGCTCCTCGTGGGGTGGTAAAACAAAGAGGTTTATTTCAGATTCGGCGCTTCCCTTTATACCCTCATATCATGTGACCTTCTAACCAATAGGGTTATCCATTTAGATGTATGCTCCTTTGGGCTTCTCTGCGCTGGCACATCCCCCATGCCTTGGACACGCCTCCTACAACCAATGGCTGTGTTGTCTTTCAGGTGTTTTTCAATACATCCCAGAATAATCTTCTCCACAAATTTACCAGGCACTGAAGTGAGACTAACAGGCCTGTAGTTTCCAGGGTCCCTCTTCTTGTCCTTCTTGAAAATTGGGACAATGTTCACCAGCTCCCAGTCAGCTGGGACCTCTCCAGATTCCCAAGATCGCTCAAAAATCATCCATAGAGGTGAATTGCATCAGGCTCCACAGATTTGTAGGGATCCACTTGAAGAAGCAGATCCCACACAATTTCAGGGTTGACTGGGAGCCGATCATTTTCACAGTCATGGTCTCAGGGCACTGAGATCCCCTTGGTCCATAATCCATTCTCCTGATTGTAAAAACACTATACCTTAAAAGGAATGCAAGTATTATAAATACAACATAAAGGGCTTCTCGGTCTGTTGGTACAAAATGACTGAGAAAAATATGACCTAGTAGATATCTCCAGTTTAGAGTCTATGAATTAAAATAAGGGTAGAATTGTGTGTTCCATCAGCATTGGATTCAAAGCTGAAGGGCTCTTCTCTTAGTGGGAGACACCTGGCAGCCTTGTCCGGGGCAAGAACTTTGTCTGCATTAATGCTGGAAGCCATTTTTAGATGTTATTAGTTCTCTTTGTGGATGCATTGGGGTCAGAGATGTGCAAGGGTCATAATCCTAGAGCTGGTGATTAAAGCTATGGTTATGTTAAGTTTAGTCAAGACTTTACAGTAGGTAGGAAAAGTAAAAGCAGGTGTTGCCTCATTGGAAGAAACAAGGAAAATACTGTAATGTTTCTTTAGCAGAAGTTGAAAGAGTCAGAAAAGGACAAGATAAGAAAAAGATGTATGCACTTCAGGGTAATGAAGAGACAGTTGCTGATGCTGGAAATCATACAGATAAGTCAGTAAAAGAATCGTTTGATGCATCTTATTGAGCCAACCCATGGGTCAGAAGAAGCAAAGACCTGTGTTAGCTCTCTAGCCTGAGTTAAGAAATATTCTCTATTCTTGGCTTCATCAGCATCAATGAGCATTGCAAGGATGAAATTCTGAGAAACACTATTATCATTGGATTTACGTTAGGAAGGCATATAGGTGTGACCAGAATCCAGTTCCAGCTGGGAAGACTAAGGTACTTCAGGATTTAATTGAAACTGGGATATTGATTGATCCCAGGTAGCTGGAACTGCTGGCTGATAACCATTAAGATGAAAAAAACATAATAGTGCCCAATAATTTTTAATGACATGGAACAAAGTCCCTGAAGCAAGTCTTATCTGAAGATGAGAAAAAAAAATCAATAGAGCAGCTTGATGAGGTTTGTTTGGGGTACTTGAGTGCAGGGTCAGTTGTATTCTAAATGCCATAAATATGTTAACACCTCTCCAGAGATGAAATTGATATCTTTATTGCTAATCTGTAGGGATTTAATGTAGTTTATTATTTTATTCACTTTAAGAAAACTGTTACTTATATTTAAGTAAATATATCTGAATTATATTTATGTATTACTTTTACAAGATTAGGTCTGGTGCTCTAAATATCAAATTACAGTTTCTAGGCAGACTGCAAAAGGTCCTTGGATAATGGAATACTGATATTATTGTGTAGGCACACAGGTAGAGTTTTTACATGCCTGCAAACCCCTTAACAATCAGGTGTTGTTGATGGACAACTGGAAGTTGGGGGTTTTGTTTCTGTGGCATTAGGAAGACCTTTCACATTTCCATTAAAACCTTTTAGAATCTTTGATCCTTTGACAATATCAAACAAATGGTCAAATATGCTTTCTTGTGCAGGCTCTAATCTTTCTATCTATCTTTTTAAAAAGTCTTTCATTACATGTCTGCTTTTCTGGAGTATTTTTATCACATAGCTGGAGTATGTCAATGATTGGCACTAGCTTCATTTCATTTCATTCTTCATGATAATCAGCCTCTTGGTAAATGAGAAATTTCTAACATGTCTATGGTTTGGCAAATAATGCAAATAATGCTAGTCCTCTATTTACTTCAGATGATGTTCTTATGCTCCCTGTTACTCTTTTCTCTAGAATGCATAATCTCCTTGCATATAATCATCTTTTTGCAGTTTTAAGAAATGTCAAATATTGTGCCCAATATCAAATGCACCGTGATAGTAGTCACTGTTTATAAAGATGAGATGTGTTAAACTGTAGAATCTTAGCAGTATTTTCAGCTGCATGCTGCTCAAATGAAACACTGAGGACTTCATGAGACCAAAAATACAGAAATAGATGTCTCCTTTCTGGATGTGTCTATTTACGTTAGAAATTACATAAGAATCCAGTATATATATATTTCTACTTTTTTTGACATCCAAATTTTCTAAATTTGAAAAACTCCAGAGGATAAATTATTAGAACAATCTACTTTGTTAGAAAATCAAGCAAAACTACTGTTGGCTCTTTATTAAACCATATATTTTGCTTATACTTCAGTATGTTACCAGTTCTATCTGGAACGGTTTAAGAATGTTAATTGAACTTTATTAGTTTCCTAAGATAATACTGAATGCAAAACTAATCCTACTGATTGACTATTATTGCAAGTTGTGTTGAAAACTTAACCGGAGACTTTTTCCTCTTAACGTGGTAAATGTTAGGCCATTCGGGCTTATGGATTGCTGAATTTAAAAGGCAAATTACTTTTTGTCTTTTAAATTCTAAAACATAAAGTGACACTTAAAGCAAAACTAGCACCGTATCTTTGAAAATTTCACAGTGCACATGCATGGAAAATTGTCATCTTCTCTTCAGGCTGCAAAATTTCAACAGTTTCCCTTGGGCAAACTTGAAACTGAAAGGGCCTATGGCATAAATCCTAAATGTGTTTAGACATGTTAACCTGATAACAATTTACCTGTGTGACTTTTGTTTTGTGTTAGTCTGATGAATTCCTTCAGTCTATCATAATTATATTACCATGCA
Source organism: Manacus candei (assembly GCF_025592945.1). Taxonomy (NCBI): domain Eukaryota; kingdom Metazoa; phylum Chordata; class Aves; order Passeriformes; family Pipridae; genus Manacus; species Manacus candei. Next base: position 2,102,620 of record NW_026138156.1, on the reverse strand, counting down.
TATTCACAAGGCATAATGTGTCACCATGATTTGCTTGGGATTTTTTTCCTAAATTTTAGACCTTGCTAATTTTACTTAAAATTTATTTTATGGTTTGATAAATAATGGTTCCAAAATATTCTACTGCTACATGTTTGATAGCTTTTTTAATATAACTGGTGAATAATAGGAGTTGAATATTATCTACATTTATTCACTTTTTTTTCAAAAAAATACTACTGTGTGTTTATGCTTTTTTAAACTGAGGTACATCAAATAATTGCAGTACCTTTACATTTCATAGTTGCATGCCTCAAGGGATAGTTCAAAACAAATACAAACTCTTATCAAAAGTTTATGATATTTGTGTAAGGGGGGGGGAAAAAGAATGTTTACAAGAGCATGCTGGATAATATTTTTGAATGCTTTGGATATTGGCTCCTTCTTTAGGTGTAACATATACACTCTCATTTGACCTGTCACTGAAGTATGAATATACATATGTACTACTGGACACACAGAACATTCTGAATGTTAAAACACTTGTATTTTATAGAATATAAAATGACTGAAGTATCAGCTGTTTCATTGTATGAGGCTGGAATAATTGTTTCCATATGGCACATGATAAAAAGCTGTTGCAAACAAGAGTTGATAAACTTACTGCTTTTATTCCAGATGGCCTCATTTCTGCATCTGCATTAACATTAAAAATTTAAGTGTTTTCTTTGAGAATCAGCTAAACAGTGTCCTGGGAGCCAGAAATGTCTTCTGGCTACTGCAGTTTGTCTCCTTCTGTCTCCAGAATAATTCCATTATTATATTTTTTTAATTTATTTTTTATATGTTCCCTCACAGTGTTTAACTTTTTAGATTGGGGAACCATTTGTGAACAGACATTGTGTGCTGGTTTAAAGGTAAACTGGCAGGGGAAATGAACCCAACTCAAAAGAGAGATTATAAGTCAGAATAACAATTTAATAAAATAATACAATAAGTACGATTATACAGACAAACAATTGGTTTTAACCCACAAAACCTAAATGTATAACCCAGCACCCTGGGGCATGAACAGAATGGTGTTCGTTGGGCCCCCCAAGTCCAAACTAAAAGAAGAGGGGAAAAACCTGTTGGTGAGAGTGCTGGTGCAGTCTGGTCAAGAGTGGTGATTGCAGTCCAGTCGAGAGTGGTGGTTGCAGTCTGGTTGAGAGCGATGATCTGCAGTCTTCCTCTGGATCCCACGAGTGGTTAAAAATGTCCCAAGACTCCAAGATTATATATCCTCCGGTTCAGGCAGGAATGCCCAGTACTTCCCTCAGGGCGGGGAGTTCCACAATGGCTGTGAGGACAGGAGCATCCTCCTGTCTCGCAGGCCTCTTAACACCCAGTTTATAGCCTGAGGAGTCAGGCTGCTCTGGGCAGAGGGTGTAAATGGTTCATTGATAACAGTTTCTGGGAAATGGCATGGAAGGCTATAGAATACACAGTTTTGGGTTACACCCATCCAGTGATGAACTGGTCCCAGCTGTTCTAACTAGGACACATTGGAACAAGAAGTTTACATACAGTTTATATCCAGATTTTTAGTAAAGTTGCATTTTAGATAAGTTAACCCCAAATTTCTAGCCAAAAGGAAACATAAAGACCGAATAAATATTTAAGTGAATTCAGTCTTAGTATATAGAAAACAGAGGTAAATTACTTAGACAAATTGCCTTTGTACTAAATTTCTCTTATACAAAAATCTTTTGAGTAGCTCATTAAAAATACCTTGTGGGTAAAATTTCTGATAAACCAATATCCTTCAGAGAGAAGCTAAAGTAGTAAGTTCTTGAAAAGTTTCTTTTTTTTCCCCCTTGTCAAGTAAAAACTTCCTTCTCTTGTATCTTTCTGTCTAGTTGGATAAATTTTTATATTTACTTAGCATGCTAGGAGAAAAATATTGTTGATTGAGCTGCTGTGTATCCTTTAGAACCACCTGAGGGTATTGTCTGGCTCTTTCTAAAGCCTGTAAACTCACAGGATGTTTCTCTCTCTAACCAAATGCAGCATGTAAAAGAGGTATTGAAATAATGCCCATAACAAAGGAAAAATATCTGGATTTTTTTTTCTTAGTAAAATTTGGGGTCAACAGGCTATTCTTATGACCCTCCTGATTCATCTTTTCTACAAAATAAATATTGTACTGTTATTGTTGCTCAGAAATTAAAACAGTAAACGTACGTCTTCTTCCCCTATATGATTTTCTGAATATCCCAATGTTTTGCCCTGCAGCCTTTTATTAAATAAGACTTGTTCTCTTTGTACTCCCAACTGACGTTAATATTAGACACAATTTCAATAACTATTTGTAATTGTTCTTTTTCATGCCTTGCCTTGAAAAAATTCTTAAATCTTATTCTAAATTATTTGCAAAGAGGTCATGCTACTCACTTTTGGAAGTTAAGCTTATTAACTGACATGCTTTTTTCTACCATCTACTATTGTTCCCCAAACTGCTCTTCACACAGGTGAGTGGAGACTAGAAGAGGTTATGGTCAGTTGGGAATCTTCTGGTAAAATGTCTCTGCATAAGAAAAAATAAATGTGTTATATAAAACATTTTTCAGTGCTGAACACATCTTTTTTATGAGGGGCGTTTCTTACATTTGGGATGTATTGGTAGAAGAGGATCTTCAACCAATAGTCTGTCAAGTTTTGCCCTTTCTCTCTAGGATTGTTTTATCTTTGTATCTTAACATTTATTTTTGAAGTCTTGCTGAAGTCTTAACCTGCATGAAAATGTGTCTGGAGAAGCTTGCAATTTCTTTGAGAAAAGTGGCTCTAGTTCATGACACTTGCAAACTCCCTTTGCACAATGAGCAGTCTCTGTGTCCCATGAGGAAGACAGAGCTGTGTTTTTTGAACTTTTGGGTTCTTGCAGTATAACTTCCAGCACAGCCAGTGCGGCCTGTACATCCTTTGCAAGAAAGTGTATGGTGTCCCCTTATGTTTGCAGTTTGACACTGTTGTTTGAGGTGGATGAGACGACTTGATAACAGTTTTTGGATCTATGAAGAAAATCATACCCTTTATTGGAGGGTTCCCATAATTTTTCTAGCATTTAAATGAAATTAATTATCATATGTTCACTTTTTTATTGGGTACTTAAAACTTGAAGGTGGTCTATTGAAAGATGTCCCTGGCCATGACAGGGCAATTGGATCTTTACTGTCCCCTCCAACCCAGACTTTTACGGGATTTTATGATTCCCTAGAAATGCAAAATGAGAATTTATGTCTAGGTAAGCAAGGGCATTCTGCTTGCATTATTGTTCATGCTTCATAGTAGATTTGCATAGTTCACTAAGTACCAACTGGATCCCCCAAAGCTCAACATTAACCCCTGAATATTAGTTAGAAAATATGCAGATAAAGTGCAGGCCAATGAGGAGAACAACTCTAATAATCCTGCAGAGTGGAGCAGTAGGCTGGATAAACTGTTGGATGCATAAGCATTTACCTGTGATGTGAATGCACAAGGCTGAGGTGTACAGAGCATGTGAAAGGGAGACTTACATTAAAATAGTGTAAGTGGTGCGGTAGCTGAAAATTGCCCTTTGTGATGACATATTAAGATGCAGTGCGGTAATTATTAAAATGCCAGCCTAAACCAAAAAGTCTTCTGATTTAAATTTCCTGTCTCAATTTTCTAACTTTCTCGAAAGGAGAAGAAGCAAAGTCTGTGTTTACTTGATTGCACAGGATAATAAAAAATAAATTATATTTACAGGAGTGGTATTTGCAATCTTAAAATCTGATATTGGTCAAAAAGACTTAGAATCAACTGATCTGATAGTTTTATTACTTTTCAGAATGTATCATGTATCTCTCTAAACTGCTTGTAATATAATCAGAAAGCACTGACCTATAATCTGCAAAAATAGCATACATAATACACTTCACCTTAGTGACTCTTGCATTGGACACAAGCTCTAGTGATAATATATGAATTATATTATTTTATCCTTTCAGTTACCCTGTCAGCAGGTGTGGCAAGATCCTACAGTTCTTCACAGCTCTAAAGAACTACCTCAAGTATTATGGAGACAGATGTCTGGCTCCTTAGTGTTTTTAGCTCATTCACCAAACCAGTTTATATATATATATTTAATTTAAATAATCACCCAGTGAAAAATTGACAGACTAGTGTGAAATAGTCTATTCACGAAGGCATTTCTGAAGATACAGAAGTTTTCTATAATCTATTTTCATCAGTCTGTTACTTGTTCCATTCAATAAAATTTTGTCTTGTTTATGAAAGCCATTAGAATCAAGTAACTCCATATAGAGAAGAGTGGGAAGCCTACTCTCTAACATTCATTTAGTTTTCTCCTTGCCTCTCGTTATAGTACAGTTCAGATTTCAGGATGACTTCTGCAAGGCTAATATTTTCCTATAGATGTGTGAAAGTGACAGTCTAATGAAAAATGCAACAAAAAAATCAAAAATAAGCCAGATATAATAAGCCAGTTATTAACTTCATTAATAATTACCATGGAAATATTATTTCTGTATAAGCAAGCACTGCAAAATATTACTCATCTTCCATGCAAAAAATACCTCATTTCAAAAGTCTTAGTCCTGCCCTTCCATGTGCACTGAAATGTGCAAGGTGCACTATTACTTTTATCATACTTCTGCACAAAATATATTTGCCCTAGAAAAATTTGTCATTCCTGGGTAAGATAGCTAATTATTTAAAAAGTTAAGATACTTTCACAAAGCTTTGAAGTGGTAAAAAACATGCCTTTTTTCACTTTAAACCAAAAAATTAATAAAACTTTCAAACATATACAGAATAGTAATTAATTATGGTGCCTCTGGGTCTTAAAAATACTGTAATTTTCTAATTACAGAGCTTCCAAAGTCATATATTCTGATTTGCTCTGAGACACATGCATATAACTTTACTAAGGTTAGGAGAGGTAACATGTAACTTCAGGAGAGGGAAAAAATATCCTGAAAGACTTTCATGTTGTACACATAACAAATCATAATGTATAGTAAAATAAAATATATTCATTTTTATGATAGACACTGGAATGAAATATTACATACTTTCTGTCTAGACTTTGAAAAAAGCTCTAGCAAATATAACTGAGGAAAGGAAAATGAAGAGATGAGGAGGGTAAAAATGTGGTCATCCATCTTAAATACGATTTAGAACACCTTCAAAGTTTCCCCAATACTGTATTGTTGTAATTTCCTAAATAAGGCAAGTTGAGTCCATTCTGGTTTTTCGTCAAGCTTGTTGCAGCTGTCACATTCACAATAAATTGCTCTGGGTAATTGTGGGGAAGTGACAGAAGGCAAAACTCTGAGGATTTTTCAGAGTTAATGTTTTGAAAGCCACAATACTTTTTTCTTCTATTTTGGCAAGAAGGATTATGCATTGTTATTGAAAAAAGCAAAAGTGCAGTGCAAGTGGTTCACAGAACGGGTTTGGGTGCTTTAAGAGATATTTGATGGATGACTTCCCTATTCACAGTCTTTTTCAGCATGATGCTCCAAAGGACCACAGCAGACCTCGATGATCAGGACGGGATCTACATTCGATATCGTACTGATGGAAGTCTATTCAATCTAAGGCGACTGAAGGCCCACACCAAGACCTTAAACCATCTTGTCCAGGAACTACTCTATGCTGATGACGCCGCCCTTGTCGCCCACACGGAAGCAACTGTGCAGCGTTTAACATCCTGCTTTGCAGACGCTGCTGAGCTTTTTGGGCTGGAAGTCAGTTTAAAGAAGAGAGAAGTTCTCTATCAACCTGCACCTCAGGAAGTCTTCCATCATCCCCATATCACCATTGGCAAATCAGAGCTTAATTCAGTCCAGCAGTTTAATTACCTAGGCAGCCTCATCTCCTCGGATGGTAAGATTGATGGAGAGATAGACAACAGGTTGGGAAAGGCATATAGTGCTTTCGGAAAGCTTCATAAAAGAGTTTGGCAAAATAAACACTTGAAGAAAAGGACAAAGATCAGTGTTTACAGAGCCATAGTGCTGTCTACTCTCTTATACTGATCTGAATCATGGGTCATCCACCGCCACCACCTGCGTCTCCTAGAACGCTTCCATCAACGCTGCCTCCGTACAATCCTAAACATCCACTGGTCAGATTATGTGACCAATACATCTGTTCTAGAGCAAGCAGCTGTCACAAGTATTGAGACTATGTTACTGAGAACACAGCTGCATTGGGCAGGGCACGTCTCCAGGATGAAGGACCAATCACTGCCTCCCTAAGATCCTGCTCTATGGTGAACTTGCCATTGGCTACCGCAAGAGAGGAGCCCCGAAGAAAAGATACAAGGATTCCCTGAAACCACATCTCAGCCTTGGCCATATTGATCAACATAACTTGTCTACTCTGGCCTCCAATCGGGAGACCTGGAGACACACCATCTATAACGCCGCTGATACTTTTGAGAAAGCACGCAGGATCACCCTTGAGGAGAAAAGACAACGCAGATAGAATCATGCCTTGCAGAATATACCACCCAAGGAGTCTTTCTGCTGTGCCTTTTGCAACCGGATGTGTCTATATAGTAGTGGCCTTTTTAGCCACCAACGCGCTTGTAACAAACGTGGGTAGTGCCTTTCCCAAATCTTTGTTTGTGAAGCCTAGCCATGATGGATGACTTTCATTTTAATAAAAAAAAAAAATAAAAATTCTTCCTATTTGTAATACTGCAGATCTGAATTATTTAATTTCCTAGGATGGCATTAAGGTAAAAAATCAGACATAAATTTTTTATAACAACGTCTTAATATTTTTTTGGTAGTTTGTCAACAACACTAGGTAGTGTTGTTACCTAATCTTATGTCATCACCTGAAATCTATCCAAATTTATTCCCAGATTTCCATGGATTTCAGTAACTCTGCATAGGCTCTACGTACAGACTCTCTGCTTTAGAACTTTGGTGGGAAATATGGTTCCTCCTGCAGAAGTGGAGGAGACCCTGGTCTGTGCGGGACCTTGTGCATCTGAAGTATAGACTTCAGACTATACTGATATCCATCATGTGAGTAGTCATGAGCCAAACTAAATGCATGTAGGTGGGGAGACAGAAGCTCAAACCGCTTTTTATATGATACACTAACTGCTTCTGTGGGGTCATGGAGATGTGCTACACGGGCTCCTAGGGCGAACAGCTTTTAATTCAGAAATCCCAGCTAAATTCAGGCATAAATAAGAGTTACATGCAGAAAAGCAATACTGTAGGGATCCTACTTCAGAACGTAGGATTTGAAAGCATGATCTTGTCCATGTGGTAGAGTCTGATTCTCTGATGAGTCCTGCTGTTTTGAAGTTTTTTAAGGACTCTATCAGGAGAAGACTAAAAAACCTGACCTAAACAGTACCTAATTAAAAGTCATTCACTGGATTTGGTGTTTTCTTACTGTTTCTGTACATCTCAATTTCATGAAGCTCACAGTCTATGGTAGATACCTGCAGAAGTGGTTGCATTTTTAAAGTCCAGCTGACACCTCTGTGACAATCATGTTGCTAATTACCCAATGGATAATGGATGTTTCTAACTTCACAATAAATGAATGAAACTGCTTTGCTGGTAATTCAGATGTTCATGATCTCTTTCTTAAATGTATAAAGCACTTATCCAGACGTGCTTGATTTGATTCAATGCTGTGTTTCAGGTGAGGAACTGCAGTGTATGAAGTTCTATAAACTGAAAAAGTGAGCAAGAACCACTAAGGAAATCAGATGTGTTCATTGAAAACGATTATTTATTGTTCATTAACAGAGGGGAAATTCTATGTTACATGAGCTGGTCCACCTGGTAACAAAGCTGTTTATCACACATCCTTCTTTAATTCTCTTACAAGTTGATTTTTGCTAGTATGTTGTCTCAGTCCATTAGTCCAAGTGAAAAGCCACAGAATAGAGATAATATCCAATTACTTTTTTGGCTGAAAATAACTTCTGTTAAAGTTGCAACAAAAGACATAAGAAATATCACATCAACTTTAATAAATCTTACAATATTACAAAGAATATTGGAATATTATGAACCAGCTTTTAATGTGTGCTTCTCCATTAAGGCAGAAAATTGCACTGGGGAAAAAAATACCCAACCTGTTTCTGCTCCATTGCAACAGTTTCACAGATGATGCTTTGCTTTGAATTTTCATTGGGAAAAGTTTAACATTACTAACACTTTGACTGTATATGAATTCTGATATAGTATGCTAATTAAAAATCAGTTTGGTTGCATTAATATATATGTTCAAGAGAAGTTTGATATTTATATAAATTAAAATTCTGAGACATTTCTTCTTCTTATCAACATCACTGATTTCTTTTCAGGAGCACAAAGTGTAATCTTTAGAGTATAAGAATAGGGGAAAATTGCCTTTTTTTTTTTTTTTTGCCTTTCCCATTACAATCACCATCATAACAGTTTTCTGGTTTACCAATCCTATTTTTGTAACAGTCTCTGTCACAGAAATAAGAATGGAATTTTAATGCCAATGCAGGCTGTGAAAGGGTAAGTGGCTGCTTGGCAGAGTTACTGGAATGTAATGGTCTGGAATCCGCTTATGGGTTTTCCTACCTAGAACAGAAAAGAAGAATGGCAATCAAATGAGAAACACTGAATAAGGTAGAACAATGTATTCAACTATTGGTAGTGAGTGGGAAGCTAAGAAAGTAATTTTTGGGGTGGGAAGATTTCCTCGAACTCCTCCTCTTCTGTCTGCCCCCTGTCAATTTTATTGTCCAAGCTAATTTATTTGTCAACAAGCCTTCTGAAGAATGGTAACAATAAACACAGTACTGCAGTTCAAGCAACAACAGCTAAAACAAAAAATAAATTCATGTCCTGTATAATTTTCAATTAGAGTAATTAGTGTATTTGGCCCATGAAATGAATTAAAGTGGTTCATTCATGTCATTCCCTAATCTCTTCTCAGTAACATCTGAATCACTTTATTATATAACTCTTGCTGTATTTGGGAGATATCTTCAATTAGCAATCATTGTTAATTGAATACTTATGGTCAGTTACCACTCAGTTATAGGTATGTAATCACAATAGTTGTGGTTATTTGGGTTGAGGGTTACTTCAGATTTACAGAATTATAATTCAGATATGAATTTGACTGTTTGGTGGAATCCTGTTTTTACTTGGTATGTAACACTCATTGATTGCTATGAAAGTATCATTTTGTTCCAGGTGCCATAGGCAATTTCTTCATCTAATTTAATGTGTTGAAATGGTTGAAATAGTTCTGCAAGTGTTCCTTGCCTTGTACTTGTCTGTTCTACATTTTATTTAATGTCCAATTTACACCATGACATCGTTTCAGAGTGTTTCATAAAATATTGCCTAGTCTTAGACATTCTGAATGATTTTATACTGTCAGTTGTTCTTCCTCAGATTTTCTGTCTTCCTAATCTTTTTCTGGCTTCTGTGAGAGATACTTTATTAACTGTCCATTTTGAAACACATCAGAAGAATGACATATTATAATCTTAATCTTTAAGCGCAATTTTCTCTTTGCCTGCTCTGGTCCAGTTCTCCATATTTTGGATGTTTAAAAGAACTACTGCCAAAGCAGTATTGTTGTTATTTATACACTGTTATCGGCTTCAGTCATGTAACTGTCAAAAGGACAGTGATCTCAGCAAACATGCCATTCTTCAGCAGTGGTAAAGAAAAGGAAAAATCATGCACTTAGCAGAGTCCTGTGAGATGAATTATCTATGGATGAACCCTCTGTGATTTCCCCATTCTAATCTCAGGTGAAGATTTTAAAAAAAAAAGGAATGACACTTTTGCTGTTCAACTCAGTACTTTAGTGAAGATGATATGACAGGATCTCTATAAAAGACCAGATGGTGGGAGAATACTCTGAGGTGGATTCTTTTCTTTCCCTCCAGTAGATTCTTTTATTCTAGTGAATAATTTATGCAGAAGGGAAATTCATAGCATAAACTGCTTGCTAGAAACATCAAAATTGTTAAAGAGGGAAACAAAGCTTTATATTTTTGGAGGGGGTTGAACACTTTAAAAGGTGTCTCTTTTCAACCACTTTAAAGAAAATGAGAAAAAGAGTAAAAGCTACTGATGTTTATGATTTTTAAGTTCAAACTCTTGTTGTCAGCAAAAGGTGACATCCCATATATATGTGTGCATATATGGAACTCTAAAGTTTATTGTCTGTCCAGATAATGCTTTAACGATTATGAACAATGCATTGGGGCATATATTGGAACAAGGATTTCTCTATCTGGATGCCTGAATGTCTTGATACTGCTTTAGACAACTGGGGTAACATCATTTATGCTTTAAATTAAGTTTAACGTTCCTGACCGAGTATTTTAATGCTACCACGTACCTCTGTAATTAGGCAGCCAAATTTTGCAACTCAAACATTCAAAACACAATGCAAGTTTCTCTTTAAAACTATAGTAGCGATCTTATTTCTATGTAGGTTTATAACACTAAGAGTAGACCTTTTCTCAAAAGAAACAAATATTTTTCATGTGAAAAGCCACAAACCATAAAACTTTAGCAAGCTACATTAATTAGATAGAACAGGAAAGAATGATCAAATTATTCTCTTCTAAAATGAAAGTATATGGAAATCAGATACAATGGTGAGTTTCACCAGAAACTGTACATAATCTATGGCTCTAAATTAAATTGGTTTGATGAAACAGAATCACTAGTTGTGTAGGCCATTTTGGGAGCAGAAAACAATTATATTTTCTGGATCTCTTAAATGAACATGAATAAAAAACACTTTCTGTCTGAACAAGGGGAAAAAAAATCTTCTGCAATGAAGCAGCAAATCAGATAAACATTCAGTTGTCTTGAATGTTGATGGATGGTTTCCCACAGCACCAAAAGGTTGTGTTTGTTTGTATATTTAGTTCTTACCATTATTGTTGATGACTTTTATCAAATGTAAAATAGCATATTGGTTCAATGTACAAACATATGGCATTTTAAGGCTGATAAATAAAAAGTAAACTGTAGCATGAATACGTGAAACTTTCTTTCAGAAAGAAGCAAATCAATGAATGTAATAGCAAAGACATTTTCATCATCTTTCATATGTCTGAGTTTGGCACAATGTTTTATATTTGGAGAAAAGAAAGTCTTTCAGCTTTTTACTAGCTCTTTAAGGTTTAAGGCTTTGGGGGGTTTTTTGGCATCCAGCTTTTTAGTTTTGCCCTTGTCCACACTGAATTGCTGCAGAATTTTCTGCCTTGTTATACAAAGTGGTTTTTAAAATGTTCAAAATGGGCTGACTTTTTAAAGCATACACCCTGCTGCTTTCTGGGGAAGAGGGGGAAGTTTCATTCTTAATGCTTCTGAAACTCAGTTGCAGCCACTGCTTTTTGTGAGCATGGGCTGATGCTGTGACCATTGATGCTGAACAGCTGCAAGATGCTGCCAATCAGAACTGCACTACCATTTTGTTGATGATAAGCTGGTGTTTTTTTCAGTCCATTACTGCATAGGCTGCAGTTAGATCTCCCTTTAAGCAAATGTCACGACCTGTGATGCCACAGTGTGATTAAGATATGCAAATATCGACTTTTTAATTGAGATCACTTTATTGATGTTAAAATATTTATATGTGTTTGATTGTTCATTTATCCTCCTGTAGTGGGTCCTGTTTAGGCAAAGCTGTACACATTTAATTATTTCAAGTTTGCTTGATGACTCAGTCCCTCCAAAGTGGTAATTAATTTAGATGGCATTCTCTGAACTCTGAACTACTTGCAATATATCATCTTTTTGCTGCTGCACTGCACAGAAAAATAAAGTTTTGGCAATGCCATATGAACAGAAGTCATTAATCATCCCTTTGTGATGCCTGTATATATGCAACCAAATCTAAAGGTAGTTTTACTGCATCTGATAACATAGAGTAAACATTAGAAACAAAAGGGTCAACTCAACTGAAATCTAAAGTATTTTGTCTAAAAAAAATTGGTTCTATTTCCAAAAGGAATGATCCTTAAAAATGTGAGGCTCTGCTGGCTGACGACAGTTGTATGTAAAAAGAGTAGTCGTCCAAAGTAGATTGAGTTTCCAAAAGGTTCATTAACAACATGCCCTGATTTGGGCTTACCTGTGGTCTCAGTTCCCCCATATACTAAAGTATTTTTCTATGTGGAAGGAAACAGCTGTGAGAATCCCAGCAACAGGAGTGAAATAAGTCCTTTCATTCAATTAACATCTTACCAAATAAGAATCCAGCTGGAAGACACAGATATATGGGAATTAGAGAAATATAGATGGATCTTCATAGATCAAGTCCATCTTCTTGTCCCAAAGCAGGATGATTTAAATCAATTATAGTTTGTTGTTGTTTTTTTTTTCTCTTAGATATTTGTTTAATTTGCTACACCTTTAAAAAACCTACAAGAATAGAAACTTCACCATTCCCTCCTGTGCTTCACTGTTTCTCAAATCACAAAAACTTTTAAACTCTCAGGCACCATTACTTCTATTCCTTATAGAGGTACTCTGATAAGCATTTTGGTAATTTTATCTTCCTGTCAGTCACTCTTCAGTAAAAGGAAGACAATTTTTTTTTCCCACTATGAACATCTAATGTACCAAGTCATCTAACTCTTTCTGGCTTCTTCTTGTGAACAAAAGCCAGCAGAACACCACAGATAAAAGGGGTATGGAAGAAACTTTTGCTTCTGTAATAGCTATTTCTATGAAAATAAAGAAACCATTTGCTAGTTGCAAGTGGATGTTAAATTCTGTGAGCTGCAAAGAGGTGAGATAGAAACAGGTGATATCAGTCTTCTCTTCATAAGCTTTTCTCCTGAGTCTGATGAGGAAATGAATTGGAAACGCAAAGAGACAGAGAATGCAGTTTCTTTTATGGTTTCATGTGTCCTTTGACATACCAGTAGGGACACTCACCCTCAGATTTTTTTGTGGTCTACTAGAAAATGAGAACATATTGTTTAAAAGGTTTTTCTGTGTTCTAAAAATATTGGTTTCTTGATATATTTTACTGTTTACTGATTATATTACAATGCCATTGAAAATTCTCAGCTGAGCTTTGAATTGTATTGGTTACAGTATATATGTGTATATATTATTGTGTAAATATCTAAGGATATATTTGATAAAGCATAAGCTACTTCTTTCTCTGCAGAATGTTCAGGCAAGGGAGTGCCTTTTATCGTGAACATTTGACTCATGGTAGAACTTGCAATTTCCTCTTGATGCCCACACTATCAACAAACAGGAATACTGAAAATACGGTTACTATTTTATACACAGGGAACTAAAGACAAGTGCTTTGCCATAAAAGCAATAATAAGAGGACTCAAATATTTATATTTTATTTTTTTTGTGCTACAGTGAAGTATTTTTGGCATAACACTATTCTTTTTGCCTTTATGGAATCTATGTACAGATACAGAGAAATACATTATTCCTTTGCATTTACTGTTTCCATACACATGCAAGTCTTGTTACAAAGTAGACCAGAAATATATAAAGCTACTGTTTTGCAAGCAGCTTATCTGACTCTCTTATTGTGACAGTGTGGCAATCATACTTTGAATATATTTTCCAGCTGTTTAATGCTTTTGTCTCCTTACTGTTGAGGAGACAGAAATCCCACTGACAGACTTACCAGCTGTTTTTGGTGTTATCTTGACTGGTTATAATGCTCAGTAGGGGATATTGCTCCTTCATGAATTATGAAACTCTAATGCAGTTTGTTGTATTATGAGATTTTATGAAATCTGACAGATGGCTGTTCTGTTCTTGTCTTAGAGCCTTGGTTATCTCTCTAAGAACTCCTAAGTGTCTGAATGTATCTAGATTTCAGTAAATAAAACCACAGAGCCTTATCATTGGGATAATCTTTACAAACATTGCATGATCTCTTGTGACCCATAAACTTGCGTACTGTAAAATAATGTTTTACTGTTAGTTCTCAGTGCAGGCTTCCCTGCAGTTACACTTTGAAAGGGAGGTTTCATTTCATATATATGCAAGTGTCTACCTGCAGAGATGAATGTGTGTGAATAGCAAAGCCATAGAATGAATTAAATTACATTTATCATGTACTTTCAATTGATTTGCTTCCAATTTACCCATTAATCCATTTCAAGAGGTACCTCTGAGACTCTTTTTAAAACTACCTATTAATGTGTAGAATTTTTATGGAAGTGAGGTGTATTGTAACCACATTTACATTGAGATGGGGGACTGAGAAAAAAATGGTAGCAAAGAGGGTTTTGTCTTGATTTTTCCAGAGAGATATATTCGGGCATTGAGAATGTACCTATGCATTTTGGGCAGTAAATGAGAAATAAGCAATGTGAACCTTTCTGAGATCAGTAGCAGTTTTAATATTAAAACATTTGGAATAGGGACCCAAGGCCACAGCAACAGCAAACCCTGAGGCATGCTGGAGGAGCTTGCAGAGCAATTGTCTTGAAAAGCTTTTATAAATGGCTTAATTACATTGCCCTCTGCTGGTATTAGAAAACATTGCAGACTGATGCTTAAAACCTGGAGGAAAAAAATATCCATCTGGAAAAAGATTCATGAAGTAGAAGAGTTCAGCAGAATGTTATCCAAAGGGGAACTTGGGATTTCTTTTTCTCCATGAAGGGGATGTTTATTTCCTTAGAGAAAAATCTGCATAGACAGGAGAGAGAGTTATAGTTAAAGTTGCTATGAATACAGAATTTACAGTGCATTTTTGAAAAGAAATACATAACAAAAATAGGGGACAGAAGAACGAAAGATCCCTGAGCTATGTAGGCAGGTGAGTTTATGGCTGATGAGAGAACTGTTGTGTGAAATTAGGAGGAAGAGACCTGCTGGGGCCCTGTGCCATAGGTTTTTTGTTTGTTTACATTCAAAATGAATAAACATATTGGGAGTGGGTGGGAGGGGACCCAAGATGTTTTTTCCCGGTGAAATCTGTTGGGATATTTTTCATTATTGTATAGGATTTCATTGAAATGATTTTTCCAGTTAAAACTTCAGGTGCATACTTTATACTACTAAAGTCAATGGAAGCAATGAATTGAATCCTGCTTATATGTATTCATATCTTAAAAAACAGGAATTTAAATGTTTGGTTGATCTTATATGCACAGTAAAATCTTTAAAATTCCTCCAGACTAATTTATGTGCTAAGTATTTAGGTACCAAATTTCAGGTACCTATATCTGAAGTACCTGAAGGGAGCCTACAAGAGAGACAGAGAGAGACAAGAGCAGGACAAGAGGGAATGGCTTCAAACTGAGAGTAGGTGTAGGTTGGATATTAGGAAGAGACTCTTTACTGTGAGGGTGGTGAAGCACTGGAACAGATTGCCCAGTGAAGTTATGGATGCTGCAGCTGCCCCATCCCTGGAAGTATTTAAGGACAGGTTGGATGGAGTTCTGAGCATTCTGATCTAGTGGAAGGTGTCCCTGCTCAGGGCCGGGAGGTTGGAACTAGAGGAACTTTAAGGTTCCTCCCAACCCAAGCCATTCTGTGATTCTATGATTAGGTGCCTAGATTCTGCGGCCATTGCTTTGGCTAGATGGCTCTAAAGGTGCAGACATCAACGGATGGGGAAACCAAAACCCTGTCCAAAACACTGGACACTGTACCAATGGCAATTCCTTTATCTTTCCACCACTATCTGTTTTACATTCCTAGAAAGTACGCAGGCTTAGAGAAAGGCCAAATAAACCCTATCAACTCTTTGACAGCATAATTGCCTACCTACTGTCTTCTGTCCATTCCTCGATTCACTGACTTCAAAGGAAGTATCACAGGCAGGATAATAAAATGAGTCTGGGTAGCGAATGGGGCCATCGTGTATCGTAATGCTGACAGCCAGTTTCTCTCAGTAGCTCTGGAAGTTGATGCAATCTATACACTGCGAGTGAAATTGATGGTCCCGCTGGTGCTTATGGAAGTTTAACACTGTCTTCTGTAGTTTCCCTCAGAGTCGGAGTGAACAGCAGAAAAAATTAGGAGAAAGGTAGCCAGTGACTAAAGAGATTATGCATTTAAAAAACCAAAAAACCTTACTAGGCAATTATTTGTCTTTCTAGAACATGTGGTAATGCAGCAACTGATGTTACAGCCAAGCTAAAGCTTTGACAGTTTTCTTATGTATCAATTTTAGAGGAAAAAGCAGTTTAATGAGCTTAGCGTAAGCAATGTCAATGTAACAGGCTGTATGCAGACATGGGAAATTTGACTGAACCAAGAAAAATGGCAGAGTCTTGAGAAAAGATGGACTGGAAGAGAGCACTCGGAGCAAAACAAATGGACCTTGTCAGATGTTCAGTACCAAGGAAGACTCAGTGATATGGTGCAGCAAAAGTACATTGTGAAAGTGGTTAGCAAATTAACAGTTTCTGTGACCTGAGGCTAGTTACTTCTGTTGTCACAGCTTTGGTTGAATGAGTTTTATTTTTGACCTGAACATCAGTCAGGAAATAACTGACATGGACGGATTGACCTAATGTGTTGGTTAAAGGAAGTTTTGAGTGCAGTTTTGAAAGGACTTGATTACTGTATAGTTGAGTTCACCAATTTTTACATGCTGGAATGATTCCTGAAAGAAAATTTTCCATAGAAAGAATTGGAGAAAGTGTGAATTATTCATGGCAGCAAGCTGAAGATCAGGTTCATTTTATGTAAAAGATTAAAGATTAGGTCAGGACTCCTTGGTACTGTAA
Organism: Manacus candei; assembly: GCF_025592945.1. Lineage (NCBI taxonomy): Eukaryota > Metazoa > Chordata > Aves > Passeriformes > Pipridae > Manacus > Manacus candei. The sequence continues at coordinate 2,085,885 of NW_026138156.1, read as the reverse complement.
GATGCACTGGCATTAGTTTTATTCCAGACACTTCATTCGTGGTTTTCATGTTGTCCTTCAACAAGGTCATTCATACTTCAAAAACCATAAGGAGAAAATTGAAGTGCTGTTTTTTAAGAACTAAGATGGTAGTTGAAGTTAGTTCTTTTATTTGCTGTATTTTCCACAGATAAGTCACCTGAACATTCCTAAGTGAAAAAATATTTTTAAACTATTCTTTCTTCCTGGCAGTAATTTGTTATCCTGTACTTCCATTCATAATAGCTTTGTTTTCTAAACTCCACATAGCTACTGAAAGTGCAAAAAGGGGTTGACTAAAACTGAAGCACTGAACTCTGCTTTTTATGGCTTGGAATGAATGAGGTAGGAGGTTTGAAGGACTAACTTTTATTTTTAAGAAAACTATACCAATGCTCTTTTTATCTTAACATTTCATAAAAATTTGATTGCTGTGATACCACTGTCAATAATAGTTATTAATATGCAATCAATATTTATGTAATGTGTCAAAATTGAAAATGTATTTTGAAAGTTCTTCGCATACCTCTGCCATTAGAACAATGTAAAAAGACATATTGCAAAAAGCTGTGCATAGAAACACTAAGGATTCCTGCAAAACTGTGATTTTAGACAACAATACACAACTATTTACGTATGCCTAGTGAAATAATTGGAGGTTTTTGTAGTCATCTTGTTTCCTAAAATGGAGGGCAGTGCAGAAACAGAAGGATATATTCTACTTTTGCTGCTTGGCAAGCTACTGGAAATAAACTGGTGAGGAAAATGACACTGACCTCAAGTGACTGTCAGATGGTATTACTTGAATTTTGTGTTTTACAAAAAATGGTTTGGTTTATTTTGAGTGATAATGAGAAAGATAAAAGGAAATAATTATCAAGTAAACAAAGTCTATATTTGATGTGACATATAATAAAATCCTATTCTTCATTTAATTCTTGAGGATGTTGTGGCTGCGGCAAAAGCCTGAAAATCCTGTTTTTTCTTGTGATGTAAGCTTTCTGCTGGAGATTGATAAAATGCTAAAACAATATTCAGTATATTAAATAAAATACTAAACTTCATTTTTGTAATTAATTTTTGTTTTGGAAAATGCAATGTAGTCCTGTTCAGCAGTGTGTTTCACTTTGGTAGTTTTACAATAATATAAAGGGTTTATATGGATAAGTACGTTCATATGTACCTTTTACTTTTTTAACCCCTCCACACTTAGTATTATAATGTCTTGAGTAAAGCACTGCATAATATATCTATGCAGAGCTGGAGAAATCTCCAATGATTTCCAGCATCAAAGGTCACTTTTTCTTCTGATTGCCTGGTGACCTTTACGTTAATTTTCAGTTGATGAATTTTCATAATTTAGTTGCATTGTTAAATACTGAGAGCAAAGTTAATACAAACAACTGGTTTTTGTAAAATAAGACTTTTTTTGTGGGAACTAACAAAGCTGGTTTTGTATATATCTGCTACTTGTGTTCCTAGAAAATAAAAATGGCACCTTTTTATATGTCACATACCATATATCCAGTGGTATTTTTATGCAACACGTAACAAGGAATGAACAGTAAATCATATGATTATAAACAAGAATAAGAAGAGGGTAATTGATCTTCTCTATGCCTCTCAGGACACTGATCTTGGCTAAGAGAAGAAAAAGTGGTAAATCCAGTAATTATTTCAGATGCTGAAGGGAATAGACTACATGAGTGCCAATTAGTGCATGTTTTGGATATGCTCCTAGGTGGATGAGATGAAAGTGTGCATTTGTCAGCATTATTGTTCTTACAATCTGATTTTTTTTCAGCAGTTTTAGGTGGCTGTTTTAGGAGCGATGCACTAATTTTGTAATCTAACAGAGATTGTGTAGGCACAGCTGAGAGGAAAATTTGGGGCTTTTTTCATATGCTTGAGACTATTCTTTTCTGTGTCTGTTGCATCTGTACCCTGCTCCATAGTTTGTTCACAATGCCAGGAATCATTATCTTGTATCTGAACTTGATTTGAGATTTGTTGAGGTCAGTAAAAAACTTTCCGTATAGTTGAAAGATATTTGGCTTATAATCTGTTTCTAGGATATTGTTATTATTCATTTATTTGGAGGAAAAAAATTACATTGTTATTGTTTATAATATAAATGAGAGTAATGTGATTATTTTATGAAAACCTGGAATTTAATTAGAGATATTTCAGTCACATTTTTTCCCAAAAGTGAAGTAGTTCCTGGTTTTCACCAATGTAAATAAGTGGACAATACGATTCAACAGTTTTCTCTGTCATCAAAATGTTATGACTGTAGATTATGCATGTCTTCAGAGATGCATTGAAAGACAACTGAATGGTCTTCAGTGTAGGCAGGAGACTTCAGACTACAGCTGGTTGGGGGTATTTCACCACAAGGGAATAATGGCTTAAAAATGTTTCACCAAATAATTTCTTCCTTTTCTTCTTCTTTATTGTCAAATTATAAAAACGTGTGTATAACAGCTTTCACTGGAAAGCTTTCTTAATCCAAGATATAAAAAAAGAGCCACCCAAAGTCAATCTACATCAGACAGGCATTGAACTTGCATCTGAAACAAGGAACATAGCCACTAGACCCTGGGCTCATCTGAAGCAACACACTAATGAAATTTTTGAGAGCTCATGGCTTTTCCTGATGCAGAATGGAAACCCCAGCCTCATCTCTTTTTTCTCCTGCTCAGTGGTGATGAAACCCTCTGCCACTCCACTCTTCCACGGAAATTCTGAAAACAGGATGGAAAAAAGAAAACTGAAAACATTAACTGTTTCCCCCTATTCACCTCTAAATTTCATTAAAAGAAATACTTAGTAGTGCCTTTTCCTCCCCGTCTCCCACTCCCCCTTCCCAATAACAGGACATTTCCTGAAGGCAACAGAAGGAACTGCACCCAAGACCATTTTTTTTTTTACAGAAATCAAAAAGACCACATGCTAATGAGAGTTTTTCTCTGAAAATGAGCTCATTACTGTTCATTTTCCTCTACTTTTAATCTATTCTTCAAGTATGTGTCATCTTTAAAAGTTTCAAAAGGCATTTCATGAATCTGGAACAACAGCAAAGTTAAACAAAAGACTTGCTCTAATGAAAAGCATAGTCGTGCTTCAGTCATTGAGGTGGGAATTTAATTATCGAAGAGAAGAAAGCAGGGATGGGTCACGGTTCATAGAACTGCACAGGGAAAACAAATATGAAATTATATAAAGGGAGAGAGAAAGGAAAAATGAGAAGCCACAGATATCAAATTTGCCAAATGAAATACTCAAGAACTACAAATTTAGTATAAATTGTGAATATGTATAATTTCCTGATAAAGCATTGTTAATTTAATGTTATAATTTACAGATAAAATATTTGATTCAGGATAATGGAAGGACAATTTCTAAATAAATCTGAACTTTAACTATTTCAGATTTCTCTTGGTCTGACTCAATCTCTGCTGTCCATCAGGTTTGGTGTTGATGGTAATACTTTGGTTCAGAATACTTGCTTACATTTAAACTTTTTTATTCACCTGTGTACATTATCAGGATTTGATGGAATGACCTGACCTGTGACACAGGTTGCTCAGCAAATAACTTGGTAAATTATTTGGAGAATCAAACATTAAATTTTAAATGTTTCTATATGTGACTGAATACAACCTTTACAGTCTGATTTGTTTTTCTGCATATTCCTTAGCTTTTACATGGTTTCAACAAATTTGTTTCTACTTTCTCTCCATCTAGCAATGCATTCTAAGCAGTTTAAGGATGTTGTAAATACTGAAATTTCTGCTTTCTTAAATAAATTAAGATTTTTGTTTTACCAAACACTGTGAGAATTCAGAAATAAACTAATAAACTTTTTTTCTGGTATTCTCTTTTTTGTTGTGCAACATTTCTATGTATTATTTCTGGTGACTTGGCATGAGTCATTTTTATGAGACTGAAAACACCATGTATAATTGAAAAATAGGCTCTCAGTTTGTGCACTTGGCAAAAGTGATGGTCTACAAAGCTACCAAATATAGATGCCTTCCAATAGGGCTTTTTGTTTGCACTCTACCTTAACATATAAAACTAGTATAATGGAAACAGACTTCAGTAGGTATTCAGAAAGGATACTTATCTGTAATAACAGCTTCTCAAGGCTCAGCAAGAAGCACCCTTTTCCACATTATAGTGTTATTATATTTACGTAGCAAGTTTTGTACGTTGCCTTCAATACACCTTAAAGTGAATGTCCTTTATCAGATGGGCACAGATGGTGACTGGCCTGATTTTGGTATTCGTGGGAGCAGATTTATGCTAATCCAAGTAATATGAAAAGCAGAACTGTCCTACATAGTTACTGTGTGCACTATATGTAATATAAGCATCTTTACAAAAAAAGGCAAGGGCCACACTACCTGCAGGTCAGATATCTCATGTAAAAGAATGTGAATTAATTTTGCTTCTGTGATGTCTGCCAAAAATCCAAGCTTGGTGATTCTCAAGGGTCTCCTCTATGCATGTTTGAGTAAAAGTGTATGATAAGTTGCTAAGCTTCACTTGCACAGCAGATAATTTATATATTTGAAGGCTGATATCCATATCTATTACAGTATAATTGTACAAAGTGATGCAAATACACTCAAAAATTGGGGTTCTGATTTCTCAAGTATTTTCATTTCTAAAATTTTGAAATATGGATACCTTATTTCTTCTCCTTTTAAAAATAATTTTAAAGTATTGCCTGTTTCCTCTGAGATATTTTCAACAGAAAAACTGATCTCTTAATTTGAAAATCATGTCAGATGACAACTAGCCCCATAAAGGCCTAGAAAATATTAAAAAAACAACCTCACTTGTGCTTTCATGTGCAGATTAGCTGCCATTGCTGCCTTTTAGCTCATCTTAATATTAGGGCTTCTGCATACTAAGCATCCACTTAGTTACTGATTACTGCAAGTGACTGGAAGTGATGATCTTTTTCCTGTTGTAGAACTGCAAAGGGACATATCATGCATCACCCAAGTATTTTGACAGCTTCTGCATTTCCAAGGTGCTAAAATAAACTCTTAACTCATTCAAGGGCAATCTGACTTCTCAACACCCTCTTTGAAAAGTTATGATGTAATTCAACATTCTGGTGATAAAATAGGACAGTATGGCCTATGACAGTGCAATAGAAAGGTAATAAACTTCATTTAGAGATTAGATTCTAGTAGAATCTTGGAGAGGTAATGATTCATATGATTTATATTATTAAATGTAAACACATTTTGTATTCTTTTGCTTCAAATGCATGTTTTGCATTCCCTCTGCTACAGGTGAGTATGCAGCATGTTGCAGACAAAGTTCCCATCACCTGAAATAGTGAATCTCATTTGAGAGCTCTATCTTCAACCAGAAAAATAAATGTTGTTGAAACGAAAAATTTTTCTAAAGGGGATAAAGTAAATTCTCAACTTTGACTTCTGAAGAGGGGTGAAGTTTTCAGTTTTACACTGGATTGGAAAATCAAGAGAGCAATTTAGTTTAAAATTGACTTTTGAGAGAGATTCCTGTTTTGAACCTTTCAAGCTTTGTATTGAAAGAGGGATAAATGTAGACATAGTTGAATATAAAATTACCAGGAGGATTTAGTAGACATTGTGTTTTGTAACCTTTGAAGAAAAGAGAAAAGTTGGTATTATCATTAGCTTTCATAGAGTAAAATGAGAAATGGTAATAAGAAAGGCTTAGTACCATGTATTTTTATAAAGAATTGTGCATATCCTTTTGAATAAATGTTTAAAATAATCTTAATCTTCGGGGGAAAAAAGGTTATGAACTGATTCCTGCCCATTTAAAACAAAAATTACAATAAGCATGGACACATGAGGTTTTCAGGCTGAGTAATTAAAGGTCAACATCTAGGTTATAATTTTCCAACTGAGATATGTTATCCTTTCTGCTTTTTTAAAATCAAGTCTATGTTATTTGAAATACTACAATATACATTTAACCTCTAAGCATGCTTTTATTTCTGGATGGTGGTTTGATTTATTTAAATGTGTTAAGCATCTAGTTTGACCTTAGTCTTTCCATTTCCTTTTGTTGTTTTATCATCCACTTTTTCTATATCAAGCAATTTTGGCACCAAGGTTGAAATATTTGATGTGTACTGCTAGGCTGAGCAAAATAGATGCAAGTTGCTAAAGGAAGAGATGTTTTCTTCCTTATGTAAATCTGCTGAGCTGAGCAATATCAGTGCTTTCTTCTGAGATTTTTCCATTTGGTAGTGTAGCTGATTTCCAGCCATTCCTATTTTTCACGCAATATGAGTTCAGTTCTGAGCTCATACATCACTGACTGCATGCTAAAAATGGAATTCCATTTACATTTAATAAATCTTCATCCCATTTCTTCTTTCTGGAAGTCTTGCTCTGCTCACGTCCTCCCCTTTCTAGCACTCCTTGGCTTGGGATGTGTTTTGAGAGCCTGGACATAATTCTTGATGGAATTCTTTCTCTCCTTCTCCTCTCAACATATAATTACATGGTGAGCTATTGAGTGGACTTAATAACCCTGTCAAAGTGCAGACAAATATTTTAGAGAAAGATATATATTAATGAAAGGCTGGCACTTCAGCATCGTATATCATTTGAGCATCACTCAATTAAAAATAACATAAAAGACATAAATTGGGATGTCATCTGCCCAGTCTTCACCTGTGTGATTTTGACACTGGCATTGCTCGAAGCCTGTGTTAAAACCATTAAAGAAATTGGAGGATGGGGGTGGAGGGAATATGACACTTTAAAGATTGCATATATTTTAAAGACATAACCATGGGAATATTGACAACTTTAAAAAAGGTTCACTTTTTTTATTTTTTTCTTTTCAGATTTCTATGATGCATTTCAGTGTGGGTTATTTGTTTCATCTTCTGGAGCCTTACTGGACCATATCTTTTTGACAGGCTAATAATGAATAACACGGGGTAAGAACTTTCTGTCAAAAGCTGTCTCTCAGAGTTCATTTTACCTATATGCTTCTATTTATTTACTACTTAAAGATTTAGTTGGACAGTGAATATGGTTGGTAGATGATATGTAGCACGTTCAGTTTTGCCTGGACTATATGTTCTGAGACAGAGGTAATTTGCACTGCAAGAAACTTTTCAGACCTGCTTATGCTTAATAATGAAAATGAACACCACTGTGCATTATCACCCCTAGTCGTTTAACAATTTTGGAAATATAGGCAGTTAAAGAACCAGCAGCAAAGGATGAAGTGGGGCTAGATGCTGTCTCCTTTCACTTGTCCCAGACTATCATCTTTGGACTACGGCAGCTATAATATGTGAGTGAATCTCAGATGCTGTGAATTTGGAAAGAACTAAATACTTTTGAGCTCCTATTTTCTTTGCAGTGCAATATGTAGTTTTAGTTTTTAAAAAAAAGAGACAGAACCTTTGCTTGGGTAATCAAGTGCTATGATTTTGTTCTGAAGTTATTTTCTTATATTTTACAATTACAAGATTTGGGGGTGAAGTGTGACTTAGCAAAAATTCAGCAGTTTTGAAAACACTGATGCTCATAAGGGATGTTGCATGGAAGTACAAAACAGTAACTAATTTTATCTAAAAAATAATGGGATGAATTTAGTAGAATTAGAAACTAGAACTGTATTGTGAAAATATATGCACAATTTTTACCCATGTACTCCTTTCTTTTTTTAAGGATTTTGTCTTGACAAATTCACCAAGGTCCAGTTCAAATCATATGAACAGTTAAAATATGAATGAGTCTATTTGCCTGTCACAGCCAAGTTCAGTTCAAACTGAAGGTACACTAAATGGTTGTGTTCTGAAACTGTTATCTACCAAATACACAAACTAGCTGCAGTCAGTTGCAGGGGTTTTGAGGAAAAGAAGGATTTGACTGAAACAAGGATGATTTGGAGTATGAGAAAGCTCAGGGAATTTTGAGTAATGTGGAAGAATAGGCAAGGTGTTATTCTTCAATTAGCCTTCTTTTTAAATTATGCTATTTTACAAGGCACTGCACTAGCAGAAGAAGAAAAGAAGTGCTGTACTCATTAGATGATGTCTGGTCCCAGTGTTAAGATAAGAGCAGAGAGATTTCCTGTCTCTCCATTCAGGACACAAAAAGAAAACATGAGACATTTGAAAATGTTTTACAGAAGTCAATCCGAGCCTTTTCTCTGATCTCAAGAAGTTACCTTTGCTGCTACCTTGCCTCTTGGTGTATCTTTCTTTTCTCTATGTGCATGCTTGTGCTAGTTCCTATTAGGCAGTTCCTCTTTGTCTTAAGAAACACAGTTTTTCACCACATATATTAAACAGTATCGGAAGTGTCCCTTTAACACTATGAGTAATAAGAATCAGGATTTTAGCCAAAGGAATAAACTACAGAAATTTGAAAGCGCCACTGCTGTACCTGCAGCCTATTGATATAATTTGAAATCACTGTTTTCTATTGCAGTGACTCATCATACTTTACCTAAAAATTGGTCATTAGTTGTCCTCGGAAGAGGCTGGATTACAACCAGAGGCATTGATCTTTCTGGTGAGTATGGGATGTTAGGCCATTCCATCTTCAGACTTTTTTGTTTTCCATGTTCTGGGAAAAGGTATTAGTTTGTTATGTATAAGTAAAAAGTGTCTGTGAGAAAGAGAAGATTTCCAGTTTTATGCCACAAGTGAAGGTCTGGTTGCTGTTTTTAACATGTTAGTCTGCATCGTGTGTTCGCTGATTGAAAAGTATATTCACCAATGGAACTTAAAAGATACAGTCTCATCCACATATTAAAAAAGAAAAAAAACCACCTAAAAGTAAAATAGTATTGATATGTATAGGTTTATGGGTGGTGGAATCCATTTCTAATAGGCAAGATGAAACTACTAGAATGAGAACTATTTTGTGACGTATGAATTTATGAAGTAGCATTTAAATTTTCATTTCAGTCTTCTTTTACAATGTGTCTTCACCAGAACTACACGTAATTTAATCTGGAGCATGCATCTGGTGTATGGTAAAGTATGGGACACTTTGTGGTGATCAGAAATCTCCATTGGTGGAGTATGTTCAGCTAGTGAGAAATGCAACTCAGCAAGAACATGAGACATCCAACTCCTGAAATATGCATTCTGTTAAATAAAGCTTTGTGAAATGCCAACTGTTAATGTGTATATAGTAACTCATCCTGGAAGATGTAGTCAATTGAAACTCTTAAAAGAAGAAATGGATCAACAAAATACAGATTTTTGCTACTAAACTTTGCAAAACAAAGTAGTGAATTATGTGTCCTAATTATTAAAGTATGAAAATTGATCTATCATATGCATAACAATTTGAATGGAAAAATATGTACATAAGTGAATGAACAATCAACAGGCTGTACGGTTTGGTGTATGCATTATACGACTTGATCACAAAAGTAAATGAAATATTAAATGACAAAATACATTATTTAGATGAATCATTAAAGAATGCTACGAATCACAAAATTACAGAATAAGCTGAGTTGGAAGGGACCCACAAGGATCATTGAGTCCAACCCTTAGCCCTGCACAGGACCATCCCCAAGATTCACACCATGTGCCTGAGAATATTGTCCAGAGGCTTCTTGAGCTCTGTCAGCCTTGGTGCTGTGACCACTTCTCTGGAGAGCCTGTTCAGCGCACAACTACCCCCCTGGGTGAAGAACCTTTTCCTAATACCAACCTAAACCTCCCCTGACACAACTTCAGGCTGTTCCCTTGGGTCCTGTCACTGGTCACCCCAGAGCAGAGATCAGTGCCTGCCCCTCCTCTTCTCCTCACAAGGAAGTTGTAGATTGTGATAAAGATTGATGATCTGATCCTTTTGAGGCACTGATATTCTCAGTGACACAGTAATTGTTGTGGGCACCAAAAGCTTCACACCAGGTCACATTTACTTCCATTGCCATTGTGAGAAGCACTGTTTTGTTCTGTACTTTTGTAGGACCATCAGGATTTGACAAACTTGATAAATAGCATGCTCGAGATTTAGTCCTGGAGCTTTCCTTCACTTTACTTTTCTGTCCATTTTGGTTCTCTTATCTGCTTTTGTGATGTGGCACGTGCGCCTGTGAGGACTGCTTGTGTGCTTACAAAACCAGCTGAAGGACTCGGGAAACTTCTGAAAGAAATCAACACTCAATCACAAAAAAGATTTCTGTGCCCTTGGTTTGAGGAGGCAAAATGTAACGTGTCTTTTGTTTTCCATTTAGCTGGGGCCAATCCCTCTGGTATTCAGTGCCCCTTTGATTTCTACAAAGTCTGCAGACTGGATTTTTCTCTCTTAGAAGTGAAGAAAGCCAGTACAATAGTAGTAAGCCTGCTTTTGGGAGATTGTCAGTCCCTCCCATATGAGAGGAAGGCCTTTGAAGTCCTTCAAAAGGGCTGTTTTCTGTTTACCAACCTGTTTGAAGAATTTTCTAAGGGAAAAGACAACTTTAGCAAGATTTGCAAACCTCAGATTTCTTTGCTGCTCTTTGGTTTTGTTTTTGTTCTGGGAATGATAGTGAAATCATATGGATTGTATTATACTTATTTGCTAGTGATAGGAGATTATATATTTTTTCCTAGTGATACAGATTATATCCATGAGTCCTATGATCTTCATTGATACCTGTGCCCTCCTTTGGACAGTAGGATTACTATTTTTGTATCTTTGCAGATCATTCCTCTATTGGGAGCACAAGGAGTCTTGGATACCCGTTCCTTCCAAACTGTGTACCATCATAGTGCTGAAGTGAAAACTAAATGAGCAGTCTTATAAAGATGCCAAATCAACCCTGATTTTATCTAACTTGCTTTTCTCAGATGCCAGGCTGGAAGATTTGCCCACGGGGTATCTGTGCTCCAAAATGTCCATTCATCAAATGTGATACAGGGAGGTAGGGAGGTGTTAACCAGTCAGGGCACTTGCCTTGCTACATGAGAAGTTGTTGCTGTCACATGTGTAAAACATAACATTTCATTGAATTTCAAAGCATGAGAGCAGCACATGGGATCAATGACCTTCCAGGCCGTTCTGTTTCCTACAGTCACTGATAGGTGTTCAGGAAGCATAGAGAAAGCTGTGAGGACAGGTCAAGCACATAGTGATGCTCATAGAATATTCCCTCATATTCTAGGCTTCTGGAGTTAGAGGGGATGCCGTTTTGTTAAACACTCTTTCCTAGATAACCATTCTGTTGGTTTGTCTAATTGCATTTTGAATCTCTGCTTACTTCCAAAACTGAATTGAGCTCTGCAGTGTAATAAAATACTGCCTGATGAAACGGCTCATTTTGTTTGTTTTGAACCTACTCTACATTGTTTTACGCCCAGCATTTTTTCTAGTAGAAAAGATAGCGAACAGCCCCTTATTTCATATTTTTCTTTTATCTCTTCCCTGAGTTACAGTCATTTCTTCTGTGGCAGGCATTCAGAAATCATTGTGTTAATTTCTTGTATCTACATCTAATTCTAATCCGTCCCTTTTTGGATGTTGGGAGTAAAAGTGAGTCACTTAAGTGAGCTCCTGGCAACGGGCATCACTTCAAAGGCTTTTATTGATGATCCCTCACAGAACTGCCTGATATTATTGCTGCTCTCAGAAAGGAGCTAATGAGTTGATCATACTTTGTACCCTCTGTTCCTGCTGACAACTGTACAGAGAAGTATATATGAACTGGTTTTGAAATATTTTATTGAATTCAGACCTTTTGAGCTTTTTTCCTGTCTGAATAAATTCTCAGTTCTTCTCTTCAGCCCTCCTCCTCATCTTCCCTGAAGTTGCTCTGGGGATGGCAGATGCTGTTCTAGAGGTCTCTGTGCAGCACAGGCTCGGTCTAGTTGTTATTGTGGTATTTGGCAAAAGTGAGATGAGACTACCTCAAGGGGGACTGGCAGTGTGTGCAGTGCTTTTGTCCCATGATTCAGCTGTGTTTTCTTCCAGGAGTGCCTGGAACAGATCCTTCCCATCCAATGAGGATGGATAAGTGGATTGGTCTGGTTGCAACAACTTTTTAGCCCAAGGGTCAGTTGGCAGTCAGTACCATTGAACATCTGGACAGGCAGAAGTACTGATGGAGCATACGGAGGAAGATATTGGACAAGGGAATGCTGGAAAGTGAAGGCTGAAGAGTGAAACAGTAGAGGAGTACTGAGGTTTAGGAGATACAGGTAAAGCAAGAGGGTAAGGACAGAAAGGCATAGCAGCAGAGAGAGGAAGGACAAATTCACGTAGTTATACTATATACTCAATAGTTATACTCAATACTAGCAACAGTATTGAGACTGTTGTAATTTTCTATACCAAATATCTAATTGTGAGAAAAAAGTACATCCCAAACATGCAGAAGGTGGTTGACTTTGGACTAGATGAGATATGAACTGGTCATTAACTTTAGGTAGTTACAGATACGATGAATATTTACATCTTTCCCTCTGGAGAGTGAGCCAGGACCAGCCCAGAGTCCACCTTTGTCTGTAATAAAGACAAAGTACCTCTGTATTAAGGACTTGCAGAGGATGATTTTCATATGTGGGTTCTTATCAGGATGCTTTCTTGGGTTGCTGATCTTGCAACTGCTTCCACAGAGAGCTATAGTTGAAATACAGGACTAAATCTGTTCTATGTCTTCACAGAGAATAGGTTTTCCTGACCCTAAATGATTAGTGTGGTATGTTTAAGAATATAAATCCCATTTTCTATATTTGGAATTAGACCAGAATTAATATAAAACAGAATATGTCCTGTGCTGCATAGTTTATAATTGAGTTTGCTTCTTTTTTTCAGTCTTGAACATATAGCTTATAAATTAGTGGGACAGCAGAGTGAAACAGATTGTAAAAGATTGCAATAAAATTGAACACTTTGTGTCTTCCTCTCTCACAGTTATGATCATTACAGAAAATAGTTATTAAATCTCAAAAGATTACTTTAATTGAATTGCTTGTGTAATGATAGCTTACTGTTTCTAAGACTCTCAAATATTTTTTAGAAAAGCTGTAATACTGCTCTTCTTCATTCAAAAGGAAGCTACTTTTATCTGTTAGATACAAAATAGAAATTCTATTGTTTCATATCTTATATGCAATTCATTTAGAATTTATTTCTATCTGTTGCATATCTGTAATCTTAATGCTATTTTTGCTTCTATTAATGAAGTTGCTATTTCTTTGGTGATAGTTTTATGTTTTGCTAAATTGTTAAAAAGGCAGAAAAACCCACCAAAACATCAGTGTCCTTGACATTTGAAGGGGAACTGGAGAAACAGACAGTATTACAATCTTGATCTTTTCTTTCTTATTTATTAGTGTCATAACATTTTTTGTTAGCAGTGTCTGGCTGACTTGCTGTGATTTGTCGGTCATGCTCATAGGTAAGGATATTTTTCTCTTCTTTGGGGTCAGAAATTGACCAGACAGGTATTGTAAGCACTTAGAACTGTTATTACTTATTCATATTTTCTTTCCGTATCATATATATATACTACTTGGGCACTGGAACTTCGGCTCCCCAGGGCAGTGATCAGAGCCCCAAACCTTGCAGAGTTCAAGAAACATTTGGACAATGCTCTCAGGCACATGGTGTGATTCTTGGGGCTGTCCTGTTCAGGACCAGGAGCTGGACTTTTGTGATTCTTGTGTGTCCCTTCCAACTCAGGGTATTCTATGATTCTGTGACTAACCATCAGTGCCGCTGAAACCTTTTGCAGTTGTTGTAAAGTCTAACCTACCTTCCTCAGGCAGCAAGTCTCTGGAAAGCTAGTGGAAAGGTATCCTGGCATGAAATGATGCTCTAGTGTCCGTGCTAAATCTGTGTTTTATACTTTGAATATTTCAGTCTTTAGCAGAATCCATTTATGACCCAGTGGTGACAGTCAGGACTCTTAGTTTAACATCTATTTTCCATCATCAACCAGAGTACCCATGTATTGCTTCTAGTTCCCCTTGAAATACCAGGCTCATTTTCTGCTTCTATGGTGAGTTCATGAAGAACCTGGATGTCGTTATGAACATGTTTTACATCCAAGTTGGCATGTTTTAAAATCCATCTTCTATCCACTAATTAAAACAACAATAAATGAAAAAGAAATAGAAGTAGATTAACAGCAGCACATATGACATAAGTAATCAGACACTTACTTAATGAACCATTACAAATATGATCCATAGACACATTATTGGCATATAAACCGGGCACAACAAGGATTTTAATGAGATTTGATAGGCTAATTAATTCAGATTCTTGACAGGATTATCCAAACATGTTCAAGCTAAAAAACAAAACAAAACAACAAACAACAAAAAACCCCCCACAGAAAATAAGGTAATTGCAACATTTGTGTGAGCAAATATTAGAACTTGAAAAATTTAAAAATAACTAAACCACATGGCTACCAGAACAGTTTTCTGTAATGAGGATAATGTCCTTAATAGGGAAGGATTTTATAAAAATTACAACTTCTGTAATGAACATGATGTCTGCAATGAACAATTTAGTAACAAAAGAGGGGAGCTAGCATGGTTCAGGTATCTTTATGGATCAGTCAGTCCTTAGTAAGCAGGCATTTTAGACAAAGCTATTATAATGAATAATACATGTAATAAGAGCATTTATTGTGGTGACAGTGTTTTCCTCTCCTTAAAGGGAGAATTGATATTATTATGGTTTTTTTTTTCAAAAGGCAAAAAATCTTAACATTTGAGTCAGTTTAATAAATTAAAATTGGTAAAGTATTCAAATTCGTGTATGGCATCCTTTATTTTCAGCTCTCAACTGACACCAATAATTGCTTTCATCATTACCACTAGTACCCGATTCTTGAAGTGTTAGTTCTGCTTTTCTGTACCAGTCCGACACCTAAAATAAGTCATTTAGTCATCTGTCTGTCTTGTTTCTCCAAGTCATACAACTAGTTTCACTCTGTAAGTCTGTTAACAGCTGTGTCTGCTCTATATTTTAAAATTGGAGGAAGTCACAGATATAGAGCACTTCAAAGCAAGTATTGCTAAGGTAGAGTCCAGGAGTTTTTCAAGTTAAGAAGGAATAAAATGTCAAACTTTAGATCCTTGCTTTTGTGAGCAACAAATCTTTCCACCATTTACATTTCTGTGGATAGTATAAATTGTAATTCTGTATGATTACCAGGGGAGAAACACAAAATCAATATGCATCTGTCAGAGAAATGTATGCTGTTTTGGTGTGGTAAGGACAGAGACAGAATCTTCAAAGTCATTCTGTTTTGGAAATATTCCTCAAAAAAGGATTAGTATTTCTGTCAAGTTAATAGATGTTTGTGGTTAGCATACTCGCTCAGGTAGAGAAAAGGAATTCATGTGTCTTCGATGTGTCCATTTTGTGTCTTTGTAAGATTCCTGGCAGGATTATCCAAATGTGTTCAAGCTGAAGAAAAAGCTCACATAAAAAGAAGTTCTTGTATCATTTATGACAGCCAACAACTGGTATTGGTTAAACACAAAAATAAAAAATGGTAGCTTATTAGAACAGTTTAGTGTTGTTTAATTTGAAATAAGTAATCTAATTTCAATCTTCACAGAAATTGCCAGTCAAAATAAAGGTACAGAATTGTTCTGTCTTTTTTATTTTTTCATTGTTTGTGTTGCAGTATTATAATTAAAAGTTGCAGCTTGCTTCCTGTACATAATATGGGAACTAAGTCCTTTTTGTTTCTTCCTGATTTTAAACATCTAGAACTTGCGTTGTACTAGTAAGACTTGTAAGATGAATGTTTCTGAGTTCTCATGCTACTTTGCTCACAATCTAACTTTTTGTAGAGCTCTGTTTCAATGTATTTAAGAGAGGCAGATGATGCCTGTGTGCCTTTTCCATGCTAAAATATTTGAGTTATAAACTTACACACACATATATACTTTAAGTCTAGAAGGCAAAAAATAATAATAATTTAATGTACAGCTTATCCTAAAATGGACACCACTCCTGCTGGTGTCATGCCTTTATTCATGAGGCATTTGGAAATCCATTTGTTGAAAACCTGTTGAAACTAAGAACTCCTTTTTCCTGAATCCACTCTTGCTTATAAAAAACAGATTTGACCACTCTGACATTTTATCTAACAAAACAAACTTGCACTTGTTTGGTTTCCAGTTGTAAAAGTTTTCCACTCATACTTTCAGCGAGGTACTTACCTATAGTGTTTGTTTTTTCCTCTACCATTTAAGAGTGAAAAAGAAAGTCACCTCCAAAGCAGATGAAACTTTCATCCTTCACTTCTTGTAGCACCCATAATAGAACAATTTAAGGTCTTAAATTTGAAATGAGTCTTTAAAGTTTTGTAGAATGTTTTCCTTTCCTGAATTTTTTATATAATTACTGATAAGTGTAAATACATGGTAAATATTCTTTTCTACCTAAACATATAATACCTGCTCTTGTTTTCATTCAGTTAAACACTTTCTGAAGATCATAATACTTGATCTCATGTATCCTAGTTAAAAAAAATTAGAAAACTAGGATTTCTGGAACCCCAATAGTGCTGCCGAGTAGACGTATTTTTATCTGTTTGTGTAGTGGCCAAATGTAAAGAAACATTATATTTCCAGTATCTACTTTATATCTGCTTAACACCTTCAGAGTAAAATACAGTATAGGGATTTTATAGAAATACAAATAACAACAAAAAGAAGGGAGGTTTTAAATTAAACAAAACAGCGTGATGTGTCTCAGCATGTGCAGAAGAGTTTGATATCATAGTTCTTCAGAGAAAAGTGCTTTTGGTCGTGGGGTTTTTTTAAACCTATTTATTAGAGAGGCTGAAATAAATGATATTTCAGTTTGAAGTTTTAGCAGAGTGAATACTTTCACTCTAATCTATTGAAGCTTTTGTGGAGTCCAGCTGAATAAAACAGTCACCCTTTTTTCTTGAAATTAAATACTTCACCTGCACTGGCGATGGAGATCTTAGTATTTTGGCTTAATCAATGTCCCATTGAGCTCACTAAGAAATTTCCTCCTTCACTTGCTTCTTACAATTAGCCAAGAAGTTTAATGTCTCTTAATGGAACATCGAGCATTACCTCCTGCTGCAGGTAAATTGTCCATTCATCTTTTGCTTTTGTGGTAACTGTGTATCCATTTCCAACGCCTTCCCTCAAAAAATATTGCTTAATTAGTACTTATAACAATGGTTTATTTTAAGATGGCTTTCAAAGTTCTGAGGGTAGTTTAATGAAATATTTCAACTGCTGACTGGTAAAGCCGTTATTGCTGTCCAGAGGGGAGCTGTAGACTTTATGTGATTCACTTAACAAAATGGACCAAAGGTGAGTGTGAGGTGATCCTTAACAGGGTTATTGGTAATATTGCACTGAAGAGAGCACGTCCAGGAAACAGGATTGTCTATAGGATAACAAGATTATCCACTGCCAAATTCGCCCTGTAAAGAAACTGGCATAATAGGCAATAAAGCAAAAGAATGGGACCGCTTAAGATGTAAAGCAGGTCTTTGATTGCAGTGGTGCTGCCTTTTGAGCAAGGAGGATTTTAAAAGTTAGGGAGTAAGGGGTCAAAAAGTTGTAAAGTGTCAAATAAGATTAATATTAAAGAAGAGGTTGCTATATGTCAGGTAAGGTGCAGTTTAATATAAACCCTTATCCAGCCATATTTATTTTGAATGCTTTCAGCAATTTCAGATGAGATTTTTACACAGTCATTTGATCAAGTAGACTTGTCAGACATAACATTTTAAATATAATGGGTATTTTAATCGACTACCTCCGTCCTCCTATCTTTCTGGCTCCAGGGTCATTTATACCTCTGAATATAAATTCCTGTAAATCTTTCTTCTGCCATTTATCTCAATGCACATATACAAATAAATTCATCAATACATACCATCAAGTATAGGCTTTCCTGACTTTCAAAACAGTCACTCATGTGGCTGTTAGATCATGTACATAAATAGATATGTACTGTAGAGTAAGCTTCAAACTTTTGAGGACTTTTTGTTTTGTTTTGTTTTTTGTTTTGTTTTGTTTTGTTTTGTTTTGTTTTGTTTTCCAGTGGTTTTTCTGCTTTGGGTTTGTCATTGCCAAGCAAAAGCTTTTGTAATGCTCTCTTGATAAATTACAGTGTAGGGACACATTCATAAGGACTTCTGGTCTTACATGTGCCAGTCTTGGTGAAGTGCCACTACCAGGAATTGAGGCTTTGGGTTCATGTAGCATGTGTCTTCATTTTGTTCAGCATTTACACTGTCCCAGAAGCAGCTCTGGGTATCTCATGCCTCACTCAGGAGGTTCACAGAGGGACAGGTTTGATACACGAAAAACAAGGAGTGGAAATATGACTTTATTAATTTTTTTGAAAGTTTAGAAATGAGATTACATTTGCTTGTGCATATCACTTAATACATCAGCATGAAATCCAGCTACCACCTAGCACTCGTTCCAGAAATTATTTATCTTTCTGAATACTGCCATACTCACTAGTATGATTTCCTCTTGAGCTACAACATTATTGACAGTGGCAAGTCAGTCAAGTACACTTTTCTTTGCCTGATTTGTCCCACTTCAGCGCTGAACAGTTCAGTGTAATTGAAGAAACAAAGGCACCTGCAGTCACTGTCTAGAAAATCCAGAGTGCTATTCCTTTTTAAGTTGTGTATAATGTCTTAACAGAGGACTGCAAAGGGATTCAGTCATCAGCACAAGAGAAGTGAAGGCAAGATTAAAAAAATGGCACGTAATCAACAGTCAATATGTGCCATAATTTCTCCATGGGCCAAACGCTAGGATTAGGATCAGAGGGTTAATCTGTGAGTGGGTGGTGAGGAAGGAAGGGGAACTGGTCAAGGCTTCAAGTTGAAGAAACTGATGGCAAAGGAAGGAAGATAAGGAAATCTGAGACTGTGAGAAATGAGCCACTGGGATGGAGCTGAAGGGATCATTTAGATGAACCAAGGGAGAACCAAAAATAGAAGAATGATGATCATGTTAGGTAGGCATACATAGGCACACCCAGCCATGTCTGCTCACGTCTCCCACTTAAAAAAAGATATAAAAAAATAAAAAATAATTTAAAAAAAAGTAAGCCAGTTTTAAAACTAACAGGAACTCTAGCCTGGAGGCTTTGACAACCTAGACCCTTTCTTAAATATTGAGTACTTTAATATTCAATAGTTCTTTAATATTGAGTCATATACAAGTACCAAATCCTTTGGCACTTCTGTCTCCTTTTCTGTTCTCCGTGTGGGGTTCATTTTCACATTACCCAGACATGGGAGAGGAAAATATTCTTATCTAAAAGAGAAATGGTCCATGTCTCAACTAGTAAGACATATGCCTAGGAATTAATCCTGTGTTTTGCATTAAGCATCACTCTCTGTTTTTCCACTCTCATTCTTATTTCAACCTGTTTTTCAAAGAGGGAAAAGAAAACTCAGGGCAGAACCCACCTAAACCTTGTAAAACCTCAATGAACTCTAAGCAGACAATCTTTCACCCTTAGTAATATAAGTGAGTACTAGATGTAAGTTGTATTTAACTGTGTCATTAAGTTCTTTACATGTAAAAGAACATTGAAAAGGGCAGAAGATAAGACTGTTGTCTTACAGCTCTTCTATAATTAATTGCCTGAGTGAAACAAACAGAAGACCTGTCAATTCCCAATTAGGATATTGTTCCCATTTGGATTATAAACATCCTTCAGGATTAATGAATTTATGGGCCATATCCTCTGCAGCACTTGCATTCTCCATACCTTCATTATGGCCAGTGGAGCTAGGACGATTTACAAGGGTAGAAGAACTGACCTGATGTCAATGCAGTAGATAAAATGATATTTTATTCTCATTATCCTCAGTGTCAGCACATATGGCACTTCTATGTGATACAATTCCCTTAACACACAGCAAATATTTGCTCAGCTCCTCTGTTTGCTTGAGTTGGACCACGGTTGACCAGCTGTCATCATCAATCAATTCATCAAGCGAAAGGACTTGACCCTTACTTTATAAGAGCTCCTGATCAAATAGGTTTCTTCCTGAGACAGTGTCCAAATTCGACAAACTGATGCTTATGCCACTTGTAGTACTTGGCAGTAATATTTTACAGTCTTTTGGAAAACCACTTGCTGCTATGAACCCCATTAAGAATTTCAGTTTATTTTGAAGGGAGAAACAGTGCTGAAGGATACCTTGCTGTATGTAGGGTCTGTGTGCTTTTGAATATTAATATAAAAAGCATTATTGCTTTTATTACTGTGGTGTTTTGAGACCCCCAGAAATCCAATTCTCAAGTCCAAGCCCCCGTCCCACAACTCACCCCAGTGTGAGAGGGGTTTTCCAGACACAACACAAGACTCAATATGAGGGGAAGGGAATTATATTACAATTAATACACAAGTAAATATTATAATACATTATATACATAATCCTTACATTCTCTCCTATGATAAAGCAGTATTTACATTGGATCAAATCTCTTTTCCCTCCAATAAAAATCCAGAAGGGAAGAAGGAAAGATCCTTTCCACGTTCAGGGCAGCAGTCTCTCTCTTCTTCAGTGCAACAGTTGTAGTTGGAGTTGTAGCTGGATGTCTCTCTCCATTACACACAAGGGGGTCTCCTCTCACCCCTCTTAGCCCTTCGGCTCCAAGCGAAGGTCTCTCTCCCATGGACTGCGAAGCCGGGACGAAAGTTCGCCTCACCATGTCATATCATGGGGTATAACACCCCCGTGAAGGTCCCTTCCTTGAGGGGTTGAGTTCCCTCGAGTCAGAACGTTTAGGGCAGCTTTCAGTTCAGTTCTTGCCTTAAGTGTTCTATCAGAGCTCCTTTGCTCTGTCTCAAAACTGCTAGCGTGGCAGTAGCGGGGAGGGGAACAAAACCACTTCCCCCGCATTCTGTCCGGCCGTCCTGGTCCAGCTTCCAGGACGTCTTGAGCTTCTCAGCTCCTCTTTCCAGTGCTACTGCATTCCAAGACTCCCCTCAAGTAGGAGTCCACCCCCTCCTCCTAGGAAGGGGTATCAAAGGGGTTTTGTGGGGAGCTGATTCAGTTCTTACCCCAAAAGGGGCACTGATTGGATCAACATCAAGACACCACCCCCTCAGGGGTTACCATTTTTTTTAACTCCAGGGGGAAAAACACTTTTTTTCCCCCACCACAATTACTCTTTGAAATATACATTGAATGCAAAGTACACCAAAGTACTATTGCTGAGATGTGAGACCCTCCATTTGGATGACAGTAGCAAAGACTATTCTGAAATCTGAAAAACCTTGAAACATTAATTCTTTCTGAGTTTTGTTTTATAAAACATATATAATTCAAAGGCACTGGATGGCAAAACTATAGTGGCAAATTACAGGAGTTATTAAAAATTCTCTTTCAAGCTAATATCAAGTCATCAAAAAAATTGAATACTCCTGACCCTTGCACCAAAGTGTAAATTAGCAGCCTAATGGTAATATTTGGATGTAAGCTTCTTTTGATGAAAATAATATTAGAAAGTGCTTCCCTACTGTGAATCATCTTAACTTGTGAAATAGCATTTTGGTACTATGATCTCTGCAAAGGACACAGCAAGCTGGAAAATCTGGAAACAAAAGATGAAAGAAATTTTGTGCATCTCTTGCCAATGTTTTATTCCCTTTTTAGTTATTATATAAAATCCAAATATCTCAAAGCACTTCTTTATGTTGCTTTAAAAACAAATTACTAACCCAACCAATAAAATACTTTCCTTACCAAAGCACTAGTTATGGATGTAAATTAGAGCTAAAGCATGTAATAAACTGACCACACTTAAGAATGTTTCTTCTAAATATTTTCATCTATCAATAATTACTGCTTTTACTGCAGCATTAGTATTTACGTGTTAAAAAAAAATAAAAAAAAGGAAGCGCATTGGAAACAAGACTTTTAAAATGGTAGCGATGTTATACTTTTTCTTCCATAATTGTATATTGTAGAAAAGGAGCTTCTAAAGAATTCTCAAGCGTAAAGAAAGCAGATTTTTTTGGTTCCTTGCACCCAACCATGCTATTTGCAAAGGCCACCCAGGGCAAAGGTTATATAGCCAAACATTCCTCAGGGGTGGGAAATCCCTTTTTTGGTTGTAAAAGCTTTATTGTATTATGCTAATTACTTTTGCTCTTTTTTGTGATGGAAATTAGACTACTCTTTGTAGTAAGTGGTAATATCTTTCGTAGGCATGCAGATAGTTTGCAGATGCAGAAGCTGTGCCCTTCCCATCATTAAATTTTAGTTGCTTTCTTTCATTGTCTTTTGGTGTATCAGCTCATGTAGAGCCACTCTGCCCACGGGCATTAATCCAACAAAACACTTGAGCGTGTGCTTAACATTAAGTAAATGACTGGAGTCATTGAACTGTGCTGCCCTACTTATAAGCTAAGGTGCTGTAATGAATCAGAGCTATAGATTCTGGACCAGCTCGCATGGAAATCAGTGATGTGGGCGGCATTCGCGTCACTGAGAGCCTTGAACTAATCCCAAAGAGCCAAGTTGTGTGCTGAAGAAAGCTCTACTCTCATTCAGTGCTTTTTTGACTATACACTTTTTTTGACTATAAAATACTATAATATATCTTAGTATGAAGCCATTAATTGCAGTGCCTTCTGCTTTTTAAGCATTTTAAGTCTACTAAAACGTATACTTTTCATCATCTGTTGCCTCAGGTTGCCTTCTAAGATTGCTGGTAATACTGGAAAGAATTACAATAAACAAAAAATGGACATTCATTTTGCATTTTTATCTTGGCAATTCCAAGAGAGAGGTGATAGTATTCTTGATGATTCATTTAATTACCTCTGCAGAATCTTTATCTAACTTAAAAGTTTTTTTCTCCTGAGGACAGATCTTTCCACCCACAGATCTCCACTCAGAATGCTCCTGAAATCAAGGACGTTCTGCTTCTGACTGAAATTCACTTTGATTTTTACTGCTTATAATTAATAAATAACCTTATATAGGTGTTGGGGTAATATCAATTGTTTAAAATGAGAGTTTACAGTGATTAATAAAATATGTGTTGTTTGTTATTGAAAGCTACTTTACAGCTCTTAAAATCTTCCACTTTTTTTGTCTGATATATTCTGTATAGCAGTGTCTTTGGGTGCAGGGCTGTAATTAGCTAAAGGTTGTGATTCACAATAAAAGTAGAGAATTTGGTGCCAAGAGACAAAACCCCGGTTAGGTGAGAACTTGAACTTGGAATCAACTATAGACTTTGGTCACTGGCAAACGGAAGTAAGTTAGGATAGATGTAGAATTGAAATAATATTTCTCCTCTCCACCTAATGTTATTGCACTCATGGTTCCCCTATTCCAGCTAAAGTGCTTTGGTAGTCCAGCAATTGCTAAGTTTGGTAGGAACCCGGAAGGCCTAGCTCCTCACTGCCGTTGAGAACAACCCTCCAGAAAGCTCTAGGTTCTACCTAGACTGATGATCTCTGTATGTACGTGGTTGAGTAAGTGGTCTCTATCTCCTTTATAATAGTGAGTTACCTCACTAACACCTCATGATTAGTCAAATTGCATCTTAGGTCTCTCTGAACCGTGATATGTCACTACACATTAATGATGGTTAAGGTGCTTGTGCACAGATGTTTTGGGGTATAATGAACATATAATGTGGGCTATAATGTAGGGTATAATACCTTACAGGTATTGTAAGGTTAAGGGCACTATGGATGTTTTCACATTGATTTTCTGTGCATTAAGGTTATGTGGTAGCCTGTACTAGCTGGTTTTCTTACAGTTTATTGCATTGTGGTGGTAAAAACCTTTTAAATGGTAAAGACTGTGAATGATCATATTTCCCAGAGATCTGTATAATTTAGCTTCATACTAAAAATAACTGTGGACTTGTCATGTATTTTGTGTTGTCTGTCTAGGAAGTCTAAGTGATAAGCAAATTCCATGAGAACACAAACAGGAGTCAGAAAGACTGAAAAGAAGTGCAAACACGATTTAGGCACAACTTATAGTAGTTAGTTCAAAACCAGTCATATTGACATACATCTGACTGTCACTTGTAATATTAGAATCATTCTTCTTCCTTCTCTCTTTCAATCTTCATTACCAATTTTATTTTTCTCATTATTTACTGCAACTTTCCTTGGGACTTAAAGTAAGTAAGGGACACCTCTTACATATTAGAAATTAAAAACTTTGTCATGAACAGTGAGAATGTATTGGTTGCAAGGTTTCAGAGAACAACTTCACCTCTACTGTAGTACAAGATGGAAGGGCAAAGTCCAGAAAGAAGCATCCTGCTCTGAAACCTTTCCTGCATTAGCTCGTTGGTCATTATGATAATTAGATCATCTGTCTAAATAGGGTCCATATGGTGATTTTTCTGCAAATGTTTTCTTTATTTGAACGCAGTGTATTACTCTATTTACAGCTCCAAATTGAAATTAACCTTGGAGACTGGATAATTAGAATCTGGGCTGAGTAACAGAAGAGTTTTTTATTACTCAGGGAAGAGGGGATGGAAATATTAGACATATTATGTCTTATTCTGAAGTCTAGGAAACAAGTTAGAGATAAATAACATGAAGTTGGCAAAGGACTCATATTCTTGGATTTGTTCTATTTTAGTTTCTCTGAGTACAACAAAGGAAAACATAAGTTAATTTGGGTTATCATTCTTTAATAAAACCTACAAACTGTGTTCTGAAAAGACAATTGTGTTTGAATGAGCAGCAATTCAGAGTATGAAGGTAAGAAAAAAGTTATGATTTCAACTTGAAAAGATACCAGTGTTGCTTCATTTTTTCAATGCTTTCTGTAAATTTTTTCTTAATAACAGATTTTTATGGCTTTGAGACTGAAAAAAATATTTTGGACATAGAAATAATTAGAGATTAGGTTAGAAATTAGAAATGTTTTGCATTTATTTGATTCTTTGTCATGTATTTTTTTGCTTTTTGTATGGTATGAATATCAACAAGGTTGCACCAAAATGCCTAAAAAAATTGAAAGCTTCCCATTTCATACAATGGACCAGACTCTCAGAATATTGCCTGAAAAAACATATCAGAATTTTCTGCACCTACATATGTAAAGTGTTGTGCTGAATTATAGCCTTTCATTTACATAATGACTGATTGTGTTTGCAGTGTGGGACTTGCACAAATAATTGTGCAGTTAATACTCCAGCTGCCCCCACAACCCTAGACAACATGGTGGTGGGCGTAATGCAACAGCCTTCGCAGATGAGAATGGTTGCTGAAGACAGAGTCCCTGGTGGTAGCCAGTACTAGTCCTGTCTCAAAGCAAAGATGTGGGAAAACAGAGCAACATATGTTTTGTGAAATCGAAATGGACATTTTAAGAAGGGTCTTCCTGCTAGCTTCTCCTTCTGGTAAGGGAAGTCAACTGGCTTGATGCTTTCCAGCATGCTCCCTGCTGTGCAGGCACACACGGATCAGTTCAGAACTACTGGTATTGGAAAGTCCTGGAGAAGTTTACCAATAGTGTTAACATATTTTGGTTAAAACCGCAGCAAATCAACAAAACACCCTAGTCTCTTAGTCCACGGACCATAAAGTGTGCAGATGTTAGTTATGGTTCCATAGAAGCAGCCAGTTGGAAAACTGGAGCAGGGTATTCATATAAACTCGAATCCCACAAAATAACATCTTACTGTGATTTCAGCATAGAGCAGTTCAGTAAAATTGTTATTAATAGTCACCACATTATAAATAGTCAGAACATAAAACTGAGAGAGAAATCTCCTTCATTTGCCTTCAAGATGGTCACAGTGTGGGTAAGTCACAGAGTGCAGTGATCATTCACAAGCCAAGCTGCCTGACTGGGCTGTTGCATCTGTCCTTGGCGTCTACACTGGTGGCTGCGATGGTGGCCCTGCCGGGTGTGAGGAGCTCTAGGACCTCCGGGGCAGAGTGTCTCCAGCCTGGTTTGCACTGCATGTGTAGGGATAGGTGCAACTGTGCAAGAATTTGTAACGGAAAGCTAGAACTTGTTTCGCTTAGGAAAACTGTAAAATGCCTTCTCAAACAGGTTAGATTTTTTTTCTTTTCTTCCTTCTGCATTTCAGAGAAAGCTACAGCGAGAAGCTGTGAGACGACTCTCTGTCTCCCTGGTATGCAGAGAGATAATATGTTTCCAGACATGTACAAGGACTCTTTGGGCAGAGAGAGTGGGGGAGAAGAGAGAGAAAATACAAAATGCTTTGGAGGAGGTGGGGCATTGCCTTTTGCCCCTGAAGGTCCGATGCACTGCATTGTTAAAAAGTGGTCCTGGCATCTGAAATAAACCTTTTTTTAGTATTTCCACAGCTTTGGTATTCTTGGGAAGAATGCTTGCATGTTTACGTTACAGCATTTCTGAGGCAGTGTTACTGTGCCAATTAACATCCAGGAGTTCCCTCTTTATGATCAGGGGTTAATGAAGATCATAGCCTTTTATTCACTTGTGAGAAGGCTTAGATCTTTTGGGACATCTACCCCACTTCTGGAGGGGCGAATTGATTAAAAGAGGGTGCAGGGCCTCTGTGGGCAACAAGCAATGATTTCATGTATAATCAGTGGAGAACATTTAATTATTGTGGTATCTCAGCAAAGGATATCCTTAAGATGTATTTCATCATTTGAGTTTTATATGATTTTCTTGCCCAAGATATATATATTTGTGATGATTTCAGATACTTGACTATGTTAACTTCTCTGCATGATTTTGCTTTTTAACAAAAATGAAATGGTAGGGCTATTTCCTTTTTAAAAAGAGGTTTAAACCTGCAACCTGGGTCTTTCATGGACTTGTTAAATCTTTCATTTTGTCTTTTTTATTGTCTTTCAAAATACCTTGTATGTAAATCTTGCATTCTCTTCTCTTTTTTTAACTGAAGTCTGCAGAATAATTGCACTGTCTGCTCAATAGAGAACTGATTACATCTCCTTCACCTATTGCTTTATGATAATGATTTCTTCAAGAGAATTGAAAAGGGTAGAATTATGAAACCAAGTATATGGCTATATTTTTCACCCAAGAGTATTTTTTTTCCTCAGTATCTTATGTCATTTGTTAAGCTAACATTTTATTTTCGTCTTCCCTTTAGAAGATTTAGCACTTTTTATTCACCTAAACAGTGCTGTAGTTTTCTTCTTTGTAGATTTTCAGTTGCTGGTTTCTGGTCTTTCCTTCACGTGAAAGGGGAAGACAAAATTCTGTAGCTGAAGAATCAACACAGTTGCATATTGTGGTGGGGGAAAAAAATTTTCCCCCCTGAAGCTATAAAATGGTAAACCCCAGGGGGTGGTGACCCTTGGGGTTTGAACCAATGAGCGCTTTTGCAAAATATAAACATATCACAAGCAGACCGGAAGAGAAGGTGATGTGGTGGTAGTTGTAGTGGTTGTTGGAGAAGTGGCCATGTTGTGAAGCCACGAGCTGAGGGGCCCGCAGCCGCATGAGGGGCTGAGCCCCCCCCTCAGCCCCTGGCTGGGGGGGCTACAGGGACTTAGAACAGTGTAAGACTGGCCTAAGTATCTGTAGCTGAGAAGGTAGAAGTTTCTCCACCGTGAGCAGCAGCAGCAGCAGCAGCGGCAGAACAACACTGGCCAGAGAAACAGTGGCAGAGAGCCAACAGATAAGAGCTGAAGAAGCAGCAAACAAGCATGCAGCAGAGCAGGAAGACACAGAGCTGTCTGAAGGAAAGAGAGCCAGCAGCAGAGAGAGCAGAACTAAGCTCTGCAGAGAGGAAGTTTGGGTAAGAACTGAAACCAAAACCCTCCAAACTCCTTGGAGACTCCTCCTAGAAAGAGGAGGATGATGGACTCTTAATTGAAAGAGTCTTAAAGTGCTACAGCACTGCAGAAAGGAGCTGAAAAGCTCAGAGAAGGAATGCGGAGGGGGTGACCTTGGTTCCTCCCCACTGCTACTGCCGAGCTGGCAGTTTTGAGTCAGAGCACGGGAGCTCTGCAGAGGGGGCTTGAATCCCCTGAAGATACGGACCGTCACAAAGGCTCCTGTACTTCGTTGATATGACGTGGTGAAGTGACCTTCCAGGTGAACACAGCCCACGGAAGAGAAGACCCTCGCTTGGAGACGAAGGGCCGAGAGGGGTTTGGATACCCCCTCGTGTGTACTGGCAGAGATCCAGCTACAGCTGCTGCTGCATGAAAGAAAAGAACCTGCTGCCCTATAGAGAATGCTGTTCTGAGAGTGGAAAGGATCTCTTCCTTCTTCCCTCCTGGACTTTTATTTGGAAGGGAGAAGAGATTTGATCCATTGTAAATACTGTTTTGTCATGGTAGAGATAGTTAAGATTGTGTGTGTAACGTATTATAATATTTATATTTGTACAGTCATTGTAATATATTCCCTTCCCCCATTTTGAGTCTTGTGTGGTGTCTGGAAAACCCATCTCACACTGGCTGAGATGAGGGAGTGGGGCTAGGACTGGAGAATTGGATTTTGGGGCTCTCAAACCATGACACATATATACATATAAAGTCCTGAATTTCACCATTTACTTTTGTGGCTTTTCATTGTTTCTGCCACTACTTTTGGTTATGCCCCAGGGTCCATTCAACTTGAAGATTTAAATATGCATTTGCTTCCAGACCAATACCTAAATCCCTTGCTTCTTTGAAAAAAATTCTCTGAATAAAGGTCACTCTTTTTGTCTATATTGTATTACTTAATGACTTGAGCCTCCTTTTATGTCTTACTAAGATACTCTGTAAGATCATGAGTATGAAAACACTATCAGTTTGGGTGATACTGTGGTGAAGTCGGTTTTCACGCAGATATTAGTAGCAAATCTTTTAGCGGTCTGGGTATATTGTCCTAGATACCAATGAGTCTCTGGTTTCTTACTAAGAACTAATTCCCTCAAATTTAAGGACTTTTCTCTTAAACTTGAAAAATTAATTGATTTCACATTTCTTCATGTTTTCTATTTTAGTAAAACGTCACTGAAGTGCAACAGGGCAGAAGCCACTTCTGTGTGTCTGTGGCGGACCTTAAACTCACCACGAATATTAAATAGAATCAGGAGTACATGAAGAAAAAGAGCTGTGGGCATTTAGACTAAAGGCAACTCCTACTTTTGTGTCTGAGACTGTATGGAAAAGTGGCATAGATATTCCAGATGGACTGAAATAAAATTAAATAGCTCAACTCTGAAGAGTGGAGATATGGGGGAATAAATGGAAAGAAGAGAATGGTGAAGAGCAGGGAGAAAATTACCCATTTTGCATATAAATGATGTAATTACCCCCTCAGCTTCTCAGGCAGAAGTTGACATTCCTAATTAAAATAATTTTGTGATCTTCTGGGAACAGATATACAAAAACATAAAGAGAGGGAAAAATTACAAATATAAAACTAACCAACATCATTGGTCATTTTTACAAAATTATTTTGCAATAGAACTGATGATGTACATGCAGTCTCAGCTTTATAACAAATTACCATGTTTGTATTTTATTTCAGGGGATTCACAGGGCTTGATATAAAAGGCAGTGGCTGAATAAAACCTTTTCAGAGAAGAGAATGATAAAACCACAATACAAGGACGGGGAATTGAAAGCCTACTGGACTGAATTTCATTGTTTTCTTCTGATTAATACTGCAAATTGAAAGCCACTGTGTTTAACCTGTGCTGATGCTACAGTTGCTGTAATTAAGCATAAGAATATGGTCTTACAGCTTGTGCATGCTGATTGTTTCATACAAAGCACCTGGTAAATTTGCCAGTACATATAGTATTAAATCTACAACAGAGGCATCCACCCACCAAAGGCTGCCATTGTTACTTTTTTAATCGATCTACAGTATTCTGCCACATCTTCTCTTCTCAATTTCTGGGCAAAAAGGAAGTAAAGGAGCCTTTTCCAGATGGTGGGGTAGCAAAGGGATATTTTGTTCTAGCCATGTGGGAAGGAAGGGGTTGTGCTAAAAAGGAAGATAAAACCCAGCAAGTGTAACAAATCTGGAAAATTCCATTATCAGATGCCTTGTCTTATCACTCTTACCATCTGACTGACTGATTTAATGTTGCTAAGAGACTTGACAGACCAACTTGTTTGCATTAGATACTGCACACAGTAGTTATTAATAAATCAATTGTTACCACTAATTTTACTCCAATAGGGTTGATATTTCAGTAGCCAGGAGTAGGCTGAAGGATATGTTTGTGTTCATGCATTTCCTTTCCCCTCCCCCTCCACATAACTGATTCTCTTTTGCATTTCCTAAGTATTTTTGGTGATTTCATGGTAAGAAGACAAGCGAGAAACCAAGAGAATAAAATTATCCTCAGGCACAAATGCAGAAAATCAGGTTTGAAAGCTCACAGGAACTGATGTTCTTGTCCTATAACCATTACTTATAGTAGTGACTAAGCTTTGAATAATTTAGAAAAATTAAAATCTTTCTTGAGATATTTTCATGTCTAGTCCTCATTGATTAATTAATAAAAGCTAACAAAGCATTTTAAGCCTCAGAAAATTTTGGGTGTTATTCTGCTCAGAGGATGGGTATGGTGTCAAGTCCATTAGTTCTGAGCTGATTCATCCTGCCCTAATTAATATGATTCACTCATAGACCACAAAATATGGAATAATCACTGTGGGTTTTGAGAGAATTAAATATTATCTACTGCACCATGTGCTTAATTCTTCAACTCCATTTACATAGGTGGGAAGTGGAAACATATTCTAGTTATTTTATCCAGTAAATAAGTCTCAAATGTCATAAAGATGAATCCTTCCCTTCTCAATTCCTGTTCTTTTGTTTGTGTTTGTTTTACAGGACAAAGAGGGACTGGATAAAATGACAGCAGGAGTTCAAAGCCTCTCTCAGGGGGTGATTTTGCACCAGGGGCTCCACAGCAGGCACTGGTGGGGTGGTCAGTAGGGCATAGAGAGTCTTCTGTGTTATCCCAGTGTAAGTCATGGTTGCTCTGCATAGTGGCACCTTCCAGATTCATGGCTATCAAGGCTGGGATTAAAAATGATTTGTCAGAAAAACAGAGTTGTCAATGAATATTCCTGAGTCAGAAGGCCTTTTGCAAAATACTCTTCTGTGCAAGATTGTCAAGGAACTCAGCAAAAGTGTCAGATAGCTAAAATAAAATAGCATGTATACAGCAAATAATGGCCTTTGGTTGTTGCAATGTGAATGAGGGAACAACACAGTTCTACTCTTCCTGTGAGAGTACATGTGTAAGAAAGCTGGCAGAGAGGGACTTTGGTGGATACCATGGATATAATGATCCTGAAAGCACTTAAAGGATTGATTCTTGAAAATAGACTGAGGCATTGAAAAACATGTAGAATGATCCATCCTTGGTTCAGCTTCTCTCAGTAAGGGAAGGGTGCTCAGTGCTTACCCTTTCCTGATGGAGTTCCTCAGAGAATCAAGATTTGTTTGCAGAATGTTTGACACAAAACCAGCTTTCCAGCTTCTTCTTTTGTAAAGGTGTATTTACATCCTACCAAAAGTAGTATGAAGTCTGTATCAGATAGAGACTTTATTTCTGGATTATAACAGGTGTATAAATTAATCTGTATTTATCCCTATTTCACAAGCAGTGTACACAGCTGTCCACATACCAGCATTTATCTTTCTGGTTTGTGCCACTATGTGGATAATACATCACAAGAGCAGTGGTGCTAGTTATGATGTATGACACCAACATATCATAAAAGCGTTGCCACTTCTGTGATGTATTATTCAGAACATGGAATTAAACAGAAAGATCAATATAATACAGGCCCTTAATTTTATAAGGTGGGTTAGAAGGTTTTAGATTAAAGAATATAGGCTCCAGAGAGTTTACATAGTCTCAGTAAATAACAGAAACAAATGGGAATAACTGTGATTTCATAGATGACCTAAGTTTTACCAAAATATATTCAATCTGTGGCCAGTGGAACTTTTTAAGTTCCCTATTTGTTTCAAGTCCTCTCTGTACTCAGCTGTGATGCAACCAGCTTCCTACCACATTCCTTCACAATATTTTCCACAAAACACCATCTTCACTGTCTCCATGTTAGCCAGTTCTCTTTCCTACTTCCCTCTTCCCTGGATCACCACCTGGCAGCTCCTACTGCACCCAGCCCAACTTCCCAAGCATTACCAGCTCCCTCATTCCTGTTCATTAGTGACCTGGCATGCTGAGTAGAGCTTAAATGGTGAATTTATTTTCCTGCTTTTTGCACAATGAAGGCACTTATTTGAGCACTCTTCTCTACTTGAGTGCTAATTATCACTAAATTGACTGAAAGTTAGTTCCCATGGAAGAACTTACCTATTTGTGAAATGTTGAAATTTTCTCTCATTTTTTAAAGTTAATGGGGAGATGATGGGGTAGGGGACAAAAAAAAATCTTAGACATCCACCTTGTTTCCTTTGTGGCTAACTAAAATCCTTTTGTTAAGAACCTTTTGATTTTCATTAGCACTTTTTCATGATAAAAATTTTATTTAGTATCATTAATTTGCTTTTGCAACACTATTAATCATAGAATTTGAATAAGAAATTATTTTGGTTTTGTGTTTTAGATTTATTTCAATTCTGTAGTTCCTTCAAAAGTGCTTAGACAGTATTTTCACCTTTTACTCAGAAAGGTGAAGTGGCAAAAAGAGGCTGTCAGGTCTTCGCATACATGAACTTCAAGAAGAAACACTAGATATTGCAAAACACGGTTAAAACTAGCAGTTGACACTTCTGGGCTTGGCCATATCTCACGTGAAGAAAAAAATCCCTCAGCAAGCCCGAAAAGCTTTCTTAGGTTCAGAAGGTGCTGCCCCTAATTATATTAACAGAATAAATACCTGGTATTAATATCAATTTTATTTTTATTGTGTGGTTGCAAACAGTCTCTACATTCTTCAATTTTCTTAAAGTTTTGGTCCAGCCACCTGACTTGTGTTCTCTACTTGAATATTCCTTTTATCAGTCTCATTAGCTATTGTTTTCTCCTCTCTACTCAAAACTTTATAGTTTCAGGATAGTAAATTTATTTACATTTTTTAGGTAGTGTACAAAATTTTTTTCCTGCATTGATATAATTTCCTTGAATCCTTGAGGATATTTATACCATTTTATATCCTCTTAATCTCTTTTTCTCTAAACTGTGTAAATTAAGTTCCCTTCCTTCTCTTCCTCTGTAATATCGTCTAATCCTTGAATCATTTCAGTTGTCCACACTACCAGCATATATGTTTTCTGGGGGCTTGGAACATAAAAAGAAATTAAGGGTCCCCTGTCTGTCACAGCATGCTCTGCTGTGAGCATGCCTGTTAAGGCTGGCCTTAACCGAAGGGGATTGTAATTCTTCTTGGACAGCGGGGCCCATTTGATTTATTATATATTTTTATCGGGTTCTGGTGCTATTCACAGTGCCAGACACTGTTTATGCATTAGATGCTGTATTTCCCAAAGACCTTAAAAAAGAAGACTTTAATTGTGTGAGAACCTCCTAGCAGAGACCCCCTACAGAGAGAGCTACACATTAAAACTTCTCTGCTATTTCTGTTCCTTTAGAATCCATATTTAAGACATATAATGTTATGTGATAAATGGGGTTTATATTTTTAATGTATTTTGTCCTAAAATTAATGTTTCCATAAGAGCATTTCTGGGACAGTGAGAGAGGAGGGAAATAGTTTGGATCATGCAACATCCAAAACCACTGCAGTTTATGAAGGTCATGGCAATTTATGTCTCTTATCCCCAGATAATACAGAGATGTTTATCCAGATCATTTGGATGTAGGTATAGAAAATTTTATCTAAGCCAGAGTAAGATTATAACATTGGTCTCCTAGCCAGTGATTTACAGTAACTGTCTTCTCTCTGAGGCAAGACACTAAATCTGCCAGAAATGCTTTTCTTTGTTTTCAGATTTGAGTCTAAACCCATACATGTGACCAAAGTACTAGTAATGCCAAAGAGAAATATGGATGTGCAGATAGGCCACTGAGGATGGCCATCGATCTTCCAATGTCCTCTTCTCTCTTGATGTTATCATTGTAAATGAATTAGCACAAATGATGTGCTTGATTACATTCATTCTGTGTGATGTCAGAGGATTTCAGTATTAATAGGTGTAGAATTTCTCCAAGAATTGCCTATAAAAAAATGATAGTTTGGATAGAGAACAGAATTCTATATTGCTGTAGCATAAAAGAGAGTGACTTAATATAGTGAAAAATAATTGTGTTAATATTGATTATGCTGTTGAATACGTATCCATGTTATACAAATGTAAATGAGCAGTGTGATTGACACTTTCATTTCTAAGTTTCCTGTATGTACAGAAGTACATATACTCTGTAATTTTTGTTTGTGTACTTGAAAGTACCACCACCTCTGGGAAAAGATACTCTTTGGAAGCCTATTGAAGCTGTTCTACAACAGAATGCTGTCTCTTCTTAGAAAACCTGTAATTTATCTCATCAGTTATCTGTGATTTTATGTACTGTGTTAATAAGAAGTCAAGAGCAGTGGGACCGTCTTTATGGTAGTAAAGAGACATAAACTTTTCAGTGTTGCTTAATGCAATGTTTCTCTGTAACATCATGTATCTGTCTCTCTACCTTATTTTAGTCCTCATCATTCCCTTTTTCTGCAGTTATAGAGTGTATCTTTTACCTGTTATGCAATGACCAACAGTTGCTACAAATAAAACTTTCCTTCTGTGAATCCATGTAGGTTTTGTTTTGAGGTATACTGGGTACGCTGAAGAAGTTAGTTATGGTAATATCATGAGCATTCCAAAACATAGCTTTTCAAGATAAATACAAATATGTATGTATTTTGTCCAGAAATACTGAATGTAGTGAAAGCTGGATGTTGCAATTATTGGAAGCACATAAAAGGCACAAAGAGAGATGAATGCAGCGAAACTGACAATCATAAGTAGAAAGTCTAATGTAATTTCCTTTTTTAGAGCTCTTTTGAAGGTAAAAAGGTAGACGGGAGCCATTAGCTTTTAACGATTTATAATGCTTTTAAGAGTTTCCATACAACGAGCAAAGAAAATAGTATTGGTCTGTAATTCACAGACGGTCATTTAGAAAACATACCTTCTGAGGTGTTTATTGTGTAAACTCTTTACAACACAAATTGAAATTTGATAAAAGGAGCAGAATCATTTAGCAGTTATGGAAGGTACACAGTTAAATCTCATGTTTTTCTCTCAGAAAAGAAATCAGTAAATATCAGCATGTTGATTTGCAGAAATGCATTTTTAGAAAGACTTGTGGGTTTCTTTTGAGAATTTTCCCATTTGCAGCTAGTGCTATCAAATTAAATCCAAAGTAAAGTAAATCAAATTAGTACATATATTGTTAAAATTCAAAAAACCCAACAATGTCCTTGAACTAAAATATATCTAAATTCAGCCTAGCTCAGAACAAAACTTAATATTCTTTGATAAAGGGAGCATGAGTGGTAGGGATTGCTACTAAGCTTTTAAAGCACTTTTATTTACTTTAAACTGCAATTTTGCATTCAAGTAATATTATTATCTAACAAAACAAAAGGATGAGTGCACATTTGCTTGCAGGCTGCTTATACATCTCTCCTATCCAGGGAATCCCTAAAAGAATTGGAGAAACCAGGCCAGCTCTGGTCAGGTTTTTTTATTAACACTTACAGGGAGAACTAGAATAACCTACACCTGCAGTGTGCAGCCCTTAGGAACGAGGTCGACCATTGCAGGTAGTGTTTCAACCCGAACAGAATCCTTCCCAAGGAGAGGCCACCTGGCCTTCCCCTACCAGAGAGGACTCAGCCCTTCCAATTGAATTGGGGTCATCGGGTAGCCGGGAAAAAACAGCATCAAATGTTGATCAGGCTTAGCAGGTGGTGCACTCGAGCATTCCCAACAGGAAGAACAGGCTGAAAGTGGGTTTCAAGTGGGTTTGGATGGAACAGAACTTGAATCCACTTTTATTCCACTTTCTGTAAAAATGTTGCTACTAAGTGAGCAAAGAAAATTAATTTGTATAGTAATTTATAGTTTATAATTGTTTAGAGTTATTTCAATTTTACGAAGAGAAAAAAATGGCGCTCAGCTCCTGGAAGAGGCTGGGAAAGTTCTTTTAGCCAGACACTGTTCGGTGAGCAGCCTGGGCAGAATAAACACAGGCCCTTTTCCATCCCTCACAAATATTTCCAATGACAGCCATGACAGCAAGCCCTCCATTGCCGTGTAAATGCAATGCCCTCCATTGCCTCCACTGTAAAAGGTGATTTCCACAGATGCCACTCTCTTATATTTTGTTCATTTAACTGGACTTGGTCTGTCCATGTT
The DNA here is from genome assembly GCF_025592945.1 of Manacus candei. Taxonomy (NCBI): domain Eukaryota; kingdom Metazoa; phylum Chordata; class Aves; order Passeriformes; family Pipridae; genus Manacus; species Manacus candei. The sequence continues at coordinate 2,049,555 of NW_026138156.1, read as the reverse complement.
TAAAAACTCAAGCTCCTTTATGCATTTTTGGCTAGTGTGTAGGTACATACTGGTATGTCCCAAACGTACGTGATTCTGGGAGCAAGTAGGTCGGGTTAGAACACTTCTGAGAGTACAAAGAAATTTTTGCTACATTGAACTGCTGATTGGCTTAAACTTTGGTTGTCCAGTTTAGAATATCAGGCACCTGCTTGGATGTGAATAACTGCTTCCAGAGGAAGTGATTTGCATCCTGGAATTTAGTTATTACCTTTTGAGTGACAATTTCCCTTACTCTGTCTGCTTTGGTGTCCCAGCAGGCTGGCTATTGTGAACACCCCTCTTAGGTATCTAACTCTCTATATTTAATGTGGATGATTTAAGAACCTTATTCTGTGTTGTCATTTTTTAGCACTGAAGCACTGGTCTGACTCTCATTGATTCCTGAAGTTAGGTAATTACCAGCCTGAAATACTGTCAGTGACTTTTTTGTTGAGGAATGTAATTCAAATAGGGAAAACAGCATAATGGAATGCCACATGCCTTGAAGAAACATATTACATGGCTTTGGGTGGAGTCCTGGAATTTGACAACTACATGGCCTTGTTCCAAACAATTAAATGAATCTCTCTTCAGAGCATATGGTGTAGTCAACATGTTTGAGAAGTATGGTTGGCTTGTAATCTTGATTTTTAATTTTGCAAAAGAACAATAATTTGTTGCAGCATAAAAACTTTTTTTTCCCCTGTTAAGTACAAATGTGTTTTCTTCAATGACAGAAAAAAAAATCTTTTTAGGAAAATCCAGTGTTACCTTGCATATCTCGTAGATATTAATTTTTGTCTCAGTTCTTTTGAACAATAGTTTGGAATTAATGTGACTGTTTTTATTTCCTATTGATACTAAAAGTTTGTGATGGAAATTAAAAATCCAAAGACTAAGCTACTGAAGACCTGTTGTTGGTCTGTATGAAGGATCTGGCTGGTATAATTGTTACTAAAAAGATGATGCCTGAGACAAAGGATTCTTTCTTTGATACACCAGAAATTTATCAACCTATCCTCTCCCCTGCCTGAGTTGCATAATGATGTTAATAATTGCATTAGGGTCCAGGCTGGGTGGTGGAGAGGCACTGTTTGAGCTACATGAAAAAGCAGCAGTCTCATTCTGTTCAGGCTCCTGGAAACATCTCAGGTGAGGTCTGGATCCCACTACACCAGGAGGGGTCTGCCATTGGTCTCAGTGGGGTACTGAGCAGAGAGTAGCGGTGTTATGCCCAAGTCAGAACAGGACATCTCCCTGCTCCTTTCTGCTGTTCCTGAATCAGGGACCAGCTTCAGATTCCCTGAGCTGGGCTGGGAGAGGTGAGGATCAGACACCCCTGCCCACCTGGCACAGAGTCCGTACAGGCGTCTCAGCTCTGTTGGGCACTGTGCCACAGGCTCTCCCAGCCAGCATTTTTCTCTAAGGAACTAAGGGGATTAGGCTTTTCAGGGGAAATCTAAGAGGATTGCAGATTTAAGAGATGGCCAAAGGGGCGCATTTATAGCTTTTTAATTAAAAGACATTTTGACTGGAAGACCAGAAGGATTAAGGAATTGGTAAAACCAAGTTAAATGTCAAATGCAGGGGTAAGCCACAAATTAGAGACATTTCTAATGGATCTTTAGCTTCTAACTTATTTTTTTCATGAGATTAAACAATCTGTAAAGCTTATTAAGGTCATTTCCTATCAATCTTCCTCTTTCACCACTCCTTGCCTCCTGCCTATATTTATGGCATTACAAATACATTTAAATCCACCACAAAAGTTTGGATGGCTGGTAGTATAAAAAGAGAGACCTTTAGCAGACTTTTTAAAGAAGAATCTCGTATTTCATGACAGTAATAACCAAGTTTACATTTTATAAGCATAACTGTGTTTGAACATTTAAATGGATCAGTCTTTTGGTTATTACTTTCATGTCTACTTATTTTAAATGATCTAGTGTATATGAAAGTCAAGGGAAGAAGCAAAGTATCGATCAGATTATATAAGAGAAATTCTCACAATTCCAATTCTAGTGCAAAAAACCTGTTCCTTATTTTATATATAAAACTCTTGTCTTTATACTATTGAGTAATGTAACATTTTGAAGCTAAAGCAAAGGTGTTAAGTCAAAAGAGGTAATTTTAAATTTTTAATTATTCTACAAGTTTTGCCCTACAGCACATTTTCTTAAAACTGTACCTTTTGTTCAGCGTTAAACTGCATGAATTACTTATAAGGCAGGAAGATCAATATCTCAGAATGTCTTACAAATAATAATTTAGTTCAGCTGGGATTTTTTTGTGTTGCTGCTGTTCATTCACCAACATTTTATTCTCACAGCATTAATAGCAAAAATCAGCTAGTGAAAGGAAAGAGCTTTTATCAAATGAATCTGTCAGTTCAAGGACAGAGCTTATAATTAAAAATAATATTTAACAGTTTCTAGCATTGTGAGACTTTCAAAATATGAAGGGGAATAGGTGAATATTGCTGAAAATTAATATTTCAGGTAAATGTTTCAGGTATTTCATTGGTAAAATGTTACAGGAAAAGTGTTCTTTGTATGACAGATGTCTGTATCTGCTTGTGCCTTCAGTAAACTATATTATATTGTGTTAAGATAAATTTGTTGGACTATGCTCAATCGGGAGCAACTATAAAATAATCTGCTTTGAATATCTTTTGAAAGTCACAAGGTTAAAAAGCAAAAAAAAAGCCGGGACCAGAAGATGTAAAGCACTGCAAACCAGTCCTAAAATCCTCTGCTTTTCTGAAGACCAAGCAGAAGATAAAATATAGTGTGGCATGCTTCCTTGAATTTCCACCAAGGGATTTCTGTCAGGACATTGCTGTACCTTTAGCACTTTACTTGTCTGCTGACATATCATTTGATACAGCAGTTATATCAACTCCCTGGAATCAACTTTAATCCATGCAGCCCCACAGTTTGCTGCATGACAGAGAGTAAGTCACTCAGAGCTGGGCAGGGTGCTGCTCTGTCCTTTGTGACATTGTCCAGAGCAATGCTGGGATTTACCCTGGTGTAAAAGATAGTTGCTTTTGACCCTCTCTTTTCACATGCCTCTATTTGTAAAAATCTCATATCAATCTTAAAGCCAAAATATTGTTGGACTCCTTTATTTGTGAAGTTTTTAACCTTATGGAATGAAAACATTTAAAAGTATGTCCATTTGCCATCTCTGATATTTTGAGTGGATGGTGCAGTCAAGCTCATTGTGTTTTTGTTTTGTTTTTAATGTAGAGTGACTTCATATTTCTGTTTACTGCTTGCAGTCAAAGGTTCTGGCATTTCAAATACAGGTGTTTTCCACTGGTTTAGTATCAGCATTTCTATATGAAGTTGAAGGATAGAGCTGGACTGAAATGTCATTGAAGTGTTACTAATCACTGTCTTAGAGGAGAAGACCCCTGGGAGGTTTCTGCCCTGACTCTGTGGCTTTAGAAACACAGTATCACAGAAGGATGGGCTGCTTGGGCTGGATGCTCAGTCCCCTCACATATCTCTTCCAGTCCCAACTTTTCTGAACATGGATCTTGTATACTTATACTGTCTCATCTGGGTTATGGATTGGCACTTTCTTCCTGTCCAAATAATTCCCATTACCCACCACCAGCTCAGTCCTGCCCAAAGAATTTTTCTTCTTAAGAGAAATAAGGGCAGAAGAGCATTGCTTGTGTGTCAAGCAGCTTCTCCTACTCTCTAGTCCAGTGGGAATTTGGGACTCTTGAATCTTGCCCTGAGTTGTGTTTGCAGTTAGGCAAGTTTAAGTCACTGTTTAATTTGGAATCCTTTAGATTTTTGTTGGTACAGCTGTGCAGTACAAAACTGAACTTTGTGTATTTTCCCTCTACCTGTTATGTGTGCACATTACAGTGCCACTGGGCTCATCCAGGATTTCTCTCCATGAACTCCTGCTACGCTTTTCGAAAGTTACAAAAATATGTTTTGGTGCTAAGTCTCCTGAACAGAAGTCTGGAGCAATTTCTCTTAAAGGGACAGATGATGGAACAGGCTCCCTTTGTAGGGAATTGTACTTTCAGTCATTATGTTATTTCTTTAAACCAAGACATCAGCTTCTCAGAGTAGCTGCATTCACTGAAATTGGTCAAAAGAGCATAGTCTGAAACCATTCACAAATACTGGGTTGTTGGTTTGTTTTTTTTTTTTGTAGTACCCCCATTGCCTTGTATTTTTAGAGTACCACCTATGCTTACTTTCAGTTAGCAATGAGAATTTTTGTATATCAAAAAATATACTACAAAACCTTGATTTATATATCAAACCTCTATTTTTCTTTGGGTCCAAAACAATAGCCATCACCAGTTAACCTTGCCTTTTGAACCAAGTTTCAGTAACTGTTTGAAAGTTAATTATAGTTTTCAGAATGTGAACGGTTTTCATATTATTGAGAGTATTCTTTTTAAAAACTGGCACAGTGGAGAATTATATATATCATTCAAGATAGTCAACCCTGCATACCCACAGCCTGCTAGTTTTTGTGTATTTTGAAATGATCATTTATGAAAGTTGAGCCTTAGCGCACTGTGGCTCTGTGCTGTAGACAATTTTTTATAATTCTAATTTGGTCTAGTGCAAACATGTTAAAATCCTGAACTGTGCAGTGAATTAGCATTAGGTGAACAATTCCATTAATTTTTTCATATACATAAAATTGCAGTTTAGGTGACAAATTCTGTATACTTGTTTCTTCTCAGCATATGGCACCATGTTTCACTGCCTCTTCCCTCCTCCCTGTTTCCCACAGACTGTCTTTAAGAAGACAGCAAATAGGAATATGTACAGCATGAACCTAAGTTATATGAATATATGAGGGCAAAATTGTAAGAGGGCCCCATTCCTTTAGTGAGCATTTATGCTCAGATTTTTTTGGGTTCCCTGAGGATTTAATTTTATAAATATTGTAATGCAGTAGTAAAAATCATCTAAGAATGGACTCTACCTTTTGAAGTATGCCTTTTAACAAAGGCAGCAGTGATTAAAGTCTAAAATTGGAGTAACATAGTTTTCTGTAGATGGGATAATAATTATCTAAATTTGAGAAGGAAGATCTGGACTTCAAAACATCTACTGATTTCTGTGTTTCCAGATGAGAAATGAGAACCCTCTTGTATCAACCTCTACTTCACAATATACTGAGCTATAAAAAACCAGACCAAGTTCTGCATTCTGGAAGTTTCTTCCTGTGATAGTCAGCCCACTGCAATAACCAATAGGTTATCAGTTGGATTTCATCCAGGCCATTGTGGAATAATGTCTGTTTAATGGACATGGAAAATTTGGGGACCCTTGGGATTTTTTCCTCAGAGCATTGGCTAGCTTTTTTAGGCATTGACTGCTGTAAATTCTCTTTTTTATTGAAGAAAATGCCTGGATTCCTTGTAATATGTAAAAGTATTTTTACTGCAGTATGGACTCATTTATGAGATGAGACTTTTTAGCCAAAATGGACTAAATCCTGTCTTCATTGCCACTTTCCCCAGTTAAGTCTACAGATATCTAAATTCCCTTCTCATCCCATTATCAGAAGATGAGAAGGCTGGGAATTTTCAAGGAAACCTTCCCAGAATTCTCAATCCAGTGAGTTTCCCCAGTATTATGGGAACATTTTTCACTTACTTTATAGCATAGTTAAATGTTAAGGAAGTTCTTACATCCTCATTTACGTATTTTGTCAAGCTAGAGGTTCAGTGTTTTCGTGCCTAATGTATTACAGTCTTTCAGCAGAAGATGTTAAAGTACATTGATAAGTATTAAACTGCAGAACACACCACATACTTTTATTATATTTATTAATTTCACAGAAGAGAAAACAAACAATCAGTGAAATTTGCACAAAGCATTCAAATTTTTTGCCCAAATGCCACATGTTAGATACCTTAGTTGGTATTCTTCTATTTGGGAGAGTTTTCAATAATGTATCCGTAAATGTTCTGGGCAAAGGCAAGGGAACACCAACAGCAATGAAAATATATCAGAATTGTATTTAATAGAGTTTATGGTATTTGTTTATATTTTGCTTTTTTATCTAAAAATTCATCTGTTCTATTTTTCGTGCAATTCAACTTAATTATCCTTCACAGATTTCCAAGATACATTACACTCCATTTATTTGTTATACTACTGACCATGATTAATGACCAACCACAATTTGAATATCCCATTTTTAGCAATCATGATAAATTGTAGCCCATCATGGCAATTTAATATGCTTATCATGCAAGATCTAAGTGAAAAAACTTATAATTAGGAAGCATATCTTAGCTGGGAAGCACAAGAATAATTTGCCATTATAAAAGTTGCAGCTGAAAGGATTTTATAGCACATCAACCTGGCTGTTCTGTTCAATTCTGATGGGAATATAGGTCATGAACTTTACCACTGTCCATCTCATACTGAAGGAGGGCTTTCCTGACTCAGGAAGCAGGTCAGATAAAAGAGCCATTCAGGAGGTAAGGTGAAACTTAAAGATTCCTTGTGTGGTGTAGATTATATGAGATGCATCACAGTCACACTGCTCTTTGGCGATGGCTGTGTACGATACAGTGGTACACTGCCCATTGCATGTCGCAACTCCACATCATAACGGTGACAAGCATCGTTCCTCATTTTTCCTCATTTTTTTACACACGGGAAAGCTGTGGGCACTTGGGCTACAGCACCTCCAAACATAGTCTAAACTTAGCCTTTCTGAATGTCACATTTAGTATGACACATTTTCATGCTTAGTTTCTTCCTACTCTGACGTGTTCCCTGGTCATCCTGTCTTTCATCACCCCCTGGGTGACAGCGGAAGCTGACAGCACAGAAACATCAATCTCAGTCCTATATCACCTGTAGCTGCACTTATGGTAGAGTGAATGTTTAGCAGATCCCTTGTGGTTTACCACTTGGTTTTAGTTTTTAAACAACACCAAGTAAACACAGTAATGAAGATATTAATTCATATTTTTAGTGATTTTTTTAAACTACTACTATAACATTTATGGTTTCTCTAAATATGTTTGTCAAATCATACCTGAATTATCATCCTGCACTTGGAAAAATGTTATTTTGGAATGGTCAGTGAGTTTGTAGTTCACATGAAATAACATCATGCACCCTAATGACTCAAGAGAAGCAATCAGTAAAATTGAAATTAAGTTATTCCTTGGCTATAAGCATAATAAATCAACATACAGGATTTTTAAAATTCAGTGTTAAGTCAGTAGAAGTCAGTAGAAGTTATTGGACATTGGTCAGTGTAGTTCTTTAAGACAGGTCACTTTCCTTCTTTACCTTGACAGAGCCAAGGCAAGAAAAATCATAATATTCCTTCATCACAGAAGAGAAAATTCTATGAAGGTGGGAAGAAGCTTGAGAGACAGAAGAGTTGGACCTCTCTTCTGTCAATGCCAAAACAGAACTCTATCGGGGTAAGCTTTTCTTGATTTAGGAGGGTCAGTATGCTTAATTACTAAGAAAGAGATGCCAGAAATTGCAAAAGTCCTCTAAAAAGCTATTTTAATAAAAGTGACTTGAGAGAATATCTTGCAATAGACACAATTTGATCACAAAACCACATGAGTTAACAAAGAATAATTTAAATGTTAAGAAATGGTTTTCCAATGGATCTTGTGCACTGAGATGCAGAAAGCTCAAAACTCAGATATATACTTTTTAAAGACTCATTTATAGGGTCATTTTTAAAAAATGCCATTTCAATGCCATCAAAGTTTTCTTGATGTTTTATTATCATGATGTTGAATTTGCACTACTCTTAGAACTTTAACTACAGTACTAAATTGCAGCAATATCCATTATGTACATCCTAATTGAAGCTACATCGTATGTCTGATGTGTCAGTACTATTTGCTACTAGTTCTAATCTGCATTAGTAGAGGGTTAAATAGAGACTTAAGAACAAAGGAAGGGATAGCACATTTGTGAAACTTCTCATATGTAAACTATTCTTAGAATGAGAAAGAGCACTGACTCTATTTCTTGTACATTTTATTTGATTTACTATATACTGTCTCAGTTTAATGAGACTGAAGTGTTTTGCTAAGAGGGATGACCAAGTTCCTCCCTCTAAGCAATTGTAAATCCAAAATTAAGAGGCTCCAATTGAGGAAGTATGGAGAAAGAAAAGATAACAGTCCCTTAATAAAGGATATATGTGTATTGGCAGAACAACAAAAGAACACAAAAACAACTGAATAACAATCCTGTACCCAAAAATCCCCTTCAAAAAGGATGCAGTTCAGTACTTTCCACCTTTTGGTGCAATTCTAACCACGATCAGCAGGGGTTGCTGTTGGGTCACTGCAGGAGCGGAGCCTGCAGTTGCTCAGTGTTTGTTGGCCAGTAGGGGGCGCTGTTGGACCAAATGGAGATCTCCCCCCAGAGAGAAGGGGAAGGGGAAAAAGGGGCTCTTTCCACAGACTAATACTGTTGGTGACTGTCTCTGGCAGGGACTCCCCCAAAGGTTCCTTGGCAGATGGGTCAAGCCTCTCCGATGAAATCTGAACAAGTCTGGGCTGGGGGCAGAACAGGGCGCAGGAGAATGGAGGTGAACCGGGGCCAGAAGCAGCCAGATGACCTGGCCAAAAAACAAAAAGAAGCACAGAACCCCACACACAAACACCCTCTCTGAGTCAGGGCAAAAGTGAAGTGACTGCTGTTTCCCGAGGAGAGGAAAAAAAGACTCATCAGCTCCCTCCCATAGTCTTCTGAGGGCTATCAGCCTGGAATGTGGGTCTGTTAGCCAGTTCTTTCCTGTGCGTCAATCACCCTGGGCAAACACCCTCCCCCTCCCTCGTTTGACATCTTTCTTTTACAATGATGTAGGGGAAAGAAAAAAAATTCCCAGTTCAGGTTTTTTAGAACAAGTAAACCCATGACATATGCAAGATGACATGACGTTTCAATAATCAGAATTCACATTTTCTGGATCCTTATATCAGTATATTTACTAATAATGTACTTAAAGCTCTTCTTATTTATTGTATTTGCCTTACGTTTTAAGGGTCCTTACAATGTTTGGAATGAATGTTAAACTGTAATTTGTCCTCCTAGGTTTGGCTATCAACTAGCTGACATTTTGCTGTATCAGAATATGTGTTTCTTTTTTTTTTCTTGGATTATTGAAATAGATCTTTTCATAGCCACTTGCCACATGTCTGAAGTATGTCACCTTTAACCACTGCGGTTTAGAGTGGCCAGCACTCAGACCCACATAGAAAAATCTGCAGAATCCTGAAATTTGCAGATTTTGTGTGTAACTCAGAAGGTGGAGAACTGGGCAGGACCACCAAGCTCTGGGACCACTCTGCTTCCTTCTGAGGTAAAACTGGGAGTTCAGCTGGCGCTGGCTGCCCGCACACCAATACCATTGCCACCAGTGAAGAATTCAGATTTTTCTAGCTACCTCTGTCTATAAGCGGTCCTACAACCTACCTCTCGAATGGCAGTTCCATTTGAATGCCTCAAGAGTTGTGTTTAGTTAAAGGGCTACTCCTTGGGATATAATTTTTATAAGCAAAAATACCATATCAACTTCCATACGAGAAGTTTACATACTAAGCACTGAGTTTATGAAAAGTAAATTAATGCTACAAGTCTGATCCTTCAGATATGGTAAACACTGTAGTAATCAAGATAACCTGCAATTTGCTGGCTGACTAAACTTGCTATCAGAAGGAAGTTCTTTGGCCACACAGATGGGCTGGGTTTCTTACCCAAGTACAACAGACATGTATTGTCTGTTGTAAACATAAGGATGTGGTTTATCTCCTTCTCTTAGTATGATAATCAGGTATTTGATGTCAATTAGGAATTCTTTCTTTTTTTCTTCTTGAGGCTATTTCACCTTTTACCTTTAAAAATGAGACATGAAACTAGTGTATCTTTGTCACTTGGCAACCATTTTTAAAAGTAAAGTTTGGTTTTTTTTTAAATCTTTGGTATAAGTTATAGCAAGGGTAGGTCAGTGGTGTGGGCCACACAGGACAGTTTTTACAACTGATCCTATAATTTCCTCATTCTAATTTCAATTTTGCAGACTGAACTTTATTTTGTTGCTTAGTCTTTTAGAGACTCTCTTCTAGGTACAGAAATCTTTACTGATTTTTGGACTTTTAAATATGGTATGATTCCCCATAAAATTTAATATCTGTTCAAGAGAGCCTTAAAATATCCAAGCAGAACTTCTATAGACATTATCTGGAGGGATAAGAGATTTCATCTTTGAACTAGGCACAAGAATGGATCACCTTTCAGGATTTTAAATGAAGTAACATGCAGAAGAAAGACCCAATCAATGAGTTGTTTAATCAGCTGGAGGTGTAATGATGAATACCAGGGTTTCTGTTACTAACTTACATCATTATTAGTATTATTTTCTTTTTTCTTTTTTCTTACCTTTTACTAACTACGAAGGATTTTGTGATATTTTCCTTGAAAAGCACTTCTCTCCAGATCACAAAACTGCTGCTTGGTCAGATAGTGAAATCAGAAGGAATAGTGTATTATGACAAAGAAGAATAATTTTGGATGTTAATTTCTAAAAGATTTCCTCTCCTAGTATTTAGAATACTGTCTCCATTTCCCTCTTTATCACTGCCTATATTTTGAAAAATTGTTTAGTTCTTTTATTTTCACTTCTATTTCACTTTTATTAATGTTCATTTTAAAGGAGATTTAATTATTTTTTACTCCCACTGTTAAAAATTTTACAGTTTTTCAGACAAAATGAACTAGGAGAACCCTATTTTTACTAGTGTATGAAATCAAAATCAGTGGCCATAGAGATGACAAAGGCATCTTGTTCAGTAACATGGAAGACTATGCAAAGGCAAAATTATTAAATTAATGTCAGATTTAATAATTGAAATGCCAGAAACAAGAAAAACATAGGCCTATTGAAAATTAGAGAATCTGAAATATTGTTTTGCTAATTATTTAGCGAAAACCTATGATATCTGTCATGCATCTGGAAACCACAATTGGCATGTATTTAACTTTTTCCTTCTATCTGCCTCAGGATTGCTTTTTCAGAATTTTTACTGATACTTTAATGAAAATGCAGATTGAACATCCCAGTTGACATTCCAGGTCCATATTAAATGCAAATGGGAAAATAATGAAAGTGAATTTGATATGATTAATGAACAAAAGTCTCTAACCACTTTTCCCCTTTTCCACTTTCCTTTAGTAATTACTGTACCTAATAACATATGACCATTAAATTGAGACTTCATGCTTTCTGACATTTTTTCAGAAGTTGTCTATACTTTAAATATTATGAACATGTTAATGTAAATTAAAATTGTATATTTTTATTAGAAATACAGTGCTAGATCCAGATGTATTTAACCTTAGCCTCAGTCACTCTTATGACAGAATTCCTGGTTCAGCTTTGATTTTCTTTGGCCTTATCTCCTCTTGACTTAAGTTTGACCCTGAGAAATAGGACTGTTCAGAGAAGTGTATATTGAAGACATTCTGATGTATCTTGTGTGACTTTGGTAAATAACACCAGAAATACTATAGACCACCAGGAAGAAAACAGTGGTAAATTAAATAAAATGCTTACCCACAGTTTCTTTGAATGCCTGGACAGATTTTCATTTCTTCAACTCTATCTTTGCAGTGTAAGGTTATTTTACAGAATTATTGTGTATTATGACTCAGTTGCATTTTCCAAATTGTGACCATCCTCATTTAAACATTCATCATAATAAGTGATGTTCAAAGGACCAGACCAACTGTTTCAAATGTTTTCAAGTTTACTCCCTAATTTGGATCATTTGCTAGATACCTATGGTCAGCAGACAGTGAAAGAGAGAAGGAACTGTGTAAGATGAACAACAGAACTGTTGGATTTGTCATTTCACAACTTACTGTGCAGCTGTTGCATGTTTCTGTGATTGAGTATATGCAAAGCAACTGCAAGAGAGTCAGGCTGATGCTTTCCTGCAAGGAGATAAAGATGTTCTTGCTGGAAAATACTGCGGAGTTCACTGGAGACAGTGAGACACTCTGGGAGGGAGAATGGCAAGTAGAGATCCTGCAGCATAATTGCATGCTGTTGAATGACTAAGTTGAGCTGTCTCAGTGTCAAACCTAACACAAGAGGGGATGTGATTCCTGGAGATGTAGGAAAAGTTATGTAGAGTTTACTTCTTTCAGAATGCCTCTGAAAAGTGGTTTTCTTGCTGAGGGGCTGCTGTTGTCTGATGATATCTGCCATGGATGAAATATTCATGACATTCAAGTGTATCTGTCATGCTCAAGTCCCTGATTGCATCATACCTGTGTCCCCATCCATGCTTGCACCACAAGGTTGGTTCAATCCAGTAGAGCATGAAAAGTGCAGTTAAAATACAGTGTGTATTTTATTTGGCATTTGTTTTACATCAGATGTGCATGACTCCACATACTGAAAATCTGATGCTTTTAAGGAAGGAACTGACTGCCAATCTTTTGAAAAATGAGACCCTTCCTAGCCTTTTAGTAATTACCCAAAATGTAAGCTACTTTTCTATTGCTTTCTCTCTAAATGTGATTCATTTCTTCTACCTTACTGATTGAATATGCTGATCTTTCTCAAGCTGAATACGATCAAGAGAACAAGGCCTTGTTTACAAGTTAACTTGGAAATACCATGAAATATATATGTTTATTTTTTTTCTTTTTCAGATAACCACTATTACATTCAAAATGAGACATCTAAGTATTTGAAATGACAATCAAAGCCCCCATGGAGCACTCTGCCTGCAGAAGCGGTTCCAACACTGGAACAAAGTGACATTACAAAACAGAATTGGGCCATTTGGTAGATCGGTAGTTTTTCCCACAGGTGAGAATACATATTTCTGCATCTCTGCTTGACCAGATATTTCAAGTCTGGAGTTAGAGCCATTTCATCTACAGAGTCTCATGTGACATCCCCATGTAATTGGTATCTAGTGTTGTGGACTGGCCAACATCTTTGTATACAGTGTATCCCTTTTCTCAAAGTCTAATGCATTTTGAAAAAACTGCATTAATGAGATATGAGATTAAGGTTAGCAAGCACATTAAACTTAAATTTAAAATCGGTTTTGCCTGGAATAATAAATATTTAGTGCCTTAGACAAAGTACCACAAATTTCTTTTAAATGTTCTCTTTTGTATGTAATGATGCGACTTTGAATTTACTTTTTAAGAAATACTCATCATGAATATAAAGTGTTCATCTTCAAACATCATCACAAAAAGGATCCATTATTTCAATAGGTTTTCTGTCTTTCAACCATGCTTTCTGGTTATTTTTAATGCTTAATCCATCATTTTGTGACCTTCACCATGGGAAAGGTAAATGTAAATCTTTCCAATAACAAAGAAACAAATGGAATGAAAACAAAGACTGGTTTGTTTTGACAGAAACACTAAAAATTAAAACACAGGATGCAAGGTAAAACTCTGCTCCTCAGAAGGTTGTCTGCTGACTTTATAGCAATTATTCATTTTGTACGCTTATATTTGAGTATAGGTAAACAAGACTACCTTCAGATTTTTCAACTGTGTCAAGGGAAATGTTGCAAACCCATATGAAATTTGTGATTTGTTGTTTTTTGTATATCCTTAACCCAATGTGTATTTTTTTGCAGTGCAAGCAGAAGCAGATGATCATAGGGGTGTGAGAAGGGAAAGACCCTCAGTCATCTCAACAATCCACCTCAACAGTCTCAACAAGATGAGGCACTACTCCATTTTGCTGTGTTCATCTTAGGCCTCCATACTGCCTTCTGTAATTGTATTTTTTGCTGCTTTTTCTCTCTCCTCCCCACTTTGCAAGGTAAGAAATGGCAGATGTCTTACGCAGCCTCTGAAACTGATGGAACCAGTTTCATTAGCCCTGTCCTGCCAGGGATAAGAGATGCGGAACTGAGGACAGGAGGTTGGGCCTGCATGAGGGTTTTTAAGGGCTAATAATTTGTTGTTTGAGTTCTCTCAAGTGATACAGTCTCTGTATTTCATTCCCACACATACTCTAATTATTTCTGACAATTGAGTGGCAAATTGCCTGACATAAATGAGATGTTATCCTTATGGCAAAGCTGGAAAACAGGTGTTTCCTTTTTCCCCTTCTGCCTGGCATCCAGGAAATGTAACAAAGGCTTTTTAGCTATGAATATACTTTTGGTAGGTTTTGTCTGGTTGCTGGACTTCTAAATCACTGAATGTCTTGGCTACTGCAGAGTGAGGACACGTGCTTCTACAGTTTCCAGGGCAGTAAAACATGCATGTGGTTTTCAGACTAAAGCTCCTCCCATTTTTGGCGAGAGCTGGATTCTGATTTTTCTGCACTGACCTTGACCAATCATGTTTAGAAAGGATGAGCTGCCCACACTCGTACTCTAGCCATATGTGATGGTGAGCGATATTTGAAAATGATGATGCACCAGCATTGTCCCAATTAGATAATACTTTCTAAATTATTAGAAATAATTGGACGTTATTTGTTTTTTCTACATATGAAAATGGAAATATGAAATGATTTTTCAGATAAAATCTAGGACAGCATTTTTGGGGGTTTTTTTGACCTGTCAGAAATGTTTTCTTCTGGCTTTGCTTTAGGTCTTGTAACTTTACCACTCTACCTGTATTGATCTCTGATGGGGGTGCAGAAAGAGTGTGACCATTATCTCATATTCACAGCAGACATTTCACTGAAATAGCTTCAGTTACAGAGTAAATCTTTCTTTGTGCTCAGCTTTGTAGAGCACTCGGGGACTCATACCAGTCCTTAATCATAAATAAGGAATTACTTGTTAATCCTATTATGCTTGATTTTGTTCTTATCTCCAGTTTATTGAATTAGTTGCAGTTAGTCCAAATAAGAAAACTGATAGAAAAACTGGTAAAAGTGAGAAGCCTGTTGGCTTTATTGTGTCTGTGTTTGAGTGACATTAATTTATAGCAAGAGGCATGTTTCTTAGCAAGTTTACTCTATAAAAGGAATTCTCTTTGACTAACAGGAATAACTTCATTTAGTTTTAGGTGTGTGAACGTGCTGATGTTTCAGATAAAACTTCCTCAGTGTACTCTGCTAACACCGAATTCAGGCTGAGACTACATAATATACATTTTGTCTAACATAAGATCAAAGAAATGGCATCACAAAAGCCAAAACTGTTGTCACAGAAGTTTATATGATCTGTATTACTTTTGTAACTAGGGAAAACAAGAAAAGAGTGGCAGAAGTAGTTGTATAGTATCTATTATTTATAACGTTCTTACAGAAATGTTCATTCTGATATTCACCTTTTTTTCCCCAGAGGATACAATGTGGCCTTTGTGGAAGTTCATGTCACAATTAATGTTATAGAAGGCTTTCTAGTGCCTGTTCCCTGATTCTTATACTATCTCATTTTAACATATTAATGTGATAGGATACAAAAAATTCAATATCTATATATTTCCAAAAGTATCTTCTTAATATAATAAGTGGACTTCGTTTCCTGTTACTTATTTTTTACATCTCCCTAAAATGTCAGTTGCCATAACAGCAAATGCCACTTTAAGTATCTATTTCTTTAGGTAATTTCCTTTCTCTTTCTGGATATACACTACCACTTTTTTCTCTGAAAGACTATTGCAGGTGGAAATGAGATGACATAATGGTTTGTCTCAGGCAGAAATTAGATGATGTTGTGACTCTTACTACTCATATGGATTCAGACTAGGAGTTAATCACTCATATGTTTTCTGAAAATTCTAAGGAAAATTCTAGGAAATTTCTAAGTCCAAATTATGTATTAATAAAATTAAAAGAGAAAGGGGGAGGAGAGCTAGGTTGAAACAGGTATTTTATGACACTTCACTGAGTAGATAGTAATCTGAAAGAGGAGGAAAAAAAGAAATCAGTTAAGTGTCAAATAGAGACTTCAGATAGAAAATTAGAATAGACACAACTGTTGGGAGAAAAAACCCACCAAACATAAAAACACTTAAACACTTAAAATACAAACACATTTCTACCTACACAGTTAGTTATGTGTGAAAGTTCTGCTGAAAATACTATACTCACTATGTTCCCTATTTGTTGAAGCGAAATATCTTGTAATAGAGGAAAGTCTGGTTAAAAATTGCTTGAATGAGTCTGGTTTAGCTCTCATGGAATTAAATTAGGTTTACTCACAGAGGCATTGATAATATCTCAGCTATTGGAAACATACCTTTTCAGATTTTAAAAGTTCCATCTTCATTTGCCATACTGTTGTCTCTCCAGTATCAGCTCCTACATTCAACAATTTTCAAACAATAAATGGAATTGGTATACACTAATTAGACCTTTTTATATCTGATATTTTTAAGAGGATGATCCAATCAGTGTTTTTAAAGGTCCTGTTACATCAAGAGCTCAAGACTTTTGTACAGAACTGTAGCTTAATATGGTCTGCCTTTTGACAGCAATTCAGTGATACTAGGCTGCAAGTGGAAGGCACCAAATTCGATAGATGCTTTCCATGTTTAGCCAGATGTGTACAAATTAGAGCAGGTGGTTGTATTCAAGTTGAATAAAAATTGTTTTGTATAAAAGTGAAATTTACTTAACCAACATAAATCATAAGAATCAAGCTATGGATGGATTAAGGCTGGATCCCATGAAGTGCATGACCTTGCCTCTACATTGGGTCTACCTCATAATAATGTCACAATCACTCCATATTACCAGAGAAATAAGCCCAAAGCAGGATCTTGAGTGATCTGGTTGGGACTGTATGAGACTTCAGTAATTCTCAGCAGGCCTGGTCCTGTCCTCTCATACTTGACAAGTCATCTGAAAAATACCTCTCATAATGATCAAGGGATGTGAGAGTAACAGAACTTAGTTTCCAAGAAGTCATTGAAGTATTTTAAGTAGTGTCCTTTGTACTTTCAATTATCATTGTTACCACCCCATAGACTATAAAAATCAGAGAAAGAAACCCATTTGGTATCTCTCATGTATGTTCTGTAGATTACATTATTGACCACTAATTCATTCGCTTGGATTCATCATTATCCAAAGAGCTGCCATTTTTCTTTCCAATTTTACTTCTTTTTGATACATTTATTTGGCACTAAAGAAGAATTTACTAAAATCTGATCCTTCTTTTGATTTTTTACAATGATAGTCTCAATTGAGGTATCAGAATTTTTCCTTTTTCCTTTCCTTCTTCTGACATAAACTCTCTACCAATATATATTTTGTCAGCAGCAGAATGTTTGGTAATATTGATTTATCTATTTCATATAATACTAAATCACTTCTAGCTGAGTTAACAAGGTATCTCTCTGTGATTTCGATGAATTAAAGTACATTTCAAATCTTATTTGCGAAGTAAGAGTCTCTGAGTTCTGAAGGGCCAAATGTTAGAGAAAGAAGTTGTAGCACAGTTCATAGGCAGAAGTATTCACATTATAGTTTGCAGCCACCATGCAAAGGAGGTATGTAGAGATGAGTTTGGGTAACTTGTGTAATACTTCTACACTTATGAATATACTAACTTCAAGCTGAGTTATTTAGTAAGATATTGCATTGCTACATGTTTTTGGTGCTTTACCATGGAATATCAGGCATATTTTATTTGAATTTTATGATTCAGTAGTTGCTTTATTGCATAGGACATTATATCAGTCAAAACCACAGTTAAATACTTAATAGTATGGTATTTTAAAAATTAAAATTAGTTTCTTTTCATTCTCTATATTTTCAAAAGGATTTTTCAAAGGATTTTTTATGATTCACCTTCATTATTTTCTGTTTGGGTCATGCCTTTTGAGGTAACAGTTCAATTCCTGCAGGGCTACACGTAAAAGACTGCCATTATTTGCAATGGATCATTTAATTAAGCTACCACGGTGTCTGTAAGCAAAATTAATCACTGTAGTTACAGTGCTTGTATGAGTCACAATTACTAGGCAAATAGGTTACTGTCCAATAGAATTGCTGTAATCCAACTGTACATAGCCTTGTAGAATTTAGAGACAAGCTTTGTTTACTCTTAATTGTACCTAATGCCATTTACTCCAGCTAGGCTGTAACTTTTGTTGCTACTAATTTATTTACGTAGTGGGTAAAATGCTTTATTTTAATACCAGTGTGTGACTCTATCCAAGAGGAAACTGCCTATGACTGGAGGGAATAACTACATAAAAATATATCAATTAAAATAAGCTTTATTAAACTATATTTGTATCATGAACATGGTTACCAAAACCTCCAAAGATCTGATCTATATGCTTGGCCTTGGGGCACTTAATAAAAGCTTAATAGAACATCTTCAGTGACTCATACATTATGTAGCAATTGAATCATCAGGAAAACAAAGAATATTGATCCTTCATGTCAGATATCTGGAGGACAGATTCTAAAAAAATACTATGTTTCATTTGATATGGTAAAATCAGATTTGTTATCCATCCAAAAAAACCCCATGATGTATAGTCAGACAAGTTGAAAGGATGTTCCAGCAGTTAAAATAAATTGGGCTGTAACAGACCAAACCTCAGTGTAGCTGCTGTTTCAGGTCTGGCCAGAGAGGTTTTCTAAGACAATTAAACTTCAGCGTGCTAATTTCAAAATCGCAAGTAACAGAAACTGAAGGAGCAAAGGCACTGGTAGAGTGCTACCAAAGCAACTTTTTAATATATGTGCAATAGGACTTAAGCTATCAGAAATTTTGCTGCTTCTGTTCTTTAATTGGATTTCCTACACCAGCTCTCAAACTCTTTCTCCCATCTCACCCTATGTCCTATGTTCAGAGGTCCTTGGCAGGGAACTCCAGACATGCTTTCTCATCAGGGCACAACCAGCAGACTTCAGGAAGCTGCACAATACGCACAGAGCTAGAGTGCCCACACTTCCAGCACAAGGGGTGTGTGGATGAGGGAACTGGAGCTCTCAGAAAAGTTGATGCGTGTGCTTGCAAGAGATGAGGTTTTGCACATCACTATGTGAATGTGTGTAACTACAACATTGTGATATTATAGAAGTGGGTTAAAATCTTTTTAGTTGTTTATTGATTTCAATATTTTTTATGCATCTGCTACTGTGGTTTATCTGTTGCATGCGTGATGCTGATCTTGGTTGTATCGTTCAGTGATTACCAGTTAATTACCCATCCTTACAAAACAGATCCAAGCCCCCTGAGCTGAATAGTTTTTTCCCACTGCAGATCTCTGCACTGGATTTGCTTTCCACCAGAATGTGTCTCCTATCAGTGCCAAAACATTGTTCGCTGGAACGTCAGTGCAACATCCCTGCTTAGCCTGTTCCAGGCTTGGAGGTTTCAACTACTGTTCTAACTACTGAATGATGGTGTATCAGTATGGAAGAGTATAAACCCAGAGGGGGAACGTACTACTTGGAATAGGAGCAAGATGTACAGGCTAGTATTGATGCTTCACATCTTATATTGCTGGCAATTCCAGTGCAGGTAATTAGGGAATTAAGATTACAAACCTGAAGAATTGGCTGAGCTGGGTTTGTGCTGCTATATTTGAGAACTGCTTTGTGTATTTGAATACCGTGGGAAAAAAGCCTAAATTAACAAGTTACTCTTTAATCTTCAGTACAATTTTCCTTGAGTTTGAAAGTTGTCATCAGCCTCTGGATATTGTGCCTGCATTTATCCCATAACTGATAATGCTTATTTCTGTATTTCACATTTTTTCTTGTAAGAGTGTGAATCCCCCAGGCTTTTGGCTAATAAAGGTTTGCGATTAATAAATGCTGAAGTGAAAAATTACTTAACATGTTAACCATCCCTCAGACCAAGTTCATCTAAAATTTGCAAGCACAACAAAGAAAATTTGTTCAGATCTCTGGGATTCTAATAACTGTGAACCATGGTGAAAAAAATACCATTTTTGACAGCTCAAAATAGATTTTACACAATTTAGGGCTCGGAGGTATCTTCAGAATACTTCAATAATAACTAGTGTTTGCTTTGCTTTCCAGTTTTAATGATTTATTATTTGCTGCTGTTTTTTGAATTCTGACTTGTACCAAAGAAATACGTTTGTGGGTTAGAGCTTATTAATGTTGGCACTAGCAAAATATCTGTAATTACAGCTAGAGATTAAAAATTAATAGAGCTAATTTGCCACTAAAAGTTTCTGATCAATCCAATGGACTCATCCTGCTGCATGGAATTCCAAGAAACACACACTAAATTGGTTTTCCTTTTCACTGCAGCATGTATATCATATAAATTGCTAAAACTAAAAATTGGTATCTACCATACAGAGTGTTCTCAGGAAATAAATCATTTTTATGCATAGACTAAAAGTCAAGAAATTTTGTGGTGATGTTTCCTTAAATACAGTTTTGTTAGCATTATATGAGGTGCTTCAATCTGAAAACTGAAGATTTATTAAAAAATAACAGTATGCTTAGGGGAAAAGTGACAATTTTCCACAGGAAGAAAAAGCATGTACTTACAGCAAGTAAAGAAATCGTTCATTTGTTAGAAGTTCATTGATTTTTAGTTGTAATCGACTGAAAATGCTGTATACGACTAAGAGAAAATATCCTTTTTTTTTTTTTTGACAAGTCATGTTTTTAGCCCCTACACTATTTGTAGAGAAAACATCTGTTGTTTTCAGAATTTTACTATATTTGAGGATGTTACACTATTCACATCAATAGCATTTTTGGTTTCCTGTATTGCTTTACATCTTACCAAATCCAAAAGTCCCTAACAATTACTTTTAATTTTTACTTAATCAAATGAATAATTTACAGTGGATTTTAAAAAAAATGTACTTCAAAAAGATCAGCAGCTGATTTTACCTAAAAACACTTGGCCACCTAAACCCACTACTAAATTTAAACAATAACTTCAAGATTAATAATTTTGACTCTTAATAATACATAATATACCATTTATTTTCTCTTACTCTGATATCAATTTAGGAAGCCAAACTTATCTTAGAATTTACTGAGTTTCAGTTAGAATTATCCAAAACTAGAACTCTGATTTCTGTTTTGTATTGTATTTTCTTAGCTTTCATATCTTACTGTTGACTCATGTTCTACTTTGCTAGATTGAAGGATTCATTCTAAATGGAGATTTACAGAATATGTTTCGTTTTAACTTGATGACTAACATGGTTTTTCAGAGTTCAACTCATTCTTGAAGCATATTTCTGAAAGCTCTTCAGTTTTTTACTCTTTCTGAAGTGCAGATAGAGCACAAATGGACACAGTAGTTTTCTCAGCAGCGCTGCACAGAGATGTCTTTGCACAGCAGTGTTTTGCTTGTATATCTGGAAAATTTTGGGGTCACAGGATTGTATTGCAAATCCACAGCAAATCTTTATAAGGCTTTTCTTTTCTAAAATACCCTCTTTTGACATGACAAGTCTCAGATAAATTTTCTGTATTGATAAAATTAAATGTGCACTCACGCATTTCCCTACAAGGTGGAATAGATTTAGCAGGTAAGGTTATCCCACCTTACCATCTTAGGTAGGTTTTATGCAGTGAGTGAGAGAACTGTGCTTTCAGACCCGTCAAAGAGAAATACACTAGTAAAAGGTTGGGGAAGGAATACCTCAAAGAGTGTGTTTTCTAGTTTTCTTTCTCTATCTCTTATCAGTGTTTTTTTACTAGATCCAATTAGATCCTGTAGATGATGATGGACAGAATGGCACTGTGTTCTCAACATCCCTATGGAAATAAAATGAATGAAGAAAATATTTTCTTCAAGCCAAAAATAAAGCTAAGTGTAGTAGCTTTCTACTTAAATCACAACGCAGATTTTGTTTTGTAGCTTCAACAGATTGCTTCAGGAACAAAATGGTTTTTCAGGTACAGTCTACTTAATATTATAGTAGAAGGTGTCACAATCTATAGCAAGAACTTAAAAGCACGTGTAGTTTGATATTGAAAAAGAATGTGTATTCTTGAGTCAATTATCAACCAGAAGTGGTTGCAGGAAGGACAGGCTTCATAGACAAAAATGTATAAGGCTTTTGGTGTTCTAGAAAGATCAATGATATGATGTCCATACTGAAATCAACTCCTGCGGAAGCAGAAAACATAAAATTCCTCATGCAAGGTTAAACTGCATACAATTCACATGTGTTCAAATGCAGTTGCTAAGTTAGGATTTTTATTACATGACCAGGATGTTCCCTGAAGGTATTCTTCTAACCACAACTTACAATGTTAGAAGTTTCCTATACTGTCAAATAGTATGAACAGAATAGCTGGATGTTAAAATACCCTTATCATTTTGACATTTTTCAACCAATTTAGAGTCTGAGAAATTCACATAGTAACTGACTCTGCTGTTCTTTCACTTCTATGTACATACTGATAGACAGATACATTTTTCTTCCCAAAAGATTGTCTGGCAAAATTTGCTCATGGCTTTCCTTCTTTTCCTTGGTATGGTTCCTTTTTCTGAAATCTGCAGTTCTGCAGCTAAAAATGCACAGATTTTAAGGTGCATAAAATGCAGCATAGAAGTATTTGTCTGGTCAGATTATAATTTTTCTTGTTTAAAGAATTAACTATCTGATCTGTGTTGTTGTAGTCTTCTAGTTTATCTGCTTAGTAAATAAAATTGCAAGGTCACAGAAACCCCATAACAAAGACTACAAAAATAAAGTAGCAAATCTGTTATAAGATTTAAGATGTTTTATTTATTTTTGGAAAAAAGTACTTCCTAGCACTCTTCACTTAAGTATGGAATATCCACCAAGGCTGATACTTGCTTTTGTTAATTTGCTTAAAGATTATGTTCCATTCCCATATAATTAAAAAAAACAAATTGACACAGGATTCTTTGGGCATCAGTCTCCAAATGGTCTTTCACCTTAACTATAAGGTAGCTGGAAGAGGATTCTCTCCAGGAACATTTTTCTCATACTCAGGAATTAGTTCAGGTTGAAGCCTATGTTTCCACAGTTACGAAAGGACCATTCTCATAATCTAATGTGACTCCTTAGCCTAGTCCAATATCAGGTACCTGAGTTACAACATTTTTTCAAGTACTAATCTAATGTGTGGGATGAGAAAGACATAATCTATTGAAATCTTCTGAATAAATCAAAATACAGTAGTAAATCCGGGCTTTTTCATGAATACTTAGTCCCATGTCCAAAGAGTTTGGAGCACCCCACAAGCATAAAGTCCTGTAGCATCAAGATAGCTTAACGTCTTAGGACTTGACCCTGAAAAATTTGTTGATGCAAATTTCCAGTTCCAGTAGTTTGTATCCTGAAAATAAAAGTGTTCAAAAGATACTACTTGGGCTTTCGGTAGTATGTTTTATCAGTTTTGTGAGAAACAGCTAATTTTTGATGGCCTGCCAGAAGACCATCCAAGATTGCACAAAGCGACTTTAAGGTCAAATGTAGAGGCAGAGTAAAAGAAGAAGAAAAAGGAAAAAAATCCCTCAGCATTGAGAAGTGTCCAAATAAAAGTAGTTGATAAAGGTCATAAATCAGACATCACTGTTGCCCTGAAGTCAGCAACTGTCAAAAAAATTTTCCTTAACCAGAAACATGCTCTGCATTTATCAGTACCCTCCATGCATGGGACAAATACATCTCAGGGGAAGGAGCAACCAGAAGCCAGAGAGAGTCCAGCCAGAAGCTGTGAGAAACAGGGTGCAATTTTGCCCATGGAACATACCAAGAATAGTGTTTTCATAGAATGAGAATATCTTGGATTGGAAGCGACCTTTAAGAAAAACTATTTTAAAGCTATCCACTTGGAGCTGCCTGCAGTTTTCCTCATAAAAATTGTTTTATTTTTTAAAATACTAATTTGATATATTAATTTGTCACAGATGTCCTGACACATCCTGTTAAATGGAATTTTTTGTGACTTTAGGAGTAGCAGAGTTTTGTCAAAGATTTGCCCTTCCTATCCCTGATAAAAAAAAAAGGGTCAGCAGTGTGGGGGTGTTTCTGTCTTCTAGAAAATGGAAAGAAATTCTTGGCATAATTTGTCCCAGGGAAGCACGGACCAACCTTTGTGTTGAGACCTAGAATGATGGATAGCCATAGCTATCTTAAATTTGCACTTTTCCTCTTACTTGTAGCTAAGAATTAGCTGAACAAAATGACATCGAGAAGAATGAAACATTGGATCTGAAATATAGAACAAGTGATTTGGCAAAATCATGATGATTTTGTTTGGCCAACTGGGAATCGTAAAGTGGTTTATAGGAACAGGAAGTTTCCAGTGAAAAGTCTGGAGATATTATGTTAACTCTTCAAGCCTCATCTTCCTTCTGTAAGTAGCTCTCTTGCAATATGCTGCCCATTTCTGCTCTTGCAAAGTGCTGCTTCTAGTCCCATGCTTCTTTTAATCTTTTTCTTCAGAGCTTTTAATGCATATATGAGGGTGTCAAGTTAGAGCCTACTTCTTGCTGGCTGTCATCTGAATGAGCTTCACAGATCATTCCTTTTTTTTTTTTTTTTGCACCTGTGAGAAGATTCAAGTGACTACTGACATCCTTTCAACTTGCCTTAGTCTCAACAGGGTTTTCTCTGGTTTCTTCTTAAGTTCAGTGGAGCAAGGAAAGAATGGGAAGCACACTGTGCACTTGAAGTCACAAGACGTGGAAGAGAGGAGGGGAAAATTGTAGGAAGCACACTTCAGAGACGTTAGTACAATGCATGAGAGATACATCCAAATGTTAAAATTGTGTGTAACTGGTGAGCTACT
Source organism: Manacus candei (assembly GCF_025592945.1). Classification (NCBI taxonomy): domain Eukaryota; kingdom Metazoa; phylum Chordata; class Aves; order Passeriformes; family Pipridae; genus Manacus; species Manacus candei. The sequence goes on along the minus strand of NW_026138156.1, from coordinate 2,024,802 downwards.
GCTGCTCTGTTGTCTCTTTCTCATAGCAGTTATGTTCTTTAATCCACGATGCCTTTGAAGCACTGACTGTCCTCTAGGTGACCATTCTACTACACTATCTTCATTGAAGTCCTGACTAGAACTACAGCTCAAGTTTTGCATGAGTACTGTGGAAGTGGAAGCAAGTGCCTGGTCTTTATTTAGATACTAGGAGCAGGGCAGCTTGTAAGCTGTTGAGTAGGGTCAGATTTTCAACAAGAATGGAATACAGAGAAAACTGCATTTTTCCCCCTAGTTACTTATGTCCTTTTCATTATAATCTTGCTTATTTTCAAATAGAAATTGTACTATTGAAGGTCAAAGATAATATCCAGAAGGCATAATTTTGCTATTTAAATAAGACTGCTAAAATAACTTTTCTAATGTTATTGAAAGATGAGGACTCATATTTGCTGTAATCCTATTGACAGCATTTTATTCATATACATTTTCCTTATAATATTGAATTCAGTTTGAAAACATATTTTTTCCAAGTGTAAATGAAGGCAACAGCACTGAAATTCACCATCAAGAAGCTACACTAAATATAATGTATCTCTGAATTCAAAGCCCTTGAGTTATTTAGAAAGACTATTATCACCTTCAGTGTGTTTGGGCCAGGCCCTTTTTCAGTAATTGAAAGTAAATCTCTTTCTGACTTTTCATGTTACTTCATTGGAGTAACAAACAAAATCCTCTCCCTTACCACATAGGAGCCTCCCATTATAACAGAATGGAGCAGTCAGGTAGGATATGGTAACATAACTTACTAGTCTTCAAGTTCAGCAATCATTTATTTATTATGTTCTAAGTATTTACAGAAGCTGTATCTGATTTATATAGATCTCCAAATATACACTCCTTTATGAGATTTTTCCTGGTTGTAAATTCAGTATTCGTCTGATTTTGTTTTCATTTTTAATTTACTACATTCCCCCAAAGGCTTTCCTTTAACTAGTTTGCTTGTTGTAAATTCAGCAGTGATATTCTTTAAATAAACAGAAGCACGAAACATAATTTCCTGGTAACACTGTTTAGAAAATGGATCAGAATAAGGCCCCAAAGCTATTCTGATGATGAATTAATTATAAGATTCCAGGAAAAACACAGCACTGACATTTTACAAGTTTTGGCATGCAGCCTTGTATAATGCTGCACACTTAATAAAGCTGTTTTGATGCTTAGAGTATGAACAAAGACTTAACCCTCTAAGAATCAAAAAGTATTTTGGCATAATGTAAACTGAAATGGTATCCTTCTATACATATTTCTCCATTTAAATTGTGGAAATCTATCTTTATTATGCAAACAGAACAAAAGAATAGCTCTTAAAATGCTAAGCCTATGTTACAGTATCTTGACTGGTCTTTTCTCTTGTGTATAAACTTTCAGAAGCTTTTTCTTTAACAGTAAACACTTTTTGGTCTTTCATCATAAGAATGATCAAGAGAAAAACATACAGTAGTAAATGTTTTTAATGTTTTTGCTCCTTATTATTTCAGTAACAGTTTGTTCCTTTTTTGCTTTACATTTATGCATTTTCAAGTAGTACTTCTGTGTCTTCAGCTGAGCAACTCTCTAATATTTAAAACTTTCAAAATTCCTGTAAAACCAAGGGAAGATATACCTGTTTTATAGTTTGGGAACTGACACAAATATGCCCAAACCTCTAATACTCATATGAATGCAAATCTCATTCCAATTAATAGAAATTAGATCTCTAATACACCCTTCAATGTTTCACCTAAAGAAATAAAGCCACCGTCCGTTCTTGGCAGGAGGAAGAGAAAATGCCAATGAGTTGCTCTGTGGTTTTGTATGCTTGCTTTCTCCTTTCTCTGAAGAGAGCAAGATGGAACAGTCACAGCTATTTTTGTCACCTTTGTTAGTGTAGGAGACATTTATCAAGCTTTCTCGAGTTGTAGGAGCTGCACAGATTTATTAATGTTATGCTTTGCCTAACTTTTGAGAGCAGGAACTGTGATCTACTGGGGTGATTGCTGTGATATGCTGCAGTCGGTTATTGTGTTAATTTGTTTAATATTAGCTTGATTGTCTGTGCTGGATGTGGTGCTTCATAGCCTGAAAACTTTGACCATGCATGGACTGTCAGAGAAATGCTTGTCTCACTGAAGTCTTTGCGAGATGAGGGAGTGGAATCACTTGAGTGTGACTGTCTAACACCTGTCTGATCCTTACTGATACTCAGCATCAGAGGAAAGGGAGCTTTTAGTAGCTCAATACTCTGGTGTTTCTGCATCTACCCTGGCCAAAGAAGTGCCATAGACTGTGAATAATAAAAATGAATTTTCTAAATTGTTTAATAATCTCATAAAATGCAAATGCTGTTATGACAAGGATTTGAATTAGTTCTTGTTTTAATTTGACTACTTTATCCAATTCTGATATTACTTAGCCTTGGGAATTACCTTGATTCTGATGATGTTGATTTTCAATCATAGTGCTTCCTGCACATAAGCAAAATCCTACATTTTATATTGAGTTGTTACAAAAACAATCTGGATAAAGGACCTCTTTGCAGACAAAGACATAAATTATGGTAGCTTGTGCAGAAATTGATATTTTCTTCTCCCTCTTGGACACTGTATAATTTGGGCTGTTGCTCAAGACAAAAATAGTATAAACTCACATAGACCAAGGATGTAGATATGTTTACCTTCTTAGGAATGCCCTGTTTATAATGATATCTCAGAGTTCACTGTGAACTTCTATAGCTCTTTTAACTTATGTTATCTGTAGAGTAGCTTGACAAGAATTGAGTATTTGGCTTCAAAATCTAAATCAGTAATACTATGGTAATTGCAAGTTTTTCTGATGAACCTATTAGGTACAATGTTTCACTAGTATGATGTTGCTTTTCTGATGGTGCTGTAAATAAGAACTGAACAGCTCATTCATCCTGAGAAAATTCTCTTACCCTTCAAGAAGTAAATACAAAAGAATGAGTCTTTTTTCACTTACAGTAGAATTAAATTAGTCTCAAACATCAGTACAAAAAATTCCTTATAATTGTACGCTGTCAAGCTCTCATTAAATATGTAATCCAAATTTCTATTCCATGGGGTTTCAGTCCAACCATTTCATCACCATTACAAGCATTTATTCCAGTGGGTGTTGCATACGCAGACTGTCACATCTTTTTGCTAACTTAACTTCTTCACAGTCCTTTCTATTTTTTTCAAAATCTTCCTATCCATTTCCGTATTTTTCAGTTTCTAACCTTTCTCACTGTTGTTTATCAATAAGCATCAGAAGGAATACTGTTTCCTTATGACCTCAAAGAACAGACAGGTTTTGGTCTCCTACTCATTTTATCAGTCTCAATATTTACATTTTTTTAGTATGCTTAAACACATATACTTCCACACATACCTCCTCTCTCTTTAATGTCATGGTCTTCCTTTTCCCTTCCACATGGTTATCTGATGTGTACTGTCCTTGAACAAGAAGAAAATGGGAATTCAAGAAAATTGGTTAAATGACCAAATTGGTATAACTCTGAATGAGCCACTGCAGTAGCAGCTTAGCTTTGCTGAAGTACCTGTAAGTAAACAGTAGTTTATCCTCTGTTTGCTGAGTGTAAACTCTGAGTACAAGAGTAATGTTGTTATTAGATTAATAAAAAACCCCAAAACTGACTAAACATTTTTTTTTTTAGAAAATTAGTATTGTTGAGAAGATATCAATGTATTTCTTCTCATTAAAAACAATGTTCTCTTGCACTACTGCCAGACAGCTATTAGTTTTAGTAAAGGAATAAAAAAGAAACAGCTCTAGGGGTCTGGGCAGTACATTTATTTCCCAGTCAAGGTTCTCAGCGTGTTCCATTTACACAAGAGAAAACCCTTCAATTATATGATCCTTAATTTACCCAGGAAATTTCATAAGGAAAATGATTAATTACTTTAAGCAATCAGTTTTACAGATAATCACAGTTCTTTATTTAAACTGAAAAGCAAAAGGAGATCTTATGAATAAAACATAAAGGAAAAAAATGAAGAAAAAAAAGCTTTTAGTTTAATAAATATGAGTTCAGCATTGAAATATTTCTTCAAATAGACAAATCTTGTTAAAATTATGCCTCTATTCATATTAACCATTAATATATGAAATATATGGGCTTGGATCATAGGCTTTAGTACAAAGTGTAAGGAAAGTTTCTGTTAAAATGGCCCCTTGCTCCACGTTTCTGCATATTTTTATTCAGTTCATTTGACCCCAACAACCAGAAACACATTACATGTGTATATAGAAAACCAGAACTGAAATACAGAGTAGGGTTCTTGTGCTTAGGCATCCTTGACATGTATTCAGTGACCTCTTGGTTTTTTATACTGTCCAAAACAGCAGTGAGAAAGACTTAAACTTCCCAGGAGAACCACGACCTTAAAGTGAGAGATGTGAGTTACATCCACTGAAGCACATAGCATTTTCTGTAGCTCTCAAACCAGTACCTTTTCCAGAGTTTACATGCTAGAGAAGGCTAACAAAAGCAGGTAGAGGAAGGCCTTAATGCTGCCTACTGCTCAGATTGCTCAAGAACTTTGTATTACGAACACAGCCATAGTAATTTTACTGTGAAAACCCAAGGCACTTATGGTGTTGGATGACAAATAGGCGTGCAGCTTCAGAAGTTCTATTAGTACTTAAGGGCCTACATTCTTCTTCATGTGTAGCCTGAATAACATTTGGGTGAAGTATTCTAGGCACTGGAAGAAAATGAGAAAGACATTCTGCCCGTCTGAAATTCTCACCTTCTGACCATCAGATTCTCATGCTGTCCATGATTTTATCTGATGTGGATGAGTTATTCATCCCATACGGAGTGTATTTGGTATTATTATTACTAGTGAACCTTGTGCGGCCAGGGGAAGAACAAAACAATGTCCTCCTCAGCACTGAAATTCAAATTTTATAATTACTAGTTCTTACTGGAACAGAAGTATAAGAAACACCAGCTCTTCTCTGAGAGGTTGATATTGATACCTGTTTACATAGAATAATACACAGAAAAAAAATAGTTTCAGTTGTATGTAGAGGTGCTGCACAGGGGAAAAGTGGAACAAATGTGCTAGGTTCCGGAAAATAGCATTCAGAGCTACCCAGATTGTGTTTGTGAGCCTTAGATTGAACACACGGGGCTCTTCTTTTTAGGAGATAACAGAAAGGAATAGAGATACTTACTCTGGTAGACGGTGTTGCCATTCTGCTTCAGTGGTGTCCTGCATTCTGAATGTCTTGTTAAAGCAGTCAAGTTTCAGCTGAGAGGAATCTCACTTGCGGTATGGGCATTTGTCATCCTGCAGCTCTGATATACAGATAATGTTTTACTGGTTTTTAAAATTTTCATCTACAGTGCAGTTGCATCAATTGATGGGATTTCTTTCGAAAACTGTGGACTCCTAGCATTTTTTCTTTTAGTAAGAATTGATTATTCTTCTAGTTTTGCTAGAAGGAGATGTAATGTTTAAAACCTTTCTTATCAGAATGGGTATCTCCTCTGAGGAATAGTTTCATTTTCTGTTTTTGTATTGACTCAGACCCTTAGGATAACATATCTATTTGGAGCTACAGCTTGAGTGGGTTCGTAGGCTCAATTTAAACGTCAGATTTGAGTGATGGCGTATGACAATGAAGAGACTGGCAAAAAAAAAATTGTCTGAAAGCTATTAAATTTCTTGCAGTGATAATTGCCTTAGTCCTTAAAAGAGAAGGAAAACTAGCTGCATTAGCTTAAAAGACAAAAAAAGAAAAAAGGCCTCTCCCACCTCTATTCCATTATTTACGCAAATTTTGCACCTATCCATTACTCTTTCCATCAGTGAACGTATGTTAAAAGAGTGTGTGCTATTGACTATTAACTTCACAGTCACTATACCTAGTAGTCCTCGGTTTTTTTCAGTCCTTACAGAACACATTTGGTCACTCAGTGCTCTCTCTTCTTTCTAGTTTGAGAAATCCTTTTCAAATGCTAGAGAAGAAAAAAGCGCTTGGTGAGTTAATACTCCTCTTGCTTCTAAGGGAAAGAAGTGTGTTACTTTGCAAGAAGTGGTCTGCAAACAAGTTTTTGATGGGAACTCTTTCAGTATTTGCCCTGCTTGTCCTTCAGTCTCCCTGTGATCTTGAGTCTAATCATCTTTTCATTTTGTTGCCAGCACGAGTCCCTGTCTTGTCACAGATCTGCAGAAGAGCTGAGACTGGATGCATGCAAGGCTCTGTCCAGGTGTCTGAAGACCTCATCTGCCTTTTCGTCCTGATGAGGCAATCAGTACCAGACATGTGCAGCATATCTCCCATGTATCCTGTCTTCCTGTGTTCTCCAAGGATGTGGTGTGGTAACTTGAGTCTTGGCTCACCAAAGCCTGATTCATGTCAGCTTCAACCAGCCGAGTTCTTCAGAAACGCCTCTGCTCCATCTGAAATATGTGCCCTGTGCCCTTACTCTCCCATCACTGCCTTAAGCATTGCCTCATTTAGACCAAGGGTTTTGCAAGTCCCATTTCTACCTAGAGAGATGCTCACAAAGCAAAGGGTATATCATACTACAGTGGATGTAATTCACTGTGAGTCAGAATATGATGGGTTTGGGATGAGAAGTGTGAAGCTTAATGCTTCTACATGATCTCTTTTTACTGAGTTCTTGTTTTAATTTTTGTTATTGGTGCTTTAAAACTTTGCTTTATATTTAATTTAAAAAAAAACCCCAGGAATGACTCCTAATGATTTTTGTAACTCATCACTACTTTATGCTGCTAAAAACAAAACAAGATGCTAGACAGCATAGATTTAAAATTTCTGTTTTCTCTTCTACTAACGTGCTTTTTGTTGATGGAGAAAAGGAGATGAAAAATATAAAGGCTTGTATACTACCACTTTAATTTAGAGAACATACATCCATACAGCCTGAAACTACAGTCTGAGACACAGTTTTGTATGCTTTATGCATTAACACTCCACCTGCTCTTCATGGAAGAAAAGGTTATAGGAGGCTTTTTCTGTAGCAGCAATCTTTTTGAACAAAACAAAACATACATGGAGACCCATTATTAAGTTCAACAAATTTTTTTTTCTGCTGCTGAAAAAAACTGCCATAGAAAGTCTTTAGGGAGAAAAGTAGTGTAATGTAAATGTGCCAGGGGCTCTTCAAATGACCCTAAAACAATTGTCATATTAAATGTACAAATCTGGCTCTTTTGTGATGCTGAAGTCCCAAAGGATCTTCTGAAAAGTCATATCCAAGTGAGTCCATTGTAAGAATATATATGACCCTATATGTCAAATTAGAATAGCAGAGGAAGTATTGTTATTTTTGTTATTTTATTATTTTTGAATACCAGAACTGAGGAGTTACCAATTCCTGTGTCAGAATATGTGAATAACACTGTATACATGACATTAGGCATTTCATTAGCAGCAAAATCTCAGTTGTAGCTGATGTATAATAGTTTCTGAAAGTTTTATTTGTTGTAGCTTGCATGAGGCGATCACTATTCTGGCTTCCAAAGGTAACAAGGATGGTAACAGACAGACTATCATGGTTGGGGAACAGTAGGTGACCACATTTATCATGTTCTGCTGTGAAAACAGAGACATGAGATTATGTGTCTAAAAAGGGAATGATCAATAAAGACTTTTCTTAGGATGTTTTGACAACTGGCTAAGTGTTGTGAAATATGAGCAGACATAGAAGAACAAATTAGGGATGCATTGGGAGTTGGAACTGTTGATAAGGAACTGTCTTAAGGTCCAGAATACAGATAGCAGAGGTAGCTGTTAATATAGCTTGTCACACCGAGCAAGCAAAATACTGAGCCAGAGTGGATGTGAGGGTGGACACGTTCATTCACAGTCCAAAAAAAAAAGGAAAAAATTAAAAGGAAGAAAAATATAGTGTTATAACAAGAAAATGGAGGTAACAGTGCAGTGTTTCAGCATAAAAAACAAATGTGTTTTTATCCACACAGCGGAAAGGAGGAAAAGTCCAGTGTACAGCAGAACATGCAGTAAGCAAGTTGTCTGTCAAAGTACAATTTAAAAAGGGCATTTCAGAGTGTTCAATTGTATATTAAGAATTGCATGAGACTACAGCAGCATGCTGGGCTACAAAACACCGAGATTAAAATTATGGTGCTGTAACTCCATTTGCCTTCAGTGGACCTATGATAGTTTACGCAGTCTGCAGTCTGACATTTTACGTGGTGGTGTGAAACCTACACCAGAATTTCCAACAGCTTTATAGAAACACACATTTTACCAGTCTTGTTCTTGTGTCCCTCATATAAATATACTTTTCATAGAACTCTAAAAAAAAGGTGAGTTACACAATTAATCACTGTTACCTCAGCAGCACCAGATATTTAGGAGCTTCCTTATTTGACTTTTAAAGTTTCTTAATAAAAAGGTACGTGTTTTGACAAAATTTGTATTGCTGGTCATTGACCTTATTCACCTTTCTACTGTTTACACTTAAATTGCTATTTTGAAGTAAAGAAAAATAACATTTCAAGCATGGAAACTATTGCCGTTTTTCTCCATTACACTGTGGATTACACACACTCAGTGTGTGAGTTATAAAGCAAATAATTATACAATTTATATTCTTTCTGGGTCCAAATTAGCAGGTGCTTTGAGGTAAAACACAGATAACTCTCCTATAACCAGACTGATGTTGCAAACAAGATAGCTAAAAAGTGCCTGCAGTTATTTTCAAATGAATTTGTATTAGAATAGTGTCCAATATTCTTTATTACATGGTGCAAACAATCAGAGTAAATGGAAAGCAATGAGTTTTTTATTCTCCATAACCTTGTTCAAATGTTCTAGGTAATGTTATTTATATTTATTTTTTGTTTTATAAAAATTAATTTTGAGAATGATATATCAAACTGCTTATAAGCTTTTCTTTCGTAACAGAGTTAGTCCACATTTTAAAAGTAGAGGACTATGTATGGTGAGGTCTTTTAGCTCTGAGCCCTTTTTGTGGGCCCTATGATCAGTCAAATTTTATTGAACATTATTCACGTCATATAGACTATATCTATAATTACCTACTTGATTGCATTTACAAGTTCCCAAGATACAAGTCAACCACTCATATTGTGTTCTCAGTTTCATTTCCAAAATGGGAATGGGACTGTTTATTCTCTTAGGGTCTTTTTTTCCTGTATGACTGAATCATGATCAAGCTGAACAGTTGGTTTGAAAACAGAGATTCGGTAATTATTTTGACCAGTATAATAACTGTAATTTTAAACTTAATTGCTTTAGAAACTTTACTATACAAACCATAGCTTTTATATGATGAAAAGACATGGATAATTTTTCCATGTGTGTGTGTATTTAATTTTCCACACAAGACCTATTGATTCATTCAAGGTATGTTGCTTTATCCCTTTCATTTTACTTGGTTCAAACTACACCTGGGAGAAAGCGTGGTTTCTCCAAATCTGTGAATGAGTGAATTAGATGCTTACCAAATATAATATTAAATTAAACTCAGCATGAAATATATTGAAAATGTCAACATTTGCTACCTGAAATTGAAAGACGTTAATTAAAATCAGATTAGATGTGAGTGTATTATACTGTCGGCTCTACATAAAATTATTTTTAAAAAGCAGTTGGAGTATTTGGTGTGTCTAGATTACTCTAGTTCAAAGTAAAAATAATTTAGACAGATCTTCCTCAAGAATTTCAAGAACAGGAGAGCATAGGAGCTTCTCTCTGAAAGTGATAATAATACCTTTTAGCAAAAAAGAGTTACACTCTCCCCATTTGGGTGATTATGTGAGGGATGCTAACCGTCTTCATGCCGTCCACATTATTTGATCTTACTGGTAAAAGGGGTTTGGCTTCACTAAGGACAGGGGAATAGAATAAAAACTATTTTAGTAGCTCCTGAAGTATTTCTGTGTGAGTTAACCTGGAACCAGAGACAGTTTTTCACAGTTTCTGATAGCATCTGCTGCTTTTCTTCATTTGCTACTGACAGTGCATCACTGTTCTTTGGTTCACTGATTTTTTTTTCTTTTTCTTTGGGTTTTTAAGTACTTCTGTCTTTGAATAAAAGCATGGCATTTTTTGAAATATATCTGATTAGTCAGTATTTATCATACAGTGTTTACCTGAAGACCACCAGTTCTTTGCACAGCTGCCTGCCCTGTTCCTTCAAATTTGCTTTTGTCCAGCAGCAACGGGAGATAGTTTGTGCTCTTTCTGCAAACTTTTGATAAATCTTTTTAACAATCTAGCACACTCAATATCAGTATTTTCTCCCAGTTTTATAGAGGATTTTTTTTTTAGAAAATGATAAAAAAAGAAATTTAACTTGTCTTAAGTTACATGCAATTCCATGACCAATCTGCTGCCCAGAATTCTTCCTTCTTGTGTATCTTCAGTGTTGTTTCATGGTCTAATTCATGTTTGAGGAAGATAAGGAAAGGCAGAGGAATGAGAAGGAAAATCATTGCTTGTATAATGAAGCCTTGGTATATTGGAAAAAAAATGAGACATCTTGTTTGGTGTAGTTCCCATGTTGTACAGCACATAAATATGTATTAGGTAAAAGCATAAGCTAAATACAAAAAATATATAATCTCATTGTTTGATTCATTAATTTCTATATGTTTTGGAAATAACAATGGTATCAGTGACATCACATCAGAAATAGGCTAGAAACATTAAACATCCTTAATAGGCAGATGTAAGACTGAGAGGAAAGCTCATAAAGGTAGAAAATATATATTATAAAAGAAAAAGTCTCATTCTTCAAGGGAAGAAAATGAAGCCCAAAATCAGAATGATTTTTATTTATAATACTGTCTATTCTTTTCCCTTGCTACTGCTTTGCCACAAAGTAAGTGTGCTGAAAATGAAATTAACTCTGACATACCCTTTGTATCATCTAAGTACAAGTTGATGTGACATAGCCAATAGAATCAATTGAATCAATAGTCTTTTTAAAAAAGCACTGAAGAAAACCAAGAAGCTGAATTATGAAAAAGAGTATCAGCATTGAAGAATAAAGCCTGTTTCTGATTGAAGTCCAAAAAGGTTTCATTATGTGTTTCATCTGCTTATTTTGCAGATGTGTATTTAATTTATGTTCACTATGAAGGATATTCTAATTTCTATAGGATATTCTAATTCTATTTCACTTTTGAGGCAGAGAATTTATAGTAAAAGCAGCTGGAGTTCACACTGAGATGCTGCAGTGATTGGCAGCAGCACAAACTACAAATATGTGTAAGACAACCATTCCTTATCCTCTCCTGGTCTGTTAAAGTCTTGCAAGCTATTTTATCATCTCATTCTGCTGCTCACAAGCATCTTGTGTGAAGCAACCATGCCAAAATGAAAGCAAAAATGTAGGTTGTAAAATGTGTACATAACATCATGGTATTTTTCCTAGCTAGTTCATCTAGCAGCAGAAAAACACCCTTGGACTGTCTAGTCAAAAAGGAATAGGTAGAAAGAAACATTGTCTCAGAATTCAATAGTCTAAGTTACATTACCCTACTTAAAAAATAGTTTTTCAATATTTTTTTTCTGGACCTAATTTGGCTATGTTTTCACACATATGTAATGACTATATAGTTTCTAAAGTGTAATTGTTTCACTATCCACACTTTCTGTAAAATTACTCCTTAATCTTACTCTTCTTCTCACCTCAGTTGACCCATTTTTCTACAATTACTTTCTTTTAGATAAGATCTGTTTCAGTGCAGAGGAAAACTACTGCTATAGGTAGTCTAATAATCATAATCCTTAGTATGTTTGCTATGTTTTTCTGTATTTTAGCAGTAAGGTTGTTTGTAGTCCTTCAAAAATATGATTTGTTTTAGAAAGTTGATGTATTTCAGGAAAGTGGAAATGAACAGAAGTCCTTCTTATTAATCCCTTTTTAAAGTCTGATCTCCTTGTTATTTTTTTGTACAGTCTAGCTGAAAATATTGTGCCATTTTGACAATAAAACAAAGGACATTTTCATAATTGTTTAAAGTGTTTAATAATTCTTGCCTTCTCCAAGAAATTAAGATGATCTGACTTGGGCTGAAGAAGAGATTGAGTGTTTTGTTATTCCAAGTGACGGTACAGTTGTCCCTTGCAGAGAGCCAGGCAGAGTGGTCAAAGAAGGAAGCAAGCTAAAAGCTGCTCTGCTCACAACTGCTACATGACTGCTCTCAGTGGATGTGGGTTTTTTTCCTTGTCTTTTATACCGCTTCTTGTTTCCTTTTAAAGTTTTTTATGTGCAATGTCCGAAACAAAGCAAAATATACATTAAGGTTGCATTAAATGTATAGGAAGTCTTATCATTTTATTTGTGGGTGGAAAACAAGCAAAATACCCTAAACATCCAGTAGCACTCATGGTTGCTTTTTCATATATGCTGAAGAAACCTTTAATTGTAACAGGAGACCCAGAGACAATGACAACAAGCACTTGATGTCTGTTATTATTAAGGTCTAGCTGTAACCCATCCATCTGTTAATCTTCTTGTGTGTGCCACAGTAGGTTATTTGTAATTGAAGGCTGAGTCAAAAACAAAAAAAGAGTTTCCTTCTTTGTAATAACCTTCCATGACCACAGAATTATCTATTTATTATTGTCTTCTATTTTTTGAAAATGAGAGGTTTTGAACATGTATGTGACCTTTCATTTAGAGAAACAGCCTTGTACTTCCAATGGATTTTTGCACTTAGGGGTCCTAAGAGAATTTGATTGAAATGAAACCTCATGTTTAATGTCTGTAAGATGCATCCTTTAAAATTTGTTTTAGTAACTCTTAAAGAAATGTGTCTTAGGCATCTGAAGAGGGGAAAGAACCAAACAAAACAAGTCATGAGAAACAAGCCACAATCTTTCAACATATTTTGCATCACATTCAAGCAGATGTTTGGCCTTAAGACATGTAAAGCAGATGGATCTGATCCTCTCTTGATCTCCCCGCAATTTGATCTGGGGAGATGAGAGAAGCTGAGCAGGAAATTAGCTGAATATGGAAACTAGATAAGCAAATGCAAAGTGCTGTAGAATATTGTAATATGTATATCTAAGATTAAATATTTTCACCCAATTTTATAAAGTCTACTAAACCACAGATACGATAACAGCTTGTATCTAAATGGCTGTGATAACCCTATCAGGATATAATAAGAACAATTCTATTGAGGAATGAGGTTTTCTTTAATTTACAAATTTAATTTTACAAATTTAAGACTATAGTCTAGTTTTAGACTAGACTGAAGAAGTCTTTTCTTCTGTGTTACTGTATATTGGATATGTTATTTAATTGAAATATGTTCTTCATTAACTTAACTAAAAGCAACTGTAGTAAACAGTCAGTTGAACCTAACAGCTGGTTTGAAGATCCAGGGCAAAATCTGAAACATCTTAATTAATTCTCTCAATGTAATTGCTACAGTACCTTAAAGTTGTACTTTCTACATTAGACGCCACTGTTGGGGGTAAGAACAAAGATTTTTTCCCTCCTTCTTTCAACTTTCAAATGATATAATAAAAAAGATCAAAATAAATATTTTTTTCCCTTAGATAATAATTTTTGACAACTAATTGTCATTTGAGATTATCAAAATATTTTTAAGACAACTTCTGGTGTATATTTTATTTATGTAATAGAAACAATAGAGAAACCTGGAAGACAAATTAAAAGCACTATAGAAGGTGAGAAGAGAATTGCCTTTTTTTGGAGCAAGAGCCAAGAACGGCACACAGACCATGAAAGTTGCCAGCAGAGCCCATCTGTTAAGCAACAGAGTAAATCAGATACTGCAAGTTTCCAGTGATTGCAGGAAAAGCAAACACTGAGAAGAGGCAAATAAAGGCAGGAAGGTCATTTTGACCTCAAAGGTCTAACAGAGCTTCTTTTCTTTATAACCTGCTCTTAAGTTGGTTCTTTCCTGCACAGGACTGTGATTGATCAGTCTACTTAAAATGGACCCAGTCTTTGTGTCCCTGGCTGTGTCTGAAACTTCAAGGACAATATCTTCGTGGATGCAACCCTTTGTTGGAGGATGGTTTATGACAGATTTTACTGTCTGGGATTTTCTGAATACTTGTTCACATGCACAGATGCTCCCTTGGTACTCTGAGGAGCTAGAAACTTTGGGTCTTTAGTTCACTTATTTGGACAGAATTTTTTTTAAAAAAGAATAGAAATTCAGTCTTGAGAACAGACACCTTACTTCATACACATAAAGTGAGAGATCTTTGAAAGGTAGAAGTCCTGAGGGAATATTTTTTCCTAGCAAACCCATTCTTATTAATATAGTCTCTGTCCCTTTCAGATCCTGCATTTACAATAAGCATTTATGTGAGTGATGACTGAAGACTCCAATATTTGTTTGGCTTTTCTGTGTGTGTCAGGTACATTGTCTCTATCATTCAGTTGCTTTAACAGAGTAAGACCTCTATAAAATATTGTGCAGGAGAGGTGTTGCTGCATCCTACAGCGCTGCATTGCTTCAGTACTTCTTCTTAACTTTGATGTGACTCCAACTACTTCGGTACATTTTAAGGTAATAAATGTTCTTTCTAGAGTAAAACAGCACACTGGGGTCCTGTTCTTTTATTCTGACACCACTTATCCACAACACACACATTCAATGTCAAAAGCACACAAGAATTTGCATTGTCAAGACTTTACTATTGGACTTCATAAGCTTTTCCTGCACTTTAGGCTGTTAATTGTCATGAAGAGTTGTAGTACAACAAATAATTTATTTAAAAAAAAAAAAAAAAAGAGAAAAATCAGCCACAGTGAAGAGCTCAGCAAAAAATTTCAGTGCAGAAAAGAGAGTCAACTGAAACTAATAAATGTATAATTCCCCCAATGCATTGCATATCTGAGCCTCAAGAAATCTTGGAGCTACTTTTAGAATTAGATTCCTTATCTTAATACCTACCAAATTTCAAAAGCTATATTACTGCCTTTTGTATGAAAAACAGTAACAAGGAAAAAAATATCATGTGTATGTGGTCTCCCCAATGGAGAAAAAAGTAATAATATGGTAGAGCCCTTTTCTATTGAATTGTCTGACACAGTAAATGTTTCTAAAACCCTGGATACCTTTATTTAACTTTTTGCTACCTTTCAACAGAAAAGAAATTTCTATTGCAGATTATGAACAATAATTTTACAAATCCTACTCTAAAGTACATATAATTCTATGCATTCATAACCTTCTAATTCTCTTTGAAAATTTAATTCTGTAGTTCACAACTGCATCAAGCAAAACATAAAAGTAAAAATGTGTGTATATATATATATGTATATATATCTCTACAATGAAGCATGCAACTGTAGTTTTCACTGCAAATGTGTGGATTTTTTTTTTTTTTTTATGGCATGTTTTTCTCTTTTCATCATAAACTGTGCTGACACATACTTGCCCTGGACCAGCTTCTCAGAAAATGGTGACCAGAAAAATGCAGTTGGTGCAGCTGGAATGTAATGTCTGTAATTTATTCTGGTGTTACTAAATCATAGTTGAGGAAAGCTGTCCTGCAGAGAAATTTAGAATGAAACTAATATTTGTTCATACCTTGAAAACATGACCAGCTTTTTACAGAAATAACAAAGCTGTTGTTCATTCAGTCAATTAAATTATTGGAAAGAGTGTAGTCCATGAACACTTTGTGAAACCCAATTGTCTAGTTTCAACCTGGCTAGTGGGACCACAGATGTCAAAGCTCAGTTCTACATCTCTCTGGCACATTTATTTTTATCTATGTTGAGAGTCTAAAGCGTGGAGTAGAGTGTAGTTATCAAGTGTCTGGCAAAATACTGACTATCTTTACCTTTCTTTTGCTTTTTGTATAAAAAGTGGAAGACTTAGCTCACAAAGCATGTATCAGTTCCACACTGCTTATGTGCCCTGAGAACACTGATATCAAATACTGAAGTAATATTAAAGAAATGTCATGATGCCACACCGCCAATTTCTGCCCTAAGGGCATCTTGTTTTGTGAGGATTTATTATTCAGTAAATGCACAATATAAATGTACAATATCAAGTATCTTATAATTTGAAATCAGAGAGAGCAGAAATCCCTGTACTCACCATGCTTGTCGTGGTTCCCCATTCTAGAAGTTTACAGTTCAATGTACCTACCATTTATTTCTCTATCTATGAAGTTAATTTTCAGCTGTTTTCTAGGAATGTGTACACAGTATAAATTTAGAAAATTGCTACTGAAATGAGATTCAAGCTCATACAGTTTATTAACCTTATTATTTAGATATTTGTAAGAAAATTAGAAATTGTCTCAACCTAGATGATCTGGAGCAGCTGCTTGTATGTTCTGGCACCAGTAAAAGCTAGAAGTTGTATAAGTTTATGGGAAAAAGACTTGAGTAAATGAAAGGTGAAATTAAAAGAGTATTATTTATACTGTATCCACTATATTGAAGTGTATAAAGCTGGATTAGCTGTGTGTGTTACCAGTCTCTGTTCATATTGTTTGACATTTTGTTAGAAAATGCTTTTTCAGAGTCTTAAATCACTAAAGTAATCATTTAATGATGAGATATTGAAGGATATTTTAGAAAAAAAGATAAATATTAAAAACCTTTTCAGTAAGCATAAGGATTTCCAAATTTTTCATAGCGTTGAAAAAGTTTCTGTTAAACAATAATTTTAATTAAAATGCACTGCAGTCAAATGAGAAAAGCCATATACATATATGTGCATTTAAAATATGAATTAAAATATATACTTTAAAATGAACCTAGAAAAGGCAAATATTCACTCATCTAAAATATTTAGAAGAATAAAAATGAATGTCTGTGAAGATTTTTTAAGCAGTCTTTCTTTCACAGGTAGTTTTTGGGCATTTGCTGAAAAAGTAAAGATAGGAGGAAAAACTGAACAATGCAGCTTTCCTCTCTCTTTTCTAGGAACATTTTTTCCTGTATAGAAATATCCAACTCTTTTATGAGGTTCCAGTGGCTTCTCTGACAGAGACTTCTCCTGGAGTGAAAGGTATAGCTCTCATCTCTATCTATGCGGAAAATTCAAATAAAATTTCCTGATCAGCTGTCACTCTGCATCTCTCATTCCCGAGCACTGAGAATCCTTTCAGAAGATGGAGCACAGTGTGTGGTTTTGGGGGATGCACTTTGTAAACTCTGTGACAACAAATTGAAGGGGTTAAGTACAGCTATAAATAATTCTACATTGTAAATAAAATTGTCTGAAGTGTCCAAGGCATGCATGCAGATGCTTGTATGGTAACAGACATGACTCAGGCCTATCACATATGGTTACAAGTTCTTCCTTGCACTAAGGGATCTCCAAAGAGAATCCCTTCGAATGCTGCTGGTTCTGCCTGTTGTTTTGCAGTGATTGCAAACAGGACCTGTGTGCATGCCCAGCCTCCTACTCTGAATAGCACCCATTTCAGTACTGCTCTGGCTCATGAAATCAGACTGAACTGCAGACCTGAAGTGCCCAGCATGATGTGCTCCCTGCCTTGGCTTGGGTTCACGCTTCTGAACATGACACCAATAATAGCAGTCCCGTCAGGGTGTTTGCCCTTACCGGTTTCTGAGAAACCCCCAATAATTTAGGAATTGGTTTTCTTTTCATGGCTGATTTCATGGCAAAAAACCCTTATCCTGGAGTAAGATTTATGCAGAGTGATGCCTTCACCACCTAAGAATTTTTGCATGTATTAGAACCAATCTTGAAGAAAAGACTGCAAAATAATGCATATCACTCATAACGATAACACCTTTAGGCATAAATGTCCAGAGGAAAAAGCTAATCATTAAATCCCCAAAATACTTTCTCACTTTACAATACATCTAACAAATATATGTGCTTGTACTTGATTATCTGTCTGTGGCTTTTATTTACCTATTAAAATTAAAAGCAGGATAGCTTTCAGTAGTAGCTCAGATTTTATAATACACTAGATTTTACATCAGAACAGTTCTGTATTCTGAATCACATCCTCATGCTTTCTCAGTCCAAGCAGTTCTACTTGAGGGCATGAAGGCGATCAGCTTTTGTCTTCCTAGTGCATAAGATTGATCAAAGTAAACCATTAATCAAATAGATATGCAAATTAGAAATAATAATATGAGGTGTTAGATAACCCAATCTGCATGCAATAGCAGCTTGATCTCTCAGGAAATTAAAATAATTTAACAAAAAGTCCATATTTAACAGACTGCATGGTGGAATTAAGAATGAAAATCTAGCCTATTAATCATGCAAGAAATTGCAATTAAATTGTATTTGTTAATTTCATAGTGAAGAGTTTTTAAATTAAAGCATTAACCATTTCCTTGAAGCTTTACTTCAGGCAATTATAAGTCAGAAGTGAGTTAAATGCAGTTTTTAGGGATTTAAAAACCATTTTCTAGACAATATATTTAATTTCCAATAAATACTTCCTTCAGAAAAAAAAAAAAAAGGGGGCACAGACCTCGAATTATGTGTTGATTTGTCTCTCCCAATATTTTTCTCTTGGTTCCTTTGTTTATTTGTATCTCATCTATCCAAGCCTGTCTTTGCGAGCGAAGATTTGGGAAAGGTCATTACCCTTCGAGCCTGTGCAGTGGATTTTTTAGGTGAGACACAGTGTGCACTGAACTGAGCCCACCCTTTAATCCTGAGGTTCATCTGCCGGGGCCGAGCGAGCTCGGACAGTGGCAGTGAGGTCCTCAGGACGTAGGTTTGTTTAGAGTGACCTTCTCTTAGATGGATGGCCTTACAGGGCTGACGAGCTCCATCTGCCCGGAGGGGTTCCCTGACTGGGAATTGAACCGGGGCTGTGGCGGTGAGAGTGCCGCATCCTAACCACTAGACCACCAGGGGGCCCCTCTATCTGAGCAATATGGTGGTTTTGTCTTTCATTTCAAATGAAGAAAAATTAGGCTTTTTCCAGATTTTTGTTCTTCTGTGATGAAAGTAATTGATTTTTCTACGTTTATTTTGAAAAAAGATGTTTAACATATGAATGTAAAACCATGAAGGATACTGTATTTGTAAAGGTGAGTGGTCCTCTGGAACTAGTCTTACTAGTTCCTCTACATTTTTGAGGTATAAATATTACTTTTA
Source organism: Manacus candei (assembly GCF_025592945.1). Taxonomy (NCBI): domain Eukaryota; kingdom Metazoa; phylum Chordata; class Aves; order Passeriformes; family Pipridae; genus Manacus; species Manacus candei. The sequence continues at coordinate 2,005,675 of NW_026138156.1, read as the reverse complement.
AAATTTACCATTACAACATGAACATTGCAAATGTAATATGAAAAGTATCCTAAATTACATTTTGGCTCTGAATAAAAAGTGAAAGAAAAATTGTAAAATAAGCATTTATTCTCAGTATTTCTGTTGAAACATTCAATGTTATCATTGTCATCAAGTAGGTCACTTTTAGTCTTTAGGGAGTGCTGTGAAAGTGCATCCGTACTAACTGGAGATAAGATTAGACAGATATGACCTCAGAGGTTTAAATTCATGGTGAGGGATTAAGTTAATGAATGATCTCCAAAGAACATTTTTATACTTTAAACTTATTGATCAGACAATATACTCCTTATGAGTCAGCGAATTCATACTTTACATACTTTATCTGCCTTGAAATTATGAATCTAGTCTAAGGAACACATGATTTAGATAATACCTCATGGGAAAGATTCTTTTCCCTTACACCTTTATTTCAGGGTGCGAGAAATTGTTTCTGTGAAGTGCTCCTGTCTCTTTTCTGTGAGAAGAGAGCCTATGAATGAAAAGGTACTCAAGTTTCTAGATAGCAGAAAGTAGATGAACTGACTTTCTCCTTTAAGAAACCTTTGAAAGCATAAAAAAAGTATTTTCAATACCAGAATCTGACCCAATTTCTGTATTAATTTCAGGTTTACCTATGATTGTCTCCAGTTTTACTTCAAATAATTTCAGTTACACCTTGAAAACACATACAGATTCATCATACTAATGGAACCTTATGGGAATAAAAAATCTCATCAAATTTCAGTAGTAAGGTACTTCGCTAGGAAATCGAATTTTAATATAGTGTATGAAGTTGTAGTCTTACATAAATGTAATTAGTGTAACTTCATGACTATCTTATGAGAGTCTGCTCTAGTTGCCTTCTAAAACAGTTGCCAAACCTTTACAATTTTTATCAGTTATAGTATTAGGAAGTTCAAGTAATTTTATTATTTGTGTAATAAAATATATTTTTTCCATTCTATCCATCATGTTATTTTAAAACATGGTGATTCTTTTTTTAATTTGCTTTTTTCTAATGGCAAGTGTTACTATTGTAGAAATCTCAGAGCTCTAATTTCATACTTAGGAAATAGAACTGAGTTAGAACATGCATTTTTAATGTAGACTGTTTTGAAAACTACCCCTTACTTTCCTTCTTACAATACTCTTCAATGAGATTTGATTCAGAGCAACTGTTTATTACTAAGTGATTCCTTGTTTTACTAATGGAATGTGAAGATTAGGTTTCATAACATCCTCAAATATCTTCTGGATTCTGTTTAAGGAGTATTCCCAATTTTCTCAGAACCAAGATAATTTACACATTTTTGTTATGTTAATAGGAGTGCAACATTATGCATTGTGTCCTTTATCCTGGTGGATTTTGTTCCATCCATTTTCCTTCTGTTTCTAATCTGATAACAAGAGTATATTAAAAACATCTGTCCTTGTGTTACAAGTATTTGTTATTTGTAGGAGATAGGAAATAGAAATATGAAATTAATTTTCATTATGAATTGTACTTGCCCTCAGAAGAAGTTGCTAGAGATTGCGTATTTTTCTGTTTCAGAGTAAGAAATGAGATTATATCATATTACATTGATTAGAAATTCACTGTTAATGTGAAAGTTGTACTTGGAAAAAAGCACTCAGTGTTTGATTTCCTGCATTGAAAGAGTTAGGATTTCTCTGGCTCTCTGAAGGCAAGTGCAGTCAGGATTTCAATCAACTTTAGCATATATGACAATTGAAGTGTGTAACGAGTTATATGAAACAACTCAGACAATGGTTTGCTTTACGGGATTAAATTTATGCATCAGTTATATTTGAATGTGTCTAAAATCTTTTGACATCAAAGAAGTTAAAACAAGTTTAGGTAAGCCAATATAAAGGTTGTTTTGATCAAAATGATGAGTGTCTTCTTTTTTGTGCTGTTTGTTTGCAAAGATTAATATCAAATGGGTTTCTGTTGTTATAACATTTGGGAAACTTATTCAAGGCAGAAATAAGCCTAATAGCACCTGTTCTAAAGGCTTTTGTGGTAGTCAAACTTCACAACTCTCCTCAAAAAACTTGCTCAGAGTGTTTCTGAATTGCGAGGGATTTTTAATTGTAATGAAGTAATTTAAGATCAAAGAGGACTGATGATGAGATTTAGAAGATTGTTGCAGTTTTCAAGTTTTCCTTCATTTGGGGTTCAATTTTGGTTTAGTTTATGGGTTTGGGGTTTTTTTCGTTCTTGAATCCTATGGCTGCTTTTCTTGACATCCTAATGGTAAACTCGCTGCATTTATCCTATGGGCTTTTTTTCTGGTTTCTTCATTTTGTTTTATTTTCCTGCAGAAGGAAATATGTAAGAATGGTTAGCTCATACTTGTCATTCTTTAAGTCATTACAGGTTTCTTGAAATGGAGTTATGGACTGTGGGGAATAAACTGAACTTTAACTCTTTTGTAGGGAGAACATGAGACCTTTTTTTCTAGCAAAAAGAATTCATTATCTCTCTCCTTCCTAAGACTTTGATTTCCTTATAGAATTTGTATTCTGTGGCAGCAGAGCCATGTGAATACTTTTCTTACTCAAGTAGTCATGAAAGTCAAGTTGTTTTTTTTCTCCCAAGAAGTTTGTTATGCTCAGCTGGTCTGTTTCCAGTAAAGCCTTTTTGTCTAAGAGTTAAATTTTGTCACTGTTATTTAACTCTAAGAGATAATTCAGAATGCATCAAACCCAAAAATATTGAAGTGGTAGAAATTACAACTATGCTGCCTGATTGACAGTGCACATTCTAGCACTAAAATGCTCTAAAATAAAAAATTATCTAGGCCTCTACATTACATGATTTAATAGTTTATTTCTTGGAATTTTGCAATAAGTTTTAATCCCTTCATGCACACCATGATACAACAGGAATGATATCTTAGAAATCCTGCCATACAAATCTTTAATTCATACTAGTGATGCTGGTCATACTGCTGTGCTGTCCTGGGAAATGGCTTTGATTAGATATAGCAAAGGTTTCCCAAACTTCTATAATAACCACCATCATGAAAAATGTCTGTTAATATGGAAATAATCATATTCTAATATTGGTCTAAACTATAATCTTCCTGTGAAATCTAAGGCAAGTAGTGGAAAGAAGAGACTAGAAAATAATGTAGATTCTTGATTACAATAAGTAAATCTTTTTGTTCTCTTTGAGCAGCTTTTATACCAAAACATTTTCATTGTAAAGGCTGGTACACTTAGAATATTTACTCCCTGTTAGCCAGTTGCAAATCAGAATCTGAACTTACCCTAATACACAATCTAATTAAATGTGGCCAGAGGACCTCAGTGTCCATTTTATTCTGCATGCAAGTGTACTGATTGTATACTGCTGTGGGATAGTAAAAGACACTAGTCAATCTAATTTCCATTTGAAGTCAATCATTTATGAAGTCAAACTGCAAATTTGAAGTCAATTTGCAAAGAGCTTCCTCCTGGGTGCTGCTTAGGTCAAGGAGCTCTGTTCTGCATGGTGGTGCTCTCCTGGGAGCTCACAAATTCAGCCTCAAGGCAGGAATTAGGAAACGAAGTTACCTACAATTAATCCCCTCTGATTTGTAATCCCACCAGTGCCACTGACTAATGATCATGTATGTATATGTTAATGTGAACAGGGACAAAGGAGGAGGAAACACCTCCCAGCTCTGCAGAGGTACCTGTCTTGGTGTGTCCTGTTCCCCAAATAATCGGAAAAAGTTAGAGTATTTGTATTCTGCTGTCATGTGGAGACATAAATGAGGAGAAAAATCCTCTAGATCCAGCTTCCTCTTCATGCATCTGTGAGACATTTTGACACAAAGCGTGCTTGCAGTGAGTTATTGGGAGAATGGATGGGCAGGAGCAGGGCTGAAATGAAGATGATTGCTAAAGAGGAAGAGAATTGTATGTAGAGTCAAGTGTGGATGTACAGGCACATTTACTAAAACTGTATTAGCCAGTGTTATGAATGAAACTTCTGTAACTAAAAATATGTATGGCTAAAAACATTTATTCACAGAATTACTGGAAAACAATCTGCTTGTAAATAAGACAACCTGCATAAATAAATTTAAGTGATATTTGATATACAAGAAATTATTTTCCTACTCTGGCATTTCCAGTTTACTCAATACTTTGTAACAACAATATTACCATAATATACTGTAGCATGTTCTTATTGTCTCAGCTTTAAAGGTCAGATGTTTTACATGACTTGACTATTTTCATAGTCATGATAGCATGAGAAAATACTTAGTATATCAATGAAAAAGTATCTTCAAGTAAACGCAAGTGAATGCAAAAGGAAAAGCAAATAAAGATACTGACAAGACTGCAAATGATGAATCTTCACTCAGCAAATGGAGTCAATCCTGGAGTTTAAGATAAAAACAATCTAGTACTTTTAGAAATTGAAATGTTGGAGAATGTTACAGTGCTTGATCACTTCTTAGCAGTTAACTAATGCAAATTGAAAATATTTAAGGTTTATTTTATTCGTCAAGAAAAAAGTGATCTGATAATAAAAATATTAAACTTTTATTAATTAATGTAACAATCTATCAGCTTTTAGTTAAGGCTACAGCAAATATCTGGGGAATTACAGATTTGTATGCTTATAATGGAGTTCATGTCAATGCAGTGTGTACATTGTATTCCATGACAGAAAGTGAGGGACCCAAAGGCCAGATCCCAGCTGTGGCTAATTGATTCATCATTAATATTTGGGATATGAGGTTTCACTCATGGCAGAAAAACACAGCTGCCAGGGAAATTGAGAAGTACCCTGAGGGTGAGAATAAAGCAGGAGGCTGACAGAAAGATGACTGAGGACTGAGACTGCCAGGAACAGAAGGATGGAAGAAAAGCTGCTTTCCTTGGCTTTACACATGCCTCCAAAATGCATCTTATTTGAGACACAAAAAGGATTGGTAGTCCTACTGGAGCTCTTCTCATTATGGTTTTTGTCTTGTTCCAAAGGCAATTGATATGGGATACAGTCAAAACATGCTTCCTAAGAACAGCAGCAGGAATAATGGATGCAAACACTGATGCCGTATACTAAGTCAACCAAGTCAGACTGGCTAAGAAAGTTATGTTTAATGGGATCCATATTAGTCTAACTGCAGTCCTGTGTTTTTCTTTGAGGTTTGCCTGGAAACTTTCTTCATGACTAATTCTATCCTAAATTATCATGGCTAGGCTTCGCGAACGAAGATTTGGGAAGGCTCTAACCACATTTGTTACAGGCACGTTGGTGGCTTATGAGGCCAATACGTGACAGACATATCCGATTGCAAAAGGCACAGCAGAAGGACTCCTTAGATGGTGTATTCTGCAAGACACGGTTCTTTCTGCATTACCTTTTCTCCTCAAGGGTGATCCTGTGTGTGCTCTCAAAGGAGACAGCTGCGTTATAGATGGTGTGTCTCCAGGCCTCCCGATTGGAGGCCAGAGTAGACCAGTTATGGTGATCAATATGGCCAAGGTTGAGATGTTGTTTCAGGGAGTCCTTGTATCTTTTCTTCGGGGCTCCTCTCTTGCGGCAGCAGGTGGCAAGTTCACCATAAAGCAAGATCTTCGGGAGGTGGTGGTCCTTCATCCTGGAGACGTGCCCTGCCCAATGCAGCTGTGTTCTCAACAACATGGCCTCAATGCTTGTGACTGCTGCTTGTTCTAGAACAGATGTATTGGTCACATAATCTGACCAGTGGATGTTTAGGATTGTTCGGAGGCAGCGTTGATGGAAGCGTTCTGGGAGACGCAGGTGGTGGCGGTAGATGACCCATGATTCGGAACCATATAAGAGAGTAGACAACACTGGCTTTGTAAACACTGATCTTGGTGCTTTTCTTCAAGTGTTTATTACGCCACACTCTTCTGTGGAGTCTTCCAAAAGCACTATATGCCTTTGCCAACCTGTTGTCTATCTCTCTGTCAATCTTACCATCCGAGATGAGGCTACCCAGGTAATTAAACTGCTGGACTGACTTGAGCTCTGATTGACCAATGGTGATGTGGGGATGATGGGGGACTTTTATGAGTTCGTGGTGCGCTGTTGGGAGCTCAGCGAACTACCATCAGACCTTCGTGATGCAGTCATCATCACTTTGTACAAGAAGAAAGGTATTAAATCAGACTGCTCAAACTACCGTGGTATTACTCTGCTCTCCATTGCTGGCAAAATCCTGGCAAGAATACTCTTGAACAGACTAATACCCACTATAGCAGAAGGAATCCTACCTGAAAGTCAGTGTGGTTTCAGAGCCAACAGGAGCACCACAGACATGGTATTTGTTCTCAGACAACTGCAAGAGAAGTGTAGGGAACAAAACAAAGGTCTCTATGTAACCTTTGTTGACCTCACCAAGGCTTTCAATACTGTGAGCAGAAAAGGTCTGTGGCAGATTTTGGAACATTTAGGATGTCCCCCCAAGTTCCTTAAAATGATCATCTCACTCCATGAGGATCAGCACGGCCAAGTCAGATATGGTAACACACTTTCTGAGCCCTTCTTAATTAAGAATGGTGTGAAACAAGGCTGCGTTCTCGCTCCTACCCTATTCACAGTCTTCTTTAGCATGATGCTCCAAAGGGCCACGGCAGACCACGATGATCAGGACGGGATCTACATTCAATATCATACTGATGGAAGTCTATTCAACCTAAGGCAACTGAAGGCCCACACCAAGACTTTAAACCATCTTGCCTGGGAACTGCTTTATGCTGATGATGCCGCCCTTGTCGCTCACACAGAAGCAGCTCTGCAGCGTTTAACATCCTGCTTTGCAGATGCTGCTGAGCTCTCTGGGCTGGAAGTCAGCTTAAAGAAGACAGAGGTCCTCCATCAATCCTAAATTATGGACTATTCATTATATTGCAGAAATAGAGCCAAAGGTTTGACAAGAGGCAGATGTCGTCGATGTTGTGAGACACCGCATCAGTAAAAGTATTATTCTATTATTGGGTAGGAACCCACTTATGTGTGTGTGGGCAGGAGGGGAGAGCCAGCCTCGGAACTGATATGGCACAGCCTCATGGAGCAGCTGTCAATTAAAAGGGCAGACTGGGAGCCTGCCCACACCACGTCCCCTGGGGACTCTGACTGGTTGCACCACTGCTCACTCTGGCCTGGAGGGCACTGCGTGGTCAGTGAGCTGGACGTGCCGCCTGGAAGTGGTGGCCATGGTAACCAAAGTGCATAAACAGAGGAACACAGGGGCTCCATCTTACCTTTTCTCTTGGGACCCACCAACAACATGTGGAGCTGACCTTCCGTAGGATTCTTTGCTGGTAGTTATTTTTCTTTTCATATCTTTTCTTAATCACTTTTCTCTCTCTAGCTATTTACTCCTGTTTCTTCTCTTAATCTCTTTCTTGTTTTACTCTTTTCTTAGTCTCTTTTGGGTAACTGAAAACCAGTGGTTTGGATTCTGCTAAGTTGTATTGATTGGCGTGTGCTGGGTCGATGCTTTGTGGAATGCTTTGCCTTGGTTGTATTTTACCCCTTTTAAACCTTTGCCAAAATCCTTATTTACTCCCATATTAAAAGTGTCTCCTTGGAAAATGCGTGGAGCATTTCTCTCTTTAGACTGTTGCAAGGTATTAAGAACTGAAGGCTCTGCAGAAGTTTGGTGAGTGAACTCTTGGAGTCTTGTGTATTTTAAAGTAAAATGCCTGGGCGAGCACATGGCTGGGTCTGGGGTCTTACAGATGTTTAGCCAAAAAAAAAAAGTATAGGCTTGTAGATAAACTTGAAATAAATAGAGAAATGCACGAATACTCTATATTCAAACTAACAAAATAGACAACCAGTAATGGGTTCATTACTTCCGTGTTTCAAAGACTTAGACTTCACTTAATGCAGATGAAATAAAATGTGATCCTGTTTAATAACAGAAGTGATTTCGGTTCTCTTAGGAGTGTCCAAGGATGCATAGGAAAATTTCATAATTTCGTCATAAATCACTTGAGTTGGATTATGTCAAAGTGAGATTAGCTATGTAGTTGGTTTTACCTCTTTTTTTTTTTTTTTTTTTTAATTTCAACCCCATTTCTAAAAGTTCTTTTTGGAGGAACTTTTACTCCTATTGTTAAAGATCTTTCCCTTTCTCTAGCTGAGTCCCAGAAGAAAAAGCATAAAAAGAATACAGAAAAACTAATGGATATCAAGATCGTGATGGGTGGCAGACATTTACAAAGCTGCTATAGAATTCAGACTACAAAGCAATTTTCCAGCATCTTGATTCTTCATCATATGTCAGCTCTTTAAGGAAGAGGTAGAATACAGTAGAAAAGCACAGCTGCAGAATAAAAAATTGTGTCAATGAATATAACAGGATGGTAAACAGCTTTAACACTAGAGAGGTGATCTTCCTCACTTTGTCCTGGAAATTTCTCTGCTTAAATTTGAGATGGGATGTCTTGTTAAATATTTAAACAAATTTACTTCCCAAACTTTTCTTGGGAGGAATTATTGGCATTGGTTAACCAAACATCTGTGACAGGACTTTTAAGGTAAGAAAACATGCCATTACATTTGCACTCCTATTTACTTCTTTCAGGCAGTTGAGAAGATGATTAGTTTTTCTGATGTCTTAGGGATTTACTGGGGAAGCTGTTGCTGGTACCTACAGGCATGCCAGTAGGTATGCCTTCTTTATAAACAGGTGATAGACTAGAAGTCCCACAGGCTGCTTTCTTCTTGCTTCCTGTAACAGAGAAAACCTTGTGAGCAAGAGTTCTGATATGAAAGTAGCGGGCTTTATTTTGAAAGATCAGGGAGTATCAGAGAATCCAAGATGTTTACATTTTTCTGACACATTAAGGTTTTCTGGAAAATGTAGAGTTTTTAGTTTCTACCTTCTAATTACCACAGCAAGTTAACAGATTTTAAAAAAAACCTTAACCTTTCCTACTAGGTCTGACTGGGATGGAGTTAACTCTTTTCATAGCAACCCTTATGGTGCTGTGCTTTACATTTATGGCTAAAAGAGTGTGATAACACACCAGTGCTTTGCTTATTGAACACTACGCACTGTGCTAAGGTGCTCTCTCTTCTCCCCATCCTGGCTGTTGGCTGGGGTCACCCTGCCACACATTTCGTAAGCATCATAGAAGGAGGAAAAAATCAAAATTTTCTCAAATGTAAATATTTAAGTGATATTACCATTGTATTTAAGTGATAATACCATTGTATTTAAAGAGAAGGTAAAGGAGGAGGAAGAAATAATATTAAAAAGAGTGAGTTTTGCTAATAGGAAAGAGCAGAAATCCAATTCTGACAATATAGACCCACGAACTTTGTGGAAATGTGATAATCTTTCTCTCTGGACCGGTAAGATGAGGGTGTCCCTGAGGAACAGTGGCAGAGGTTCAATTCCAGTGTACTAAAGGAAAATTAGTAAAGCTTGCTTTTTCTTACTGTTTTCCTAGGATTATTTTGAAATTAAGAATGCAAAATTACATATATTTTTGTCACTAAATAATCCCAGTTTCAGCTTCACTGTTTCATTGTGTTTCTGTATTGTTTTTTGTTTACAGTAATCTTACACTATCATAAAGTGCTTCAGTAAGTCATAACCTCATTTCCTGTGTTTGGTATATTTCAGTACTCTGTCTTTCTGAATTTTACAGAGTTCAATGCAGTGGAGTGAATTTATAATTGTTCTGTTTTGGACAAGTTAAGGTATAGATCCCCTAAGAGAAAACTACAATGACAACTAACACGCCCTTGTTAAAATCTCGTTCTTGTCATCTTCAAGTACATCACAGGAATGAAACTGGAAATGATCTTTCTGAGGCATAACAGAAAGAGTAGACCCTAAGTCTCTCATTCAATGCATTATTTGGTTTTCATGTAAAACTAGGACAAAACCCTCTGGGTTTTAAAGGAAAATAGTTAATGTGGATAAACTGTTAATGGTGTCAGATGATTGAGGGAGATGGTCTGAAATAGCCCAGCAGCAGATGCAGGCCAACAAGGAAAGTACAGCTCTCAGTCCAGACTACCTTGTGTCTGAATACCTTGATCCACAGTCCAGAGGAATTTGTAATTGTTGTCACTTATACATGTGTCTTAGAGCATAGTGTCAATCACTTTGGACGAGACAGGAAGAAAAGCGAGTTACTCATTGTTTCCTTACTCAGAAGTTTGATGTGTCTTTTCTGAAGCATCTTGAGTGGGTAACTCTCAAAAATACAGTTCTCAATTACAGAAAGGAGGATAGCAAATCCATTAATGTCATTGCATACATGGGATTCATCTCATTATCACTTACTTTAATATATTAATCATTATTAAAGACCTGAAAATAATTATTTTCAACCTTTAAGCAAAGGAGATGACTTGTGAAAGTACAAAAAGTAGAGAAAATAAACCTTTCCTTCAGCTATACTTTCATTTCACAGAATGCCAAATGTAAAGCTGATCTTATTTTAATCAGCAATGAAATGTAGCTTAAACTTAGAGTGCCTGAGAAATAAGATTGTTTTTTTCTAAAATTAGGGGCTGATCATTATTTATATTTGCGTATAATCTTTAATCACTGTGGAAAGGGTTGTGAATGATAAAAGAGCTAAGATAGAATAAGTTATATACAGCACAGAAGCTGGTTTCAGAATTACTGTGAGAACACAATAAGCACCAACATGTATTTATAAAACATAAATTGTAATGTCAAAATAGTGACATTATCAGGTTAATGTAGTCTGCGTGTAAATGACCAAAAATGTCAGTATTTAACAATGGCCGCACATGGCCTTCTTAGATGGAAATTGGATTCTCTTTAATGTTGTTTGGTTTATGCAGCTCCAGGGGATGCACTAATCTGAAGCCACAGGCTACAGTCTTACTAGATCTCCTAAACCAGAATAAGTTTAGAAGGTACCTCATGTGGAAAACTCAGTATTAATGGGATTGTACACTGTCAGTACAGCCTTCTTAATAGCTATAAGCAGTCAGTAAAAGCAATATTTTTAATGTTCCTTCCTATATTTTGACATTCTTTAGTGGGAGACCTTAATCAGTTCAATTCTGTGGTGCATTTTCTCTTCTCAAACAATGTATTGTTTCATCAGGTTGAAAGGAGATTGTTGACTTGTGATGTCCAGATAAAGTAGGATGGGAATGCACAGTGAAGAAGCACCTGGTTAAGAAAGATGAATCAGTTATTCTGCTCTTCCTTGTTCATTAATCAGGACAATTCCTCACTAGGATTGTTCATACTTTTTCATCTTCAGTTCTGCAGTGAAGTTAGGAGAATGTTTGAAGTCTGGGGGTCCAAATCTATCACCTATTTTTGGAAACAAAAATTCTTTTTTGAGACAAATTTATTAGGGATTGCCTGATGTGGTTTGGTATCTGAGAGATGGGAGGTACAATAAGGTAAAGCATAAGGAGGAATCTTAACAAGATTTTAATTTATGAATTGGAGCCTGCAATACTGATGTAACTCACAAGTGCAGATCAGTGCTGGAAAAAAATGGCTCGCAGCAGACATAATGGTAGTGCTGAGAGAGGACCATATGTGTCTTCAGTACCAAAAAAAATCTGCCTACTTTCTTTTCCATCCAAGTGCTTGAAGAATGAATTAATCCAGGTGTAGAATAACTCCTAGATATTTATTTGAAGGAAACCCAGCATCATTATACAACATCATACACCAGAATACTCTACTAAACCCAAGAAATACAAAGGCACAGGAAAGGATTTTGAGGTTGGATACGATAATTTCTATCACAAATTGATGGATTACTATGTGACAATTTATTTTAATGAAAAAGTCTCTGGCATTAAGGGCAAGACAATTTGTCTGGGTCTCAGACAAGGTGAGATTCAGTGTGGTCTCAAGCAAGGATCTGAGAGGAAGAGGACAGGAAAAGAGTCTTTCAATTGACTTAAAATATGAATGGATATGAGAGGTGAATGAGCACAGACTTGGAAAAAAACCTGGAAAACAATTAGATTTCTCAATATGGTGAACAGGGGGAAAAAAAGTTCTCTTTACTGTCTTTGACAGCTGGAATGAAGTTGAAGTGAGTTCATCATGTAATAACAGTGTAATATCACTGCACAAAGCCCAAATGGAATAACAGCAGACGTAATGAAAGGCTATGAGAAAGGATGGTCTCAAGGTAATTTTGAATCCCTTGCATTTCTAAATTTTGCTATAGCAGAAGGACTTTTGGAAGTGGGACTTCTGAGTATTTTTTCTGTGGGGAGTGGGATTTTTACAGTTTAATGTGCTCTAAGAAAATCAGAGCCAATGGTGCATAATGGTGATACTCCACAAGGAGAAAGCTGACAAGTGATCAGTTTTAGTTTTTTGGTTGTGTTCGATATATTCATTACTGAAAAGTGAAATCATATTATTAGCCTTTCATTAGATCTTAGCATGCTCATATTTTGTGCAGGTGGTTTTGGTTTCTAAGTTCAGAGAAGTAATGTGATGTTAGATGTACTATTGCTAAGTGTGGGCTTGAAAGATTTAATCACCAAATGCTATCAGTTGTTTAGTCTTTTACATTAAATATTTTTCTCTTTTTTTTTTTTTTTATAATTTTCTTGTTATTCTGCCATTTTATGTGAGATTTTTGTTTTTTGGGGGTCTTTGGCCACCTCGTTTTAACATTTAATGGAAATTCAGAATAACAAAATAATTTCTCTGTGTTGAATTTGATTTGATTCCTCCACAGTCAAGTCAAGTGTTTTTCATTTTTGCAGCAGTTTTGAGAATAGGTTTTGTTTGATTTTTTTTTAAGTGAGAGAGTGTTATACTGGAAGATCATGAATCTGAACCTGAGAAAATTCTTCTTATTCCTTTTGATTGATAAGTGATATTCTCTTCTTGATAAATGGTCTTATAATAATTATTGAATATGAGTTTTGGATTTTTATCCCTGTGCTTGTTCCCTGACTAGCTTATTTCAGGTGGGATGCTGTTGAGTAACTGAAGTTAAGAATTGCAGTTCAGAAGTCTGTGAAAAGATTTTCCATCTGAATACTCTCTTAGATTTCACTATATGAAGTGGTATTCAGATTTCTAAGCATATATTAAAAACAGAGATGTAGACAGAAGCCGTAGGTGTTTTATTATGTATTTTGCTGTTTGATTTTTTTAAACCTCATTTTAACATGATGATACAACAATTATTCCAATTAAAGAATAGTTACTTTCTAATGAGATATAACAAAAATATCCTAAACTACTACTCTGTTGACACATTCATTGGTAAGAGAAAGATATCAGGTGAAAAGGTGTTAATTGGAATTTTTGTACTTGACTTGATGCCATTGTAGTCCATCCATATTTTTGAGAAAAAAGAAAGAAAGACTTGATTCTCTGCTACATCTGGAAATAAAAATGTGTTTTTCTGTCTGTCTTTATTTCCCGAAAGTCATAGGGCACATAATGTACCTCTGCACAAATTCATTCCATGGGAAGTAAGGGCTGTAACTTGTAACATTTTTTGCCAGTGAGGCTGTGTTTAAGCACATCATACTAAAATAGTCATCAAACATGAATGTTCCCATTCTTATTTCAGTAGTTAGCATTTCACTGTAAACTGTTAATACGTTAAGAGTGAGAGGAAAGTTTTATTCTTACATTTGGTTAAATAAACAGCTCTTTTTCCTTCAAAAATACATAACAGTGAAAAAGGACAAGAAAACACTGTATTTATAAAGACATCAAACTCATTGAAATGTGTTTCTCTTTGCATACTGGAGAATGTAGAGATCTGTTTTGTTTTGGATTGGTTTGTTTTTTTATATGTGAAAACTAAGCAAGTGCAAAACAGCAAATCTGAATTCTTTTACAACCAAATACATAATAACTAAAATCCCTCTCAGTAAAATGACACTTTGTAACTCTATATCATTTTAATTTCAAATACAAAACAATCAAAAGCATTTTTCAAGAAAACTAACTTGACCTGGGTTTCTCTTTTGAGAAATAAAATCCTAATAATTTTTAAGTATACTTAGATTAAGACCTGATCCATGGTCAGTAGTATCTTCATAGCAATAAGAAATGTTTCTGATTCCGTATCTGAGATTTTAGAATTAGTTTTAGCACAGCCTTGTACTGTTGAACAACTTGCCTATTTTTATTTGCTAATGTTGAGGGTAGGTAGGGTCACAATTAATTTCGGGGTTTTCTTGGTACGTGGCTAAACAGTAAGACTTTTGTCAGTGTGTCTAGAAAGAGTAGAGTTAAAAAGTCCGAGTGCACACTTTCATTAATCTCTAACTAGGAGAAGCACCAGCCACTGCTTCCCTATTATTTTTCTAGGTTAAGATTTTTAAGCCTTTGCTAAATCTCCAGGATTAATAAGTGAAAGAAAGAATATAAAATGTTTCATTGCACTCTCTGCAGCTGACCTTCTACACTTTTATCAATGTTTTAAGGCATATTGCTATTGCTAAACATGTACTGTTTTGTCAGTGTTCCACCTATAAATCTGACAGGGGGTTATTCAATGAAAATCTATAACACCATGTATTATTTGGAAATGTGATTTTGCTACTGTGTTCAATTGTATCATCTGAAAAGGAATCACATACTAAAAAGTGCTTTGGAGTACAGTTTTATTTCCTTTTCATTTCCTTGATTGACACTTCTATAAGCAGCCTGAGTGTTGGAGCTAGCTGGATGCCTGCAGGAGTTAAGCAAATATATCCTGATTGGGATAAGGTTTTATGTTCCATTTATAGCAGACTGTATACAGCAGAAAAAGTGGGAAACTGGGAAACTGTGGCAATGGGAACAGTCGTCGTGCTGTGTTATATTTCAATATGCTTCTGTTAACACAGGATAGAAGTTCTGTTAACAGAGGATAGATAGATATGATAAGACAAAAAGCCTTAACTTTGTTGCCAGTCTTTAAGGCACGTTGATGCTGGTATGGTTAACTTGAATCAGACTCCTCTTGAAGCTGTGATTTCTTGCTTATTCCTTCCTTTGTACTTCAAGCATTTTGCTAATTAATTACTAGACAAATTCCTACCTGCAACATCTTATCAAGAGAGCAAATGGCTCTGCATTGTGTTGTTTATATTTTGAGTTAATTAGTTAAAGATGTTATAACCTTCACTATTGGTTTATAGGGCAATCTGTAACAGAATGGCTGTACCAAAATTGAAGAGCTTTTTCTATTTTTATTTTACCTCATTTAACTACTGTCTGATGTTGAATCAAGTAAGTGAAACTGGTAATGCCTTTGTGATAAGAAGGCATGGGTAACATCTTAAATACCTTTTTCTCTGAAGAGATATATGTTATGTTAAGGAGAACAGCTTGTTTTCCAGCTGCGTGGAAAATAGATGACATTGGAGGGATACTGTTTTCATCATTGTTTCTTCCCTTCTACACCACTTTACTTTCTATCTAGTTAAAAAAGGTCATACACCAGGTGAATAAGTTATGGTGAATGTTAAAAATGAACATGAATTATTGATCTTTTCAGTGCTCCACAGCTAAGCTTTAGGTGGAGTCAAAATGACTAATTTTGATCCTCTTGCAAAATAATACGGTTGCTATAGAAAACCTTTACCTCCTATCCTGTGTCTGACAATAAAATATGTTTTCACTGTCTAGTTGTCCATGCAGCTATACCAGAGTTTCTGCAAAAAGGCTTTGGGATATTTTCTCGAAAGCTTTGCTGAAATGAAGGTACTGTTGTCCCCTCATCCACAGATTTTGTCATTTCATTATAAAAGGCAGGGTGGTCAAGGATGATTGACTTTCTCCAAAGAAGTGATGGTAGTACCAAGTTTCAGAACAGAATCGTGGTGAAGTGCTTCAGTTTGCAGTCTGAAAATCTCACAGCCAAGTAAAATGATGAATTATTAAGTAATTTCCAGAAAATTGGAAAAGCTTCAACTCTTCCCCTTCACTAGTAGCATAGACTGTTATTACAGTATTCCTACAGAAGATGAAGAATGAACCATTACTGTCTTTATCCTGATGAATTCTATGTGTAGTGAATTTAGAGGGGCCTTCCTCTGTGAAATGTATAACCTTTTGAATAGCAAGAGCAGATATTTCCAGTAGCTTTTTAAGTTTTAAATAAAGTTCCCCTACTGCTTGCCTTTCAAATTTTCCTTGCAGAGTATTCACACTTTAGGCAGGTGCCTGTCTGTTTACTTGACAGATTGTGATTCAGGTATGACTCATTCTCCAGTGTCCAGGATTCTGCTTTCACTCTGGGTGCTGGATACTTTAAATATATATGCTGCAATAGCCAACAATTTATATCTAAATTAGATTTTGGGAATAGGCCTATATTCCTAATATATGTAATAGCTGAAATGATTTTTTTAACATTCCTAACAGCCTTTCTGTGTAGATCAGATAAAAACTTGAAGGCATTTAAAAAAAAAAATCAGTTCTAAGTTTTTTTATGACAACTCTGTGAAACTATTAGTGCAATTTTTTGTTAAACTTTGAACTTCAAGACATAACTCGGAAAATGCAACCCAAGACCAGTGCTAGATAAATGATGTTTCATAGTGAATACAAAAAAACTGTATGTCTTCAGTGAATTTGCTTATATAGGCTTAAGAATTGTTAGTACTCATTCACACTTTCAGAGCTGTGAAGCTTGAGGTAGCATAAAAGATGAGAAGTTCTTGATGATGCAAAAGAGGATGGCTGAGTGACAGCTGCATGTTTGACAACCACCCCTCAAATGGAGTAGAGAATGAAATGTGGCAGCTTTTATTAAACATTAGATAATAGTGTTGAATATATTTATATAATAAACATAGATTTTTTTTTTTTTAGTTAGTCCTTTGAAAATCCCTGACAAATTTGTATTAGGGGCCTGTTTTTTCTTAAAGAATTTTTACAGTTTTTCTCAAGTAGGTTCTCAACCTTCTGGCTAAAACATAGGGAAAAAATACAAAAATGTGACATGTGGAAGGAAGGACATTTGAGCTTAATTTTTTTATATATATTAAATTGCTTTCTTATTCTTAAAGAAGGACACAAGTATTTGAGAATGGTAAAAAAAAAGGCATTGGCATGAAGAAAACAATTCTTTTGAGCTTTTGGGATTTATAATGTACAAATAACCAATACTGACCAATTTTTAGCGGAGGAATTATAAGTAAACTGCGGTCCGTATGGTAAATCTCATCCTGAAAAAACTTAGATGGATGAGTCATAAACCTCTGAAAATGAGATTTCTAATGGGAACACCAAATCAACTTTTACTATAGTGTCAGGAATATGACATTATAATAAAGTACACTGATGTATCTGTATTTGCCTTTTGCAAACATAATGAAACTGGTTTCAGTAGAGAAGGTGCCAGGGTATTCCATCCACATCTGCTGTTTTACAGTATAATACAACAATATTCAGGCATGTAATGCACTAGGATGGAAGATGAGCAACAGAATTCTTTTAATCATGACTAGAATAATTCTGCAAGTTGCTGTATGGAATATGGCATCGACCCTCAGCCACATGGGGACAAGTTGGAAGTCATCAATGCTTTTCATAGCAAATATTGATGATAACACCAGTAGTGCACACTGGGAGATGATTTGGCTCATCTGCTGTCTGACCCAGCAAAAGCTCAGTGTGAACCCATCCATCCTGTGCTGCTTTATTGCTGGCATTTAGTTTTGAATGTCTGCCACTGTACTTGGCAGGACTTGGGCTATTTGTTGTCCCAGGTTCCCAACTAGGAAAGGCAGTTCAGGAATCTGAGTCCAGGATGTGGCTGAACACACACAAAGAGCCATGTTGAGTCCCATTAATCCAAAACATGGACAGAGGACAGGAACTGAAGACAAGTGTTTTCATCCTCTGCTGACCTCAAGAATTTCCAGTGATACCCTTCTGTTTGCTAGCTTTTGATAATCTTTTTCTTCCATCACATCATATTTTAAAATCACATTTTAAACATGAGGACTTGGAGCTGTGCCCATAAGGCACAGAGAGGGCCAGTGCCCAGGGAGGGGGGGTGCTGGAGAGGGTGAATGGCTCTAGTTCAGCTGCTTGGATAGCTCAGTGCTCTTTGCCACCATCTGCAGAAGTAGCAGCCACCCTCCCCCTGCCTCAAACAGCAAACTAGTTGGATTCCAAAGCAAGTTAATGCTGTATAGGTCAGACAAGATGAAAAAGTAGGGATGCTTCAAGGAGGGAATAATTTTCATCTGGAGTACTAAATACAGTACAAACCAGATTTGCTAGCAAAAGACGTTGGGATATTGCTCACATTTATTTTATTTATGAGTAATTTCTATTAACAGAATTCAATTACTGGTTATTAGACTTAGTAACTTTTTCCTGCTGCTATCTCTATACTTACTCTGGCTGATCCTTCTTTTGAAACTCAACAAAATATTAATTTTCATTCTGTATTTTGATTTTCTGTAACATATTTCATGTTTGCTTACAGAGAAATTGAAGATTTCTATTACATGTTACTTTGGTACATAAAAATCAACCGAAAATGGGGTATGTAGCTAAGAACATCTGCAGTTATTAATATTTGAGAAATCTAGAAATTACTATTCTAATCAATCTTGTAAAATGAAAAATATGTGAAAACTCTGTTGTAATTGTTTAGCGGAGACAGAAACCTACTTCAGTAATACAATGAAAAGAAGTTTAGGTCAGATGATGTTTGCACCAGCATGTGCTGGTCCATTACAGTCCCAGTGAGAAAGGTACTCACTCTGTTAAGTATCATTTAAAATGCCATTTGTTAGAGCTAGTGCTACAAAAAAAAGGGAGAGTATTTAAATAATCCCACAGCCTTTTAGATACTGTGAATTGCAGCACCCAACATTTGATCTAGCAGGGTAAAGAGTGCCATGCAGCTCCCATTCCCATTTGGTAAAAAATCTTGCATGATTTTTTGAAGAGAAAGTGACCCTTGTTGATTTCTGCTGTTAGGTATCTATGATGCTCACAAGGGAACTTGTGCCAACTTTGTCACTTGGATAATTTTAAAGGGTTTTCTCAAGATACCTCATTTACTGTGTATTAAACCAAGACTCAAAATCTTACAGAGTAATTGCACGTATAGTTTTCATTTATGGAGAAGAAAAAATAGTATGTTCGATAGACTTCTGTTTTTCAGAGTTAATCCTGTCCACAGACTTATGTCAACATCTGTGGAATTACTGCAAATAGCTGTTAAGTGAGAGGAGAATCATCCAATCCTTCTTTACTTTGGCCTAGGAAATCCAGTTTCCCTCTTAGCTAGTAATCATGATGAACAACTATAAAAATAAGGTATGTTATGTTGGAACCCAAAATGTATAGACTTTCTCTTAAAGGAATCCCAACCCTGTCAGTATGTTTTTTCTTCTTTTTTAATTTCAGAAACCACTGGAGTGATTTAGGTACCCAAATATTTAAAACTTTTTCAGATGGCCTGGGGCATCCCAGGAGCTGGCAGATAAAAGGCAGAACCGACAGAACACGCTCACTCTCCTGGGGCAGTATTTGGTGAAATGGCATCAAACACATTTGAACACCCAAGCTGCCCCCCACCATGTGCTCATTAATGTTTCTGTTGTAACTGAGCAGAACATTTTGACCAATGTATACAAATTGAGTTTTTGAAATGAAGCAGCTTAAACCATACCATAATCTGCACCTTTGAAAATTGTGGTAGAGAGTGCAAGTTGGGAAAAAGTCTGGTTTCCATTCATAATTCCACCTGTGTAATGATCATAAGGGTTGTTGCCTATTGATTGCATTGCTTGCTGCATTCTGTCTCACACTACTTGTGCTTTATGTAGTGATGCATTGTTTTCCCCTTTTCATTCATATGTGTACTGAGTTTGTTTTTCAAAGATTTATTTGTACCTGCATAAGCATAAAAATGCTACCAGAGAACAAAATGTCAAAAAACCACTTTTCCCATGTAAACAAACATGCAGAGCCATTTCTTGAATTCAGATCCACTTAAGAACCAATATAAGATATCTGGAAGGCAGCAAATGCAATTACTTCTTAACACCCTTTCCTCTGGCTCCAAATGTCAAAGATACATAGAGACAAATGTTTAAATTAACTGAGAAATATTTTCACTTCTTCTACAATATTAACATTTAGACCTTTACTGATTCTCTTATTTTGTTATGATTTTATTTCTTTGGAAGCTCTGGAAAAGATGTTTTTTTTTTGATCAAAACTTTCAGATCTTAAGTAATATATTTGAAACAGGTGCTGTCACAATGTATTAGTCTGAGAATGACAATGTTATTCTACTAGTAATCTGAAGTATGGTGTTGTTCAACTGCTTTCTTGTTAGTGAATTTAATTGAGCCCAAAATTATGAGACAGTTGGGTAGTTCAAACACTTTGATAACATTGTGAAATTATTATAAATTTTTGTCACCTCACCTTGGTCACGTTTGCCCTTTATAGCTGATCAAAGTGTGGAATTTCTATTTTTAGGAACTTTTTGAAGAACAAAAATATCTTATTTAAAAATAAAAAAGTAACATTTGTTTTTTGTTCTTGAAGAAACAAAGATTAGGAATTATATATAATTTAAACTGTACGTGATCCTGGGATTACAACCAAGTATTACTGCAGTGTTGAAAAATGCCATACCAGATCTCACCAAGTTCTACTTCCTTAGTTAATTTTTAGTGGTTATTTTGGCCTGTCTTAGCCCTCTACTTCTATGAGACTGTCCAGAGTCTTGGACTAATCACTTTGAGAAGAACCCACCAAGAGCTCCACTTTGATTTCCCGTATGCACCACACAGTTCTGTTTCTCTGCAGTAACTAGCTCCATGTCTCAGTGGCAGGTATCAGTTTTCAGCACACTGGGGGTAATTTTCTACACATCTGCCACAGCTGTGGGGTGCAAGAATGCTCAGATGCAGAGGCAGCTCGGTGACTTACTTTTAAAATCCTCAGCTGTGCATTAGCACAGCTGGAAAAGTGGTGGTGATAAAAGTGAGTACTTAGTAACAATCAGTCACTTTGCTATTTGAACAGCTAGGCATGGAGCTTCTAAATATGGTTCAGTACTGTGAAAGGTTCATAAGAAAAGGTTGGTAATTCTCTCCATGGCATTAACTCGTAGCTCAAGGAGTCATAGTAAGGTTCTCTGTAAGGCTCCTGCATGTGCTTCTTCCTAGGTTTGTCTAGAGACAGCATTTGGGTGGAGAAACTCTGGAGGCTTTAACCTGGTTGGAGGGACTGTAATGCTGCTTTTATATATATATTATATATAACATGGCTTTTATGTATTCCCATGCCCCTGAAGCTCCTGAGGAAGGTAAGTCATAAACAAGGGCTTTTCTCATGAGTAAATCAAGCTGGAGGAATCATACTTGCATGATTCTGCTGCCTCCAGATTGCTATATTTTAAAAGTTTTGAAAGTAATTGTTCGAAATTTAGACTTAACAAGAGTCACAATAGCTATACTTTTTCTTTGATTACTGTACCACATAATAATGAGGTTTATAATAACTTCTGTGCCCTATGAATATAACTTATAAACATAGATTCCTCACCTCTGTTCCATCCTGTCCTATCATGCCTTGATAAATTTGACATGCCTGCTCTTGCTAAAATAATGGAATTTCCGCTTTTGCTAATACAATGAACTTTAGAAAGTGCTTAATCATAGATGTTGTGCTCTGGAGGACCTTCAGAACTCAACTAATTTGGAAAGTTGATATTCTGAAGACAAAATACCGTCTTAGTTATTAAAGGAAATTATCTGTACAGGGTGAAAAAAAGCTCTAAGTCTTTTCCTTCCAAATCTCAAGTGGTTAATGCATGACTCCGCATGAATCAGAAGGATTCATTTGATTCATGTGCTGACCTCTTTCAGAAAATTTAATTTCTCCATCTCAAACATATTATTTTTCTCTAATACAAAAGAGCACTAACCCAAACCTTATTGCACCCTTTTACAATTAGTTACCCTTTTGTTGCATTAATCTTTAATAGTAAATGAAAGGATTAGTGTTTGAACACAATACAAAGTCTGAATACAAAATCATTGCAGATGCTCTCTGTATTTTATTTTGTATTATAGTGGGCTACTGAAAAGTTTTTGACTTCATTTAATCTCTGCTTTTGGTTATGATCCCAAGGGTCAAGAATTAAACCAAGTATTCTGTTTATAGACTTAGTAGAGATCTGGGGTATGTTGTAATTACATCTGAGGATAGGAGATAAGCTTTTATCCTTATTAAGACTCATTATTAAAAGGATGAATATGGCTAATTGACTAATGATAATTCTCAAATCTTAGTGTCTACTTAAAATGAAGATTTGGATACCTTCCACTACAGTTTCTTCCAGAAAGGTCCAGAATAAGTTTGCTTCCATAAATCCCTCCAGAGACAAACAGTGTAGTTGGTATCTATAGTTGACATCTTCTTCATTCTGCTTTTTAAATAAGTTTTTTAAAAATTAATCCTAAGTCAAAAGCTAGAAAATAAGACAGAAATGTTTTTAAACCTGTAAATGATGTGTCATGTCTCAGTACATGTTTGTGAAACTAATTCCAAATGATAATCTTTAGTTAATGCCAAGAAAGAAGGAATTTTAAAACATGAGTGATGTCACTAGATCTTTGTTTTTCATCTGCTTGTATGTGGTTGGGATACTCTTTGGTAGAAAACTATAGATTTTAAGAACTTGTGTATGTTGGATTTTGATTTGACTGTGTTTCTTCTATTTCTAGTACAACAAACCTTTGAAAATCTCTTTGATTTCAAAGCATGCTCCCATTTCACATGTTAGGAAAGTGAGTCCTTTTTTCACCTATTCCATTTCTACAATGACTTCAATAGATGTTTAGCTGAGGACAACTTAGAGAAAATACAGTGACTTTATTAGAATTTTGAAATTATGCTACTTATACATGATAAGTTATTTACAAGCTTGTAATTTTCTATATATAGCACAACGTAGTAGGTGCAAGAATATAAATTTAAATCAGAAACTGAATGAAATTTGATTGAACTTCCCATGAAAATGTTGAGCAGATCTTTTAAGAATTTTAGCAGATCTTGTCTGTTGAGAGATATCATAAAAATTATCTTGAGTTTCAATTTGGCCTCAGCTCTTACTGTATTACTTATTGATTTTAATATTTGAGGGTAAACTTGCTTCATAAGGTTAGAGCTGATTAGAGCTGTATTTTGTATGTTAAAAAGGTACCTTTCTGTTCTCTGGAGTGCTGGAAAGAACTTCTGCATTGAAACTAATACAAGCTACACCGTTCACATTAGAATATGCATTTATACTAAAAGCTATAAATTTTAACTTATCAGGGGACAAAATGCACTGCTGCTTTAGTGATCAAATGAATTAGGATTGTAGACAAATAACTGAAAAGATGTGGAGAAATTGATAGGATGAAATGTCTCTATTCGGAGTAGTGGAATACTTGAAATTGTGAACTAATTCATAAAAGCTGTGTACCATTTGTAGAAAATTAGAAGAAACAAAAAGATTGCATTCATCAAATAAATAGTTTTGCAGATCTGTTTCCAAAGAATGGGTATTGTTGGAAGAAATTAATGAATCCATGAATACAGTACAGATATACAGAAATTATAAATAGTGGAGAGTTCATCATTTTAATGAACTGCGTTAAATATGTTTCCACCAATTGCTTTGTTTGACTTAGCTATAATAATACAGCAGAATATGGTTGTTATTGAAATGTGCAACTGAAAGGGAAAGATATCAAAGAATAGTAATCTTCACCAAAATGTAAAAAGTACAGTTCCTGCCAGTCCAATCAGCAATAATGCATGTCTGGTGAGAAAAAAAATCTATTTTATTTTTTAATGTATTGGAGAACAATCTAATAGATGAAAGTGAGAGGTGAATTGTAAGAACAAGTTGAAGGCAATAAGGGGCACTGAGTGTTGCAGTCAGTTGTGAACCTACTAAGACCAAGTTTAAATGCTAAATATACAGTAAATTCAAATGTCACGTTGATCACCCACTAATAAGAATTAGCAAAGATGATGTTTTTCATTCATTTGGCCAATAGAATTTTAGAACAAATACTAATAATATTAATGTCTCTTTTATCTAAATGAACTTAAATTTGTGAATTCACCTGCCTGTTCTCTCTAACCTCTTAAAAGGATAAGGTAAATTTAGAAGAAAGCTCTGAATGTTTCTGTCAGACAAATATGCTTGAGTTAATACCTAATTTACCGGAAAGGGTACTAGTACTCAGATAAATGATGTCATTTTCTGTAATAATGTGTATTAAACTCTTTAGAAGATAGATGATGTATGAAATGGTCACTTCTGTGTATTGTTCAAATCCAGCACAATCTGTAATGCTTCATTATTGCTAAAAGACTGTCCCTGAGTTCAGCCGTGGAGGGATAAACAATATAAAGAAACACTAACTTGTTTCCAGGAAAAGAGGGAACTGCTCTATTATATGTAACTTGTTTAAATAAACAAATAACCACTGCAAGCATGTTCAGAGCAATTGGCTATCATGCCTGTAACCTTCCAGGGATGGGGGCAAGACCTGTGATCACCAAACTCTTTCTCTTAATCACCTCAGCTGCTCTGTGTCCTTTAGCTAATCATATTATACCAGTTTCATCCTGGCCAGCTAGATTATTGCAAAGCTCCAGAAGGCAGAACAGGGATAAATGTTCTGATGCCTTCAAAACTCGAGGGAAGTTAAAAAAAAAAAAAAAGTGTAGTCAAAGTCTTTCAATAGAATTAGTGTATTTCTAAAACCAAAGAGAAGATTAGGTGTAGATTCCAGCTATTTGGTGTAATAATCCTTAACACCGGAGGGCTGCAAGGAGAGTTGAGATTTCTGGCATTCATTTCTGGAGGTGAGTTTTGTGTTTGGGAGTGTTAATAACTGTGAATGGTGGCATTCTGTGCTGGTGCTCAATGTCTGCCAGTAAAACTCTGAGAGACAGTACAAATGTATATTTAGTTTTACTAATGAATTTCACAGTGAGTGAATGACAGAAATGTATGCTCAATCCCAAATTACATGTTTGTATTGAAGCTGCTATCAAAAGGAATATCTGTTGCAAATGTTCCCTCATTGCAACCAGAGGTGCTCTCTGATAATGAATCATTTTCTTCTACAGGTATATAAAGACTATTGTGTGACAAAAGGTGGACAAGGTAAAATTTGGACATTAGGTTATTTGTCTCAAGTTTTCTAAAAAAAAAAAAGAGAAAAAAGATTGAAGGATCTGATTCTGTAGCAAAAGCATGTTCTCATTTCCTTTGACTTAGGAGCAACATATTCTGAACTTTCCCAAGTATTAGTTATCTCTCCAATTAAGGTGACAGCGATCAAAAAAGCCTTTTCTGAGGACTTCTCTTCCTGCATACTTCTATAAAAGACAATTTGTTAACTTTACAGTTCCATATTTCAAGAACACATAGGAATGCCCCCAGAAAGTCCAGGATCTAGCTAACCAAACTGTGCTGATTATACTTATTCCTTCATTTACCATGACTGAAGATGTTTTATCAACATGAAAACTTATAGTATTGAATGGTCACTTTATAAAAATCCACTTTACATGAAATACTAAAGAATTTGCATATAAATAGATTTTTATATTTAAATGCCCTGTGGGTGAATGTGATCCAATACCCCTCTGAAATCAAAATCCTGAACCATCTCATTTAAAGTTTTCCTGCTGAAAATAAGGAGAAGTTGGACAGCTTTTGATTAGCATGACGTTCCTTTCTGGAGAGTGCTTACAAGACCAACAAATCACAATTCAATTAAACTGTGCCCCATGTAGTACTTTGAACGTATTCTTTGTGGTTTCTTTTTCCGGCATTCACAGTTACCCTTTTTTTTTCTTGGTTCATTTGGCAAGCTTCATACTTAAACTCCTATGAGAGAGACAAATGAGGAACATTTCAGAAACCTGATTGCAGATCTTGCTGCTTAAGGACAAAAGTGTTACCCATCTCTTCCATGGCTCTTTAACAATGAAATAAAGAGTAACTATTAGGCTTTATTTACATTTCTCCAGTGGCTTTGTTTGCTATTATTATAGGATCTGCCAACTTTTTTGTTATCAGCTCCTATTTTTAGGGCAAAAACTTAACACAAAGCCACACCAGGGGTTTCCAAACAGTGAAATCCAGCCCAGTTTGTGCAGATGATAAACTGATTAAAGCCAGGATAACGTGGCCCTGAAACCAGGAAGCAGTGGTAGCTCCAGACTCTTCTCTGACCACGTGAGGGAAGCACTTGGGTACTACTACCCTATTCTTGCTGCAGCCACAAGATTAATACTGTCTTCAATGTTCTATGACCTTTGATTAAAATCAGCCATATCTCCTGCAGCTTGTACCTTTCAATATTAAACTGTGAATTCTTCAGTATGTTTTTGCAAGACATGTATGTGCACTCACATACATGCCCTGAATTATATATACTCTAGTGTAATCTCCTTAAAGAATGATCTTGGCAGCAGCTGCCCATTCCACATCCCAAAGAAGCCAGTGGATGTATTCCAGCAAACGTGCACATACTGAGCTGCTGTGTGTTCTGTGGGATCTTCTCTGGCTCTATATGGCCCCTTTATTAATACTTGAAGATTGTTTGAGAAAAGTAATGTGAGAAAACTCACTTCTCTAGAGCAAGTAGTTTAGCATGGTATGACAATTGCATTTAACTTTTAACACAAAATCCAATTTATCAGTTGGATTATCATCTTAAATATTTTTAGGTATTGTAAAAGAAATCTAAGTAGAAAAACAGCAGCTGAGGGGAGATTGTAGGAAATTTCCACTTAGGTGTTTTCTGAGAGGAAAGGCACTCAGTATTTTGCTTGATTACCTAAAGAATGAGATAATCAATTTTCCAATGACCAGGTGAGGGATGTGTTTCCTATATGCTGTAAGCACAGGGCGTGCTCACAGTATATAGTGCATGGAGCTGGGTCTCCCAGGTGTTTTGGTTCTGAGAGCCATTCCCGCTAGTTCCAGGGTGCATTAAAGGCCTGAAACAGTGCCAGTGCTAGGAGGGAATTAGTGATGGAAACCACCCTTCCTTCTGCCAGCTAAAGTGCCAAATACGTTTGAAGTGACCTTAGGTCAGATGAAGCAGAAGCTGGATGAAGGAGCTTGTTGCCATCAGGCGGGAGCCTGGTAAACACTAGCAGGATGAGGGACAAGCATCTCCCCAGTACATGTTTGTCTGTGGGAGAAATGATTGCAGAAAGGAGGAAAAATGAAGTAATATATGCTAATTTTGAAACTAATGAATTACATGCAATTATTTTTAATTCAACTCCACTAGGCTGTTAGGTATGAGTGTCTGTGGTGCACCCTGGGTGGACTCCTTTAAATGGATGCAAAGCATGACATTCATCTTTAATCTTTGGGTCTGTATTAACGCTTTTTCACTGGGTATGTGCTGTGTATACTGGGAGCACTCAAGCTTTGATTAAACTAAATGCAATCCCTGAGTCTTTCTAATGAACTGTAAAAACTCACTCTAATTTACATTCAAATATCACTATGCTCTCCATACCGTAATTATATTAGTAATGATATATCTGAAGGCTTCTTAAGTTTTATAGGACTTTTTTTGTAATTATAGAAGTATGGAAAAGAGATAAGGGAGAGAAAATAAGGGAATAAGAAAAGAAGAAAAGAAAAAGAAAGAAGCTTGGAGGGTAGAACAGAAAAGAACCTGGAGGGACAGAAAGAGCAGAAGAAACTGTAGTACCATGGCAATGTAACTGTAAAGCCTTGTCAGAATTACTTTCTTGCACAAAAAGAAATCAGAAAAAAAAAAGTTATTGTTATATTAAAGTAGAAGCCTTTCCATTTAAAGTTTAGGTCATTAGAAAATAAATATATTTAGCATTTTTTTCTTCTTCTGTGAGCAGTGTGAGAGCTGCCATTTAGAATCTACAAGGAGTTAAATTCTAGCTGGCTATGAAATTACCTCAATTGTAAGTCAAGCTCCTGAGACAGGTTTTAAAATGTTAATCCTATTTTTTTTCCCCTCTGCGTTTGATGAACAATTTCTCATGCTCATTTCAATGAGAAATAATGTCAAAGTGTTCAAAAAACAAACATTTCAATTATAAACATATCCCCAGAGATAGCACCAATAAAAAAGTAATTTTTTATTTGGTTAGGATTTGAATTGTTAACACTTTGTGTTTTTTAAATCAAAGTTCAGAAGACATAGTAATAGTTATAATGATACCTTGGGAAGGTAATGTAGTATGTCATGTTGTATTTGTGTCCCATGGCATGACATACAATACGCACAGAATTTCATTGTTATTTTAAAATGTTCTGGTGCTTTGTGATGTACATTCCATTGCAGAAATGGGAGTTACACATTAACAAAATTACAAGAATAGGGGTCTTTTCTGACTAATTGTAAAGTTATATGATAAAAATCCGAAGTAAATATTATTTTCTGGTTTTTTTCTCTAAAGAATATTCTCTCAATGTTTATTTAAACACACACAAAGATAGATTAGACAGTATTTTGTACTGGATTTCCTTCTTCTACACAGCTCCCTCCTTCTCTTTCTTGAGTAGGTGTTTGAAAATTCTGTTCCTGAATTAAAATTTGGAGTTTGTTTCCCTGTAAGCCCTTTGCAAGCATATCATACCAAAAACCCCTGAATTGGTGAGAAGAAAAAATGTTGCCTTGTTATGATAACACTTTTTTTTCTGAGGGATTATACAAACCTTTCATTATCATTGACTTTATTACGCTCCCAGTGATTTGTTCTGTCATCTTAATTCCTGTTGCCAGTTACTAAGAGACAAAGCAGCTCTTGAGGATCAACATAGCATACTTCCACAAATTATTAGTGTTATTTTCTTCTTTATTGCATTCTCATTCTCCTAACACTTGCTGTGAAAAGGGTTATTATTGTTGTGACAGTAAGATGGGATAAGGAAACATATTCAAAGTTGTAGCAAGGGTTTAAGGAGAGGCTGTCACAGACAAAGGGAATGACAAGGGAAATGAACGTAGTCACAGAGTGTTGGATGGACGGGAAGATGAATATAAGAAATGGGAAGACTACATGTATAATTAACAATAATAACTTGTATAAATAATGTGTGACTGAAATGTAAGACAGGTCTCTACCCGCAGGCACTGACAAGCTCTTAGACATTAATTTCTTTTTTCATGGCCAGTCTTCACAAACGAAGATTAGGAAAGGTCTTTACCCACATTTGTTGCAAGCACGCTGGTGATACAGGGCTTTGCAAATGCGGGTAAGGCCTTCGAGCCTGCGCAGTGGATTTTTTAGTTGAGACACAGTGTGCGCTGAACTGAGCCCACCCTTTAATCCTGAGGTTCATCTGCTGGGGCTGAGCGAGCTCGGACAGTGGCAGTGAGGTCCTCAGGATGTAGGTTTGTTTAGAGTGACCTTCTCTTAGATGGATGGCCTTACAGGGCTGACGAGCTCCATCTGCCCGGGTTTAGAGTTGTCCTTCTCTTCTGTGTGTTCCGGGGCTCCCATCTCAACTCCTACGATGTTACTGTCCGCACAGGCGAAGCTCCCATTCTCTCGCTCCTTTCCACGCCCAGGGCCGGGCCCCAGCTCCCGGGGCCAGGCCCCAGGCTGTGCTGTCGCGACGCACGTGTCCCGGGGCCGGGCTGTGCCCACACCCTCTTAGACATAGGACAGCAATAATGGTAGATAACTTGCTACTCCAGGAGAATGATTATCACTGTGTGATGTCTGATGCAAGCCTGGCGTGTTGAAAATACCCTGTTATGTTTTTAGATGTATTTAAAAAAAATAAGAACTGAATAAAATGTGAATAAATGCACAGAAGAAGATAGGAGGCAGATGGCAGTGTTAAAAGACCAGCCTTAAATGTGTGCAGGAAAAGAAGGATTTGTTGCTAGACAAGGAAGGTAGTTCCAGCATAGAAGGATAGTATTAGCTAAGCCTATACAGGATTTTTTTTCAATTTAGGAATTTTTTGGTTAGGTGAAGTGAGAGATGGCCAAGAGTGGACAAGAGCAGCATTAGAACATAGTAATTAGATATTTGGGGAGCAGTGACCCTTACTCTTGTCTTTGTCACCTGTGCAAGTCCAGCATATCTCCACTGATACAGAGGAAACAGATAAACTAAACATTGCACAAAGACAAAGAAACCTGATTTAAAATATTTGGACTGGACTGCAGTGTTAAAAAAAAAAAGCAACAATCCCTCTCTTGTGCTCTGAGCAAACATTTTTATTTCATGGACAGTTAAAAAGATTTTGAAGCTATATTTAAATATAAAGTATTAAAAAAACCCTAATGTTTTCCAGCATTAATTTAGCTTAATGTTGGGAATATACACGTTAAATTGAGGTACATAGACTACAGCAGTAGAGGCTATCTTCAATGCTGCTGAAGTCATTCACAGTTGTCTTGGCAATTGGCTTAATTTCTTTAAGATGACAGAGTGTCCTTTTTATAACTGTTATCATACACCATTATGCAAATTCACAATGCCATATAGAAGGATAAATGACAAAGTGCACTTTCATTTAAGCCAATTCAAATACTAGTTATTGGCAAATTCATTTTGTTCATCCCTGATCTTACCTCTCTGGCATTAAAGAAAAGACTTGTCTAAACAGTTAATACATAATTTAAAATCAGAATAGCAAGAACATTGTTGAAAAATCCACATATGAATTAGAAATCAAATTTGTGTACAAATACAAATTAACTTCAGAGGCACACATATTTTGTGAACAAATACCAGTATTTATTTATACTGACTGTGATGGTTTGCAGCTTGAATTATAGGAGCAGATAAATAATTTGAATTGGCAGCAACATATTCTACCCTCTACTTGAGTGGATTTAGTAAAGCCTCAGTATTCAGCTATGATTGTCTTGAGAGCTTGGAGGCATTGCTTAGTGTCCAAGAACTGACATCAAGATTTAGCACTCTACTTGGAGGGGCCAGAATACCTCAGTGGAAAACAAATCAATGCCTTAAGTAAAGTTATTTTAGATCCAGTACTTAACGGGTGGAGTTAGGAAAAGTTTTGATGTCTCATTAAGTAAGTACAGGTCAATGGCAGGTTGATAAAGAATAATCAAGTCTTCTGGATCCTTATACTTCAAAGGAAAATGTATTAACTGGGGGTCAAATTTAAGGTTTGTTACTGTAAAAAGCAGTAAGAGAATGTTGTTAATATTTCAGTAACAAGCTTTGTATCCCTTACTGCATAGAACTTCGTACCAGGCCCATATTTCCAAAGTAGTAAAATTAAAGCAGCTTCTTTATCAGCTAGTGTGTAAACCAATGAGATCCTCTTTTATATTTTTCATTGCTCTGTCATCTACAGTCAAATTCAACAGAGATTTGGAGATGTCAAAGATATGCAATTCCTTTAATTTCCATGAGAAATGATAGGTACATAGAAGTGAGGGCCCACAGTGTGGAAAAGCTTGCAAGATGAACTTGGTTCTTCAGTATGATGCACTGGTTCTCCATACATTAAGTGCAGCAATATATTGAGGAATGCTGCACTTTACAGAGGAAAAGAATATGTGGAGCTTGAATTCAGTCACTGAAGGCTGAAGGTAATGTTTTTCTGGTCCTGTGTTCCAAAGGGCCTAATTGAGATACGGGAACAACCAGCTGAGGGAGAGAGGAAGACTAAAGCGAAAATCATAACTGTTGTCCTATAAAAGCAGTTTGAGTTTGCCAAAAAAAACCCCCAAATTACTGAGGTCACAGAGATGCACAGAGACAAGAGCCCAGACCTCCAGCATGGTGCATGGCATCACTAAGGATCCAAAGTGCTTTCTGTTCTGAAGACATTGCACAGTAATATCTGGGACTTTAGAACTGAGTTCTTAAAAATGAACTTGTAGGCGCTCAAACACTGTAGCAAAGGTAAGACTTTGAAAGGAAGAAATAAGAACTCTAGTAGATTGTATGTTTTATTAACATTTGCAAGTGTTCTCAAATGACAAAAGCAATGCTTTAAGAATGACTGCCATTTGTGTGTGTTAATTAAAGATACTTAAGTCACTTTTGAGATCATAAAAATAAAAATAAACAGTAATATAATTTTGAATTTTTTATTCTTAGCCTATTTTACCATTTCCTTTTGTTTAATGGTGGCTGCCTGTGTACTTAAAACAGAAGTTATTCATGTCAAGTAATGGGAAACCTCATGTAGACTCCTTCCCTTTATTCTGAAACTCAGCTAACAAAAATCTTCCTTTAAGTCCTTAGGTGGGTATCTTTATGTCAAAATCTAAGCCTGGCCATGTAGAGGAGTCAGAAAGACTTATTCCCCAATAAGCTACAAAATTGAGACTGACACTGTGCTTTAAATGTGTATCTCAGAACTGTTGGTGGGGCTAATGGATCATAGTATGATTTTTATGCTTTCTTTTGATGGTTTATGAATTTGTTCTGGAGCAAAACCACCCATACTGTAAGTCAAATTATCATTTCAACACAGAGCTCCACATAGCTTTGCAGGACCAAGTTCGAATAAGATTCTCGTATAATTTGGATGTAATTGTCCAGCTGGAACATACACTGCTTTTGATGTTTGATTTTGTAGATTGAAGCTAAAGCAAATTCTATGTATAAAAAAGCTGGTGGATAATAAATAGCATAATATTTGTACAAACTAGTTTTTGCTAAATACATTTTCATATCTTCAACTTCAGATATTATTATTTGCCCTAGCTTAAAACTAATTATCAAACCTTACACAAGTGGTAGCAGGAGTAGTTTAAAATCAAAAAGACATTCTATCTGTATCTGTATAGCAGTGACTGAATAACAACATGGAAAATATAAAATCAGAAAGACATTACATCTTTGCAGGTTATATGCTACTAACATCTCTGTGTGACTAATTTGATGTGACTCAGACTCCTCAGAAGAAGATTTGTCATTCTGTCAATTGCATTCGGCTGCATGAGGTGACAGAGCTGGTGAACTGTCTGTTAATGCTTGGAAAGAACATGTCATGATGGTGTGATTGAATTCTTGAAATACTGACTAAACAGTTTTTCATATCTTTGTAGATGGTTAAATGGAGTGATAAATGTCTCTAATTTCAAAACTGCAGTTTCAGAAAGATTAAAACCATAGCAATACTCCATCAGTTATCATATTATAAAATAAGTTGTGTGCAGGATGACTTTGTGATCTGAAGACTGCAAAATTGAAAAGTAGAATAATTTTAGATACTACCTCCTTTAAATAAGAAGGCAGGCAAAAGACAAGCAATTAGATGACAGCTACTTTGGTTGAGACTAATTTCAGATTTTTAACCAATTTTCTGCTGAAATTGTTCAAAGCGGAAAGGATATTCAAAGCCAAAGCCTTGTCGCTTTATGCATCTCCTCAATTCAATTTAAAAGTAATATAATGAAACTACTGTTTTCTACAGTGATTGTTAATTACAAATTATTTCTATAATGTTTAACTGGAATAACTGGAGTTTAACTTCTGTGGTTGTATGAAAAAACAGGTTTGCAGTATGAAGAGGGATAGGCTGGAGAGATCTAACCTAAGATGCAGTGGCTTTATTATCCATGTGTTAATTACTTAGAACTATAGTACTTGTACAATACCAATAGATATTATTCTAGTGCAACGTGCCATAAAACTGAAAATAAGGGTATGATCACAGAAAGATTAGGAAGTGACTGAGCTCTCACAACTAACATACCTGATGCCTTTATAAAAAAAAATGCCCATATGAAAAATCGCTTATTACCAGTGAAAACAGATGCATTATTAAGAAAAAAATAGGGATTTTTTTTGTGCAATAAAAAAGAGGAATATTCTTCCTCTTACTCCACTTCTATGCATCCCTAAGGATTTTACCATGGATATCGATGCTTATGGTAGGATGGGGTCTTGGGTGTAATGTTGTACTGCTTTGCTGTAATATGAGACCTAGAAAAGTTTCTGTTTTGTTAAATGCCAGATTTTCATGGCTTTTGATGGTTAATCTGTCTTTTTTGCTATCACTCCTTTCTCTAGCAATGTTTTATATATGTATATATGTATTCCCTAATTTTACAGGTTTTTATATCTAGGAGTTGAGCTGTTATTCAAGACTTCTACTTGCTCTTACTTACTAATTGCAGTAGCCATAAAACACTCTTACTAACTGAAAATTACCTATCATTATAGTCAGTTGTTTGAAGTTACTGAAGCTTTTCTCAATTTGTGAGACCTGTAAGGATTTAAGCTCAAATAAAGAAGTTATAACCAGTCCAATAGGGTTCATCATTACTTGCTCATCAGGTGGCTTATTTCACCACCTGTTACATTTATTCCTCTTTTATAAATCTACATATATAATTATTGTGTCTTCATGCTGTAGTATGTATCATTTTATAGCAGCTCATTTTTTTTGGAAACCAAATAGCATCAGGCACACATCTGCACTGTTCTAAGAGAATAAGGGCTAAGAGGATATGGATTTATGATTTACAACTTTAGTCCTTTCAAACTCTGGCAGCAATGGAATTATGGTTCAATTAAAAGTCACCTATCAAAACAAAAACTGGCATGTTAAAAAAAGACAAAAACTTGTCCTGACAACACGAGCTGCGTGGCAAAATGATGAATTGCTGCTCTGTGAGGAGCAGTGTTATAGCCTAGAGTTCGCTGTCCGCAGTTTAATTAGGCAGGCAGAGATCCATCAGTGACCAGGACTCGGGTTCTGCTGAAGGTAACTTATCTCAGGTCACTGGTAGCTGTTAGCGTTTGGGAGGAAGGCATTTATTTGTTTCCACTTCCCCAGGCAAAGGATCAATTCAGAAAATTTGAAAGGTTTTATTATAAAGCATAGGAGAGAAATAGATGAAAAGGATTGGGAGAAATTTTCCTTTACTGCCCAAATGATTATATGAGAAAGATGAAAGCTTCCTTGCTCTAAGACTTTGTGTGAGGGGGAATAATGTGCTTGAATTTATGAGAAACATGAAAACTGGTAAGTCAAGAAATACATCACAAAGAGACATTGAGACTGGACTGATCAGTTGTTATATGATTAGTTTTAATAGCAAGGGGATAGTATGTCATAAGCTGGGGTTAGCACAGGCTGCTAATGCATATTTCAAGTGATTTTTAGTTTAAATGTACTTGAATATAAAACAGACTTTGGGCTTCTAGCAGCTTTAAGGTACTTTAAAGTTCTTCCCAGAGCAATGGCCAAAGGAGACAACAGTCTAGATCTTAACAACAATTCATCTAAAGGCCTTTTGTTTTTCATGTCATTGCAATGTGTAGTGCAGGCAGAGAAAGGAAAAATACTACCTAAAGTTGTGAAACCTGAATTAAGATACTCTTTGGAGGCCATATTTTAAAGTAAGAATTGCAAATGAATGTGTTGTGTGTTTGCTGAGATCCGAGGGCATTCTGATATGGTAATGATGTAATCCTTGTACTCAGCATGAGTTTGCAAATGCTTGGCTTCTTTTCATGGGAATTGTGTGGCTGATGCTGCCTTGGAATAGCAGAGACTAAAAACCAGCATCAGACTGAATCAATGCATTTATGTTCTTTTACAACAGATTTAAATGTAGTCCTGAGATTCAATGAGTTTGAAAATGATTAGACTTCTCTCTTTCACTTAGCTCTGCTTAGAAGCTGCAGAATTATATTCTCTTTTGGGACATTATCTGCCATTTGGTATCTGTCCCAGATGTTTCTATGGCCTTTTTCATACCTTTTTACTATATATTTCTGATATTATAACAGTTTACAGTCTTTCCAGTTTATGTTTGCTTTTTGATAGTGGTCCGTGTGGAAAGTTCCTCCACACTTGACAGCTCAGTTGTTAGGACAGCCAACACTTCAGTAGGACAAGTTCTTTTCTAGGGAAAGTTTTTTACTGGTGTTGAATCTTTACAAATACAGAGCTGCTTCTCCCTGCCAACCCCTCTTCTCACTGCCTTGGTTTGGTGCTGTTCATCTTAAGTCTTTCAGTACCTTATTTTTGGGTGACAAAGGTGCTAAAATGACAGGTGAGGAGTGGAAGACAGACAGTGGATGGGGAAGCCTGGCTCAGCTGCAGTACTGCTGGCTGCTTGATGGAGTTTTGTGCAGTGATTTGATTTGATGGTAATCCCTGTTAAATAGTTAAAATATTTTCTCACTTGTTTTGAGTAGAGCTGACCAGAATCTTTCTGATGGAGTATGTCTTAGTTAGAAAATGCTGATTCATTTAAAGTGAACTCTTTTGTGGAAACGTGACAATCTGAAGAGAAATTTCATTTAAAAAATAAATAGACTGCTCCATTTTGACTTTTTAGAAAGAAACAGTAGAGTATTTAATTTTTAAAAATACAATTTTAAAACTTTATATACAATTCCATTGTTTGCAAATATAAAAACTCAAACTGGGATGAAATATTTTGTTTACAAAAATGAATTTTTTTGAATAATCAAAACATTTGGAGACATTTATTTCATAAAAAAATTCTGCTTTTAGCATTTTTCTTTAAAAATTTTATTTGGTAGAACCATATTACAATTTAAGTCTCACAATTACTGTTAGAACAGGCTTATCAAATGGTTTCCCTTCTGGGGAGGGCAAGGAGGACAAGCTTGTCAATCTGTCCCTGCAACTCCACATTGAAATCTCATCTTCAGGTTAGGTGTAAAA
Source organism: Manacus candei (assembly GCF_025592945.1). Classification (NCBI taxonomy): domain Eukaryota; kingdom Metazoa; phylum Chordata; class Aves; order Passeriformes; family Pipridae; genus Manacus; species Manacus candei. The sequence continues at coordinate 1,969,018 of NW_026138156.1, read as the reverse complement.
TTGGGGTACGTTTTTATACCTCATTAACCATTATTGTGTAAAGTGCTGTGGGTGGTACTGGGGTCAAATCTTCCGTTCTTTGTGGACACGTGGTAGAGATCATTTCTTGGTAGGAAGTGTACTTGGTTTGTACAAAACATTTCTGGGTATCAGGTAGGAGAACTAGACTGCGTGGCCTATGCCTCGCCCTACATTCCTGCCCCTTATGCCATGGCAACACAAACCACAGGATCTCCATCTGGTTTCTGTGCTTGCACCTGCAGACCCCACAGCCTGTTGGGCTTCTTCCAACAGTGTCCAACAGTTTAGGTCAAGGGGTACCTTCACAGCTCATTTTGTATTTTCCCCCTTTGATGATGATCTGCAAAAGGGTTTCTAGTTGTTTTTATAATCTCCAGCTTCTTAATTCAAACAAGTTCCCAATAGTTTCAAACCAGAAGTTTCTTTAAGGTTTATTTTCATTTCTGTGAGGCAGGGGCTCTCCTCACAGGAGTTCTCATGTTGAGAAACTCTAATGTGTCTCACCCCACATCCCATTGTTCTGGGGAGATGCTTTTAGGGGTGAGAATATCTAATAGCCACACTAATGTGGCTGCATGTTAAAAGTATTTTCTCCACAAATAGGAAGATTAGGGGCATATCTAGTGAAAACAGAAGGGAATGTTCAGCTTATTGAGCACACACCATGGTCTCAACTATGATGCTATAGCAGAAGTCATTGCAAAGTCAGTGTTTGCTGGTTGTTGCTGAGTCCCAGACTCCAGCAGTAGGTGACCTTATGGTGAACAGCAAATATAAACTGAAGCACTGTCTTTCCATGGTATAAAGCTCTGGAAGGACAACAAGAGTTATTCTTTGTTTCTTGCATGAGAGAAAAGGTTACAGTGGAAGGTACAGATACTTCTCTCATCCCTCCCTTGTGCTAGCATATTGCTCCAAGGACATTAGAGAGATGGGCTCCATGAGCCATGATAGCAAATGCCAGGCATGCTGGGGAGGAATTGGATGCATCATTTGCTTACTTCTGGCACCTATTTGGATGCCTGGAGAGGAGCTGTGCCATTCCCAGTTTTCTCAGGGGAACTGTAGATCTGTTCCTCTCTGAGCAGTACAATGTAGCTCTGACTTTAACATTATGAAAACACTTTCTAAAAAAAAAAAAAAAAAAGATAAATAACTAAGAGACTCTCATAGTTAGAGATTAAGCTACTGTCAAATACACCCATTTCTCTTAATCTAAGGATTCTTAATGGTAATTCTGTTTTTGGCTATACATGTAAGTGTTTGTCATCTTTTAACTTTGAGCAAATACCGCTGAAGACAGGAAACATCCTTATTTAACACAATATTTCAAGAAGGATTGATAGACTTCTCAACATTTTCATATATCTATGAGGTAAAACTTTTTTTTGTGACTGATACCTTTTCAAGAGAATGGCGCATCTCTAGCCTTTTCCCCACCAATGTTTCTACATACTCTATATAATTTACTGTTCTACTTCCCAGGGTATTCTTTTATTAAGGACACTAATAACAAAAGTAGAACAGAAACATTTAGCTTAAGATTTCTTTTCAAATATGATAGTTTCTTTTCCCTCCCTTTAGCGTGTCCTACCTTTTGCTGATATTTTTTAAAAAATACACTATATTATGATATTGCTGTTTGATCATCTCAAAAATAATGGTTTGATGGACTTTGCATTGGCCAGGTACTAAGAGGAAATGCTGTAAATCTGTTTTTAAAATTGGAATGATTCTTCAAATGACATTACTATATCTTCTTACACCTAAGTAGAGAGGCAAATGAGTTGGCTGAAAGCATCACTAGGCTTATGCAGCCATATTGAAATAATGCTAAAGGCTGGAAATGTTCAATAGAATGTTCAGTACTTTTTGAAAGTTTAGACTATGATAATATGCTCTACGTTTGTGTTTATAAACATTTCAAAGAGTTGGTTCCAATTCTGAGCTTCTAGGTTCTCCATGGCATTTTAATTCCTGTTAAGGATTATGTGAATGCTTTGTTTCTTGTATTTTTCTTAATATATTTCTGGAATGTTTATAGAAAGTGATTTTGCTCTTGTTTAAGATTGCTTGGATGCATGAGGCTAGATCATGCAACCTGCTCATGTAGAGACTCTGCATTTGCTTTGAATTTGCATATCATAAATTAAAGAGTGCAGTTTTTCTGTGTGTTTGAACTAAAGAAAATAATTTCCCCATATCAAAGGATAAACTTGACTGCACGGATAATATCTTCTAAAGTTGCAGTTCTGATCTTATCATTTTATCACTTTCAAACATATTTGTGCCATTCTCTTTTATTGTATGGTTATAAACCCTGCAATTAAGCTAAAATAGGAAAGTAATAGGAGCATTCCCTTGCAGTTGGATCCACAGTGGGTCAAATTTATAATTAACAGTGTTTTGCAAGAAAGTGGTGGTGTAAAGTCCATAGAAAAGCAACATAGTTATTGCTGCCTAATTCAAGATGTGGAGTTATATGATAGAATTTTTAATTGCTTTATTTAATGAACTACTAATAAAAAAAAGACCCTGTAAGCAAATAGATGAAATATGTTTATTTAAATATGTTTGTTTACATATGTTTTGCTATGCTTAAATATGAATTAACAACATTCTATGTCATATTATAGGTTATGTCCCTTGAAACATAGTAAAAAACCCTAATTTTTTGAACTGGATGCAGAATTTAAGTACCAGTCAAAGTACCAAGTAAGTGTAGTATTCCTTTTGGAATATATGAATGTATATCTGAGCTATTTGTCTGGTTAGGCAGGTTCTTTATATTGTTGTTCTGTTGTGCTGGAGATACTCCTGGAAAAGAGTTAAAAATTAAAAAATCTGTCGATTCTCCCTTTCTTACGACTTTAACCAAAAAACTATTAAAGTTTTAAGATTGTTAAAATTTTAGTACCCTGGTACACATGATATGGTATAAACAGTAAGCTGTAGTTTTTCATAAGTATTGTTTAGTGGAATTTTGATTAGTGGAATTTTCTCAGTTGTTTTACTTAATTCTCTATGATGCTTTCAATATTGGACTCAATTATCTTAGAGGTCTTTTCCAATCTAAATAATTCTATGATTCTACATAGAATTTTCAATGAATAACAGAATCTTCAGAGTCTACGCAGTCTACTTTGTGAAGGCCCAAATATTCCTGCCATAGCACATTTGGGTGGTTAAAGTTGTGTATGTGTTTTAGTACCTTGTGAATTAGGATCTGTGAAGAAGAATTTACTATAGAGCACGGCAGAATAAATGGGACAGCTGAGTTATATGAACTTGGCGTGATTTAATCACTACTCTGATGCAAGAAAAAGGTTATTTTTAGCAGACTACTCTGTTACCCAATAGATCTGAATTTGTCTGTAAACTGGGGATGGATGGTCTTGTTTTGGAAATCCAGATGACAGTAAACAGCTGTTCAGGCCCCCACTACAATTTCCCAACAAAACACATAGGACTTTATTGTTCTTTCCAGTCTTCTTATCTGGGTGAATTTATGCCATAAATTAATAACTGCAGGTATCCAAGCTTGTACCACAGTCACTGTGAATAATTGATAGTGCTTACAAGTTTTGATGATTTAGTATCTCTGCAAGCAAATACGCAGAATGTCGTATGTTTTTGAGGCAAAGATTTATTTAAAGACTGAAACTTATCTGGACCTTCAAAATGATAAATTTGGTACAAAAATATTTTAACAAAGAATTGTTTGTCCTTCTCTGTATCAAGTGTACTATCGTGTTCTAAAAGCACGGTCATTCTAGGACCAGAAAGCACTTAAATAAACACTATAAAAATGATATAATCTTGTAATAGGATCCTTATACACCAGCTCCAGTGTTCAGTTGGGTATTGTGGGGTTTAAGGTCCAAGTAGTTTTTGTTGGTCTTTAGTTGATTGTCCACAAGCCATTTGATACATATTACTATTATCTGGAAAAAATACATATTCAGAAACAACTGCCCTGCAGTTATTCTCTGAGGAAGAAGAATTCCACTCAATAATACAATAATCACTAACTCTTTGGAATGTTCTAAAACTACTGTTATTAACTTAAGGGTATTCATTTGGAGTTTAAAGGTAAACTTGACCTGTTGGGCAGAGATAACTATTCAATATTACCCAGCAACAATGAGATTCATTTGAGGACTAAAGTATTGCCTAACAGTGTGAAGATTCACCTAGGCTGCATCTCCCATGATTTCCTGATGTATCCCCTGTGCCTGGCTACAGTGCATTGGCTGGTTTTATCTATAGGAATTATCTCCCTTTTTTTTTTCTTTTTTTTTATAATAGTATTTGTACCTTGGACATAAATGTCTCTGAAGGTGAAACAGAGGGGTTTTCTGGGTGTGGGTTTTTGATGGTATGAAGAAAAAAATTAATTAAGGTGACTTAGTCTTCTTCCTTCCCATGACTGGATGTGTTCAGGGCCAGGCTGCATGGGGCTCTGAGCAAGTTGGTCTAGTGAAGGGTGTCCCTGCCCTTGGCAGGGGAGTTGGAACAAGATGATCTTTAAGGTTCTGCCTTCCAACACAAACCATCCTATGATTCTCTGATTCTATTTGAGCTAAATCCAATCTGTCCCATAGGTTTCCTGAGATGGAGTGAATTTTCATTTTCTATTTTCAGCTTTTTATTCCCATCCTTGGCCATGATTCTACTAGCAGTAGTCTAAGGCATTATTGAAAGCACCACAACTCAAAAAATATGCTGGTTAAAGCCTGAAGGTTACTTGTACACTTATGCTTCAGTACTTTTTCTGATTAAAAGAGCTAATGAAACATTAACTTCTAAAATAAAAAGTGTCCTAGTTAGAGAAATGGTAATATAGGTTGTGAGGGAAGAAATTGCTGTTCTCTGTCAGCATTTCTACTTGAAAGACGTTATGGTGATCAGTGTTTTCCATCCCTACCACTCAGTTTCTGACTGTGAATATTCTCCTGATAGGATGTTTCCAGGTAACGTGTATGTTACTTTGCATATTTGATTTTACTGCCTTTTGGAAAAACTTTGCCATTGCACTTCTCATGTAACAGCTGTCATTAGAGTGTGGATATATCATAAAATTACAGAGTTGTTTGGGTGGGAAGGAAGCTTTAAAGATTGTCTATTCCAACCCTCTGCCATGGTCAGGGCCATATTTCCCCAGATTAGGTTGGGCAAAGCCCCATTCAGCCTGGCCTTGAACACTTGCAATGATAGGGCATCCACAGCTCACCATCATGAAAAATATCTTCCTTATCTAAATCTACCCACTTTCAGTTCATAACAGTTGCTCCTTGTCCTGTCACTACAGACTTTGTTTAAAAGTCTGTCCTAAATATTGAAAGGTTGATAAATGGTCTCCCCAGAGCCTTCTCTTCTCCAGACTGAACAGCCCTAACTCTCTCAGCCTGTCTTCATAGGAGAAGTGCTCCAGCCTTCTGACCATTCCTGTGACCCTCCTCTGGCCCTATTCTAACAAGTCCCTGTTTTTCTTGTGCTAGAGGATCCCAGAGCTGGATGTAGGACTCCAGGTTGGTTCTCATGAGAGCGGAGTAGTGGTGGAGAATCACATATTTACAGAAGAAGTGCTAGGATCAGGTCTGAGGTATGATTTTGATTGACACTTTATACATGTCACAGGTGAATAGACAGAGAGATTAGGTAGGACTGGGGATTATCTGCAAGGAAGAAGAAATCTGGCTGTGTTGTCACACAGCTGCTGCTCTCAAAGGTTCCTCTGAAACTTTAGAGAGGCAATATGTTTAAAAGTGGTTGGTACCAGATAACTCATTCTCCTAATCACCCACTTTTCCTCATACCTTCAATGGTAATATTAGGGACTGGTTTAAAAGAGAAAAAGGAAATATTAAATAATTTTATAATGAATATAAAGTATATATGCTAATGCAGAGCTGTAATAGTGAAAGACTCAAAATGGAAATAAAGGGTTTGGAGAAATTATTTAAAAGAGCAATTTAAACAGCAGCTACTAGGGATGTGTCTCCACAGTGAAAGCAGAGAAATCGGCAAAGCATTAGAACAGAGCATCTGGAGAAGGAAATACATTTTTTGAAATTTATTTTGTGGATATTGCAAAGTGAAGAGCTTACTTATATTTATAGACTGCAGAAAGGTTCTCAGTTTGGACTGATCAAGAGCTAATCAGATCAATGAACCAGTCCAAAAACTGCATACTGAATTGAACTGGCTGCTCAAGCCAGAAGCTGTGTACATTGTACTACAAGAGCTACATGCTTCAGTAAGAGCCTTTCCAATCCCATATGAAGTTAACTGAGTATCCTATTTCAGGAGAAGAGTCTGTATCTGCAATCCAGAGGAGGTAAAGGAGCTCTGTTGCTCGCAATAGATAGGCTGCACCACTTGCATGGGCACCTGCAATGATCTTTTACAATGGCATAGAGAGCAGATCATATTTTCATATCAAAAGGGGAAAATAACCTTTATCTGGTCATAAATTGATACCCCAGTGCACAGATACTTGTGTCAGTGTTTGTCAAAGTATTCAAAGCTCCTATATTTGACTCAGTCAAACTAAGAGCATGAATTAGAAAATCCTCTGATACACTTTTACTGACACAAGAAAAATCTTATAATAAGTCACTAACAGTTACTTTTTTGTACAGATGGTTGCTTTAAGTAATTATGTGTCATACATAATAAAGTGTTGCTGAAGGTTGTTCTTGTGAGGTAATTTTTGTTATCTTTATTTCACTGGTTACCAAAAGGGTTATATATGTTCTTTGGCTCAAGGTCTGCACACTACAAGGTTTCTGGATATGTGGGGCAACTCTCCAATGCTTAAGAATTTCAAGGGAAAAAAAACCCTACTTAACCTTTCATCTACAGCCCTTCTGATGCACCTGGAGGGCTATAGATGATAGATAGTTCTTGTTACATAAAGATGTCATAGTAGTGTTGCTGGAGAAGAAGAAAAGAATGTAGTTTGCGTGTACCTGTGCACGTAAAGATACACATGCATGTTGATGTATGGATGTTTTGAATGGTTGCTGAAGCTAGAGTTCTAGTACGTGTCTAGTCTGTATTCCTAGAGAAAAGCAGACAGAAGCTAGGTACATGCATTGGATATACATTAACATGATTTGGTTTGCAATAGCCTCTGAAATTAACCCAGCCTTCTTCTTTAATAGACCTGTGATTAATATTGGGTTATCTGAACCTGCAGGTACAGCACTACTGGTTTAGTCAGTGGGAATTCTAGAAAGGTGTTAGTAAGGCAAAAACTGTAGCTACAAGCTCTTTGCATTCCTGTCCAGGTAGAGTATTGTAGCATGAATGAATAGAAGATCACTTAACTTTTTAGAGATGGAGGATTAAGGACTCTGTAGAGCCTCTGTTGCTCAGTATAGTTTGCAAGTCTGCATTTAGAAAATTTTCGAAGGAATTATCAAATCATAATTGTTTGGGATATACAGTTTTTTAAGTGTTAAAACCCAGCAGAAGGCATTTTTTACTAAGTCAGTTCAAGTTGCAGTGCAAAATAATAGTGAAAGTTAATGTGTTTCTACAAAGATATAGCACTTGGAAAGATGTGCCTGTGAGAGAGATTTCTAGGAGTTTGTATGTGAACCCTTCAAGATAAGTCCTTCCTCCTTCAGGAGCTTTAAATATAATAAAATAAAAAAAAAAAAGAAAGAAAAAATCCAGTTACAGAGGCAACCTTCCTCTCAGAAAGCTCTTTATAAAACCTACCAACTTTTCTCTCCTATCTTGATATCTTTAAATCTGTTCCTTTGACTCAGCAAAATCCTACAAGAGACTCCAACCTTTTCACAGAGGTTCAAAAGCCTTTACTAGACTAGAATGTCATAAATGAGTCTTGTCTTGGAGACTCTGAATACGATTTAGGTGTCCTCTCTTTAGGCTGCATTTTTCCCTAATGAAAATTTCATATTATGTTGGGCTAACTGGGATGGATCACACTTGACTACGTTCACCCTGCCAATTCTGCTAAGCTATGAAATGTGGGTTGTTATGTGAAAGCAGTATTATTATACTATTATGTCTTTTTCTTTTTTTGGTAGTAAAATGCTTACAAATGTATCAAGGGCCTTGCATAAGAAACTAATATTTGCAGAAGTGATAAAGAAGGCAATACTTTTAATATTTAATGAACAATAAAGAAAATTTAAACAAGAAAGCAATATAGCTGCACTGTTTGGGAGATACACTTGCATTTAGTTTAAAAAACTATACTGATGAAGAAAGAAATCATTCTACTTAGAAGGAAAAAAATCTCCTAGTTTTCACACTCTTGGTTCACCTCAGGTTAATCTTTTTAGCAAGATGTGTTATTTTTCAGACACTGAGAGCACTGCAGATATGTCATAAGCCATGCTACCTAAGCAATTACATTATAGAATAGTAGGATGTACTTCCCTATGGTTTTGAAGAAAAACTTCTCAGTGGAGCATCCACAATGGGGGAAAATACTCAATACTCTAATCACAATGGGGTTACAGGTAGTGACACTCCGGTGTGAACCACAGCCTGTTTGCTTACCTCAGCCTTTAAAGCCAGCAGATCTTCAGTACCTGGCTTCTGAACTAAATCAATTCCCTGTGAAATTCCTATTTCTGATGTTCTGAATGCAGAGGCACAGTATTTATGGCTCTGGTTTTGAGATCTCAAGCTGTGTAGAGGTTCCCCAAGGCATCTTTTCAGTGACAAAACACTGCTTTGTGGCTCTGGTTCCCATTGGGTTTGTGAAAGGGGAAGGAAAAGGGATTTATTACAGCTACATCAACTTATATCAATACAAAGATGCCTTTTTAAGTGATCGTGGGTACTGTGTTATGTCCCCTGAGATACTGAAAACACAGCAATAGCTCTGTATGAAAGTATGGATTTTTGGAGAAAACTCCATAGAGAAGGAAATGAAATGACTTAAAAAACAGATTGATGTTTGGAGTTTTGCATCTTCATTTGCTCTACTTTTGCACATAGTGCAGCCCCTAGTGAAAGTCAGTGTTCCTGTTAACAGTTTGAATCCCTTTAAAGAAAACCACAAAAGTTTCCATTAGCTCTCTTCCTTTCTCCGTCTCACTGTTACATGGTCATGGTCAGCCCCTGCCCTCATCCCGGTTTAGGTTTCTATTATTCTGTGAGTGGCATTTTGTATTTTTCACATCTATCACGTGCCTTTTCTCTCCATCATCACTGTAGGGCTCAGTGCACACAGGTTGTTTCTGAAATGAAGCTGTCAGCCTTTCCCTGACTTTCATCTGGGACTACTCAGATGAGCTTTTCTGAAGAACCCTAAATCATGCTTTCCAATTTCATCCAGATTTGTTTTTCCCTTTCTTGACTCTGTCCCTCTTTAATTTCTAGTAAAGCAATTACTAGTTCTGTATGCACACACCAGCTTGATGGGACCAAAGTCCAATGGGACCCAGAGGAGGGATGCTGTCTTTTGTACCTTACAGGTTCTGGTCTAGAATCTTCCTTTGACTTCACAGAAACTGTTGTAGGAAGGTCAGTGTTTGGGAAACCCGGTCTGAATTACATATTTACACTCATGTAGCCTGACTCACTTTATTTTCATTATTTTAGGGTACCCCACACTTACTCCTCTCTGCAACCTATGTTAAAGGTTTAACAGTTTTCACTTTTAAGCGATAAAGTAATGGTTGATGGATAATAATGGAAAAAATGAGCTACCTAAGAGAGGATGCCTTTCAGTAGTGTTCTTGAATCAGGTATGGAACAAAAACTAAAACCCACAACATTTCAAGTAGGAATCCAAGAATTTTAGTTTCATGTGCTAACTGTGGCTAATATTTTTGCTTAATAACGGACTACATATTTCATGAAATGTTTTAATCTATTAGTGAATAAATTACAGGTACCGTAGAGTTCCTCTTTCCCTCATTTTAATTACAGGTTGCAGACATCTAAAAAAATAAATGGGTGCAAATAGCAGGTAAAAGGTGAATCAAAACCAATTTACAGGAGCAAGGTAAAGTCAAACTCACATTTTATCTCATAATGTGGTAGATTTTACCCTAAGAAATCATTCACTGATCTCTATATACTTAATGTGCTTGTATATACTTATGAGTCTATACTTGCATACCCAAAGGAAGCTCCCAGGAGACATCGTAGGACCTTACAGCATCTAAGGAGGGGCTAGAAGACAGCTTCAGAGGTACATTTTACAAGGGCAGGTAAGGACAAAGGGGAATGGCTTTAAGAAAGGGCACAGGTTTATATTAGATATTAGGAAGAAATTCTTCACTATGAGGGTGGTGAGGCACTGGCACAGGTTTACCAGAGAAGTTGTGGATGACCATGGAAGTGTTCAAGGCCAGGTTGGATAGGGCTTTGAGAAGCCTCACCCAGTGAAAGATGTCTTGGCAGGGGGGCTGGAAGGAGATGGTCTGGAAGGTCTGTTCAAAGCCAAACCATTCTGTGTACATTTGTAAATGTACAGGCATATATTTAGGACATATAAGTAACTTGCACACAGGTAACAGGCATATGCCCAGTTCCTAAGTAGTATCAGTGAGCTGGCAACACAGCATTCCCCATGAATATATTGGCTAGGTTGAAAGCTCTGTGCTATACCTGGCATTCAGTGACTGGCACAATTGCAGGGTACCTTAGACTTGGGTTTTTTTGTTTACCTACTCATGTCCAGATGAGTGATTTTTTTCATCTCCTGCTCTAGTATTCAAGACAGACGGCTTGTTTGCTTATCTTGCCTATATATTGATATACTTCTCAATCAAGGAGCATTTTCTGAGGCAAGGAGAGACAATGCTTTTTCAAAGGACAGTATTTCCTAAACAAAATGAACAAACGCAGGATCACTGTAGGGTGTTGATGTGCAGTTGTACCACGCGTTGCACAGATGTGCAGATACATCTCCACAACTCCACCAACTCTCCAAGCCAACAGTGAGACAGCAGCACTCCAGAGGCTGTGAATATATTTGATTCAAAATAAATGTACTCTGCATTACTGTCCAGGGGAAAAGGAAAAACTACTGATTTTTTTTTAAAGTGAATATACTCTGAGTTTTCTTTTCAAGGAAAGCATTGTTATAAGAGAGAAAAGCCACTGATAATTCTTTTGCTAGTCACATTATGAAAGCAGCTCTTAACACTGTCATTAAGGGAAGACAAATATAAGTATGAACACTGCCATACTGGCGCTCAGTAGCACCAGTCTGGAAAAATACACAGGCCTTATTTCAATCTTCACTGTTCTAGTGTTATTTAGTTCATTTCATCAAATAGTTGAATTCTGGATACACAGCACTACTTGAAGCTAATATATTTGGCAAAATGCTGGTACAGCCTGTTTAAAATATTTTAAGAAGTTAAGCGCTCAAAGGGTATATAAAAGGCCATATACTTTAATGGGTACATAAATTAGATTTAAGAATATGTAGCTCTACAGGTTTTGGATTGCTTGTTAAACTGCTGCTTCCTCTGTTAATTAAAAGCTCCCACTGCCAGTTGTGTCTCTGTTTTATTAAAATGCTCCACTGTTTGGAACCTCTCCATGAACAAATAAATATAAGCATTGCTCACATATAAAAATTGGCGTGCATATGTACATTAAAAAGAATATCTTCTGTAAGATATTCTTTGCCTATTCTTTGCCTATTCTACCACCAAATACTAATCTAGTAGTTGTTTCTGCTCTTAAATTGCTTTCTTTTACAATCTCAGCAATATAGTCTGATGCAGGATTCTCTATAGGAATATAAGATACACACATTTTTGTTAAGAATTTTGTATCAGGTATTTTAGAACTGCAACATATTTAAAGCATTTTTAAAGTGTACATAATTTGTGTATCACAAATATAAGTAATTTTCTTATTTTCCTGCAGAATATAGAAGAATAAAAGTAGACTATTACTCACAGTAACAAGCTACTGTGTTACACATAAACACTCTAGGCTCCAGAACTCATCTTTTCAGGTACATTCATAAAAGTATGACAGCTGGGGGGTCTGGTTTATGTTTAGCAAAACACATGGAGACATCCAGCCTTTTTGGCAATACGTGTGATTTGTGTTTCATATTCACAAGAATAGGAAAATACTCAGTTGCTGAGCAAAGGCCATGGTGCATTATAGCTCATACATCGTGGAAAAGGGTGATCCAAAGGTGGTGTTTATTGTAACATAGTGGTGTTATTTATGAATAATAGACCTCTCATCTTTTTTTGTGTGAGTGTGGCTGCTGTTTTGCTATTTTGTCCCCATGTGTCTCAGCTGGAAGATAAAAGTCATCTGGGAAGTCAGTGGAGATAACAAGAAAGCTAATATCCCAGGTATATACCAAAGTATTAGTAGAAACATACTGTAAGCTTAGATCTGTCCTTCAGTTACAGCAATGGTGGTACAGATGAACCTGTGTAAACACAGTGATCCTGATGCCATTTTATCTGCCTATTAGTAATTTTATTTAACGCTTTCAGAACTTATTTTTTTATAAAGGGTATAGTATCATCCTCCCATGCTCACAAAATACCTTGCTTATATCTTACCACTATGGGAACTGTACTTTCAGTGATTACAAGTTTGCAATTCAAAACCTGAATTAAGGGGGTCTCTGCCAAAATATTTGCAATACAGTCTGAACAGCACAGAGGTCCCTCCTTAGACTTAATAGAAGACACTTCACATGATTACCTTAAATACAATGACATAGAGATTAGTTGGGCATTTTTAATTTTCCTGGTGAAATTCACCTACTACATTTAAGATTTTCAAACTGAGGATTTTGCCATTTCCAGAGGAGTTCCTTGACCGAGTAAGTAATTTATTGCCTGCCTCTTCAAAAAACTGAATTTTAATTCCTTGGTGGAATTACCGTCTGATTTTCTTTCTCTGAGGATTTATTCATAAAACCAAAAAACAAAGTCATTTAAGGCAATAGATCAATCTCAGTTACACTTCAAGAAAAGTGTAATAATTTTCTAGATAGGAATAAAAAGTCCAGTTCTGGCCTGATGTATTCAGACATGCAAATAGAAGTGAAATTTCTGGGAATTAGGCATACAACCAAGGGTAGAGCTTGGTTCCATACATTTCAAGACAGAGTTTACAAAAATAACTCAGGATTTTCCATCTGCTTGCTAATACTGAGCTCAGAACCCTCTGTCCCTCTAAGCTCAGGTGCGTCTGCTGTGTTTCCTTTTTACTTAATGGTGTCCTGAAAGGCTCCGGTACCTTAATACTGGCTGACATATAAATGTCTTGATAGGTAATGGGAGATAAAATCAAGATCCTACTTTGCTGGTTTAGTCCTGATTGTCACATATGCTAAATCAAATATTACAGAGTGGAGAAAAGCAGATAAAATTGCCTTAAAAATCCCGAGACTTTAAACCAGCAAGATATATACTTCCACATATGCGCATTTGAAAAAAACACCTCTTAACTGACAAAAATACACTCATTCACTGTAAAAGTTAGCATCCACTGTGTCCTGTTGCATCCCAAGCCCTGTGAACAAAGTCTAGCCCTGTTCTGTACCATTGAGGTGACACCTGGACTGCAGGTATGTGATCATGAGTGGCAGAGGACTGAAATGAAGAGCCTCTTGGAGGAAGAGAAAAAGGTTTTGAAGTAGCTGTGAGAGTAATTTTAGCAGGACAAGGAAATCAGTAGGAGAAAATGAAGAAATCTTATATGAGGCATTTTTGTCTCATACAGCTTTCTCAAATTTCCTAAGTCCTATCTTTCAGATTAAGGAGCGAGGAGATGTGGTTTTTTAAGAATTAGTTATTTAGGAAACTGAGTCCACTTAATTAAAATGTAATGGGCAGTCCTTGTGGCATAGCTGTTTCAAATTGCTCTGAGGGACATAATTTCTTTTTTTTTTTCATAGATTCCCCATGTTCTGTTTTGATATTTCATTGACTTTGACGTAGGAAGTGTTGAGCAACTCCCTAGTTCTCATTACAATCAAAGTCCCCATGATAGTTTGTGCAAAAACCCACAGATATTATCACAAATCCAATGTGGGAATCACAAAAAAACCTCCACAACTCAACCACAAATTTTCAAAGGGGCTTTGGATGAACAAAGCACAGGAAAAAAGAGCTTTATTTATGAGAAATTCATAATCTTCTGGGACCTGGCATCCCTTTACATGTACTTTACTCTGGTTTACACATTTCTGGACAGTTAATGTTGAGAAGTTTTCTATGTGAAGTATTAACATAATTACTGTCTCTCTTCTCGTGAAAATGGCATTTTTTAATAATTTAGTATGTGAAATAAGCTTTTAATAATAACTGGAAAGGCCTTGAAAAGGAATTTAATGAAAATTTGGGCTATCAAGAAGTATTGTCAATCTCTGATTGACTTGTGTCACATCTCTCTAGTTACTCTTTGAATGGCCTCTTATAGGTCTCTAAGTGAATCTAAATTTTGCTTTTAATTTATTCTCACAGATAAGCACATACAAATAAGTATTTTTAGTATTTGAATCTATTCTAAAAAATGTAATTCACAAAAAAAATAGCTTTACTATCTTGTCTTGTAAACCTTATAGACAAAATGCTAGCTATGGCATAACAGATGTTATTCTACTGTAAATAATGGTTTTAATTTGCCAACAGAAGAAATTTTAGTTTCCAGGTAAACCAGAATATATGAAATGTTTATTTGCCAGGACGTGTGCTGGAAGAAATGTAGGGAAAGTCAAATTCACTGACAAAATTTGAAGGAAAAAAAGCGTTTAGCACTCAAGGAAACAACTCCATAAAAATTAGAAGTTTATATCCAAGATCTTTCTGAAATTTCACCCCAGAGATTTGGTTTTCTTTGAAATTATACATCACTGTCCAGGACCTTAATTATGTTGTTTCATAATCTTATATGTCTCCTGTCATCTTTACTATAGGCTGTGCCCCCAAAGACAATGGTGTAAATGATTTTGGGAAATGTGGTTCAAAACCAGTAATACACTGAGTAGGGAGGAATACTGGAGAGTTTCCTGTAGTAACAACCATACCAACCAGTGCAATTGGCTCTGACACAACAAAGATGATATATTGGAACAAAATTGTTCCTGATGAAATCCACTTCCGCATAAATTTCCTATAATTTCTCTGAGAGTACCTAAGGCCTTTTCTCCATAGGTTACAGCATCTTCCATCTCTTAGAAGCCCTATGTGCCTTAGTGAATAAATATTTGGTTATTGTAACCAAGTGGGAGGCAGAATTGTTTGAAAAAAAGGTTTAAATTCACATTTTTTGAATATTTTCTGTAGAATTTTTTTCTGTAAATATGCGAGTGAGAAACTCTTAATAAAGGGTAGTTTTTCAACTGATTTCTGTTTGTTTCAGAGTCATCCTTTGAATTAAATGGTGCAGTAAGACATTACCTAACACTGGTGAATTATTGGTATACAGAACTGCAACTCCTGCAGGTTATACTTTAGGAACTGTGTAGATATATTTAGTAGCAGAAAGATAGGTAATTTAGGCTGTTCTAAGGCACAAACTGGAATATTCCTAGAACAGAGAAAAACTGAACAGGAGTAGTACTCATTATCATTATTTTAATGATAGAATCATAACACTTGGAAAAGACCTCTGAGTCCAACTTTTTGACTAAACACCACCCTCTCAACTAAACCGTAGCACCAAGTGCCATGTCCAGTAATTTCTTGAACACCTCCAGGGATGGTGACCACCCGGGCAGCCCATTCCAATGCTTAACTACCCTTTCTGTGAAGAAATTCTTCCTGATGTCCAACCTGAACCTCCCCTGGTACAGCTTGAGGCCATTTCATCTTGTCCTGTCACTTGTTATCTGTGAGAAGAGGCCAAGCCCAACCTTACTACAACCTCCTTTCAGGTAATTGTAAAGAGCAATAAAGTCTGAACCTCCTCCAGGCTGAACAACCCTAACTTGCTCAGCTGCTCCTCATAGGGCTTAGCCCCTAGACCCTTCACCAGCTCTGCTGCCCTTCTCTGGACTTGCTCTATCACCTCAATGTCTTTCTTGCAATGAGGGGCCCAGAACTGGACACAGCACTCGAGGTGTGGCCTCACCAATGCTGAGTACAGGACAATCACTTCCCTGGTCCTGCTGGCCATATTATTCCTGATACAGGCCAGGATCTCATTGACCTTCTTGGCCACCTGGACACATGCTGGCTCATGTTCAGCTGGCTCTCAACCAGCAGCCTCAGGTCCTTTTCCACCAGACAGCTTTCAATGACAGATTAATACCAAATAACTTCAGTAGATGATGATATCTCTTTCAAATACTGTGGTCTCATTTATTTATTTATTTTCAAAAATTCCCAGATCCAAATCAAACTAATTCCAGAGTTGAATATAACTCTACTCCACCTGCCTTCATATCTGCATGTTTGCTGTGTCATTTTGTGATTTTAGTTCCTTCGGTGTTCTAATCTGGGAAAATATAACTGGGTCATAAGTAAGTGCTCCAGTCCTCCAGTTCAGAAAATAAACCCTTTTTTATTCAGAGAAGTGCATGCAGTAGGTTCGAAGCAAACTTTTAGGTATATTTATTTATTTTTTATGTGGATATACATATAAATATGTACCCACAGGACTCAGGGACTAAACTGGATAAACACTTGAGTCTGTCTCGTGCTTTATAAGTGTCAAAAATCCCTTTAATATGCTTCTCCCTTCATTTAACTCCTGATTTGTCTCTGCCTTTCACCACTTTTACATCTGTTTCTCTGTCTGCCAGTGCTCTTACAGCAGCAAAAGCCCAGTTATCTGACTTTAAATGCCGTGGAGAGATCAGACACAATGGAAGTTGGTCAAAACTTGGGTGCTGGCTGCAGTTGCAGCTCAGGAAACATGAGGCCACATGCTGAGCACTAACTCCACAGTGCTGTCTTTGGGGCTTGCTGGGACTCACTTTGGCTTGAGTTCATTGTAGCTTGTTCCCTTGTGTGATAGCAATTGTCTGTCTGTCAGAAGACTATTACCTGCCTTGTTTAAGCTTATCTCTGTGCATACCAAATGTAGTCAAGGTCTAGCAAACCTGTACAGTCTCTACAAAAGAAAGTTAAAAAACCTTTTCTGATAACTGGGGCTGTAGGACACTTTTCTATCTGTTACAGTGAAGTGATGAGGATTCAGTGGGGGGAAAAGGACAAATGAGCAAACTGCTTGAAGAAAGCATGAAAAAATAGCCCTGGACAGATCCAATACCAAAGAGAAAGAATCCCCACCATATATGTCACACTCCTCCCAGTGAAGCCCTCAGGATGCTACTAATAAGCTGATGTAATACCTTCCTCTCCAAATTTCTTGATGGGTATTATGGATTTAGGACCCAGAGGGTCACTCTCAAGGATGAGTGTAATAGTTAAGAAAAAGAGTAGGTACCTGAAAGAAAATGTATTGCTAAATAATCTAAAAAATATTAATAATGAGAATTTTTTTCTGTATTCATTTTGATGGGGACTTAGCAACACTGTGATTGGGCTAATAGCAAATGCTCATTTTGACTTAACTGTCAAGACCTTGGGGCATCCATGAATACTTGGATCCACTTAAAATTCTTGTTCCCCTTCATCCATAACAAGATCTTCAAGTGTAATACTGTTATGTTGCTGATTCATGTGATAAAACAACAAACTCTGAAGGTATGATTGAGTTGTCTAAACATAAGATGTCTAGTATCTTTTGACATCACTTACTGTGTCTGAGACATTCACTGTAGAACACTGACATGGACCTCAAAGTAGATTGATGCTGTACTGGAACTCAGTGGGGAAGCTGACCGGGATACCCAAGGATGTCTACAATGGAATTAGGTGCAGCTGTCTCAGGAACTGCGTTGCATTCTTCATGGCATGTTATGTAAAGGCACAATCAGGAAAGCAGAGTCTTGCAAAGATTTAATATGGGATTTTAGTTTCCCATAGTCCTTGATGCACTATGCATTTCACTAGGGAGCTTTACAAAGTATGGCATCAACCACCAGCTTTCCCAATCCAGCTCTTCGGAGCTGGCCAAAGATCAAGGAAGCATAGAGGAGAAAGAATGGAACAGAGAAAGAAAATCCAATTGCACAGACCTGAGTTTCTGTCTTTTACCATGTCACTGAAATAGCTCCAGAGAAATCTGAAATCTGGCAGAAAAAGAACAAATCCTCTTTTTTTTTCTTTCTTTTGTTCAAAACTTTCAACCAACTAGCTCTACTAAAACTGAGAAATGCCCAACCCCAGGATTCTCATTGAAAGAGTGTCTGTTTATTTATGTACTCCTCCATCAGAGGTTTTCTTTCCTTGCTGAGGATCCAGCCTGCACCAATTCATCCAGCATTCTCAGCCTGTACAGCAATGGATGGGCACAGGGGAGGCATCACTCCCCAGCTCTGGTTCCTGCCAGCTTCCCTGCAGCTGATCAGCCTAAAGGCATAACCACGTCTCTCTGCCTTATTCCTGTCTGCACACAGATAACAGGCTCTGGATCACAGGGCTTTTAACAGCTAAGGGTCAATAAATTTCATACAGCACAAACCATGACAGTAACAGGGATACTGCCTGTGTATATCTTTTCCAAGGGCTGCCTATACAAAGCCCTTTGGCGATTAACAACCACCGTTAATGTCCCCTGTCAGGAATTTTACCGCTTTGACATCGAGCACTTTGGCCTTCAAACAATTCTGCAAAAAAGTTCAGAGCAGAGTTGGCTCTGTCAAAGCATGAATCATTTTCTGATTTGTTTTGTCCTCAAGAAGAATTAATGTCTCTTGCTTCCCTTCTCGATGCCTTACTTTCCTAAAGAAGATTGTGCAGCCATTTAAGCACTAGGTTATCGGTGCAGAGAGGAAATGAGGAGCAGCACGTTCCAGGGAGAGCATCAGCATGCTTTCTGGATGGATTCTTCAGAGGAAGATCCAACTACAAAATCAGTTGCTGGACACATTTTTTCTCCATAGTATCTGCATTTCTGTTTCTCGTCATCTATACCTTTTTTTTTAATTTTTTTTTTTTAAATGTGCTAGTTCAAGGAGCCCTGGTAAAAATTCTAAGTAGCTCAGAAATAATAAAAAAAAAATCAGGTTTGGGAGAAAGAAATTTTCTGTATTTTTCTACTACCACAATAAGTAACCAAAAAATTCTGTGGGTAATTTATCCTCAAGAGAAGAAGAAAATAAAACTTTGTCCTTTGAGAAGTATATTCATGACTCGAAAATAAAAGTCACATTGGCCTTCAATATTGTATGAAGGCACAGGAAAATTCTCATCTTAGTCTTCTGCTGTTCTATTCACTTACATTATACCCCTGAATGAAAGCTATTCATGATTCGCACCTTCAGATTATATTTCCTTCTTCCAACAAAAACATTGTGTTCTTTGAGAACTTTAAAATGTTTTTTTTAAAACACTGTATTAATTTTAATCACTCCCAGCAATATAGATGGAGAGATCAATATCCCTGCAGATACATATGTTGAAATTTATACTCAAGCATTCTGTGAATTTTAATGTAGTGTTTTAGAAACCGATTTCTGTAACTGAAAGAATAATCAAATTCTTTGTAAGTTGAATAGTCCACAAATAAAATCACTTTTCTGGACAACTTGATACAATTTGCAATCTATGGTTCAAAGTGTTAGTTACTTTCTTCCACTATTTTATTAAGAACAATTGTGGATTGGACTATGGAAGATAGTACACATACTTGCAAAAATAAAACTATAGGTCAAGAATTTTGTAATATAAAATTTGTAATGTTTGACCATGGACAGATGTCAGAAGAGATGAGCAATTTTTTTTTATTTAAAGTAGATAAAACCTAGTTCAAAATGAGAACTAGGGAAGTAACACATGGCATCTATTTGCCCAGACATGCAACTTGAAGGTAGAGATTGGTATATACTACAAATTTCAGAATTATCTGCCATCAAATAGGCATGTCACTTTGTGTAATCCAAAATACTGGGACTTGAGGTGATGGGGGGTATGTGAGTTTCACTGTTTGTACTAATAAGGATATACATAAGCTATAAGTTGCAGCAAATGATGTGGCTGAGTGTTAGGGGAAGCGCTCAAGTGTTTAGGTAGGAACTGTTAAAGCTTTCAATGATAAGGTCTTCTGAGTAGAATTCTGCTAGGATGGTGTTCCTATAAGAGTTAGGTTCCCAATAGTTTGACATGAGGTAGTTTTTGACAGTGACTTTTAGAGACTTCCCATTTTTCAGATGTGTTGTTCACCATTAAGGCTGTGAATGATAGACCCAGAGCAGAGGAATAGTATTGCTTTAAAAAATATGTGGGTTGAGATTTGTAGGAAGGCTAACTGGGGTACATTTAATCCAACTGTTACTATTACTAGGCCTAGTTGGCTTGATGTACAGAGGACAATGATTTTTTAATATCATTTTGCTGAGGGTACATATAGCAGCAAATAGTGTGGAGAGGGTACCTATGCAGAGGCACAGGGAGAGGGTGGTTGGGTTGTTGTAGAATATGCAGTGAGTACGAATAAGTAAAAAAATTCCAGCTACTACTGTGGTGCTGGAGTGGAGTAGGGCAGACACTGGAGTGGGGTATTCTGTAGTGGCTGGAAGTCATGGGTGAAGGCCAAATTGGGTGGATTTTCCTGTGGCAGCTAGGCCTAAGAGGGGGAGTGAAGGGGCTTGGTCTGGGAGGGTAATTACTGGATTTCTCAGGTATCTGTTGAAGAGGCTAATCAAGCTATGCAAAGTCCAATGTCTCCGATACAGTTATAAAGTATGGCTTCCAAAATACTGTTTCTTATTTACACATTCTGAAATATTAGATCTCAGGATGCAAAACGCATGTCTTAAAAATTTCCATTGTTTACTGCTTATCTAATATATCATGTATTAAATATAAAATTACATGTATTTATATGAATTAGATATTGATTTTAATTCTGTTTTTGAATGAAAACAAAAAAAATATTTGGACTCATCTTGATGATTGAAACTCATGTAATACCTGACAAAAAAAAGGTTCCTGTAGATTCCCTTTGTTTGACTGGGTTGACTGGAACGAAGACCAAACGTAAACACCTTATTTCATAAACTTGAAAAATGCAAGTGTATCCATAATTTCAAAACAGTTTTGCAATTTATGTTTTGCTAATGATTTTTAATAATCTGAGAAAAAGAAAAAGATCATGTAATCATCATCTTTGATGATGTCAGGAGATGTTGGGAAACTGGTACCCATGCATGGTATTTAATGGTGCTTGTTATAGAAATACTGTTAAATCAGTATAATCCTGCTATGCAACCACCTCTTGACTATGTTGCTGTAGTAAAATAACACAAGAATTTGTCTAAGATTCTTCAAGAAATTTCACTGTAGCTGGAACCAGAGAATCACAGAATAGGTTGGAGGGGACCTTAGAGATGATATCATTCCAACCTCCCTGCCATGGCAGGGACACCTTATGATTGCGAGGTGTTGCTGCTAAAGAATTTATTGTATTTCAGCTGCCCCTGAGCCAGTGTTCTTACATAAGATTGTTCTGTTTTCTACAAGCTGAAATGCTAGTTTCCCAAATCCGTTTCTTCCAGATGTATTGTCATCTGTAAATAATGCAAAAGGTAGCACTTGCAAAATTCAAATTCTATCACATCACCATTGCTTGTGGAATTTATTTATCTGAAATACATTTTCTTTTGCAACTGCAATTGGAAATGGTCTTCAGATTTATGTGGCAACAGGTGATGAGGCAACAGGCTTTTACTCGTTCTTTCCCAGTTTTGTAGTTGGTACCAGATACTTGCTTTCAAAAATAAAATTAAGAAATTATAGTATTTCATGCTGATCATTCACTCTTAACAAAACAAGACTGACATGCATTGGCTGCTCTTAACATCACATTATGCCCGTGACAGGGGAAGGAACTGACTTCATGTGTCAGACTTAACGATGCATTCAGCTTAGATATACGCTGTAAGTTGTCAGAGCACTAGGAGAACACTAATGGCAACTTTCCAGTATTAAATTCAGTTTTTTGCAAGCATTTAATCTGCTCAATCAGTTTTGCATAAATTCAGAGGGAACTCTGCTTTTGTTTTTTTAATCTACTTGACTTACCAAAAATATATGTTGGTATGTCATCCTGCAAACAGCTTGTACTGCCAATGAGGGTTTTGTGGCACACACCAAGTTGCTGTTTTTTGAATATCTATGTACAATAAATAATAAATACCCTACACTAAAATGTAATGTAGATAAGTCATCTGAGTCCAAAAATTAAATGTGAACCAGATGCTTTTATGTTTTAAAGAGCTGGTAGGATGTCATCATGCTTGTACAAGGACACTGTCAGGACAGCTGTTCTACATGCTGGGTCCCAGCTGCAAACGTGATGTACCTTTCTGAAAGCAATTCAGAATTGCCATAGATCGTTTGCTAATAAATTTCTCTAAGGCTTCAAAAGGACTCTGGTAATGATTAGATTTCTGATATAGTAAGATTTACTTACTAAAGGTCTAATATACAATATATAAGAGAAATTAAATTTGTAGTGAATGGTCACTTAAAAACATTTCATTTGTCATTGGCTGGGTCACCTGCCTATGTCAATACTTCTGTATCATTTCTTTTTAGTAGAAATAGTACTGTAATAAGTGTACCTGGTGATTGAAGATGAGGCTACACAGTAACTCCTTTGAAACAGAACATGGAGCAGTGATGAAAACAAAGACCATGATTTTTTATCTTTTGAGATGAGATTTTTTATAACACTGAGCAAGTCACATGTGTCTTTAAACATTTCTGGTACTGCTGAAATATCTTATTCAATGCAATCAATAACAGACTTAAAGTCTTATAGTTCATAGATTAGATCTAATACAAAAGAATACAAAACATCTCATAGTCCTTTTCCTTTTTTGGTTTTGTTTATTTGTTTGTTTGGTTTGGTTTGTTTGGTTTTTGTTGTTGTTGATAGTGTGGTTTTTTTACAAACTCTACTCCTGTTTGTCATTTTAGCTTAATATTTGTTTGCAGAATCTTTTCTCTTTTCTTCTAAATTATTTCATTTGGGGAGATTTTGGGCATCAATCATTGCAAAAAGAACCAGCAACAGGCAACAAATGACAGTCATTCATCATCTGAAACAAAAGATTTCGAGTTTGTCAAAGGACAAACTCTAAACTTGCATTCTTTCATGAGGAAAATCATAACCAAAATAGATTAATTTTAAAAGTGTACCAGAGGGAATTTGCAAAGTACACAGACCAATAGAAAATAAGGTTGGTTTATTCTCCGAAGGGAGATGCTTTGTTTACTGCTTTGTTCCACTTATTGCTTATTGCTCATATGAATGGAGAAGGGAAAGAGCAGAAACAGGGGACAATAGGAATTAAGAGTGAACAACAGCATGGATTTCTGAAATAATAACTGAAACTCCCATACCTTTTTTGCCAGATCTATCAGGGCATCCCATATTTGTGGTCACCCAGACATTCGAAATTAATATGTCATAAGTATCAAAAGATATGTTTAGAGACATGCCAAGAATGCAAAAGCTTTTTAAAACATTTAACATTTATGTGCCCATACTTAACCCAGAGAGTTCTCTGAGCATATGTGGTGTAGTTAATGCAGACTTCCACTCAGTTATCTTGTCTCCTGTGAAGAACTGGAAACTTTTTATTATAGACTGGATCAACAAAGTGATGAAGGAAGATAATCCTTACAGTTACTCCACCTGTATCTGTTCTCTGTTGTATGGAGTAGGAACATATTTTTTGGATTCGAGCATCTCTGAAGTCAAAGAGGAGTGAGAGGTTAAGGTTGTTCAGGTGAATGTTCTGTAAAGAACAAAGTTATGGCTGTCAGCTCTTCAAATTATCAGTATAAACCAGCAAAAATCACTAACATGTCCTCTGCCTATCTGTGCGGTGATGGATTAAAGCATACCAGGAAGAGGTTTGGAATATAAAATTTTGGCTGAGAAGGCACCACTCTTATAGAACACAGTTCAAACAGGAACTTTTGAGCCAGATTTCTTTTATATTTCTAGTGAATAAAATGCCAAATGTATTGCAATATATTATGTTGATGGTAAAAATACATATGCCAATTCAGGAACTGGCTGCAAAATTGATATCCAAAAGAAAAAAAAAAAAAGAATGGTTCCAACATCTTCTCTGAATATCATTAAGAAAAACAGAGGGGCTAATTCCTGGTAGTTCACAATTCTGTGAACATATGAAATGAAACATGAAAGTAACTTTGCCTCAGTTTCTATGTAATCCTATTATTTAAAAATAGGCACTCAAGTTGGAGCTAAGTACATGCAGTCTAAATGACTTTTTAGTGTCATTAAGGAGAATACTTTCTTAAGACAAAGATTAACAATATGAATCATTTTATGCACATATGTGAGGTCCAAGTATTGTTGCAGTGTTGAACTGAGAAGCTTTATTATATACGGAGTAAATAAGTTTTGTGTTATTTTGTGTCAATGGAATGTTGTAGTAAACATGAAAGTATTAAATGCAAGACTATATAGGATGGATTTTTAGTTTATTGGTTTTTGGGTTTTTTGTTTGTTTGTTTGTGTTTGCTTTTGTTTTTGTTTTGTTGTTGGGTTTTTTTTGTTTTTTTTTTAAAGCAACACTACAGTCTTCATTAATGTAGTGAAAAAGCAATTCCGGAAGTTCTCAAAGCAGTTTTTACCACTGTCATGTGGCATTGCCTGGTTGGATGAAAAACATATGAATTCAGAGTTCTAGTTTTCCTTTCCAGGTTTTGTCAGGGGCCTGGGGAATTTCTGGTGTTGAGGTTTTGGGATTTTGGTCTCTCTGTGGTATCTCATGTCTTCCATTCACAAGTGTGGAGTAACAGAAGAAATGTTATGATTGTTTATGGATATTTCTTTTTTTCAGAATTCTAGAACACTCTTAGCATGCTGGGTAGCCACATAAAACTGTTTTTTCTTACCTTTTTACAATGCTGCATTAGATGTTGATGCAACATTAGAAAAAAGAAAATCCAAAAGGTGGTATGTAAACATAGCACAACTAAGTCCTTGTTTATATTAAAATGGACTTTGCACGTGGAGGTTTTTTTTAGTTTTACCAATACTATTTCTTCCTGATCAAGGCAAAAGTGTGTCTGTATGGTGTATTTTTGTGTTCAGAAAACTGAAAAGTATATTAGAAAGTTTAAATTAAAAAAAAAAGTAACAAATGTGCTGATTTTATCTTTTGCCAGGCATGTCTGCATTCTGCTTATTAGGCAACTAATTTTTTTTTAAGTGAATATTTGATTAGTTTCACGTAAATAGTTTCATATTACTTTATAGATCACTATTTAGTAATTCGGACAGCAATATTACTTGTATACTGAAATGATGGAAGTAAGATGCACAAGGATGCAGCAGAGCCCACTAACTACTGTCATCAAATTTGGGATTTTTTGTGTGCATGTATCTGGCACAGACAGATAGTAAAATTTTCAAGTGAGCTATTCCAGTTGTGAAGTAAGGGGTAGGGGGTAGGTGGGAGAAAGTAGTTATTTTCTGTGTTATAGACTGATTTTTCAAATATGCCAAAACGTACCCCTTAAGCGTGTACCTTTAATTTAGTATTTTATAGCTGTATATAATGTGATGGGTTGTGGCACTTTAAATCCAGGTGTAACAGTTTTCAAATGTTTTTTGCCTGTCATCTTACTCTGATGGCACTCTGCATTAATAGCTTTACTCTGTATCTTGCTATACTGAATTTGGATTAGAGATATACCAACACTGAAACATTCATGGATTCAACAAGGTTGCACTTGAGCATTCTTCTAGAGGAATTGCTTTTTTGATTTGGATGTACTTTACTGACAGGTTTTTTTACAGAAATAATTCTATTTATATTAGATTTCTTCAGTCATAATGTACTTTAAGCACCATATATTGTCCTCAGAGAGAGCATAGATTTCCAGAAGTTAGACTTTTTTAGGGGGGTTCTCAATTACAGCATTCAATTGTTCAAACTGGATGATAATTTCACTTTTAGATCTTAATATTGCTTTCAAAAGAGGCATATCTTTCAGTGCTTTCCTTGGGGTTTTTTCTCCCCTTTTTTTTCCCTTCACCTTAAATCAAGGACAAAATTGCTTAGCTTCTGTTATGACAGCATCTGTGTTAAATGTGTTTGACTCCCACTCTGCTTTCTTTTTCCTCAAGGAAGTGAAAAATGAGAATAAGTAGAATTTTAACATTATTCTTCAAGTAGATTTGTGTGTGATGTAGAGAAGGAATGAACAAAAAGTATCTGAGGAATGATAACACTAAACAGTGAGACTAAAACAAAATATAATATATGAATAGATGCTTTAGTCCAGACACAACCATTGCTCCCATATCGTGTTCAAAATACAGCCAAAAGGGTAGAATAACATGTAAAATTTATGTGAAACTCTCCCACAAATACCTTCCCAGAGTCTTTCAGGACTTTCAGGATCACATTTTTATTTGAACTTGTCCAAGTACTCCTTGGATCCATGTAACCTCTCAGGATTCACCTCATCTTGTCATAAATGTCATAAAAACTCATTATTTATGTTTTTAAGGTCCATTATCAAGAAAACACTTTCAGAATTCAATTCCCTGCCAAGGAGGAATTAAAAACCATGCAGGCTTCTGGTGCAGTGTCAGCAGTTCTGTGGGATAGTAGTTGATCTGTAGCTATGCCTATGCATTATTTACAAGGTTTCAGCATGGTTACTGTCAGTGTCCTAGCTTGGTTTGATGTGCCTTGGTCCCTCAGGAGCCTCACATCCACAAAGAGAAAGGAGACTTTCAGCTGGGTGGACGTACGTCCTGGCCATAGCAAACATGAATCTGCAGCAAGGAGAGTCAATCCTTCTCTGCTTACAGCTTTTGGTGGGCTGAAACACTGTCTGCAGGGGCTAGTATTGCCAGAAGTTGCTGGAGCTCACCGGAAATGTGCATAATAACCATAATGCTTAACCATTGCTTAAACCAAGGATAAAAAGCCAGGAAAAACCAAACAGACAGCTGGCTATCATACTGTTTGTGGTGGAAGCTTCATCTAAAATGAGCCAAATTCATGTAGTGGCAGAGGGAGATCTTTCCTACCCTGATTTTCTCTGCCTTATGGGCTGGCTGGTAGGAGCACTCCCATGGCCAGTTCAGTGGGCCTGAAGCAGCAGCAATGGCTGGTAAGGGGATGGGGGAATTGCAGATTTGACAAAAAAACAGCTGTGCTCCCAGCCATTCCAACCATCTTTGGCCAAATTTCTATCTGCAAAACTAGCATAATTATTTCTTATTATGCTTTACAAGGCTTCCAAACATTACACAGTTCAGCATTGTGAAAGAACGGAATTTATGCTTTTCTGCGTTGTTGCAATTTTTTTTTACATTTGCACTCTATTTAAATGGAAGCCATATCAGGAATTTAAAGCATCAGTAAATGTGATCTCAGTCAAGTTTAACAACAGCCTTTTTTTTTCTTCCCAAATTGCCTATAAATTACCATGAGAAACAAGCAATACTTATACCAACTTCTATGATATTTATGAGTAGGAGTCGACTGATTTTGTGGAATTGGCAGTTCTAATCAGTGCTGTCCTGCTGTAAGAGTGAATTATCACAAGGCTCAACACTTGATGTAAATTTATCTTTACAAGGCATTATCAGTTGAAAATTGTAAAAAGAACAGAAAATGGCACAAACCCACTTCACTTTGTGCCAAAAATATAATGAGATCTGAAAATGGCAACAGAAATTAATCCATTTTGTGACAAATCTAAGATTTTAATCTTATGGAAGGATCTCCTTAAAGCCGTAAATAAATACTATTAAAATACTGTTGAAAGGAACAGATGGCATTTTTTTTTTCCAGAGGGTGATCTGTATGTGGATGAAGTGCAGTGTTATTAATGGCTTATAAAATAATTTGCAAATATTTTAAACACAAGTATTAGCATATCTCAAACTTGGCAAATGTCCTCCCTTGAGGGAAATAGAATTCTGGAAATATGCTTTCTCTGATACTAGATATACTACTGTAATTAATGAATTTCTTGGTCAGTTCAACTGAATATTCAAGTAACATTGTCATACTGGTTAAAAGTCAGGAAATGAAGAAAAATAATGATAAGATTTTAAGGGCATTGTGCATTTAAACATTGACCTTTAACATGCCACATTGTTTTTGATGGACAGCCGCACTGACACATTTTTCTGGAGTTTTCTTTATTGCTTAAACAATGGATACTAGTTATAAAATTGATAATGAAAAGGTGTAAAAATATAGCACTATGACCCTAACTTTGATCTTTTTTACCCCTTTTTTGTCACTTTGTTCCTTTTATAGGAATTGGATAGTGATTGTAGTGATGGGCACTCTTTAAGGTTTAGGCAAAGCTTACCAAGTACTCTTAAATATCGTTGACAGAAAGAATTTTTCCTCTCCTTATGTTCCAGGAAAGCAAAAGAGAAACAGAGTCAATCCCTGCAATGTCAGTCAATGTTATGGGAGAAATATGCACATAAATTAAGCTCACTATTTTCAAAAGATATTGAAATCTTTGTAATTGATTTTCTCATAAGACTGACTCCACCTTGCTGTGGATTATTTTTTCTATGTCCTTTTCAAAACTGTCCAAGACGAAGTTGCTGATCTTTTCTCTGCTTTCTCTAGCCTTAATACTTAATCTCTAAACCTCCAAAAGGAGTGATGGAAATTAATTAAGTGAATAAAACTAGAACTTTACTCCTCCTTTTTCTAACTTATTTCCTAATTCTAACTAAACTATAACTGTGTGTCAGTTACAGTTCTTTCTCTCTGGCATTTTTGCTGCTCCCCACTTTGCTTTTAAAGTATAACTTCTTTCTAACAGAAATCTTTCATTTTTATCTTTCTGTTACCAGTCTATCACAGGAAATGCATCAGTGGGAAATCTGATTGATGTCAACAGATGGAACAAGATCCCAGTAATTGTCTCGTGGCACATATTAGACTTTTAATAGGCTAGAAGCTTTTAATCCCTTGGCTGACCAGTTTGTTAGGGTCCCAAGGCTGTCCCAAAGCCTCCTGCATGAGAGGACCGTAGTTCTGAAGAGCTGGACAAAATCAGGATTGGGATACTAGAACTTCTGATTTGGGGTTTATTTTTATTCCTTTGATCATGAGATGCTTGTTAACAGGGTAATCTTTTCCCAGCAACATAGAAAAACTGCTAAATAAAAATGCATGGTATTGGAGAAGTGTTGACTTCAACAGGACTAGCACTGCTAAGTATTAAGTACTTGCTTTGGGGCTCTGAAAGGGAAAATACATACATACTACATACAGATAGGTAGAAGATTTATCTTTTGTTCTGCTCTGAAGACAATAAACTCAGTGTCTGGAGACTGCCTACAGAAGTTAGCAATGATTTCCAACTGACTCCATGATACTCATCATGAATCTTATGGGTATTTTTCATCTTTCACAGCTACAGTTTGTACTAAAACCTAAGAAATGAGATAGACCAGGTCATGATTATGATGCTGCAGGGACATCGGTAAGAGTTTGTATGGACCAGGTCTTTTGGTGTAGTAAATGTACAAAAAGCGAATCCTAAATTTTGTCAAGATATTAATGTATTCTGAAAAAGCATCAGTTACAAGAATAACACAATGGGCTCATCCAGTAATGTATTTGTACCAGTGATGTTTTCTTTTTTGATGTGTAACTGTAATCAAATTCAGTTCTTTTTTATGACCTGTCTTGTCCTTCAGTTCCCACTCAGAAGTCATTGAAGTCTCAATACTACCGTCCTGAGGTCCTTGCACCTCTGCTATCTCCTTTTAGCACTTTGTAAGCCTTCTGTGTTAATGATGAGTTTTACATCACAGAAGTGGTACTTTTACATTGAATTTTAGTAATCCACAATTTTGTGGAAAAAAATAATCTGATACTAAACCCTACTTTTGCTTTTGTGTACCTCTTGTTTAAATACATTATAACCTAGACTTCTGCCCTTAACCTGAATCAGGAAAATTCCTCTGATATTTAGCAAAAATTTTCCTACCTGTTTCTGGGACATTTCTCAGGAAAAAAAAGGGCTACTAAATAGTAACATTGTTTTTCTGGCTTTAAATCATTAAGCAGTTGAAATCTAAATCAAATTTATTCAGCTAATGCCCCAGTTTATAATACTTGAAATGAAAGAGCATAGAAAAAAATTAAATAATGCATCAAGAAGCAAGGTTGAGGTCAGAGTCTCAATGCTAAAAGTAGAAACTTGTATTTAAAATGCAAGAAAGAATGTCAAGAGACTTGGCCAAGGATAATTTTGCAGAGTCATAAAAACATTCAAGAAGGTTCACATGGCCTTGTTTATTGCTAGTAACATTGCAGATGTTTACAGAGAATCACAGTTGGATAATTCTCCCTCCTTTTTTAGCACTCATCAAATTCTCAGGCTTGGTTTGTGGTGTTGGTGCCAAAGTCTGAGAAACAGGCATATCCAGGATAAGAATCTTTAGAAACTCACCTGACTCTTACTGATGAAACTTAGCAAATGAAGCATTTCCCGAAGAGGCAGGCATTAGCATTCTTATCAGTGTTATTTAGCCCTCATGGCCCTTGCTGATTTCAGTTGCTTCATGTGGCTTATTAACTAGATTGTGTGCCATGGCATTATACTGGACAGCGATGCCATGGGATTAGCTCATGGACTTCTGCCTTTCCCAGTGAGCTACCCATATGATGCCACCATATGACATTCCTGCCCAGCCAGCCAAAGACAGCCTGAGATGGTCAGTATGCCAGAATATCCCTCCTCTCATATTTGGGCACCCCTAGCAAAGTCTTTGAACTGATTTCTCTATCACCATCCAGGACAGATATTGTTGTGAGAACAGATTGATTAAGTGATGGAAAATTACTTTGCTGCCATGGAGAACATATTTAACATAGTCACAAAGATGTTGTATAGTATCCTTACATAAATGAATGCTCTATACTGAGATTACTCTGTTTACATTGTATGATATATTTAAAATTTAATTTTGTAATGTGAATGTCATGTAATTTTTTAGTTTTTAGACTGTATTACATATTTTATATTAAATACATGAATTATTTGGGAATTGACTTAATTTTTTTCCCAGATAACTTTTCAACCCCTTTGGCCTCCTTCCTTGGTATGTCAGAATTTAGAAGCTAATTTCCATGAATTTTGTATGTTGGGATTTTAAATTGATTTTCCATAATGCTTGTATCGTTAAAATTGGATAAATATTTATGAAAACAAACAATCGAACAAACAAAGCAGTGGTCAGTCAGTATTATTTTATGCAACTTTAATTTTCTGTCAGCCAGAGTAAAGCAGTTAATCAGCTACAGATATGGGATGTCTGTGATCTTTCAGTGGATTCTGCATAAAAGTACCTGAAAATTCCAGATAGGTTTACTGAAGCAGCGCAAGCTGTAGAAATGTGTTAATTATAACCTTGAATCAATTCCAGTTCTAAATATATCTGAGCCAAATACATAGCTTGGGTTAAGCAGGCAAGACATGGGAAATGGCTGGATCTCTGCTGAGCTTTGGAAAGACTCTGTCAGAGGGCAAGTACAGACATTGAAAGTGTCATCCTTAGAAGCAGTTTTTGCTAATCCCAGGTGCCCTCATCCCACCAGTACCAAGCCATAGTTCAATAAATTGCCTAATGATTTCTACCCAGCCGTCTTAAGTCTTCATTCCCATCCATAGTTGGAATACAGTGACTGTGGTTCCTTATTTTAAGATAAAAAAAATAATTTAACCAATGCTTCAGAAGAACCTTTTATTAGATGATGCTGAATAAGACAAACAGTTAAGACATCTCAGTTATTTGTGTTAGCACAAAAATGTGAAGGCTGTTTACTGGCTGGTGACTAGCTGACACAGTTAGTTCTGTCATATGTCACTCCTTGACAGCAAAGAAATTTCATTTCCATATCCCTTGCCCCAGTACTTGTCTCCATGCTACACTCGTTTGTACAGGCTACACTCACAGTTTATGCTGTCAGGAGAAGGTTGGTTGGCTGGCATGTGTGGAAGAAGGTCAGGGAATAAAAATTCTGAGATTAGCACATCAGTGCCTCTGTTGCCACTGCCATAGGATGTGGGTGTCAGATGAGGAACGTCAGCTCTAGATGAGACAGTTCTGCTTCAGGTGATACATAGAAGAGGAATTTGCATTTCATCAGAGCATGTGATGCATAATTTGATGCTGAAAGCATTCAGTCAACATCCATCAATACCCATGCATTAGAGGGATGAGAAAAGAAAAAATTAAATAGATTTTTTGGTTTCTGATTTTGGGGTACTACTCCTGTTCACTTTTTATTTGTTCACAATTATCTGCCAGTACAATTTTGCTTATGGTTTCTCAGGATCTATGGCAATTTTGAGCTAAATGGTATGAGGGCCTGCATGAATAAATATGATCATACAGTTGCTTTTGTTTCCTCATGCTTCTTTCAGAATCATCCAGCCTGGACACTTACAGAAACAGGAAAATGGGATTTGATTTACTACAACAATACTTGCAAATAAGTGATATTTTTATTTATTTTTGTATATGAGTTTCTCAGTAGTAAACATGAGAAGAGAATAAGGAAGCACCGTTCTGTTCTAGTTATTCCAACTATTTAATTCACAATTCTCACAATTCTATTAATTTTATGCTGTATATGTAAGTCTTGCTTCTCAGAAGCCTGTCTCAACCCCAAACCCAGGAGCCTGCTGTATTTATAAAATAATCAGTAATTTTCCTTTCAAAGACACAAGTTTCAACAGCAGGTTAATGTATAGTAAGAGAAATAGCTGCACATTTTTCCTCCCCTCTTACTGATAAAATAGCTGCATTGTTTCATCCCTGTCTTGCCCAGCTTTCAATTTTCACTCATATCCCATAATTTAGTAAAAACTGTTCTATCAAAGAAATAAAAGGAAAATAAAATTTAAAAAAAATTATCTCAGTGCCAACTTTATTGCTGATCCTTTATATAAATTGAATCTTACTTCTTTGTACTGAGAATAAAACAAAACTCCGAGTGATGAGGTCAGTAATCTAATTTTGTCTGAAGAAATCCAATAAACACAATGCCAAAAGCAAGGTGAATATTCTGCAAAGATAATAGGTAGAAGATAGAAGTCAGTGATTCCCATCTCTAACCAGCTCAACCAGGGACTTATTCAATCAGCTTTCAAGTCCTTTGCAGTCTCTCCTCAACTCTTGAAATAGCAAACATTGTACTAAATAGAAATACATAATTTTTTATTGTCATTAATTTTTCAGTCCAGTCTGGAATAATCATAGTAATTAAATTTTCTGTGAAAAATCAGAACTATATCTCCAAAGACAATCTGGCTTGATGAAACATCCGAAATCAGAATGAAACATCTGCATGTAACAAATTCTATTTGGTGATAAACTTCAAAGGGCTATGAATGAAAGATGTATCTATTTATGTCTATGAATGTGTAAAATATATCTGCAATCAAACCTGTGAGAAGAGTTAACAGAAAGTTGTTTTCTGTTTTTAGCAACAGTCTTCATGTATTTCTTTTTCGTTTAACTTTATCCAAATTAAGTAGACCCAAAGAAAGAATAATCAGCATATTTCATTATCTTAAGAGAATGTTATATAAAGAAAATAGCAAAAGGATATTCATAATACCTTGTTGTTCAGTGAGAAAGAGTTGCTATTTCAAGCAGAAAATATGCATTCCTAACTGCAATCGGTAGAAGCCTAGGTCCCATTTTTAAATTAAAAACACACCACAGACTGAAGTCAGTGACAATAGAGCTCCATCACTGTCACCTACCTGACCTGTCTCAGGATCCAGGACTGGACCTAGCCATTTAGCTGATTTTTCTTTAGAGTCACAAGGATGGAAATCTCCAGTAGCTCATACACCACATTCTTTGCCTCACTGTGAATTTAGAGTTCCTCTTGGACATCAGCTATCCCAGATAACCATCTTACACTAAACACACAGTTTTTAAAGGAGTCTTGAGCCTGTAAGGTTTGGATTGATAACCACTAGGTAGCTATAAAAACTCTTTCATAGGCACCGAAATACAGTGCAAACTTAGGACTGGGTTTTTCAGTCATTTGATTCATAATTCATCCTTGGTTTAGTGCATTAGTCAGGATTTTGTGTTCCCTTAATATCAAAATCATTAAAACTCCAAAAGTTAATCCCTTACCCATAGTCTATCATGACTAGTACAATTTCTTCTCTTGTGCTAGAGTTTCTAGTAGATTTTGAAATACATGTCTCTAGCAACCAAAGATCCTACTGGTGTGGTATGAACTACTCTGATAAATGCCTTTGGAAATACACTGTTTAGACAGCCAGTCATAAAGGTCATACCATTATTTGTCACTTTTTGGTCTGTTGATTGATTTTGTGATGGGAATGTGGAATTCACCCATTCTCCAGATAACTCCCATTGTGCAATTCTGAAAAACAAAACAATTAAAGCTCGAGTTACTTTGAAATTACCACAGTGGTTTTCATATTTTCACCAAATCATTTCTTTGCAATTTTGTTAATAATCAACATTGTTATTTAATGAGGATGGCTTTGTAATGATCTCAAGTTACATTTCTGTGTGGAGTGTTCTTTATAATTAATATCATTATTGTTTTAGGCTATGATAAAATTCACTAATTAGACTCGTACTTGTAGGAAGGCACCAATGAAACTCAATTTAACACTTGTAAATATCTATAGAACGTACCTGAAGTAACTCTAAGTAACTAAGAGGAAATTAGGTCTGAATAACTTTGGCTCAGATTGTTGGCTTTATCAGACTGAATTTGATAATTTCTGTGTTGCTCCCACACCTGCCTAAAGGAGTGGCAGTAACACAGCAATTTGTCTTCTGAGAGCAAGATCACTAACAGGAGCCCAACAGGTCATCGCTTATCTGTTCGCAGGGAGGTTCCAAGCTGAGAACTAACCTGAGGAACAGCTGAAGACCTGAACAAGTGGATGGCACACGCAGACTGTCTCAAGCATTGGCAGAAACACAGGTTTTACGTATTTCTAATCAGATAGCAAGTGGGCAAAGCAGAAAATTGAGTCTGCCCATCATTATTTTTAATTTAAGAAAATCTAAGCATAATGCTCCAAAACAGCAAAACAGAAACATGCTGTTCACTGATTTACCAGTCCTATATGGAATTACTCAATAATATTATCTGCTGAATGTTATTTTAGTCTTCTCCCCCCCTTTTTTTTTGCATAAATTAGCTTTTTTGACGCTTGTCCTTCTACACTTTATATCGTGAGTGATCATTGTGCAACTTACTGGCCTCACTTCTGCTACCTTTGCTACTGGAAGAGTAAATAATTCTGGGAAGGCAAAGGCAAGTCCTGAGAGCTGTCAAAGGGTATCATTGCCACAGAAACTACGTCTGGCACTCCACAGATTCAGTGAGTTTCTTTTAATTTCTTATATCCTGAAAAAGGTGGTATTGCTCTTCTGAAAAATCAAAAACCCCTAAGTAATTGGTAAGTAACAAGGCAACAGCCTAGACACCTGCCCCACCTTTTCATTAGACACAGCACTGTCTAATCCCACGGGGTACCAAGACTGATGGAGTGGGATGTTTCCATTTTCACCACACAGGGAAAACTATATTTTTTCCCATCTGCTTTGCCTATTCAATGAGTGTGTCATTAGGTAGCCTTTTTACAGGCTTAATTTGTAAGCTAAACTCTTTTTCTAGTCCCAGTGATGCAGGAAAACAATTCCACTACAAAATCACTGCATCCACAGATCTCTCTAGACCCACCACACAGCTGTTATGTCATAGAGAGACTTTGGAAACCTCATTGTTTCGTAATCATTCATTTAGTAAAAGTTTTAATTAGCCCAAAAGAAATCTCAGGTAAAAAACTTAGTGCACTGAAGGAACAGAGGTGACAAACCAAAGCCATATTTAACGCACAATGCAAATTAAGAGGGCACTTGACTTTTGTGGAGCGAGCAAGAATCAGAATGTGAAGCTTATATGGCGTTCTTTTTCACTAAAGTGAAAATACCCAGCTTCATACAGCTTCATACTGCTACTTAGACAAACAGATCTGTGATACAGAAGAGAAAAAAACCTGAACTGAACATAAGGAGGGAGTGATTTATTTTCCACTGTGTCTCATATTTGATATTCTTAAATGAAACTGATTTCATCTTAGGGCTCTGCAAGTCATTGAAGAAGTTCTGTACTATAAAATCTCCTGTGCAGTCATAAAACATTCAAGTTAAACATATACTAGAGAAAATAACAAACAAAGATATTAAATGGTCAAGAGGTCTAAACCCATTTTTCTTTTTCAACAAAACTGTGCTTTCTATCTGTTGTTTCTTACGATGATGAATTTTGCTGTGATTATTATAGATATCCTTTAAAGGGAGAAGATTATTTTAATGAAGGGGAAAAAAGGAAAAATATCTTTGCTATTTAAAATGTTAAAAAAGTCAGACGGTTTTGGTAAATGGCAAGTAACTTCATAGAAAATTTATTTTCTGTTCTTACACTGATTGTTGAAGTTTGCAAATTCTTTCATTATAGTGGAGTTATTTTAGTCTTCCTGTAATGACTAATGTTCAAGGGACATACACAACCCTCCTGTTGATCAAAGTTGAAGTGTTGGTTCTCAAACCATGTTTTTAAGTGACAATGACATTTTTCTATTTTTTGCCAATAAAAATGCTAGGGAATATCACATAATAAATGAATGGCTTCTTTAAATCTTCTCACTGGCAAAAACACAGATTAAAAAATGTACATTGTGTGTGCGTGCATGTGTGTGAGAAATCCAGATAAAACCATGGGTAGCCTTCACTGAGCTCCTGAAATGCCAGCTTATGATTATGATTATACCAGGCAAGAAGCACTGATTTTTTTGGCATTCTCATGTTTCTGAATTGCCCCTGATTGACTGCAGAGATTAAACTCTAAACTGGAGGACCAAAATGCTCTCCTCACCTTACAGTTCCAGGAGTGTTGCATATTAACCCCAACCTGATGCAAGGCTTGTGTTTAAACCTGCTCTTTGTTATGTCTGGCATGGAAGGAACTGGGATGCCTGTCCGTGTCTAGATGAGTCCTCAGTCTGGGTGATCGGGAAATGAAACACTGGAGGAGGCATGACAGAGTACTTTCCCTTCCCAGTTCAGTCAATGGGCTGCAGGAGCCAAGAAAAGAATGATTTTGAGTGGTTCTATATGTAATAACTGCAAACATATTTTCCCTAACTCCCAGCTCTAAAAATGAAGATGGTTTTGAACTTCATCATCTGGGAAAAATAACAATGTATTACATTCCTTTTACATTTTTAAAATAGGATTTTGATTAATTTTACATTTCTCTCAATCTCCTCAACTTTTAGGCAGCCCATTAGATGACATTTTGCACAACTTGAAAAATAATTGGCTCCTTAAGATTAGAGAAAGCATGTAAGAAGCTCAGAGCTCCTACTGTACTCAGCCTACTGCTCATTGCTGTTGTCATTGCCTGTTTATTAACTTTTTAAGTAACACTTCCTCAAAGTAGCAAACTGAGAATTCAATTTGTTAGAACTTCATCCATTGCAGGATTCAACGTGCTTTCTAATGGATTTATACTAATTTCCCATGAAATGCCAAAACCAGTAGTGGGAAGAATTGCCACAAAACATAACACAATACAAATTCCTGCTTTAGATGCTCCCATTTTTCCTGAAAGGTCAGACACACATTGTAGAATGATATTAGGAAAGATAGATAAAAAGCATGTACAAATTACATGAAAATTATTAATTATTTTGCTCCATCAACCTTAATATTAATATGTACAATCAGTATCTATTGTACTATGTAGATTTGATTGAAAGCTGCCTGAATAGACATTTAATTCTTCATTTCTGTCACATTTGGAATGTGACAACACATTCCAAATAAGGACCTATTTTTTTAAAAAACATTACAAAATGAGGGAACAATTGTTCTTTTTACCGCCTTTCTTGGAGCTGTTCCACATGGATAGAGAAAACCTCTGTCTCTGTGCTCTGGGATGTTTAGAGAGATGTAGAAGTTTGCCCTTCATAACCCTCTGCCCTCTTGTCCTTTTCAAAGGAAAGAAGAAATGAAGAATAGGATACTTGACCTTTCTGATTCCTTTGGTCATTAGTCCAGCAGAAACAAAACTTACTAATAAAGAGGTTATTTACGCTGACACCCAAGGGGGAGGAGGCAACCATTCCATCACAAAGACTAGTCAGTCCAAGAGTTTCATGCACATTCATTTCTTGAATTGACCTTACCAAAAGACCAGTCCTTCTCCTTTGCAAAGGAAAAGGGCACAAGTGAGAAGTGATTAATCCGATTTCTTTCTGCAAGTTAGATATTGTTCTCTGAGTCATTCATCCAGGCTGGTTCAATTTGCATACCTAACAAAGAAAAGTTGAGACTGATCAAGTAGGAAGGGTTTAACTTCTCCTAAAGGTTCCTGTATCTTTTGGCTGACAATATAGGTCATAACTTAGATTAAACACATAACATTTAGAGCTATATTAATTTATGGTTAGAGGACAATAAGATTGTTTGGAGAAATGAGCGGTAAACTTGGAAAACTAGAAGGAAACACATTTGAGAGAATAATTCAGTTTGCAAAATGGACTCTTTTCAGTAGAAATCAGGCCATGCCCATTCTGTTTTTGCTGAATTAAATGTGTATTTAAAACCTGGCAATTTTATTAAACAGCATATCTCTCTCAACCATAGAGTTAATAAATCATATAAACAATTGGCTATCCAGGTCAAAATAAATTTTTTAGGAATGTTAGGTTTTCAAGGCTAACAAGAACTGGATAGCTCCTATAACATAAGCCACATCCTTCATGTCCTGAATTGTATAATGAAGGATAAACTTTGGTGTCTGCAGTATCTGAAATATCCTAGACACAGTGCATTAACTCAGTTAGTCTTTCTGCATCATTACAGAGTCCAGTTAGGGAAAACTGAAGAAAAATAATGATGACTTATTTTTTAACTCTAGTTTCTGTTAGTCATCACTCCATTGTGCATCTCAGCAAGTACTTTCAAGTGTGTTGCTATTTGTTATCCTGCATGTCTATACATGGGGAATAATACACCATTTGATTAGAAATACTCAACACCTGTGTTTTTGTCCGTGCTTGAGACAGTCTGTGCATGCCATCCACTTGGTCAGACCCACAGCTGTTCCTGTGTCAGCTCAGGTTAGTTCCCAGCTCTGAATCTCCCTGCAAACAGATTGACAATGACCTGATGGGCTCCAGTTAGTGATCCTGCTCTCAGAGGACAGATCACAGACTGCACAACACTGATCGTCTAGCAAGGAGGAAAACACCTCATCCAAATTCATTTGATTTTAATAAGATAGGAACCTGAGCTGACCTGTTTCTGACTTAATTTCCTCTTATTTATTTATTTGAGCATATCCTCACAAAACTATCTTTTGCTTTCAGGAAGTACAACACATTACAGAAAGTAGAACATCTTGCACACTAATTTTTAGTTCTAGCAAAGTTAGACTTTTTATTCTAAAAAGAGTAAACATGCATTTCCGAGTGCTTGATGTTATGATCCTGTATCTGCCCTAATACGTATCATTATTTTGTACGCATTTTTACTATTTTCTATGCATTTTCATGCCTTGCACACCTATTTATTTCTCAAAATATCTTTTTAAACTGGTAGTTCTAAGACAAATACAACATTTAACATCTACTATGTGAATTTATATTTATTTTTTATCAGATTACCATACTAATTAAATGGTCTAAAGAAATAGAAATAAATTAAAAGTCTCATTGTTTTCATTTTAGCATTAATTTTGCATTTGAAAGTGTAAGTGGATCAGATTAGTATTCTTTCATACACATCAAAGGGCTTGGAAAGGGTGGATAAGTACAGTTATCATCCCCTCAAAAAAAAGGACATAGGTGTACATAGGGCATGGCTGTGTATTTTGTGCATCTCAAAGTGATTGTTTGAATAGGTGGGTTGTCTTCCCATCCTGAAAGGGCAAAGGCTGGAGGAGGAGAGGGCAGAGATTGGTTGAATCATGTGTGGCTAGAAGAAGGTGGCTTAAGATCAAAGGTAAAATGTCCCTTTCAAAGCTGGAATCAGATCCCTTATAACAGATCTGTGGGGGAGCTGAGCAACAAATGAGGGGTGGTGCAGGGCTGAACGGACACATATCTTGCTCCTGTGGAAATTGAAAGTGCACCTAGAACACCATTTTCTCTCCAGGTGTCTGCTCGTGGCCACTCTTGGAAAATAATACTAGGCTGGAGGAACCCTTGTGCAGAATCAGCATCGCTTTTGTGGTGTTTGTGTCCAGTACTTAATCAAATAGTAATATATTTTACAGATAAGAAAATAATTACATTGCAGGACAAAGGGATTTCAAGTTCCAAGTAACTTATTATCAGCAACTAAAATTAAATTCTATGTGTGTTGACAAATCACTGTGTACCAAAATAAAATTATCAAAAGAAGAAACATAAATTAATATAACCAAGTTTTCAAGATCATGTATTTTAAATACTGAATTATTGTTAAAACTGATTGCTGAGGTTTAATAAAAAAAGTGGTGAGAAGAACAGCTGCATGGTAATTATTAAAAAATGCATATGCTGTAAATGAATATTTCTTATTAGTTTATTAAACATGGAAGGTCTGTTCAAGCATTTAATTGGCTTTAAAAGAAATTGGCTTTAAACTATGAGGAAATTAATTAGGTATTAGTTAATTACCAAAGAAAGTAATTGGCACTTAATAACTATTTTGATTGATATCTTCCTTGGCCTTGTCCTAACCTACAATTTCATCAGTGTGTTTTATACACATGATTACAGCTGGATTTTAGAATACAGCTGTTTCTCTAAGAAAGTGCAGCGATCTGTCATCTGTGAACAGGAATGACAGTGGCATGTATAGAAATTGTGCCTGACTGCTGCTAACTTCACAGACGTTTCTATCTGATAAAAGAACTCTTCCAAATCTTGTCTGAATTTACTTTCGCCTGTAAGGAAAGAAAATCATCTCTTTTTAAGGCAATCTATTCTGTTGCAGAGTTTACACTGAAAAAAAATATAAACTACGGTGGCATCTATAATGTTCTATAAGTAATTAAAAAATTTACAGCTTAGCAGACATTTGAACCTTTTAGACTATTTGACATTGATGTCATTCCCATGACCATATGCCCAGTAGTTTTGGACAAACCATTTCCCTTTCTTATTTTCATGTATCAATATAACATTTCAAAAGAGCAACAAGACACTAAAAATAAAACAACACAGAGAGATTATTGGAGTTCCTGAGTGATTAGAGTCACTGGCTTAGTGCCAGCTAGCATCACCTGAGGTGTATTATAATTGCCCAAAACTTCAACGCCTGTCATGTTTTATTTGTTAAGGGTCTGTCAATATTATCACTATAAATTCTAATTAGCAATGATAGAAAAGTGATACTCATTTTAATGTGTATGAATACATGTAGGTATATACATTTGCATAAGGAGTGTGTGTGACACATATATATTTGTATATACATAGAGTTTATTTATTTATGTAGTGTATTTATTGCTGTATAGCACTCATAATATATACCATATATAAAACTATGAGTGGTTGTAGTGGTTTGAATTTTGTTTTCCCCCAGAGGCTAAGGAAAGTGGTAGACTCCAAGGGGTGGAAACCCCTGAAAGTTTTGAAGTTCTGCCCAATGGGCACTCCTGCAAAAATGTCAACATCCCACAAGCTCACCGGAAGAGATGAGTTGTAGTTTGGTTGTTGAGGAGAGGTGACCATGTTGTAGAGCCACGAGGAAGGGGCTCTGAGCCCCTTGGGCCCTCTGGGGCCTCCCAGCCCCTGGCTGGGGGGGGACTGCAAAGACCTGGAACAGTGCTAGACTGGACTAAGTGTCTGTAGTTATGCCGGGAGATGTTTTCTCCATGGGCGCAGAGCAGCAGCCGGCACTGACCAGAGAAACGGTGGCAGAGAGCCAGGAGAGACAACACCTGAACTGAAGGAGCAGCAGAAGCAACATGCAGCACCAGAGAAAGG
Source organism: Manacus candei (assembly GCF_025592945.1). Classification (NCBI taxonomy): domain Eukaryota; kingdom Metazoa; phylum Chordata; class Aves; order Passeriformes; family Pipridae; genus Manacus; species Manacus candei. The sequence goes on along the minus strand of NW_026138156.1, from coordinate 1,926,884 downwards.
ACTCCTGGAAGGAGAGCCAGGAAAAAGAGAGCCAGCGGCCTGAGAGACAGAGTTCTGGGGGTAAGACTGTACCAACCCCCCAAAACTCCTTTGAGACCTCCTGGAAGGAGGAAGATGATGGACTCTTACTTGAAAGAGCCTTGAAGTGCGACATGCACTGCAGAAAGGAGCTAGAGAGCTCCGAGAGGAATGCAGAGGGGGTGACCTTGGCTCCCCCCACCTCGCACTGCTGCCAGGGTGGCAACCTGAGAGACAGGGCACAGAGGCCCTGCAAGGAGCTGAGTCTCCTGGAGATACCAGACCGTCACGAAGACCCCCCTGTGTCTTTGTGATATGACGTGGTGATACGACCTTGTCTGGGGTTACGAAGCCCACGGAAGACCCCTCGGTTGGAGGCGATGGGGCCGAGAGAGAGGCTTGGATACCTCCCTCTTGAGTGCTGGCAGAAAGCCAGCTATCAGCTGCTGCATGCATGAGAAGAAGACAGACAGACTGCTGCCTCAAAAGATGTTGCTGTTCAGAGACTGGAAGGGATCTGTCCTTCTTTCCCTCCTGGACTTTTATTTGGAGGGGAGAAGAGATCTGATCCACTGTAAATACTATATGTCATGGTAGAGATAGTTGTGATCGTGTGTATAATGTGATGTGGTATTTATTTGTACAGTCATTGTAATATATTCCCTTTCCCCCACTTTGAGTCTGGTGTGTTTTGTCTGGAAAAACCCATCTCACATTAGGTTGAGATGTGGGAGGGGGAATGGAGCTAGGGGATTGGATTTTGGGGCTATCTCAAACCATGACAGTGGTACATATAATACATATATATATAATATTATGAACTATATTTTTTTTTATATATATATATCTGTATATATATATATGTACATATATAAAACAGTATGAAGGTACAAAGAGGTTTTAATATCCATAAGCCTCATTTAGAGATGGCTGATTTAATATTTAGAACCTCTAACCTCTGACATAACAGAGAATTCGAGCAGTAAGAATAGTGCTGTCTTAAGACTGTATCATGAGCTTGCCCTGATCATGTATCACTTCAGAAACATCTCTCTGAATGCCACATCAGCCCCACAAGTGTCACTGTTGATATCCAGAGGCTGAATAGGCCAGATGACAGTGAATAACCTTGATTACGATTCTGGGCAGCAGTCTGTGCCATCCTTACCCACACTCCGTAATGCAGTGTACTGTGAGTGGAACAACTCAGTCAATACCTACTCAGAGGGTGAACTGTTCACTATAAGGGTGTCAGCAATTAAGTGAGCAGCATAACAAGCGTCTCTCTGTAGTATTTTCCCCCACGTTTCCCAGTTTGCTAGAACATTCCATTTTCCTTGTCAAGAAAGAAGAAAATCCAGAAAGTGGGTATCAGTTTCATGGATTCTTTTTTTCCTAAATCAGGTCTTAAATTTTTAAGGCTACACAGGCTGGAAATATCTTGAGGTAATACATGAAGGATGTGTGAAGCAGAGAATGTGGATAAAGAAATACTGATGGTTATGAATATAAAAGTCTGAGAGGCAAAGAATGGTTTTCACTCAGTGCGATCAGCCAAGCACAAATCCTGATTCAGAATGAATGGGCATGAGTGAGGCAGTGTAAATGAAAGTAAATATGACTATCAACAGAAGATTAGCCATGTGCTTGGAAAAGTGTGACAGGGTATTTCTAAGCATGTCAGATTACAGACTGCAATGAGAAAAGAATTTTGACTTTTCTAATACAAAAAACGAACACATATAACTACATCAGAATAGAAAACTCCATTTTATGAACAAGTCCTTTATCCCAAGACAGAAGCATGTAGGAAAAATGAAGAATATTTGTAGGCATGTGTCTGAAACACATCCTTGTTTCTAACATGATAGATTTTTGTAAAACATAACTGAATGTGAACAATGATTGTATGTGGACAATATAGTCTATGAAACAACAAATAAATTACTTAGATAAAATTTGGTTTTTTAACGACAGGAAACACAGAAGGGTATACAGGTACACTAGGAAAAATGTAATTGCACATGGATTTTTTCTCTATTGAAGAGTTTAATATCAGTTTCCAACACTCAGTACAAATTTAACGAATTTTTTTTTTGTCTGGACAGTACAAATTTAACGAATTTTTTTTTTGTCTGGACAGAATGAGACATTCTAAGTTTCCAAGACACTAGGAAGCTCCTCCTTGTTAAATCAGTAGTGTTCAGAGGTGTCTTTGACACAGAAATCTGAAACTGTGAAACTTGTTTATCCCAGAGGACTAAGGGGCTCCTCACTTGTAACATGCGCACCTTGATGTTTTGTAGAGTGGGTATCAAACATAGCTGAGGTCTTCAGGCTTTTAAGGGGAAAAGACTATTTTTAAACAAACACAGGTTCAGTGTGTGATATTATACTTGCATTCTGATTCATAAAAATGGAGTTCTTTGTAGTTCTGGAGGTTAAATAAAAAGGTTGTTTCACTTCTAGGCTTTTGCTAATAACCCATATGTGAGACTATACAGACTTAGGACCAAAAAAAAGTATTATGTGAAACTTTGCAAGGTTATTAATATTCATTTATTATCATTGACACCAGGGAACCAAATTTCCTCAGTATGAATAATACACCTAGAAATTTAGGGTCTTACAATATCAAACACACGCTAAGACACTTTTTTTTTTGTCTAGTTTATTTTATTATTTCATTTTTTGTTTTATTGTTAGCCATTACAGGGAGTATATCTGAGAAGGGAAAAACCTGTACAGAATTTCACGTAGTTATATGTCTAATTTTATATGTACATAAATATATGGATGTGTGTTTGTGCATAATTGTCCTATAATTTATTTTAACAGTTAACAATTACAAGATACAATTGATATCCTGAACTTCTGTTTATTAGGCTGCAGTAGGGTTTGTTTCCATCCATATGCATCATACACTGAATTTCTCCTTCTCTCTTGGCCAAGTGCACAGAGTTTTGGACAGAAATTGGTTTTAACTCTATTACTGCTTCTATTTGAAGTAGAAATAGAATTTAAAGGAAACAATGTATTTTACATCTTGATTATTATCAATTACAGGAACTTCCACCTATGTTTAGGAAGTCTGAGTAAAATGAGGTTACTTTTTTGCCTCTAAAAATATTGTAAATACATTCACCTTTCTACATAACGTCTTTCTGAAGACCAGCCTGTCTTATTCACAAAGACAAAAAACCTGGAAAAATAAATCAAGATTTAGATTTTTAACTTGTGATCAATTTGGAAAACTTGTTGCCAGCTGAATTTCTATTTGATATTCACATTACATTCAAAGGGCAGAGAAATAGGAGCCACAACATCAATAACACAAAGCTAATGTATATGTCAGCTTCAATATTATACCTGTACTACTAGAATTCTTGGTTCAATAAAATGTCTATGTTTAACCATGATATGAGCCTTAATATGAAGGCTAAATTTTCACAAAATATTTGAAGATTGGTGTATCATTTATCTTAATCATCTAGATGGGCTCTGAGCTATAGATTGAGATTAAGTCTTCTAAGGCAAGCAGAGGTTGCTCTAGAGCTGTCATTTTTTGCTATAAGTAATCTCCACTGTTTGTGTCCCTGATCCCTGAACTGACATGAAAACTGCTTGACAGGGAAGATGAGTTTCCCCTGTGACTGTGTCCTATATTCCTCCTTTAAAACTTACAGATAGTTATGCTCCTAATGATAAAGAACAATGGTGCTCAAGAAGAAAAAGAAGCTTTTTGAATAGTATATTCCCTACCTGTAGCAACTGGTGAAAATGCAGAGCAACAGATATTTAGAATTTTATTATCCTTTGCCACAAATGAAGGAATAGTCTTTTCTGAAGTATTTTTTTTGCAAAATATATATCCTTACCCAGTGTGAATTTTTCACTGTGTGTACTTTAGTTGTTTGGGACAGAAGTGAATGAGCATGAATCAGGAATTCCTTCCTTTCTTCCTTCCTTCCTTCTTTCCTTCCTTCCTTCCTTCCTTCCTTCCTTCCTTCCTTTCCTTCCTTCCTTTCTCTCCTTTTCTTCCTCCCTATACGTTCAGATATTTGTATTGCTCAGATAATTGCAATTAATCACAGCAAAAATAAAACTCAGGTATGTACTATGACTTTAACAACAATAAACCTGCAACACAGATGCATATATTGGTTCAGAGATTTAGCTTTTACTGTCAAGGTTATAAAGGTGAACAAGGAATATCTTCCAGATTCCTGTCAGATGGACTGAGTATATACGCAGTGGATAATTACAAGGTGTACAGGAATTTGAACTGGATTACTCTTTCTGTCAAATTCTAAGATTTTCCTGGTTTCCAGATCATAAATATTTGTTGTTTATCTACCTGGCAACAACTTTGACACAATTAAGAGGTCCTTAAAGTAAAAAACTTGTTTGTTTGGGGTTTTTTTGAGGATGGGGTTGGAAGTCTCGTGCAAAGTGTCGAAAGCACAGTTTCACAAGTAACTCATTTCCTTTCTGGACTTCTCTTTGCAGTCAAACCTACACAAGGTATTTTTGGATTTTATTTGCTGGTTTCAAGATGTAGAATAAATTCCAATATATGTGTGCATGCGTCTGTGCATCTGTGTATAAAGCAGAAACTATCAATAATAATGTGCTTGCTTTATTCTTTTTTATGTGGAGGTATGCTGTAAATTCTATCCTTCTCTTTTGACACCGTAATCCTTTCATAGCAATGTCACATGAAGTTTAATTTTTCTTCTTTCTACTTTTAATTGCTATAATCAGTGCAAATACTTCCTCATTTACATGCATTGACCTCTGTGCAAGCATACACGTACAAATCTACAGAAAATAGTTTTTCCAAATGAAATTCAAGTCACCAGAGTGAAACGTCTAATAGCAACTATAACCACTGGAGTGAAAAAAAAATGCCAGAGCCTTGCCTTGTCACAACAGACATAAAGCAGGATGGGAAGCACTACGCAGTAGCTTTTGCATTTTCTGGAATAAAATAAGTGAGAAACTTCCGGATGTGTGCATTTTTTTCAGATTGATATTCATTTTACCAGGTTCCTCACAGTGTTCAGCAAGGAAGTAGCTGAGCACATGAGCAGCTTCAATGTTTCTTCTCATTTCAGATCACTGGGTTTCTCAGGAATTATTTCAGTACAATATTTACTTTTACAAGGATTTCATAACAAAAATGTTATCTTTGAATATGATAGTGTAATTCCTATTGATGTGATGGCTCAGTTTGGCCCCAGGGTTCAGTAACTTCATAAAAAGCTTTTGCTCTGATATTTCCTAATGCTGGACAAATGCTTTAATTTTTTGATTCAAAAACTGTTGCTTAGTTTAAGTAACTCTTCCAGAGCTTGTCTCACATACCTGACCATGCACTGCCTTTTACCTATGTTGAAAATGGTCTTAGTGTAAATAAATTTGTGCATTAGTTAGGTGGTTACTTTCCTAATTCATGGATTTTCCAGCTGGCCAAATCCTACTGTGAACTAATATATGCACACAGGAAAATTCTGTCCAAAAGGGGAGCTGCAAGTCTGTCCTGATAATCACCATGGAACTCTTTTACCATCAATTGACATTTTTGCATATGTATTTGGAGTAAACCAGTGCTATTGTTGGCTTGTTTCATATTAGAATCATAGAATCATAGAATCGATTGGGTTGGAAAAGACCTCCGAGATCATCGAGTCCAACCCTTGGTCCAAATCCAGTCCATTTACTAGATCATGGCACTCAGTACCACGTCCAATCTGCGTTTAAAAATCTCCAGGGATGGTGAATCCACCACCTCTCTGGGCAGCCCATTCCAGTGCCTGATTACTCTCTCTGTAAAGAATTTTCTCCTGATATCCAACTTAAATTTCCCCTGGCGGAGCTTAAGCCCGTGCCCCCTTGTCCTATTGCTGAGTGCCTGAGAGAAGAGACCAACCCCCACCTGGCTAGAACTTCCCTTCTGGTAGTTATAGACGGTGATGAGGTCACCTCTGAGCCTCCTCTTCTCCAGGCTAAACAACCTCAGCTCCCTCAGCCTCTCCCCATAGGACTTGTGCTCCAGTCCCTTCACCAGCCTTGTTGCTCTTCTCTGGACCCGCTCCAGCACCTCAATATCCTTTCTGAACTGAGGGGCCCAGAGCTGAACACAATACTCAAGGTGTGGCCTCACCAATGCTGAGTACAGGGGAAGGATCAGTTCCCTGCTCCTGCTGGCCACGCTATTTTTGATACAGGACAAGATCCCATTAGCCTTCTTGGCCACCTGGGCACACTGTTGGCTCGTGGTGAGCCTCCTGTCAATTAGTACCCCCAGGTCCCTTTCTGCCTGGTTGCTTTCCAGCCACTCTGTCCCCAGCCTGTAGCGCTGCAGGGGGTTGTTGTGGCCAAAGTGCAGGACCCGGCACTTGGCTTTATTGAACTTCATTCCATTGGAATCAGCCCATCTCTCAAGTCTATCCAGATCCCTCTGCAGAGCCCTCCTGCCTTCCAGCAGGTCGACACTCCCCCCCAATATTCCAGCACTACAAAAATTCTCTTCTGTTCGCTGGGGGTTTTTTGTTTTTTTTTTTTTCCAAATTGGTAATTAGGAACACTAAGAATAGAACTGAGACAGCTCTCTGTCCAAATGTGACATACAAATTCTTTCAGAACCATACAATTCCACATTATGTTTCAAGCTATCATTATTATTACTAAGGAAAATCGCACTATTTTCTTGGAAAGACATTACTGACTTGGATGTGGCTCTTAACTGTGGAGCTTAGCTCTACTTGGAGGACTTGAGGAAACCAGATCATTTGGAGGGACCTATTCACACACTTGGGATACAGGCTGTTGAGATAAATTCAGAATCTTCAGCTGTGTTTGCATTTACTTAGGGCTGGACAGGGTAGAAAAAACCCTTTTCATATTTTTTAATGGACATACAGTCCTTGATGAATAATTAAAAAAACCTGTCACTTCTAGAAAATAATTGCTAGAATCTCTTCAAACAATTTGTCATAAAATATAGTAAAATTATTAGTGTCAGGTCAAAATTTAATTGCAAAAGCTGGGAAATGTCACCTAATTCCAACTGAACATTTTAAAGAGCTTTCTGAATACAAACTGATAAGCTAGAACCAGAAATATTAATACATTTATTTTAGAAGTGTATCTAATAATATTACAGTAGGTATCACTAGGTGGCACTGTTACAAATATATTGATTTATCTTATCAACTGATAACAACTGGGTGACTATGGTACTAATCCTCCTGGATTAGGGTTTTTTTTTTTTTCCCCTCCTTATTATTTGCTCAGTTTTTACTTTGTTTGGTTTGTGCTTTGGAAGTGATGTTATCAGAGAGGGCAAGTGTGTGTTTCTATGTGTACCTATGTGCGTTGTTTCCAGCCTCAATATCAATTTTTCCTTCAATGATGTGCTGCAGTACTGAAATATTGGGAGAAAACTAACAGCAAGAAATCCAACAAAATTTTACAGGTTTATTTCACAGAAACATGCTTACAGTTATTTATGGATTTTCCGACTTATGACAATCCTGTTAATTACAGATCAAGGAAACTTCAGCACCATGTAACATAAGTTGATGTAGATTTGCTCTACCAAATCATTCCTAATCTAAAGCAGGTTAATTTCCAGGAGGTGCTTATGTCTGCTTTAAGCATTAGAGACATGGTTATCCTTTCAGGTGTAGCCTGTAGGCAAGGAGGATTAGCTTTTTACGCTGATATGGTCTCTCTAGATGTACTTAGGTATAATCCCCAACAAGGATGCTCTGTGTCTCCTAAAAGTCTGATAGCAGCTAAAAGGCTGTCAAGCTGGCCTAGGAGCCTTTCTCTTCCTTATTACCCTAAAATAGAGACTAAGTTCAGACTTTATATTAATGATACTGATGTCCATGTTCCAGAAGGTCGCTGAGGGGGTGACCACAGGCAAGTCAGAGAACAGCTCTGTTTTGTTTTTTCTAAGACAGTAATTGCACTACGACAAGCAAAAAATATGGGAGATAACATAGAAAGCAGGGCAGGGAAAAAGTACAGAGTAGCAGGAGCAATAGGTTGCTTCCCCTTCCACAAACATTCATTGAACCAGTGAAGAACTGAAAGGAGAAGCACAAAATCCCAAGGAGTGTATAAACAGGATAAGGCTTGAAAATAGCCATTTTTGCTGAACTCACTAGATCAGGAGATTCTGGGATTTAGATCACATTATCAAAGAAACAAACTGAAAATACTCCCATTTCAGAGGGGGCTTTAAGAATGCTTTTGAAATATGGTCATCCATGAAAAAATAAAATCACGAACAAACAAGCCCAAAATGCTGAATTATATCAGTTCTGGTCTTATCAGTACCAAGAAGAACAGCAGATGAAAAAGCATGTAACAAAGTTAAGGCAAAAGGCATGAAATTGAGAGTCAGAAAATACTGAGAGTGACATGCTTAGAGATAAAACTGTACTCAGTGTCACTGATAAATCATGTAGGTAAAGGTGTCTGAGGGAGGCTGATTTGGGAGTATGGGAAGAGATAATCTGCAGAGCTGCAGTGCCACACAAGCAGGGATTGGAGCAGCCCTGCACTGTGAAATCAGACCCCGCTTCCACATCAAGCATTCAAAAAAACCATGTAGGAGGGATTTGAGCCAGAGCAGAGACCCCTCCATACCTCACACCAGGGTAATGGTCCTTCCACCTGCCTGTGCAAGTTGCCTGTCACACACACATGTGTAAGTGCTATTCTTGCTTTTCAAAACAACAAACTTACCCCAGGGAAAAAAACAAACAAAACAAAACACAAATCCCCGGCTGAACTCATATGTGACTAATCTCTTCTTGTGGGTATAATATAGGAAAATAGGACAACCCCTACAGCACACGCAGAATCTACTCAGAAAGGTTTGAACTAAGCACAGGAGCTGAGGTTCATGTTTTAAAACAGGCACCATATCTCAGTCCAGATAAAGAAATGGAATTGGCTACCTGTGCTGTGATGCTGTCATGGGACACACTGAAATCACCTTAACAGGGTAACAGCTGAAAAAAGGCTGGTCTTTGGCTCTTTGCCACGGCAGTACCAAGGCCAGTGTAACTCAGATACAGTTAAAGATTTAACACAAATAAGACATACCAATGCATGAAGCATCACTGAATACTGATCACAAACACCCAGAGGTTTTCAAGGAGTAAGCAGAATTCCTTAAAAAGTACACATATATATCTGCATTCATTGGTCACTGTCATTCACAGCTGTAAAATTTACAGTTGCAGCAACAGAAAGCAGCAAAGGAAACAAGCTGCAGGTAAGGAAACAGGTTAATGTAGGCAAAACAAATGTATTCAGTCTGCAGGCTAACAGTGTGACATCAGCCAAAAGAGAAATGGTGGAATTTGGATCTATTCAAATTGCAGTAACTGCAGAAAGGCTAAGCTGTGATAGCAAATGGTCAAAGCCAACCAGTCTGCTTAAAGTAATCCCAGTAGGAAGGATGGATACTGACAGATCAGATTAGATGAAGAATGGTATTAACTGTGCACTTTTGTTTCATCCTGGGGCAGGAACAAGTTTCATTTCTTACCTTTTGGAATAGGGTCAGCTAGCAAAATGTTGCAACGAAAGAACAAAGACTACTCGGAAACATTACAGCCACCCAGAAAATAACTGATGACATAGTAATAATGGCATCAATTATGTTGAAACATTTGTCAGTGCTGAAGAAAGTGATGACAAGAGCTCATGCAGAAAATACTGAATTTGGGGTTGATACGATCCACCTCATGATAAAAAAAATCTATTTACTCTGGATAAAAAATTTCATTAGGAAAACAAACAAGGAGATGAGAGCAAAGCTTTAGCCACATCATACATGAAATCTTCATAGGAAAAAACAGAAAACAAAACATGGCATAAAGTCCTTTCATAGATGCCTCACACTGCAAAAGTATCTCCAGATGATTTTTTGTTGCAGATGATATAGCTCTGATTGCTTTCTTGCAGTATGACAGAGCAGGTGGTCATAGGCATAAGGAATGATGAGAGTTACAATAAATAATGTCAACTCTTTCTACTATCCTGTGTCAAATTCCAACGTCACTCACACAGGTGCATGGAAAGATAGCGAAAGGGTTTCTCCACTAGAAAAATACATATGTTGCATTGAGAAAGCTACCCTGCTGTGCAACACAGAAGCAGATGATCAGCTCAGAACTCAACTTTACATGGTGATTTGCTAAACACACTAAAAGGAAAATATCTGTTAATATAGGCATGTCACAAGCTGTCAGTAGGAGCTGATAAAAAAGGAGATAAATTAATTTCAGACTGAAAAATCACAATTTGAGCAAATTGTTTCTCTGATGCTTTTAGTTCTTCCTCTGCACTATGTGTTTTGGACTGAGCAGAGTTTTAAAGAAGGGCCAGGTGTCTCCAGCTCTTCTTCCTCTTAGAACTCTTCTATGAGGTTTTTACAAGGAAACATGCCTTATTGAGAATTACTTAAGAATTTAGCAGAGAAAAAAATGAGCCCAACATTTAGGATTTATCAGCAAGAAATCAGAATCTCTGTGCTGGTTTGCTCAGAGATGCTGTTTGAGAGGTAGTTTTGTTGCAGGTTTTTGAAAGAAGAAAGGCAATACCATATTGGGGCAGACTCCTGTGCAAACTTTGCCATGTCTTGTTACCAGTGGAGTGATAACTCTCTTAAAGAAGAAAAATGTGTCTCAAACATTGTAAGAGATATCTTCAAAAGCTTTTTGCTTTTCTTCCCAGTTTGTAACGTCGTTTAAATGGTTTGAATTTTATATTCTCACCCATTCCAGGTTCTTTTCCATTCCCCATCCAACTTGACCATGAACACTCCCCATGATGGGGAAAAACTTCTCTGGGTAACTTGTTCCAGTGTTTCACCCCCTCACAAAAAGAAAACCAAAAAAACCAAAAACATTTCTTCCTTATGTCTAAACTAAACCTACCCTGTTTTAGTTTAAAACCATTGCCCCTTTCCCTAGCACTAGAGATCCTGGTAAAAAGTCACTCTCTGCTTTTCTTATAAACTATATTTGTCCTATGGAGGCTCTTTGTTAAAAAAAGAAACTTGTTCCTACTTATGACTAGAATTCTGTATTGGTCTTCAGTATGAAGAAGCAAAAGGAACAGAGGCTACTCTCTCATGTAAAGGCACTGTGTGAGCCCCAGAAACTTGTTTAGATTGCTGTGCCTCCTCCTGTCCCCATAGGATTTTGCAATCTCATTTCATGGTTCTTTTGGTCACCCCAGTGGTATTGTGAGATTTAAGAAGCAGTTAAGAAAGCATAACAAAAAACCCTAGAAAATTTTAGCCACCCCCTGTACCTTCAGTTGTTCACCAGGGGAAGTTGCCTGGAGAAATGACAGTGACACTGTGCTGCGGCAGCTCAGGTAAACATGAGTCCTGGCTTCTGAGCCAGATGTCACAAACATTTAAACAGCTGTCAGAGCCCTTTCAGCCTGTCATCAGGCCTGACCTTAAACCCAGTTTAGTTCTTAAATATTAGGGTAAAAAAAAGTGGAAAAAATTCTAAGAATCCCCAACAGGGTAAAGTTACACAGCTGCCTGAAATATTAAATGAAAGGGCTGAACATCTGTTCACTTGCTTTTCACACTTTAATGGTTTGGAGAGATATTCTGTTGTCTTAGACCCTTAAGAACATCTGAGACCCACGAAGCTTCAGCACCTGTGAAAAATCCTCTCTCAAAACATGTAGACACTTCAAAGCTTATTGCTCCTGCTCTTTGCCAAACATATGTTGCCAAACACCACAACAAATTATTAATAATATTTGGGTCATACATTTGTGCAGTGTATTTCCCCAGTGAGCACCAAAACACTGCTTAAGCATCAACAAGTTTTTAATGCAGGGAGTCTGAAATGACCATGAAATGGACCAGAGCAACCCCTGGAGAACTGGCTACTCAGAAATAAGCAAAGTGTTAGATTGATCCAGTTTTGGTTTGCATTTGTTTGGAGTTTTTTTAGTTACTCTTTCCTTTTAATTTTAAAATTTAAAGTAATAATTGTTTGCCAAGATCAAGCATAGTTTATAATGAACTTGTTAGCTTCCTGCTACAGGATACTGTTGACATAGTTAAGGGAATTACGAGTGGGTACAGGAGGGAATTATTATCGTTTATATTAATAAGAACGTGTTCTGCAGTTAAACTATATTGTTTATATTCATCAATCATCAAGCCCTGTGCTCCAGGACATAGGATGTAAAATAGAAAGTAGAGAAATCTGTACTATAAACAACACTGTACTTTTAAGGCTTGATGTTGCACTGTGCTTGTGGGACCAAATATAAAGCACAGCGTTATACTTTGCATGTTTTTGCAATACCAGACTTCAAGAGGAGGAAGAAAGTGAAAAGAAAATAACTGGTCAGCAAGATTTCTGTGTATATTTCTGTTTTCATTTCTAATGAGTCACCACTGAAGGTATTTTTTATCACTCCACAGGCTTTCCTTTGGTTTCCACAACTTACAGCCTTGATGCTCTGAAACTTTAGCTTTAATTCCACATCTGGAATATTAGGGTTTTGTCTAAAGATGATTAAATATTGGTGATATTTCTTTCCATATGCAACTTTGAAAAGAAAATGCCTAAAGATATACTGACTATAAGTGAAGATAGGCTTGCTTTCTTGCCACTCATGCATTGCAAAGGGGTTTTAATGTTTTATAAGATGATGATTCAAAAAAAAAATGTATATCAGTAAAAGTAAACAGGTACAATTAATAGTAATGGTAATGATAATAACAGCATTAATAATGCAAATCCCATATAAGTCTCTTCAAATTCTGTGAAAGATTAAATGCAATTTCCAAAAACCCCTAAAACTATTAATAAATCTCCATTAAAAATTAAAACAAGAGAATCAAAGCAAAAGAGTGGAGGAATAAAAAGCTGTTGCACTTAGAAAAAAGTATTTCATCAGATCAAAGGGGAAGCATTTTCAAAACAAACACAAACTGTTGAGAAAATTCAGAATTTGGGGACAAGGAGCTGTCAAAACGGAAGAAATTATATGAATGAAAAGCAGAACAGAAAATGTTACACATCACTAGGAATTCATTGTTTTCCACTGAAGAAACTAAATTAATTCCTGGCTACTTATACAAAGGAAATAACATAATTAGGTACTGTTTTATGAAAGGAAAGCTAAATCGTGAATAGAAGGCAGATTCTGTCACCTTGCATTATTTTTGAATCGTGGTGTCTTGCATGCTCCCATACTGTCACACACACCCCACATACAGAATAGTGCAGAATGAAAATTTTTTTAAACTCTCATTTCCTACTTTAAACTAATTCATAACCAAAAAATCAGAAAGTATGGTTTGCTAATAGAGTGCTAGGTACACACTGTGGAAAGAATTCAACAAAGATAAGAAGAAAGTGGATTTAGGAAGACATCCTTTTGGAAAGTAATCCCTTGCTGTCTGAAAGCCAAGGCTTAGGTGTAGTAAATTTCAGATATTAGGAATATTTTGGCCTCATATATGCACACAGCTCTATGACTAGAGACAGGGTGCCCTAATTACAGATGTGGGCGGTATAATGGCCATTTGTTGAGCTGTGCAGTTTTAGATGACATTCCACATTTAACAACTGTGATGGAAGACCTCTGCAATACTCATTCCAACACTGGCACCCTCAAGTCATATTTCTTCCCCTGTCACAAAGTATTTATTTTTATCAGCAGCTTGTCATTCAAGTATATTTAAAAAAAATGGAGAATTGGGCAGCGGCAGAGCCTCTATGTCAACTGTGAAGATAATGTCTCTCAATTTAGTGCCACTATTTGATTATTATACATTCGTAAATAATCAAACATCAGTTCAAAGACTCCAGGCATCTGAACAGAGAGAGGGGACAGAAAGCATAGGTGGTATTGAATTTTTCACTTAGTCTCATAAAACAAGTCATCCTGTTAATAATCTGGCTCTCATCCCAGCAAGACACAACACATTTTGAAGTTGTCTTTCTTCCTAGCTGTGTCAGCCTTGTCAACTATAACAAAATTTGGCTGAAATAGGTCAAAACAAGGTGGACAGGCTTAATGATATGGGAGATCTTGAAATCTGAAGCCTACAATAATAAAGCTAAAGGAATGTTAAATTCATTCGTCCTCTGATTTGTACAAACACTGAGGCAGGAAACAGAAGCTGCTACAGAAAAAATAACATTTGTCATTCCATATTATATTAAAATATAATTTATATATATGAAGTTTCTAATGGGAACTGGGGCAGGTGGGAATTCTGGCCAGGAGAGCCCCAGGATGATGATGAAGCAGTGTTTTCTGACTTTCTGCTAACCATTCTGCAATGTAGCCTACATTTCTACACTTCCTACACACAGAAATTCAAATCCATCATACACAATGTAAACATTTGATTCTGCTCACTCCTGTAATCAGGCCATGGTGATGGGCACAAGAGTTTCACAACATCATTAGCAAAGCTCTGGGATGCTGGAGCTCCTACTGAATATCTTTACTTGTGTTCTCATGCTGTAGGGATAAGGCTTGGGATTTTCCATAGCTATACCTGTGGTCAGACATCACCATGTTTCACTTCCCTCTGCATATATGTCAATATACTCTGTCAGTTGTTCAGAGGTGTCTAAAAGGAAAGTTAGTGATATAAGTCAAAACCCTGCTATTGGTGTCACAGAGGCATTTCATTGCATATTTAATATACGGCATCTTCATATTCTTCAGCTGAAGTAAAAATTTTGTTTTGACAGCATCATGAATTTCTTTAGGAGGTTGATGCTAAAGGCTTCTCTGAAAAGGACACCTTCTACAAGTAATAGATGTACTGCAAATACATGAGATCAGCAAGTACATACCAAAATATGGTTTCCAGATTTATTATGCATTGTAACTCCTCTTCTACTTTATGAAAAAACAAATCAATTAATTTTATCTGGTTTTGAGTATATTCTCTGCATAGTGTGTTTTGTTGTGCACACTGAGTATATGAAACCTTGTTTTGTATCATAGGTGATGATCTATTTTTTTTAAAGCTTTAATCTTTCTTCATTAGGGGGTGCTTAACTTGATCGATCATGTAGTGATCTAAGCCAAAACCTGCTGCTTTTAAGCCTTCTAACAAACTGCTGCCCAGTTCTACCAGTCAAAGTTGGAAAATACCATATCGCTAAATTGAGAGACATTATCTGACAAGAACATTGAACAGGAGTCTGTGAGTTTCTGCTTCTGCTGTGCCTGAGCTGTGCCTGCTGCTTTGCCTAAGAGCCTGAAAACCAGGCTCTGCCTTTTCGCACCCGAGAGCCCCAAATCAAGGGCTAAGGAAGCACCTCCACAGAGAAACCCATTGTGGTAGCTGGTGTCCTTCAATGCAGAGACTAGGATGAGCTGGATGCCACTCTCAGCTCCTTCTGCTGCTGGGGGAGAGGCAAAAATGCAGATTTCTCCTACCCCCAGAGCAAGGGCTGGTTTGGGTGAAAGCAGTGGCATACTTTCTTCCACCCCCAAATCATCTCACTTCATAAAAAAGAGTTACAGAGGAGCAAATGGGATAAGAAATTCGCTCCTCTTTTGCAGTTCCAATTCTGACATGCTAAATTCTGATAATGCTATCCTAGGATACCTACCTACTTCAGGATATTGTGTGGGAGCTGTAGGTATCTAATTCAGAGACAGCTGATGCTATGGTGATGAAAGCCACAATGTGCTGCTGGGCTTTTTTGGGGGGCGGTGGGTTGGTAGACTGTCTGTTTCCGAAGTAGAGAGTTGCAAGAACACCCCAATTAAGAAATTCTGATCATCCTACCTTTATAATTTTCTCTGATTTGGCTGTCCCATCTGGCATCCTCCAAATACGACCTGCCTACATTTTCTTTCCATAGAAAATCCCAAAGCATCCCACAACATCCTGACATGCAACAGGACACCAGTATTTGTTCGGCACAACTCTCTAACAGTACAGTACAAGAGATATTTACAGTGCTGTAAAACTCAACTACTGTGTTTAGTAAATCTGTTTTGGGAAGGGTTACAGAATGTATTGCTTTTACCATTACAGGTGAAGCATGGCTGCTATGCATTTGACATTTTGGAGTGTGTTTTCATAGACTGTAAATGGCCTTTTTGTCATATAATTATCTAAAACTTGTTCCCTTAGGAGACCTAAAAATTAACAACTTCTCTGTTCATATGCATCAATTTGCTCACATAGAATATTGATCCTTATGAGGTTTTTCTTGTTCTACATCTTGCTAGAAGGGCTTATAAATATATGTATGTGTATGAGCATGATCTTTTCCCACATTGCAAAGGTGATGAGGAGGACTGTAAATTACTTTATTTCAATTTATTCTGAAATGTAAACTTTTGTGAATGCATTTCTATTTCCACTCTTTTCCAATGCATCATAAAGTTCTAAGGGTTTCACAACTATCATTCAGATTTTATTTGTGTCTTTTTGGAAATGTCAGGGGCAAGTAATATCATGCACTGCAGTCTGAGCATGTATATACATGTGCAATTTTATATTCACGTTTGAATAACGTGGTAATCAACATTATTTTGAGAAACAAGCTTTGATCCTTATTGTTGCCAACAACAATATTCATACTAAAGCACAGTATTCTTAACAAAGTGTATCATGGAGCATTTTGCAATTCAAATACAATTAAAAAGCAACATCAAATAAATGTTTTATTTTGATTTAAGATATGAGAGCTTCAGTTCTCTAAATATGTAACCAAATTAAGAATATTAGAAAACAAATTCCAAATTGTCCTCTCAGAGAGTAGGGCTTTCTGCAGTTCCTTACGGACTGCGAAATGAGAATGCAGTTCAGCTTATGAACTCCAAGGTGCCGACATACCTCAGGGCCACCCCATTACCCTCACAGCATCCAACAGCTTTATTATGTGGCATCTTCTCAATAAAATAGAGGGTTTAGGGTCTATCAGCTCCACCTTGATGAAGACCGTGTAGCTGACCTGTCAGCTTTATGTGATGGCAGAGGATGCTCAGGTGAGACTGAAAGTCGCTGAATATTCTCTTAAAAAATCTTGTGTAAAAAGTATGACCCCAGCCTGAATGAAAAGCTGCTAAAGAAGACAAGAAAGCTAATGATTATTTACAAATTGAGTAAATTTATGCAGACATTCCCTGCAAAGCAATCACTGAAACACATCACAGCATTGTATTCTGAGTATCACTATAATTTGAAATCTCATATTGCTTTGCTAGTGTTGCAAATGTTTTTCTTGCTTCCTTATTTCACACATACATGCAGAAATCCACTTTCCTAAAGCTTATTATTTGACCCTGCTCTAACAGAGGGTCTGAGGTCTTTACACTTTAGATATCTATTTTATTTCTTAAAATGAATTCTGATTTTATAAAAATGAAAATTTCAGAGTATTACATATACATATTTCAGATGAAAAATTTAGAGTAGACTGTACTGCTTCATTCTAGTTGATAAATTACACATTATGATACACTGTAACCCCTCCCAGTAGTACTCCAAATATTATATATTTGTTTTGCATACCATCTCCTCTTGGGAAGCATGCTTTCCACTTGTGAGTTTAGTCACTGCCTCCAGCATAAGTTACACAAGATTAGAAGAATACCAGGAAAACAGAGAAAAAAAATAAAATCTGAGGAAATGTTTGCATACCACAAGAAATGAATGGAATAAATTTACCAATTTACCAGCACATTCATACAAAATTTTTGTTATAGACCACTTCCAGGCACAAGGAAGCCGTTTGCCTATATGAGACGTGAAAAGCCTCCAAACATATATCTCATATCACAGACTGCCTGTTCCTGGGATCATTGAGTTAAAATACTGGCAAAACTTTACTAACTTTTTTCTGACCTCTAGTTTTAAATTCAGTTTCCATCCTGGATTGATGCACTTATGTTTAGCGTATTCAAACTTGTTCAGAAACAGATTGAAATTCCTTTGGTGATAGCTAAAATGTTTAAGGAAGACGTGTTCTTCTCTAGTCCTGGTCCATAAAAATATGTAATAAGGGAAGGCTTGGCACTGTTTAGTTCAAGTATCCCATAATCTCTCTGAAGTAGGACTTAAAATTCCTGATGGAAGGAAAAGGAGCTTTGTTAGCCCATCAGGGGTAAAAGGGAAAAGCATTTCCCCAACACCTGAAAACCATCCTTGATGATTTGTTGCTCTGCCCTAATTTACCCACAATTAAATTCATTAATGTTTCCAGAGTGATGTGGTTCCCAGCTATTGCTGTGGTAAAGACTATTATTTGGTGAACTATCGAGTCTTACAATGGGAATGAAAGGGTCCCACACTTTTTATGTTTAAAATAGAAATTCTACTGTCTGGTAGACAGAGGGGTTAAATTTGCTGTAATGCCAACCATACCCATCCATGTTGTGGCAACTACTCTGAATTTTTTCTACATGCTTTACATCATTTTTCAAGCAGGTTCAATGCCTAGAAATGCTAGTGAGTTTTCAGGATGGTGTATAATACTTAAGATGTCCTGCGTGTAAAGAATTTTGAGACCCAACAATGTGGGCCTGCTGGTATCACTGAAGGCAATTATGCCTCTTTTTGCCTCTTTTAGAAGAATGGTAAAAATAGTTTCTACTGAAGTACTAAAAAAAAAGTTATTGTAGAATAATATAGAGTAGTCAGACATTGGAATGGGTTGCCCAGGGAGGTGGTGGATTCACCATCCCTGGAGGTTTTTAAGATGAGACTGGATGTGGCACTTAGCACCATGGTCTAGTAACCACAGCAGTGTTGAATCAAGGGTTGGACTTGATGAACTCGGAGGTCTTTTCCAACCTGGTTGATTCCATGATTCTATGGATTTTATTAGCTGAAGTAGGTGGAAGCCCAAATTTCAGCCTCTCAAGAGCTGGCATCCACTCAAAGAAGACTAAACTTTTCCCATTACAATAAATGTGGGCTGCTACTTGCCAGTGGTCAATAAGACATTTTTTTCCAGAATCATTTTTATTTGTGTCTTTAACACACTGCATGCCTTGGCAAGGTAGCAAAAAAACTGAGATAAGAATTTAGTATTACATCTCCAGGGGGTCGACACATTTTGAGCCTTACGAATGCAAATAATGCCAATTGCTGGTTGAGGCAGGATTAAATCATATTCTGCTTAAAATGATTCTAGCAACAATGAAATTAGTATGCTGGGAAAAAATGGGAGAGTGGAGAAGAAAATCTGGCATAATTTCGGCCAACAATTGAACAAAAGCTGATGTGGTGATGTTAACTTCAAAAAATGTCTCTGGAGAGACACAAAAGGCACATAGATTACTTGATTAAGATCAAAACAGATAAGAAATGTTGCCTGTCAGTGCTATTGGGCTTCAGCAGTACTACCAATATATAACTTGAACCATTATTTACTGTTGTACTGTCCCAAAGGTCTTTAGAAGATACATTTATACAGTACAGTCACCACATCCGTATTAAATCATGGATGAGGATCTATTCAATTCCTTTTTCACCTTCAGCTGCTTGAGCACAGACCATACAGACATGATTTAGAAATCTATTGGCTACTCCTTATATCACAAGGGTCAGACTGGTCCCTTGCTGGAATAAATAATAGAGACTTCAAAACCAGTCTAATTTTTCTCATTAACCCATTAGGCTATCCCTGCTGCATTTCCTCTTCTATTTTATGTGTAATAAAATGTTGCAAATACAATAAAACAGTAATTCTCTTTGCATGATAAAGGGATTTTTCTCTTCCTCCAAATTCAATTTATTTGTTAAAAGAGCTGAAAAACTGTATTAAAACTTGCCCTTCCCCCCACACCCTACCACCACCAAACAAAAATAAAGCATTTGCTTCTAGCAGTCTTAAATGATGTTTGATGCTCCAGAGAGCCTTCAACATTCATTACAGAGTCAACCAGAGCTTCATTAAATATCAGTCTAGCATGTGTATATGTGGTACTGAGTGCTGGCCTCGGGAGCTCCCCTAGGCAATGTTCTATAGGTTTCTTTCATCTGTCATTTTGCTTTGACTTGGGGCGATTATCACTTTTATCATTGACAATAGAAAACTCATTCCTCTGTGCATTGCATTTTCAGTATTCTTTGCCCTGTGAGGATGACTGACACACACAGATTCTTTTTCATCTTTTAAAGTATTGTAATTAATCATTTTAAATTCTCGCCTTGGAGTGTTCTTTTATTAGCATTGGTGGATGAAATAAAATTAAAACTGTGTATTGGTGCTAAGATAACTTGTTAGGTTATTCTGGCCTAGTAGCAAAAGACAAACTCTCACAGAATCACAGAATCACACAGAATGAGTAAGGTTGGAAGGGACCACAGTGGGTCATCTGGTCCAATCTCCTTGCTCAAGTAGGGTCATCCCAGCGAACATGGCACAGGATTGCATCCTGTCCTTGAATATCTCCAGTGAGGGAGGCTCCACAACCTCTCCAGGCAATCTGTTCCAGTGCATAGTCACCCCCACAGTAAAGTTCTTCTTCATATTCAGGTGGAACTTCCTGTGTACCAGTTTCTGCCTACTGTCTCTTGTCCCATTGCTTGGCATCATCAAGAGCCTGGCTTCATCCTCTTGACACCCTCCCTCCAGATACTCGTAGACATTGATAAGTCCCTTCTCAGTTGTCTGTTCTTGAGGCTGAACAGGCCCAACTCTCTCAGCTTTTCCTTGTAGTAGAGGTGCTTCAGTCCCTTAATCATCTTCATAAATGCCTGATGGACCTACTTCAGGAGCTTCATGTCTCTCTTGTGCTGAGCAGCCCAGAACTGAACAGACTCCAGGTGAGGCCTCACTAGGGCTGAGTAGAGGGGCAAAATCACCTCACTGGATCTGCTGCCAATGCTCTTCCTGTATACCCCAGGATCCCATTGGCCTTCTTGGCCACACGGGCACACCGCTGGCTCATGGACAGCCTGTTGTCCACCAGGATCCCCATGCCCTTCTCTGCAGAGTTGCTTTCCAGCAGGTTGGCCCCAGCCTGTACTGGTGCCCAGGGTTATTCTTCTTCAGGTGCAGGCCCTGCATTTGCCTTTGTTGAACTTCAGACTGTTCTTCTCTGCCCATCTCTCAAACCTATCAAGGTCCTTCTGAAGGGCAGCACAGTACTGTGGGATATTGGCCACTCTCCTAGCTTTGTGATATCAGCAAACTTACTGAGGAGGTTCTGCCCCTTCATCCAAGTCATTGATGTATAAGTTAAACAATATTGGGCCTAGTATTGAACCTTGGGGACACCACTAGTGACAGATCTACAACTCTCATACATTTTACAGTGGTTTAACTTGTTGAACTGCATTTGGTCTGTCCTGGTATTATTATCGTGAGCAGGGTGTGAATATGGGCTAGGGAGTGCCTAATATTTTGAAACATCAAACATAAAAATCTGAAAAAGTCAGCCTTTTTTCTCCATGGGAACATCACTGGGAATTTTTGAGTCTGAAAGTTAATGAAGGAAACTATGAAATGATTTTGTCAATAAGGAAGAAAGATCTTAAAAGTACAGTGCTGGTCAAAGACTGAGGAGACCTGGGTTACTGCCACTTCCATGAGCTTCACGAGTTATCTTGAACAAATGACAAGTTCTTTTCTTGTTTTCCACCTACGAAGTTAGGATATGAGTGTTCCTTCATCTCTCTTGGCTTCATTTGTTTAGGCTGTGGGCTCCTCAGTACAGAAGGAGCCTCTTATAATTGCCAAGGAATGAGTCTACCACAACCTCACTTAAGCACTGATGTCAACTGCATAATAGTGTGCCAATGCTGTAATGGTTACTGTCTGTGCATTACATTACTGGGGAGAGACAGCACTGACAGAAGCACAGAGGATCCTTATTGCTGCCGGAGCAGTGCTGGTCCCTTCCTCTCTGCACATCAGGACAAACTATCATAGAAACAACCAACGGCCTCGAAGAAGTGACAGACCCTCTCCGGAACTGGAGGGTATAGGCAACGTGAACATACAGCAACAGTTTTCTTTCTTCCTCTGCAATTTGTGTTTGCCTCAGAAGTTTAAATCCTAGTTAGAAAAAAAAAACAGAAACAGCAACCATAAACAAACAAACAAACAAAACCAAAACCAAAAACAACCAAGAAACCATATAATATAGAAATAACATTAGACCAGTTTCAGCAGTAATACTTTGCATTCTTTTACAATTTATTGAAAATGCAAAATGTGCTACATTTTACTATATCTCTTTTAAACAGGGCCTGATCTAGCTCACATTGCTTTATTTTAATGCCTAACGTTAAGGAAAATATTTAGAACATAAATCAAAGACATTTTCCTACCATAACCTGCAACACAATCCTGTTTTAGAATTAAGCCATTTTTTTTCTTCTCTTTGTAATTCCTGAGGTGATGCTAAACTTCTTAGCATATGGCAGCTTATCTTGCATATTTTGGATGTCTCATATTTAAAATCTTTCCTATATAATATTAATTTTGGCTATCTCTCCATATCAAGACTTGCAGAGAAGTCCTGAGAACACAAACTACTCTCTTTGTCAGCCTATTTCATATCAATTAACCATCTTAAAGAGAGATGCATTACATCTTAGACTGCCTGAAATAGAATATTTAAAATACTTGCAGTTGAGTTGCAGAAATCTGAATTCTTAAACTTACATTCTAGCCAAAAGGGCATAGGAAGTCAAAAGAAATTCTTCAATAAAAGTAAATTTTTTTTAAAAAAAGTTGTTTGCCATTTGAAATTACTTGAAAGAAATGGATAGTAAAGTTGTAAAACATCTGCCTAATAAAACACTGAAAACAAGATCCACATCTTTTTAGTATAAAAAGAATCTCAGTTTTGCACTGAGTCTCATCTAGGATACCAAGGAACACCAAATGAATGTGATAATGAGGGATTTTTTTACATTACACAGTTTTCACAGAGGCTGATTGGATAAATTTTATTCAAGGAAAATCTCACTTCTGAAGATTTGTGAAGCCAGATGGTGCCCCATGAAGCTGCCTTGGAGCAAAGTAGTTCTCTTATCATTTGAGAAATGCCCCATTTTTGTAGTTACATATGGAATTCTTTTTGCTTTAAGGACAGCATTTGGTAAACACTGTACTCTGTGTCTGTTTGGTGATCCCCACTGCCACAATTATTTCTATGAGTCATCAGAAGAACTAGAATCCAGTAAGTAAACTGCCAAAGAAAAACTTCTATTAGTTAAAAAAAAGCCTGTTAATTAAATTTGCTATAGAATTCAGATTTCATCTTAAATTTTGGAAAATATAGCCCATTCAGTGAGTGGCCCATGTCATCTTTCAGTGGCCATGCTTTTGAATAAAGCAAAAGAATTGAAATATTTAATGTTTTTTAACAGCAAAATATGTGATATCTGCTGTGTCATTACTTTGTTTATGGCATATACCAATCAGTTGAGGTGTGCATATAGTGAGATATCAATTCACTGGAGACCTCACATGAGGAGTACTTCAGTGGAAGTACATATATCTTACAGATTAGTCAAGAGGAACTTATGATGGCTTGTAATTTTGGCCTGGTGCCTTGAAAACACAACCTTATTTAAATAGGTCAGTACTACCAGACTTATAGTGTAATTAATGTCGATTAAATCTATGTAGGACTAAGAAAATATGAAGTAACAACTGGTTCGGAACTGTTTTGAATATGACATAAGTAATCAAGACACAGAAATCTAAGTGTCTTGTGGATAGCCAGGTTATGATTCAACCCTGATTGAATTTTACTTAATTGTTTGAATATTTAAACATTTTAATTACAGCTTTTAGTTTTGGGAGGGAGGAGGGGTATTTTTTTGGTTTTTAGGGCTTTTTTAATTAAATGTGACTGAAGATGGCAACTGTCATTAGCCGAGACTTAACTGTTCAACAAATAAAATATGTTAAATGAATATGAGAAAAGGTTCCTAACATGAAATATGTAGAATCAACTTAGAATGAAGCAAGAAAAATAACCTCAAACTTCTGCCCAAATATCCTACCAAATACAACTTGATATATAGGCTAAATATTTAGAATATTTTCTAGAAAAAAAGTTCATCAAACAGAATATTAATGCAACAGGAATGATTTCGTACAGACAGTTATACACAGCAAACACTCATGCAAAAGTTAATTTTCAACACTGCTGGGGCTGGTGTTATGCAGGAACTTTCAGCACTTATCTTCCAGAATAAGAGCTAATAAACCAAAATTATTTTGTTCCCTTGTCTCTTGTTACACCGACACTCAAAATATGTAGCACTGTGAGTCTGCATCCCAAAATTTTCACTAATCAGAAATTATTTTCCTGTTAACTGTCTTCTGGGACTTTCTAACTCTGCCTAAATATGTCTCTTCTGCCCTTAATGTTCTCTGTTGTCACTGAGCAGAGATAGGATCTATTAATATTCCTATTTTGTCATTTGCATTATTTTGATACAGAAAAGATGCATAAAATTACCTGCTTTCCCATGGAAGAGACTGTCAGCAAAGGTCAGCAGAAGTCTTGTTCACCTGCATCATTATGAGGGGAAAAAAGGACCTTCTGCTACAACTTACTTTTCCTCAGGTCTCGCATAAAGGGAAATTAGGATGTAAAATGATGTAAAATTGTGAATTAAATTGAGACAGACAGGGTAATATACACTGAAAGCAGAGGCACAATGAAACACACCCACTACAAATCTGTAGGAGGTGGTTGGCTGGTGCACAAGGCGCCACAGGTTACACTCAAAACATGACTTCTTGGTTAGCTTTGGTTTAAGTCAACCTCTCCAAGTCAGTTAAGGCCAACTATCAGGGACTGCTTTGGAAGTGAGTTCTTTCATTTGCAGTCCAAAGAGCAGACACTTATTGGATTTATTTTCCATTAATTACAATAGAAATAAGCTCATCACTATTCTGTGTTACATTTCATATTAATCAATTCATTTCTCTAGCTTGCAATCAGTTTATTAGTTCCAATAAGTGCTTCATGAATTGTTAATGATAACATAAAATAACAAAATCCAGAATCTGGTTAAAAATAACAGTGTTTGAACATTTAGGCCTGCTGCCACTATTCTGTGTGACTGATGTGGGGTGGAACAGGCAGTACAATTATGTGTAGGGGTCAACTTGGCACCATGGATTATAGCTTCAGGATGTGACTGTAATAAATATTGTATGAGAAAATATCCATAACCTTTTGAAGAGTAGCAGTGCTATAATTTTCTAAATGTGTGTGGCAAAGCCTATATTTTCTTAGATCCATCTACCAGAGGTGCTAAGGGGAGCTGTCAGCTGTTCTTAATTAAGGCCTTAAACTGAACACAAGTATATCTCAAATATACAGAGACAGTGTCACAAAAATATGTATAAAATAGTGTCAGAAAGGAAAAATAGTTATAAGGATTCACATTAATCATAAAGTATTTCAATAATTTATAAATTTAATTTGATCTTCCAAAAGCATTAACTATTTGTATATAATAAGGTGCCAATATAATAATTTTCCAAGGTGCCATTTGCACACAAACATAGTGTTTGGTGATCAAAACACCTGTTTCAGAATGAGTTCCAGAGTTGTCCTCTATAGAATTGACCAAAAGATAGTATCTTTATTTTTCTAGTGAATTTATTTCAAAATTCCCACACTTAAGAGGATTTTAATGTTGATTTAAACAAAAAAGGACACCTTAAAGGAAATGAGAACCATTGTTGTTACAGTTATGCGAATAGTTTCTGATGCTGTTCAAGATAAAAAGCATTAAAATTATATCTCAAAAATGTCTCTTTCTACCTCTGATTCTCTGTATAAAAGATGATGTTTCCAAGTCATCACATTGGCAATAACCTCCATAAACAAATAATTTAACAGTGCAACTTAAGGAGAAATTGATAAGAGTATTAAAATTTATTCAAATTTAGTATTTTGTCTTTATCTTGTTGTCATTTCCAGGCCCATAACATCATGCAGAAACATAACAAGTGTACACATAGCAAGACAAAATGACCACAAATTGTCTTGGCAACCAATAAATCCAGTCTACTTCCTTTCTTAATCAGGATGTTTTTTTTAATAATTTTGTAAATTACTTTATACATAATTTAATTTTTAAGCAAGTTATAAAGCTATTTTTTGTGTGTTTCTTCACAAAGATTTTATTCCACCCTTTTCCATAGATTTCTCCAGCCATCATTTATTCATATTTCTTTATTTCTTACAACAGTAGTTAAAACAGCTAGCAAAAACCAAAAAAACATGAGACTGAACTACCCAGACACTGAAAATATGTGACATCTCCTCAAATGAAAATGGAAAAAACCATGAATCACCAAGAGTATGTTCATGAAAACTCTTATCCAAGCAATGATTAGCATCTAATAATGCTTATGGATTATAATAAAACAAAAAAAGTAAAATCTATAGAGATGACAGGGTAAGTTACCACTGTTGGTGACAACTACTATGTGTCTATAACCAGGTTTTTTTCCAATTACAAAAGCAGAGTGAAACTTGAGATTTAGAATTTACTTTGGGGGGGGATTTCATTCTAATTCAACATACTGAGTAGTTCTCATGCAAGTTATCAATTTGTAAGGCCCAAACCATCCTTGTTTTGAAGACAAATGTAATCAATGAGTTGTAAAGTGTTTCTCCCCAGAAAAGTATTATACTGTGAATTACCATAAGATGCCACAACTAACACAGATGGCAAAACCACCAGCTGACTGCAGAGGTGTAAGGTCAGACCTTCAATTTCTGGGTGAAGTCTCATCATCCTGCGGGCCTTCCTTGCAATCGTACCTTCCTCTGCTTCAGGCAGGATCAGGAAGGATGGAAGGAACAGAAACGAACAGCTGAGAGAGAAATTATTTTTAGGCACCTGAATTTAGATTACATTTTAGAGCTGACAGGTGGAAATTGGAAATGGTAATTATAAAGGACATAAGCAAATAATTTGTATTAGCAAGAAAGAGGAAGGGTCCAGATTGTTCTGTCACTTCAAAAGGAGGGGATAACACATTGTTGTACAATATCCAAAATAACCTCTTTTTCCAATTAACAGGATTGCATTAGAGGTTCAGATTCTCCTCATGAGAAATACTCAACTTAATTTCACAGATGCAAATCATATTCACTCTTTATCTGAATGAATTTAAGATTTGCAATAGTATAATTGCAGAAATTGCATTTACTTTTATTACACTAATTTACCTTACATGTTGCCAGTTATATAGAATATTTCATGCAATGGGTGCATTTCACAGTGTACAGGTATCATACTTCCAGCGTTTAAAATGCTGCTAAAATTATCCCCCACATAAAAAGAATTTTTTTCATGTTTTCCTTAAAAGTAAGTTTGAAAAAACACTTTGCACAGTGTCCTAGCCATAGTGCCTTTCCCCCCCCTATTTTTCCCTAAAGGCTTTGGTCTCCTAATCTTGGTCACAAAAAATCTTGTAGCTAAAACCTATTTTTATTAGGAACCATTTTGTTAAATTTTCTTTTGAATGGTTCTGATGACACTCAGTCTGTGTAGCAGAGGAGGTTCAATCGGGTGGCATCAGGGTAGTATACCCTGCTTGAAGAGCCTTAAGAACGTGTTTTACTCATTTTGTATTTGGTCAGAAAGGGTTTTAAAGTGCAAAATCGGTTTACAAAAAGTCCCTGACCTTTCAAGTAAAGTGATGTAATTGCTTTGTGCAGTTATGCATTAATGTTACTCTGAAAATTACATGTTTAATGTTAAAAAATACTACTACCCATCTCTTTTTTTTATCTGAAATTGATGAACACTCGAAAGTTAACTAGCAGTAGAAGAACTCAGAGACAGTACCCATCAGGTCTAAGGCATAAGAAAAGTTGGTCCTTATTTTGAGTAGGAGAATGGAAAAGGTGGGTTACTATGTGGGCTGTAAAAAGGAGATGGCAACTGGGTGGAGGAACAGCATATTCTCTAAGAGATCTTTTTTATTTCATTGTAGGGTCTTTAGCATCTACTGCTTCCTTTGGGAGGATGCTCATGCCTGGAGAGAGGGCTTGGACATCCTTCCCAAACTGGCAGCATCAGCTGAAGCCCTTGGCTTTGTCAGTCTTCCTTCCCTAGCAACAGTCAGAGCAGTAATAACCCCAAATGTCACACTGCCTTTCCAGGAAGGTGCTGTGTCCAGATAACCCCAACTGCTAGACACAGGCCTACAAGGTGCTTGCTCACCACTATTTTGCTATTTTCCTTTATTGCAAATTACCCTTGGAGAAGTAATTCTTGCTTTTCATTTATGTAAGAATTGAAAAAGGAATTAAATTATTAGCAAGGCTTTGTGTATTCAGTTCTCAAGGTGGCTCTTTTCTGTTGAAATACCACAATGACTATTTTACATCAAAGTGAAAATTATTAAGGTTTCTTTGATAAACATTGGATAGCAATTTGATAAAGACTGGACAGTCAAATAATATTTCTAGAATATTAGCAAAGAATCCTTATAAAGATGGAGAGAGAGCACTGAGACTTGGTAACAGATATTAATAATGACTACCCTTGTATTAGTCCAGAAAGTAATAGTAACATGAATTAGTACTTTGCAGTAATAGTTACATCCAGTATATTGAGTTCAAACATAAAATATTTCTTCTCTGAACAGTCTCAGTCTATAGTGCAAATGAATGCTGCATGCATAAATTCTAGCCATTGAGCACAAAAATGATATGGCACAAAACCTGCATTTACAATGATTGTCAGACATACAGATGAAGCCAAATGAAAGCCAGTTGGAAGCTGCTCATAAAATTTGGCAGTTAAAATACATATTTTAAGCCTTATGGCTGCATTCATTGCCATATGTTGAGAGCTGTCCCTCTCTATTTATTTGCAGCTATTGTATGTTTGGAACTGTCCACTCCTATTTATTTGCAATCCCTTAATTAGATATAATGGCTCAGCTACTAAAAGATATTAACATATTGCTGCAGATTGAAGGGAGAATAACAGATATAATTAAAGGTTGAGAGGAGACTGAACCGTGTCAAAAGATTAAGTTTGATTTAGTCACACAATGATAACCACCCTACAGCCCTTGTTCTGTCAAGGTCCATTTCAGCCTTTATTCTAGATTTTCTCTCAAAAGTAATCATACACTGAAAAAACAGTTAGAAAAACTAATTCAGTCTGCATAAGTTTGATCTAAACTCATCCCAGTGTTCCTGACCAGGCTGTTGATCAGCAAGACTACATCTAGCTCTGAAAAAGGGAATGGTATACTGAATACTGAAATCACTAACAGGCACTCTTCCGAGGCTAATATTTTGGAAAGGGTCTGTCACTGTCTTTTGGACGTGGCATATCGACAACTATAGGAAGTGGGAGAAATTATTTTTACCCCAATGCCTTTATTAGTCTAATTGAGAAATATATCCCAGTAGACTCAATGCAGAGGAGAAATTAAGCAGCGTCTTCACCTCCACCAGCTCCAGCTAATTCTGACAATACTGGCAAGACTCTTGGATTCCAGCTCTTATTGTTTCCCCAGTATGTTGTTTTTCTCCTGATTTTTCCTCTTTCCTGAGCTTCTTTTCCTGACTTCTGCCTAATATACATTGAGTCCAGCCAGCAAAGATACACCCACCTTTTTGCAACATTGCCAGAAGACTGCAACCCAAAAGCAATGCTTTAAACAATATAAGGCTGCTAAAAGTTTGCTGAGTTTCACAGTGGTTGATGAGCCATTGCACTGTGCCTGTAGCACCCCAGCAGCAAGGCTGCAGGGAAAGGAAATTCCAGACAAACAAGCTGACAGACAGAAGCTGCATTTTCTTTTCTTTTTTTTTTCTTTTGTTTTCCTACTGTGCAAGTTTGTTTTGTTATAAAACAAATAGAATCGAACATCAGCAGCAAAAAACAGTGCTTTAAAACTACCTAAATTTTCTGCATCTTCTCTTTCCTCAACATAGCTGTTGATACATACTAAAAACGTCTGCTTAAACCACGGTTTCACCTTGTAAACTATTTCAAAGTTTAAGGAGAAGGGATGATGGAAACTCTTCAAATTGAAAATCTTATTTAATTATGTGCAAGTTATAGATTGTTTTCTGGATCATTTCAAAGCTGGTTATTAATAGGTCAGAATGCTCCTCATGCTGGCTGTTACCTGGAGAGGAAGTTTGCTTAGCCAGATGCAAATCTTGTAACAGCCAAAACATGTCCCCACAGACATCTGGCCTCTCGTATCATGGGTCCATGACAGTGTGTGCTCTTTCTAAATGTACTTACCCCCACGAAGTTCTCACAAGCCAGGAAAGACCTCTTATCATCTGAAGTATTTATGCACCCTGAAGGCCAAGACAAAGAAGGATTTAGATACTGGAGTCCAGAAATTTGGTTCCCAAGTACTCCCCTGCTTACTGAAGTACATGGCCACTTAGCAACTGGTGAGCTCCCTCATCCTTCAGCTTCCATAAAAGCCTTCCTTTTCAACCAGTACTGAAAAATTTAGCATTTCAAATTTTTGATTGGTATCTTCAAAGGAAGTCGCTAATAGGTGCCACAGGGAAGACAGAAGCATGTATAATGAAAGTAAGGAGAGCCATGTGCGCTGAGAGGAGGAGTGATAGGGCAAAGAGCAAGTCAGGTTCAGCTTTGTAGTATTTTCATATTCACAAAACAGCTATCGGTCAAGATATTTTTTGCCTGGGTGCATGCTTCAGCTAGAAATGTATACTTGAACCTTGAGACCAGTCTGATCCTTTTTGGAAGGTTTGATCTACACTCCACCTACTCTCTGCCCATGAGGAAAATAGAAAGTGTTTTCCCTAAAATTCATATTATACAGTTATCTTCTTTTTCCCCTTCCATCATGTTTTCCCCATGGCATAACAGGTTATTTCATGTAATGCCCTGTAAATACTAACTCTGCTGGGTAAGGTTTAGGGGAAAACATTTCAACATTTCCAGCATAATGAATTAGAAAGGGACAGATAGGCTTGTCTTTTTTGAAGTTCCCAGACTGACGTCTATCTGCCTGTTTTTTGTTCTCAAATAAAAGACTTTTTTAAACCTTTTCAAAGGCATGAGGCCTCCTGATAGAAGTACTCATTTACCCAGCTCTGATCAGCAGGATTGTGAAGTGAGCATCTCCCATACAGCTTCTGTCAAGGATTAGGAAGAAATCAAATCAAATCTGATATTTGCTGTTAATTATGAATGTCTAAAAGGAAGTGTGGAAATTGAAGAGAAAGAAAGAGATAGATCCGCAGCTTTTAAATAGGACTGTTATGACCGCAAGACTAGAGGCTCAGAGTCAGGTGTCCTGTAAAATAATTCACAGAAACATTTCCTATGAGGTAATACATTTTATATCTTAACTTTTCAGATTCTTGAAGAGATGCATTGATGCATCTCAGGAGAAAATCTTTAAAAGAAATTTTAGAATTCAGCAGCAAACAGAAGTATTGCAGTATAACCTAAAATATTCCACTTGGGTAGGTTATTTTATTGTCCTGATAGAAAAATAAAGTTTCTTCTGCCTGCACAGAAGGACTTTAAAGATTCCAAAAGGTAACTGTGTGAAGAATGCTAACTGTGAAACATATTCTTCTTCTATAGTTCTGAAATACAAAGTATTATAGAACTCCATAAAGTTTGCATGGGGTTGCCTGTTTGGTGATTGCATTGGGAACATGTGAATATGTATACTGGATATACTGGATATACAGAACGCAGAAAACAGCAAGGATGAATGCTATCAGCTGATGTGTTTAGCCCATTTCCACTGGCACATGGAGCAAAGGAAACTTTTGGCTACTAGCAAGGGTTATACTAAAATCTTTAGTCTGTGAGTACCCAAAAGTTTTCTCCATGTAAGGTCCTGTTTTCTACAGCAACCAGCTTTTACTTGGATTAGTGACCTGGGCTTTCAGGGTAGATGTGTCAGTGATGGGCAGGAAGTGGAGATTCGTGCAAAGCAATGCAAATAATCATCTATAAACTCCATATGCCAATACCACAGCCAAAAGAAATGCTGAAAAGTGTCATTTGGAATGAGGACTGTGACTGACTCCTCTATGTCTTTTAATAGGGGATGGGGGACAAAGGGAATCCAGAAGTATACATCCATTTCTAAACTGGCATTTTAAACACTCTTGTGCTTTCTTTCAGTTAAAGTGAGAGCTTATTTTCCAAAACCTAAAAAAGCACACATGATTACACACAATTCTGGACTTAATTTTTTCCTGATTCTTTCCAAAAAAACATGTATCATAATTAAGCTTCCATATGCAGATACCCTGCAGGACATTTATTGTTGAAGCAATTATGCAATTACACACATTTGTTCCTTTACAAAATAAGCATATTTATCCATTACTCTAGATGCATCTGATCATGATAATTGTAGTGCCCTGAGCTCTCGATACTTCTTGAAGCAGGTTCCCACAGTCTAATTTAAATATAACAAGTGTGTCACCTCCTGTATATTAAATTTACACTTGACGCTGACTTTTAAGTCAGCCTACTTGGCAGCTTTTGCTAATATAGTTGTATGTTTCTCACCTACAGAGATATATTTTCTTTCCAGAGTAGATCTTACGAAAAGGTCTGCAGGAAAACCTGGATTTTCTGTCAAAACAGAAGCCAGGCAATTGCTTGATTCTTGATTCCATCTGACATTGCAAGCCTCGATTTGAGGCTTGGAATAGATTGATTTACAAATAAACAAATAGAAGTATAGAATTGAAACAATGAATATACATCATGCTGCATCTTTTCTTGGAATACCAGAGATAGCCCAGGGTAATGAGTGTATGCAGGATGAATATATTCAGATTAGCAATGCAACAAAAATTGGCATGCAGATACCTCACAAGGATAAGAATCAAAGTTAGAGTAAGAAAGAGTATGAGTGACAGTAACTGTTTCATGTCTTGTGTATGGAGACTGAAAATAGAGCGTATTCTTTCAGAAAATGTAAGAAATACATGTGGTGTTGTGACAGATTAGCATTTAAAGTAAATGTTCATTAATTAGATAAATTAAATCATGTTTTCACAGTGACTGTAATTTGCAAAATGTGTGTCAGACTGGAATGGTTTATTAATACAGTTTGTTAGTAGGATGCTGAGAGTGTTTTAAATTGAATTAAATTAACACGAAGGTTTCTTAGTTGAATAGCATCTAGCTGAAGGGGCTAGCAATCATGATCAGTTGCAATATGCCACAAAGAGATTTCTCTGCAGTGTGTATTGAAAAAATTACTTATATTATGAATATTCAAGAAAGTTAAGACAGTAATGACTGAAAAAAGTAAAAACATTAGACTTAGACACTACACTATCTCATCACCTTGTTTTTCCTATTTAGGGAAAGAAAATAGAAAGAAAATGAAGAGTTGAATTTTCTGACCTTTAGATTTACAACTTACTCTCCCAGTTTGTTAAACATCTTTTCTACCTATTGCATACAGAGGATCCAACAGCTGGAATAAAGAAACATTCTGATGTAACATTCTGTTACCTCTACTAACATTCACCTTTGTCATATTTTGCACAGTACATTAAGCAAAAACATAACAGGCAGTTACTACCCAGCCTGCTTTCTATTTCAGTGAATCTTTGTTAGGCAGGGGCAGGAGAGTAAGAAAAATGAGCAGAGGTGAAAAAACAACAAAAGAAACAAAACTCTCAAAACAAACCAGGGTAATTACATTGTACCATGTTAGGAGCAGTAATGAGGTTTTCAGAACCACAATGTACTTGTTATGAAAGACACAATAAATGTAATGTTAAAGCAAAACAAAAGAGAAATACTCTAAGAAACCAAACACAAAATGTTGCTATCAAACCAACAATCTAATCATAGGGATAGAACAACAAAGGGGAGAGATTTCATGTGCCAAGATGCACAGTAACATTATATCACTGCAGTGGGGGCACCATGCAGTATGATAAGGCATAAGGCGATGTACTTACATCTCCCAAGTGCATTTTATGTACATTCTTGTAGGTATCTGCAATATGTTCACTTTTTTTTGTTGTTTTTCTTCTTCGTACATAGTAAGCAGCTGTGCCTCACAGGCAGCAGAGGAGGTACAGGCTCTGTTGAACCCCTGGGTCCCCTTGGGGCCATCCTGGGGATGTGCTGGTTGTATGGGAAGTCCTCTGTACCTGCATACACGTACCAGCACAGCCAGACATGGGTTGTTGAGCATCTGACACAACACACTCTGGAAGGGGAAGGCAACTGCTATTCCTGCAAAACATTTATTTCCCTGCTCCTTTACCTTTCTTTTACCTCTTGTTCTGTCTCCTCTAGACCCCTCCTCCAATCTGAGAATAGTATTTGGTATATTCTGGCTATATTTGCAAATAGTCTGGAGATGATGGAATGAGATTTTGCAAAAGTGTTGACTGAAAAGCTAAAATTCACTCAACCTCACCTTACCTGCAATTATCCAACTGGCTCTCTTGATGTTTAGTCTTTTAAGTTGTTGCCAGTCTGGAAAGAAGAGACACTGAATATTGTCAAGGGCCTTTATAGCAACGTGAATTAGCAAAGAGATTTCAAATTGAGTGAAATGGATTTGAAAAGACAGGAGTAAACAAACGTCTCCTTTTATACAAGAGATATAAGTGATATTGTGAAAGGGCTACTACTATATAAGCAGATGACTGAGAAGTTATCACTTCTCAACAGACCAAATCAATACTTTCTTTATTCTTAATGAAGTAATATGACTCCTAGTCATATTTTCCAAATTAAATGGTTATTATTAATTTGCAGCAATTAAATCTTACTTCACTGGAAAAAAAAAAGCACATTTAATTGGCATAAAGAAGCAGAGAAGGCAGTCCACAGCCCTCTGAAAATGCCATGATTATATGCCTTATTTTGGTTGTAGATAAAATCTTTAAAATACTAATAGTTTAAGAAAAACTCATTAAAGTTTTACAATAAACATATATATATATCTGTTTATATTTTTTATATTCATTGCCATGCCCTATCCATATTCTGTGTGAAAAAAATAATATTAAAAACTAGGAATCATGATTGTTTTCAAAGTACACAAGAGATAACAAATCAAATCAATGGTCCTTATCTTGGCAGACTATTGAAATCACCAGGAATACAAAGAATTTCCTGGCATCTCTTTGCATGAGAAATCTAGTATGAATGTTATTCACACTCCCACAAAGGTGAATAACCATAACACATTCTTTAGCGATATCTTACTTGCTGATAAGTGTGTCTGGGGAGCCAGAGAAACCCGTTTCTTCCTAGGTATAAAACAAAATGTCATCCAGAAAACGTCTGACCACCTTCATGACAGAAAATGCTAGTAAATGCCATCAATATCTTACTATCAGTCTATTGTTATTCCAGCTAGCAAAAATATATAGGTACTTACACAGATAAATGCATAAAAAAATCAGTTTCTGATCTTCTGTTATAAATAGGGTTTACTGCTAGGAAAAATATGGGTTTAATATTTAATCTGGGGAAAGCAAGATGCAAAATTTATGTGCATGGCTGGAAACATTGGACACCTTAATCAACTTCACTGGAGAGATCTCTGAGCAAGAGAACAGAACATACCTATTTTATCCAATTGTTTTGCTCTTGTCTGGCATTGTAACTTGTGTAGGAATTTATTCTCTGATAAGGATTAAAAAAAACCATTTATTTATCTTTCTAGTGCTATTCCAATTAATTTCATGGAGGTTAAGTGCTCCTTGGCTAAGCTTATGTGTCTTGGTTCCAGCTAGGACAGGGTTAATTTTTGCAGTAGTCAGGAGGGGGTACAGCCAGGACACAGAGTTTATTCAATATCACCTCATGTCATTGCCAGGGATTGGAAAAGGGACCCTCTTCCAAGAGAAGGGGTTCCTTCCAGTCAAGAATGCGTGGCAGAGGGGGTCATTCAGTGTTGTCTATTATTGGGGGGTTTGTTTCCCGTGTGAATCACTTATTTTCTTATACCTTTTTTTATTAATATTGTTGTTGTTATTGTTTGTTTTCTTATTTCATTGTTGTTCCAGTAAATTGTTCTTAACTCAACCCATGATCTTTGCTTTTTGTGCCTCCAGTTGGATGGGGGAGGGGGAGAGCAGCATGGTTTTAGTGGGAGTACTAAATTGGCGAATACCATTCTTAAACCACAACACTACATTATTAATTTATTCTTTTAAAAGAAATTCTATCTTTAACCAAAACCCAAGCAAAGTTATACTATAACAATACTACAACTAATTTTTTTTCTTAAATCCTTTTTTTTTACCACGATCAAAACAAGTAAAAAATAAGTCCCAATTATAGCATGCTTAAAATGTATTTTAGTTACTAGGCATCAAAGTTCTGAATGACATATAATATAGTTCCGTAAGTAAAGAAAGAGCTTTTAGGGTTCCTTGAACTCAATACAGAGATAATATCATCATGTAGACCTGTTGCTGATAATTGCAATGATGGAGTCCAAAGAAAAATTTCTGTAATGAACACAAAACCAAATTAACCAAATTAATTAACCAAAACCACATAGACTTTTGGATACAGGTACATGAAACTCTACTCTCTTGTTAGATAACAGAGTGAACTGTACTGTGCTAATGGAGTATTATTTCTCCATTATTATCTGACTGGTTTAATAGCCACACTTCAGAATTTTCTTCAAATTAAGTCTAAAAGCAATCACGAAGATGGATATCAATGAGATGGTGTAAACATTTGGGTCTACATGACAAAGATATGCCTGAGGTTTTGTTCCTTAAATGCAAATTTTCCAATGCAGCAAGATCTGTTCTCTAATCCTAAGGAACATGTGTAGACTCCCCCCAGATTTTTGAGGAAAAAAATGGTAATGAATAATGGGACAGGTTCCCATTCGTTCCTTTCAGCTTTTTCAGTTGTTTCCATTCTATTTCTCTTTTACA
Source organism: Manacus candei (assembly GCF_025592945.1). Taxonomy (NCBI): domain Eukaryota; kingdom Metazoa; phylum Chordata; class Aves; order Passeriformes; family Pipridae; genus Manacus; species Manacus candei. The sequence continues at coordinate 1,889,930 of NW_026138156.1, read as the reverse complement.
TCCTTTGCCTCCACTGACTTCTGAATGAGGCTTATCAAAGGGACAATGAGATTACATTTGTATCAGAGGAAATCACTAAATAATGTTGAGAAGTGTCACTTTCTGGAAAAGAGTACTAATACTTCTTTTGGGTCTGTTAGATAATAGTCTTCTGTACTATCAATTCTTAATTTAGAAGCCAACGTAGTTTTTGTTCCCAAGGATAAGCATTCTGATTTTTTTTAGTTTCAAGGGAAGCTTGAACTACAAACATCAAGGAATATGGTTGTAATTTTAAAATATTAGAAAATTCAATTAGACTGGAGACAGCAAGTGAACCTCTTATATGTATTTTCCTTCTGCTTGGAAAATCTTTCTGAATTAAAAATCTCAAAAATCTCCCTTTGTTGTCAATATCCACAAGTGAATAAGTTTACATGTTAGGCTAATTTCATGTGACAACAGCAAGCAGTCCCACATTGACAGAGGTTGACATACAGTACGACTAACACAGAAACAACGCAGAGTTTCTGTCAGTAACAAAATACATGTTTTAAGTTGAAATCTGTACCTGCTAGCATGCCAGAGAGCCAGCAGCCAGCTCTAAGCACATTTGCTGCATATTTTTAAGGCTGTCACATCACTAAATCAAAGCTGCTCCATGATTGCCAAATGGTAGCTCATTAAGCTGAAGAAATTACTAAGTAGCCTCAGAAAAGAAAACAAGCTCAGAGAGAAGTACATGAACAAGACAGTAGCTGCTGCCTTACTTAAATGGAGAGTGGTACTTCTGCAGTTTTTCCATTTGCTCTATCTTGGACAAGGTTGTCAGGTTTAGAGGAAAGGAAAGGTTGTCAGGTTCAGGAAAGCTTAGGATGCTGTTTTCTTACCTACTGCTCATTCTCTGACTAGCAATGGCTTGCAAAATTGACAAGGTAAGATTTTTTTCCTACAGCCAAAAAGCAGACTGCCTAACTAAACTTGCTTCAGGAACAATGATCCACATGCAAAAACTGAGCTGTCGATAATCAGCATGCCTAGGGAAGCATTTAAACGTACTACGACCAAAAGAGAAGTGATTTCAGGTGCAATACCTAAAGGTGCCATATTAATATATTCCTTTAGGGATATCTGATTAGCTTCACTTCCTGATTAATTATTCAGTGAGAATGACACAATTTTTTTTAACCCCCCCCCAAGTGCAGCCCTAATATGAGCCCAGATGAGGAATCCCAGGAAGTTAGGGAACACAGGCATAGAGGAGTGAGGAATAAATGCTCACTGCTGTTCTTTCCTTTTCTTAAACAATAGAAAAAAAGTCTGTTTATATGCTAATAGTGTGCCAAAAAATATACTATAACATCAATTTATTTTATTGAGTGAACAAGTAGTCAACATTAAGCAGATTTATGGTTTTGAAAACAGTTTTATTGTGTGTGTCTGAGGAAATTTCTCTCTTCTAGATAAAGCTGCACTTCAGCTACATAAGGAGTGTATAAATGAACTGCTTTATAGGAATCATTTGGCACATGGCCTGCTTTTAGATTTGTACAAGCAAAATCATATTTGATGGCACTACAGCCATAATTTAAATCAGCTCTTGGCCTAACTGTGTTCTGAAAAGACCTGCAGCATACCATGGCAATGGGGAAACACCACCTGACATTTCCAACATTAGGTTATAAATAGGGGGTATCATTTTAGTGAGAACTGGTTTCTCTGGACTGAGCTGAAGAGAGTAGAGTGGAATTGCTGGGATAGCAGAGCTCTGTGAAAGCCCGAAGTGGAGGCCACAGTGGAGAGTGCTAGGAAAGAAGGCAGCATAGGGATTCATTCTTGACAGCCTGTTTATAGATTACGAATGAAGTTAAAAAGTTAGTTTGGTTTCAATGTGACTTATTGCCAGTGCACCCAGAAGAAACTCTGTGCTTTTGGCTCTCATATAAATGGCTTTATAATCAGTGTGTTTTCAATAAGATGTTAACTAACCACAACACTTTTAAAAGAAACCACTCTGATTAAGTACGGTCTTATCATTAAAGATTGTCTTTAAAAATGTCTTCATGAAGATCAGATATAATTTTTCCAGTTAGAACAATCTCAGTCTAAACAAATCAGCAAAGAAGATAACCTAAGGAGCAGGACCTCTTCAACTTTACCAGGCAGAATCAAAGTAGGATTTGCAGGAAGACTGTTGGAAGGTTTGCAGGAAGATGACTCTATAGAGAGATGCAAATGTGATCACAGCTGTACTGTAGTTCAGGGTGTGGATAGCAAAGCCCAGAGGCTTTAGCCAAGCTCTCTAACCCACATGAGCTAGTGTCTCACCCAGGGATTAGAGAGAAAAGGCTCCCTAGGTATTTTAGGCTTCAGTGTGTGTCATGAAGATAGCATGTCAGCCCTTTTTCACATATCAAATCTGTGCATGTCCATAGCCTTAGAAACAGAACAAGGCAAAGGTAGGTGGTCTTGCCTTTGCCTAGAACCAAACTATAACCCAAGCCTCATGAAAACAGTGTCTCTTCAGTCCTACTATGGAATGAATCAAAGTCTTTTAATGTATCCATGAACTGACTTTTCATTTCCCTCCCTTCACTCTTCACCCCATTTAATTCCTTAACATCTGGAATACTTCAGAAACAGCCAGTCACACTGGATTTATAAAGAGTCGGATCAGCCAAACTGTCACAGGAGCAAACACAGGTGGAATAACTATATTGAGGAGAAATAAACTACTTCTTAGCCCAGAAATGCAGCATGTCATTATCTCAGCTGAGATCGTGCGTGTCAATCTGTGGAGTCCAATTCTTATTTAAACACGTGATAAGTCCCTTCTAAATGTCTTGGTCATCTGCAGAACCTCTTTACGTCTGACTTGCCAGCTGTCTAAATCTTTGTCTGTGCTTGTAGATTACTGTCTGTCCAAATAAGCCCTGATAACTCTGCTAAGTCCCTCCTTTGTGAAAGCTCAGACACCCTTAAATGAAAGTAAAATGTACATTTCTTACAGGACACATTTCCTCTGAGCTTCTCTCCAGTACATGCAGATTCTTCGACTATTGCTCCCATGAAAGCTGACATTGTCTAAAGGTGTGTGGAGCTGATTTGGCTAAAGTTAAACTGGAAGAATTTTGGGGGTGATGTTTTTGTTCTCATGCTGACAAACTTGCTTGGACTCCGTGGAAATAAGCTCTACCCAAGATAACAGGTCTTAATTGTTTGTCGTTGGGTTCTGATAGAAGTGCCTTCAACAAAGAAAAGATTTCAAAATCATTTTACAATCAATTCTGAAATGTTTTTCAGTTGGAGTATTTAAGGGTGAAAAAAGAAATTCATTAGAATATTTGTGATTATGAAGTCCTTCTGCAGAGAAACAATCAGTTCTGCCCTTCTGACAGGAGCTCTGTGCAAGGGCTGTGACATATCCTAAATTAATATTCTATTTTGATTTAAAGTAGAGATCGAGTAAATCATTATGGTGTATCCAACACATGTCAATGGCAACTGATGAATTGATGACTCAGCAGAGTTATTTCCAGATCTACTGTGAGGTGAACCTGAAAATAATACACTTCTAGTAGTGATGCTGTATTTTGCATATTTCTTTTTCACAAGAGGCAGTCAAAACGCAGATTATATTTACTTTGAAAACAGCCATATCATCTATATATTTGTATTCAAGCAAATTAGTTTAGTAGCAGATATATTTGCTGAAATAAATGAATTTAATGTGGAAAGTTGCAGAACGATCATTCAAAATAGATAGTTACGAATGTCAGCACTGGGAAACCAATTCCAAAAGCAATGTTCATCCATTCATGAAAAGAATACTTCTACATACAGTTAAAAAGCCTAGAACACAAATATTCTCAGTTAATGCCTTGCAAGCTTGCTACTAATCAATAAATTGAATGCAATACTTGAATTTTAAACTCAGAAAATCATGAACAAAGCATGAGCAGCTTTGAACACAAAAAAGACAATCCACACAGAATACAGAAGCACTCACCCATCTTATCAGTAATAAGGCTTTTCAGGCATTCCTGTCCATCACTGTTTAGACAATCTATTCTGGATACAAAAATTAGCACTGTTTTCATTTTACCCTAATGAATTCCAGTATATTAATATCAGATTCTAGATCGCCTGTGTAGCACACTGTGATTTTGTACTTACCAGGAAGAGCAGCTGAGAGACTGTCTCCAGTTTATAATGGTCAGGCATTCTGGCAATGGGATGAAACACTGAAGGACCCATGAAAGTGGCCCAATGTTATTGGCTGGTGATGACTTTCTTTTCAGAGATTGATTCTTTTTCATTATATTTCTGGCTGAGTGCAGGTGTGGAGAATAATAGCCCATGGCAGCAAAGAAGAAGATGAAAGTCAATAAAAACTGGAGATGAGAAAGAAAATTCATTTTTAGGTTGTGTTAGCTGTTGCCCTTATGAACACAACTACATGCTTTTTCACATAAGAGCAAAGAAAGTCAACGTGTAATCTTTTCTCGTTAACCCTCTTTATGCAATATAAGAAGTAAAACATTTTTTTAATATATCTATATGTCTTTGGGTGCGTGTCAAGTAGTCTGCCTAAAAGCAACCCAAAACCATTATTTTGTACCACAGAGTACAGATAATTTTGGCAGAACAGATTTTCTGTAGGCCTGGATACGGATTTGAATACTATTTAAACACATTGAACTTCCTGGTCACAGATTTTTATGATCTGCATCCATGTGGGAGGAGAGAAAAAAAGACACTGGAAATTTAAGGGCTTCCTAGAATCTTCCCTTTCTTTCTCCAGGTTTTCATTATCAATTGTGTCAATTTTTTTAATCTTTTTTTTTATTACAGTAAATGTAATATTTTAAAAAGTTGAAATAGCATTTTATTTCCACTCCTGAATAGAATGATGAGAGACTATTTTCCTAGTCACAGCAAAACCTTTTAAAATTCCTCTTACAACAGTGCATTCATATAGCTATAGTACACCAATGTGTATTTAGCTTACTAGTAGAATAAATCACATTATTTGTATTACAGACTGAATTATTATACTCCTACCCACATACTTTCCTATTCTATCAAGTAGTTTAATAAGTAAATGTAGCAAAGGTTCATGATTTTTCCACAACACAAAAAAAATTTGGTTTAGTTACTAGTATTATTATTTCTTTTTGCACATTACTTTCTCACAAATTTAGGTAGTAAGCAGTCTTTTCTAAGTTTTACTATTTCTCACAGAAAGGAATAATGTTATACCTAAATTTGGAACAAAATATATTGTGACATGTTCTGAGTAAGGATCTCTTTTAATGTATTTTATTAAGAATCTCAGAAAGAGAAATTAGCAAAGAGAAAAATTAAAGGTTTAATTACAAATGGCAATGCAAAATCATGAGTGTCACGGGTTTACTTGTTCTAAAAAACCAAACAGGAATTTTCTTTCCCCTGCTGCAATGTGGGGGAGAGATGCTGACTGGGGAGGACAGTTGTCTGCATTGGGTAATTGACCTACACAAAGGAGCTGGCTGGCAGAACTACATTCCAGGATGATAGCCCTCTCTAAGGCTGGGGGGCAAGGAGGGGAGGTGTGAGGAGTTTTTCTCCCCTTCTCTCCTTGGAAAGCAGCACTTCACTTTTTGCCTTAATAGGGGCAAGGTGTTTGCTGGAAAAGCTCTGAGGCCATTTTTGCTCTCGACCTGGTCATCTGGTTGTTCTCTGGCCTCGGCTTGCCTATGGCCTGCTCTGTCACCAGCCGGACCTGCTCAGATTTCATCGCAGAGTTTGTGCTCAGCGAGCAAAGGGGGGATTCCTGGCCCCAGCCAGCTGCAGACATCAGGAGTTTAGTGGGAAAGAAACTGCCCTCCTTTCCCTGTTTTCCCCTTCTCCTCCTCGGTGGGGGGAAGATCTCCATTTTGGCTTCTCCAGCGCACCGAGGCCTCACGCTGCGACCACCAGAGCCCAACAGTGGCCCCTGCTGACCAACACTGAGCACTGCAGGCTCTGCTCCTCCGGTGATACAACAGTACCCCTTGCTGACCGTGGTTAGAATCATGCTAGAGGACAGAGAAGTATCAGACTGTTTCCTTTTTGAAGGGGACAGGATTATCGTTTAGTTGTTTTTATGTTCTTTTGCTGTTTTTGCCAATATACATATATCATTTAATAAAGGGTTGTTATTTCTTCCTTTCTCAATACGTCCTCAATTGGAGTTGGATTTACAATTGCTGAGACAGAGGAGTTTGGTCTGCCTCATAACTCATCCTCCTTAGTAAAACACTTCAGTCTCCTTAAACTGGGACAATGAGAATGATTATAAATGTCAGCATTTCTGTGATTTTCCTTTTGACCTCAATAACCACAATCTATTCCTGACAATACACATAAGCTGTACTCAGCAACGTTAGAAACCAAGTACATCATACCAGCACAGGAGGGTGTAAACACTACTGTGAAGGTGCAAGCAAGTAAAATCAGCTACAACATACAAATAACACAGAGATGGAAATAAGTAATGTGTTGTGGAAAATACGTTTTTATCTGGCTTTGCTTTCATAAGCAATAAACTCCGGTAATAGTATACAGTCATTGGGTGCATGTATGCAGATAAAGACAAAGAGATACATGTGTGATTGTAACAAATCTTCCTAAATCTTTGTTCGCGAAGCCTAGCCATGACATGACATGTGTGAACACACTCTTAGTTATACAATGTATACAATGTATACAATGATGTCTTCTTTTATTCTGGCTTTTTTTTTTGGTTGTTTTTTTTTTCTGGTTGGTTTGTTTGTTTGTTTTTGGCAATCACAGTATCACAGAATGATTTGGTTTGGAAGGGACCTCACAGGACATCTAGTTCCAACCCCTTCTGCCATGGGCAGGGACACCTTTCACTAGACCAAGTTGCTCAGAGCTCCATCTAATCAGGCCTTGAATGATTCCAGAGACAGACCATCCACAGCTTCTCTGCACAACCTGTTTCAGTGCCTCACCACACTCAAGATAAAAAATTTCTTCCTAATATCTAGTCTAAAACTGCCCACTTTCAGTCTGAAGCCGTTACCCCTTATCCTATCATTCCATGCCCTTTTAAAAGGCCCATCTCCAACTCTCTTGTAGACCCCCTTTAATCCATTAAATGTATTTTCTTTTTATTACCTATAGTATCTTTTAGAAACTTCTGACTGTGTAACCAGGTTGAATAATGGCATACAGCTACCTAAACATGCTGAGAGTACTATGCTTCATTTTGAGCCTCAGTTTGCACCTGGATCATATCATTATATTCAGCAGTGTCATACAGTGTACAAAGCTTTCCATGTTTAGAATTATGAATGTCATTTAGAAATAAGAGGTAAGCAAGAAGAGTTCGACAATAGATAAAAAATTGGAAAAAAATTATGAAACCCACTTAAAAAAACCCTCAAAACCAGACTATCTTCATTTATCAAATATATTTAAATATAATAGTATGCATAACAAATTATTATATTTAAAGTTGTCATAAAAGTACAGTGTCATGCTCTAACCCCCCTACCGAGACCCAAACCAGATGCCACTCACTCCCCTTACCCTCTTTGCTCTCCGGGGATGGAGTTGAGAATTGGAGGCATAAAAAATGAAAATTAGTGGTTTAGAGACAAATAATTTACCAGAAACAGCAACAAGATCAGAAAAGGTACAGTAACAGCAACAATACTAATAAGAGAATTATACAAAAAGAGAGAATGATTCACATGCAAAAATGCTCACTACAGAGCCCAACCCAACCGCAGCCACATCTTCCTGACTGGAAAGGGATGCCTTTCTTCCCAGAAGTGAGAGAAAACAGTCCCTTCCCCCTGCCCCCGGCAATGACATAAGATGCTTTCGAATAACCTTAGGGTCTTGGCCACACTCACTCAGCACAGCACACTGCAGCCCAGAACTCCTGCACTCAACCGATCCGGTGGGCTCAGCCTCTCCAGCAACTGGGAATAGAGATATGCACTACCACACCCAGCTACTGTAAACAAAAATTAACTCTGTCTTGGCCAGAACTAGGACACATACAAAAAAAGGACAAGAAACTATTTCCATGTCATATAGTAACAGTGGAAGATGAACTGCCTATGAAAACTTGCTATCATGGATCTGGATCACTTGGCTTTATCAAAGTCACCAAGGAACTGAGGGGATTGACGTAGGAAGCAGAATTAAGTAGTGTATGAGGACAAATAGGTCTCACAATGCACCAGCAGGATCTCTGACCTGCATTGGATCTCCTTTCAAGTTGCTTTGGGAAAGATTCAAACACTTGGCCCTAGCCAAGGATGCAGATCTCCACCAGGTCCTGTATTGTAGCTACCAGTAGCCACATAGGTTTCTCTCACATACTATATTATCTACAGTGGTGCCAGACACCCATATACAGGCAGGCAAACCCCTGTGACACCAATAGTGTCCGCTACAGAGATGAAATTTTCCTAAATATTTACTGATTACTTCAAAGACAACATTAAAATGTTACTAAAGAAGATTTATAGACTACATAAGGCTTGATGGACTGGTAAGCACTGAAAAGGTAGGTAGAGACACAAACCAGTCAGCCTTTGGAGACACTAATTTAGTTTAACAAAAAGTGTCAGCAATACACATACTAGGTGGATGACTATTTTGGAAAGTAGTGATAAAGTATTTGGGAGCCATAGGAAATAATAAGCAGAAGGTGATGATTTTATAGCCAGCAATATCTTACTTGGATTGTAAAGTTAAATGTCTTTTACATAAGGAGAAGTTATGCTACTCCTTTAGATATTACTCATGAGTGCTTCTGTTCTACCATGCTTGCTAGAACTCCTTTCCACCTGAGTCTGAACACACAACGCCTCTGAGAAGCTGCTTCTCACTAGTTAGGTTCTCCACAGCTTCCTGCATCATAAGAAATTTAAGCTGTAAGTAATAAAAAGTGCCAGGTATTTGAGCTGTCACAAATATTTTCATAATAATAAGACTGCTTCTCCTTTGCCAAGAAAAATCTGCTCATCGTCCTCAGAATATTTAGTAGAGATGGTACAGAAATAAGGTCAACATAGGCTTGGGGCCAAGAGTATGGAAAAACAACCTCTGACTTGATTACCTTTTAATGTCTGCCTCCTTTCTCTGGAATAGCCTGAATTAAATCCCAGGTTCCAAACACAGCAGCATTTGTAGGTTTCAAGATCAATGTCAGGATATCATGAATGTTTCTTACTACACAGAAACTTCAGTTTGCATCTGAGCTGTTCCTAAAACTCTATGCAGATTCTTCCCTCATTTCTTGTGAATCACCTCCATGAATATGAAACAAGCTGTAAGATTAGAAAGTCATTTCATCCTCAGGCCACAACAGGAGTTCCACTTACCTGTAAGATGTAAGGAATAAGCACACTAATGAACTAGATTTTGCCATTATTTTGTTTGTTAATAAAATAGAACACTGTTCATCTGTATTTCTATTGAAATACTTACCAAAATAATGCTGAATGTAAAATTCTGACAGTGAACAAATTTGCTGAATATAATTAACCACTTCCAGAATTAAGCAATACACAAAACCCATGGGGAAGAATCTCAGAGAAATTTTATTATTTACCGTAATTATTACTATTAATAATTCAAGATTCTTCTCCAGCCCTTGTTGAGTGAGCTCAATGTCCAGAGATCTCCTGAGACTTCAAACAGGGACAATTTCCTCTCCTGCAATGGAAATGGTCTGGTGAGTACTACCCAACTGCACTGCTATTCATTTATCCAAAGAGACTTGGAGAATCCGGAGCTACTGGACACTCTCCAGCCCGGAACTCCAGCTCTGCTGCACCAAAGGCTGCCAGAAGAGCGAATTTCTGTTATTCAGGTGAGGTGTGATGCTAAATGGCTCTCTATGGCTTATTCTGTCTCATGCAGTAACATTCCCTCGCTCTTGATGGCAAGAGGGTATGCCATATGTATGCAGGAAAGGTCTACAGAGCTGCTCATAGCCTTGGTCTCTTACAGGTTGTGATTCAGGGAACTCATCAACAGGGAATGAAGTGAAAGTGAAATTGAGCAACGCATTATCTAGTAAGACAATATTATAAATATAGAAGGTAAAAAGTGAGAGATGAAAGACAATTTAAACACCCTACCTAAGGTCTTCCTGTACAGGTCATGTTTGTGTGTACCTGTATGTGTGCACATGGATATACCCCAATACTGATTCAGTGGATTTGTCAGAGATAATCCAAATGAAAAAAAGCATTAGAACATGGAAGCAGAAACTAAAACAAAAAAGAATTATTTAGGGAAATTTAGTAAGGGTGACTCACTTCTTTGAAAGATCTGACAAACTCAAAACCAGATCACATTACAATAAAATCTGATCACAAGAAGCCTTCTGCAGACTGGATGGACACTCACACTGAGAAGCCCTTAAATTGAAGAAATTCTCTGTAGAGTAGGTTTGCTCCTACACTGAGTAATTCTTGGGGAAAAAATGATAACAACAGAAGATGAAATTCAAAATTACACACATATCACAGAAAGAGAACAACATATGTCTCTGCAGAGCCATCCCCTGAGGAATATTCCTTATTCGATTGTTTTCCATGTTCTGAGCTTTAGAGAACACTGAAAATCTACCCTTTGCTCAAGAAACTGAGAGTCCACGTTACAAAACATAGATGACATTTTTCTTCACTACATACCCAGACCTGGCAGGTGCATCCCAAAGGGAGGTGCCAGGATGGGCAGGAGGCTGTTTTCTCCTACAGACTCCAGGTAACAAGCATATCCCCTCTACTCCAGAAAGTCACTCCTATGCAGGGTGTTTCTGAAAGGCATTCCTTCATAAAAGGCGATACAGCCATGCTGAAATTCTCCCTCCACTTCTGTTGAGGAGAATGTGGTACCTCCACAGGGGTCAACTGGTTCATTCATCCCCTGTTTCGGGGGACTGACTTTCCCCTATAAAAAGGAATGATAACAGGAATGATAAAGGAAATCCTCAAACTGCAAAGTCAATTCTTGATGTAAATTAATGGACTAGACTGAGATGATATTTGGTGCCTCATGTTTGCTATATACCATGGTATATTTTCAACTCATTTGCTCAACTGGAATTTTGACCTGACAGCCACCTCGGTCATCTCTCGTTCGCATCTCATCTCTTATGAGAACAGGTTAATAATTCACAGGAAAAGTTGGGTCAGCCTTTCCTTTGAAAATATACAAGTAATGTTTAACAAGTCTTTGACAGCTCTGAGAAATGCTTATCTTTCTTAATAATTTTAAAGACCAAATACTTTGTTATAGTATCCTTTTTAAAAAAGTCAATCCAAGATTCTTACCATTGGTATTTTCTCCTGTAAGTAGGGTAGTATTTTTTCAAAGCTGTCAAATGGAGTTTCAAGGGAAAGGCTTTTTTTGTGGGTCCTTTGTTAACTGCATGTTTCATGATAATAAAAATAATGTTTTATTCAAGGACAGGAGGAGTAAAATCTCTCAAGAAGCTACAGAAAATGTGGAATACCTTACCTTTCTCTAGCACATTTGGCAATTTGGATGCTACAGTCACTGTTATGACTTCCATGTTTATGAGCAAGTAGGTTCGTGGGGAAATCAGGAAAGACCTACATACCCTTTTCTCTCTACTCTCCTTAGTTCTGCAACATGAAGTAACCACCACTGTGGCTCATTACATACAATATTTTTGAACGACATTTTTACCTCAGTAGTGCATGTACATAATGTGAACATGATTGCTAAATGTAAAAGTACCCTTTTATAAGAAAGGACCATATATGTTTTCCAAAATATTTCAAAAAATATTTTTTGAAATATTTTTTACAGTCTAGACACCAGCAGAATTGTATTAGTTCTCTCTCCTGAAATTTCATACTGAATTCATATTCTAGTTACACAGGTTGTGCCCTAGAAAGCCTGGCAGTTATATGAAAAAGCTCTTGACACTTGGTAGACTTTGGTTTTGTGCAATATTCACCAAGGGTTTAGGCACTTTTTCTATCAGATGTAGTAGGATATAACACTACGGGACTGATAGATATAGATGGAAAAAGGTCTTTTGTAAGTGTTTTATCTTTTTACAGGTTGATTTTTTGTTCCTTTGATATAGCAGTTACTCAAAGCTTTGTTCATAATATGAAGTGAATTTGATCCAATGAACAAAAGAGGTAAAATGTACCATGATGTATGTTCATGACCTCTGTGGAAAACAGATCTATCTAAATGCAGAAGCTATAAATACAGAGAAGTAAATTAATTTTCCCATCCAATTTTTAAAATTCCTATTGTCAAACTGCAGTCTGAAAGGATTCCTTGCTTTTAGGCAGTTCTCAAGTCATATGGATGGTTATCATTACAATCTGTGTGAAATAGACAGTAGTAGTGTCTGGGTTTTCCTTTTGCTGACCTCCTCCGAAAAAATTAATTACTCTTCTAATAAATAATTAGACACATTTTGAATCTCCAAGGAGCTCTGCATGCTATTTTCCTACTTCTTGAAATGAAAGCTACAATCAAAGTACTTAAGCAATTTGAGTACCTGAGCTGGTTTAAAGGTAAACCGTCAGGAGAAATGAACCTAACTCAAAAGAGATTATAAGTCAGAGTTACAATATAATAACAATAATCCAATAAATACAATTATACGGACAAACAATTGGTTTAACCCACAAATCTCAGATGTATAATCCATCACCCTGGGGCATGAACAGAATGCTGTTCATCGGCCCCCATGCTGAGCCCCACATGGTTCCTCTGAGTCCAAAGTAAAAGGAAAGGAAAACCTATTAGTGAGAGTGCTGGTCACAGTCTGGTCAAGAGTGGTGGCCACAGTCTGGTCAAGGTTCTGGTCCTCCTCTGGATCCAATGAGTCGGGCCCAGAAGTCCCAAGACCCGAAGATTATATATGTTGAGGTTTGAGTGGGAATGTCCTGTACCTCCCTCGGGGCAGGGAGTTCCACAATGGTTGATTGTGAGTCATGAGATGTTTTTGGAATCCTTGGTAGTCCATTAGCAGACATGACCCCTCAGGCTAGGTGTGGAGGTGCTAGTGACTCCCTGGAAGGGAGTTATCACATCTGAGTCATTGGTGTGAGGATAGGAACATCCTCCTATCTCACAGGCTTCTTAACACCCAGCTTATTGCCTGAGGTGTGCTCGGGGCGGCTGCTGCAAATGGTCTATTGTTAACAGTCCCTGGGAAATGACATAGAAGATGTAGAACACACAGTTTGGGTTACACCTACACAGTGATGAACTGGTCCTGACTGCTCTGACTAGGACAGTGCCAGACTCTTCCTTGGACATACAGTCTGAAACATTCTGCAGCAAGAACCTGTTAATCTTCTTGCAAGTTCACATTAGTTTTTTACTGTTACTTTCAATAAGTGAAAGTCACAGTGTAGGCTCAATAAAAATCTGATTTATACAAGTTTGATAAGCCTCATCACAAGTTATTTCTCAGATTGTCATGGTCTGGTTCTCTTGGAAAGCATGTAGGAAAGGAAAGAAAAAAACAAACCTCTCAAGCCCCACGTTCTTGCAGCAGCACAGAAAACAAAAGGCAAAACAGTAGTTTCCTTTACTATGCTGTAGAGAGAAGTCAATACTTTGCTCAGTGAGATATCCTGAAAGCTCACGTGGTGGGAAATGCATCTTTGTTGTATAGAAGCTTGGCATTGTACTAAGAGATAAGCTTTTAATTAACATAGACTTCCCGAGAAGCTGCTAAAGACTCCCTCACTGTTATCCTGCTTACAAGGGCCATCAGTTGTGACACTGACAAGTGGGTCTATAGCTCAGAGCCACAGAGTGTTTTCCATTTGACCAGTATGTATTTCACAAGCAAAACATTAATTCAGTTATGTTATACTTAAAGCTGTCATGCCATTCCTGAATGAGATCATACAATTCATGTCAAAAATCAGCAAAGCTATACAGCCTAAGTTGGCACAGGAACAGCATGTGAGTCAGAAGATAAGAATTAAGAGTAACACTGTTTCATGTCATCAGCTTTTCCCCTCATTCCCCATCTGGTGAGTGAATGGAGAATGGGAATGCACAAGTTACTAAGTGTCAAGGAGTTCCAGTAGCCTTGACTAGTAACTGTTACTGAAAAAGGGCTATTAAACATCATGGTTAGGTGGAAAAGCTTGATGTTGCTTGGGAAGCTACACTATTGCAAATATTGAGAAACCTTGAGATTGGAAATCAATTACTAGTGTGGTACAGATCTAAACCTGCGAGAAAACAGATATCAAATACCCAAAGAGCTCCACTGAACCATTCAGACTGGAGTTTGCAGTTCTCTTCTTTGTGTTTCTAGTTGTTTTGTTCTCTTTGAGTATTTGTTGAGGAATTATCCTGCAGTAGCTGAAGATCTCAAGTTTATGACTTTAAAATTTTGTCAATATGCCTTCTTCACTGATATAAAACTATGGGAAATTACATTAAATGTAATTAGAAACCATAATAATGCTCATCGAATGTGCAGTATAAGCTGTTTTCCTTCTCAAAGCCTACACACTTTCTTTGTTTCCTTTTTTTGGCTAGTTATTGCTATTTGCAACTTCTGGTTTATTTAGGATTAAAATTTCTTTAGAGAACAGACATCACTGTCTATGTTTTTACTCTAACAAAACTAATGAAACAATAGAAAAAGTTACATAAATGTGAAGAGTGAAAGTTTGTGCTTACTTTTTCTTTCTTCTGAAACAAATTCTCAGTTTTATAAATACCCATCTCTGGTACTGACAGACTCAGAAGCATGTTACTTTCCAGGTGCAAACACAGCCCCTACCCCCCAAAGCAGCCTATAGCTCCCCACTGTGCCATATAGAAGTGCCTGCTTCCAACACAGATTTGTGATTATTGTTCTCATGGATGCCACACAGAGAGATGTGTACCTTATTCCCAGTATGCTTTTCTAGAGGAGAAAGCCTCAGGAGATGACACAGATGTAACAACTTTAGTTTTCTTTGGTGCATAGAAATCTTTTATGGTTAAATGCCTCAGTAAGATCAAAGTATGCACAACCCATTATTTAATTTTTTTTATTAATTTCATATTGTTTGCTCCAGCTATCGCAAGAGGGCCAATGGCATCCTGGTCTGTATCAGTAACAGTGTGGTCAACAGGTGCAGGGAAGAGATTCTTGCCCTGGACTCAGCACTGGTGAGGCCACGCCTGCAGTAGTGTGTTCAGTTCTGGACTCCCTAGTTCAGGAAGGATGTGGAGGTGCTGGAGCAAGTCCAGAGAAGAGCAACAAGGCTGGTGAAGGGACTGGAGCACAAGCGCTGTGAGGAGAGGCTGAGGGAGCTGGGGTTGTTCAGCCTGGAGAAGAGGAGGCTCAGGGGAGACCTCCTCACTCTCTACAACTACTTGAAAGGAGGTTGTAGCCAGGTGGGGGTTGGTCTCTTCTCCCAGCCAACTATCAGTAAGACAAGAGGGCATGGTCTTCAGCTGTGTCGGGGGAGGTTTAGGTTAGATACTAGGAAGAAATTCTTTACAGAGAGGGTAATGAGGCATTGGAATGGGCTGCCCAAGGAAGTGGTGGATTTTCCATCCCTGGAGGTTTTTAGGATGAGACTGGATGTGGCACTCAGTGCCATGGTCTAGTAATCATGGCAGTAGTGGATCAAGGGTTGGACTTGATGATCTCGGAGGTCCTTTCCAACATGACTGATTCTATGATTCTATGATTCTTTCTATAACTGGTGCATGGAATGTATTACCTCTGGTTTTACTCATAATGTTCTAATGCCACTATAGCCTTATTCGGTTTACTCCTTAAGTAGTCTTCATAAGGCCTGACTGTTGTTCCCTCATTAGAAAAATTGATATTGTCATAGAAATTAGTGCATGACTCACTATGAACAGTCTGTTGACAGCATAGGTTGCCAGGCCTTTTTAGATAACAGATAATTCAAATCTCTTCTCACTACTTCAACTTTAGAGAACATAATTGTCATGACACAAGCTGACATCATAGCAAAGATCTGAAAAAAAGCCTAAGAAAAGAAGTAATATTTCCAGTTATACAGCAACCATTTATAGGGTAGTGCTGAGATCTCCTAAGTCCAGGCCAATGACTTATTGTCTCGTTCATTCCTCACCACTGGAAGGTGGCTTAGAAAAGAAACACAGTTAAAAAATACTAAAGTCTTTTGAAATGGAAAAAAATGGATTCAGAGCTAAGAAATATAACTTTACAGTCAATCTTTTTCAAAAATCCATACCAAAACCATATTCTTTTTGAAGATAACGTGATGACTGAATACACAACCTTTGGTGTTTTTCTTATCTGAAATATTTACAAGTTATAAGTGCTGCATAAGTTAAGACTGCAAATGATGCCCATGCTTACTGAATCTTTCTTAGGACATTTTGTAAAAATGGGGTGACATTTTCCTCACTTATAAACTACGCTGAATTCAAAACTGAGCAATCATTTTTGGGAAGAACAACACAAGAACAATATAAGCTATGGAAAATACAATGATGATGTGTCTGCACAGCCTCCAGGCAACTGCCATACATGGAATGTTTGGAGTTTTGGGGCTTTTTTTAACAGCTCGGTCATATTCCAATGAATATATTATAATTTCAGCCATCAGCTGCACTGAAAATCGAGCCAAATGTAATTTCAATGGGGGATATTTCTCTGAAGGTGGGAAGAGTTTAATAGATATAATCTTTTATCTCTTAAGATCATATTCAACACTGGGATGAATGTGAGAAAACTATTTTGAAAAATGAAGTTTAAAATAGTCTAAATTGCTTGGGTTTGGGCATGAAATCGAGAGATTAATACTAGAGAAACATGCTTTTAAAAATATGGATCTTTAATTTTTCATATATCTTTAAAAGTAAATATTACTGTGAATTTCTAAAAAGTAATGAACAATACTTTATGCTCACTAGCAGGTGTTTATTTCATTTTCAAAAGAGATAAACATTCAGGTTTTTAGTAACACACAAGTTCTCATCATTTCTCTAAATGCTCAGAAAGAGGAAGTGGTTTGAAGCACGATTTAGGATCTCAAGCCCAAGTAGGAAATCTCTGTAGTACAAAAAGGAAGAAATATAGGCTCTGCTAATAATTAGAGACTTGACAACAGTTTATTAGAGTACCTGGCATATTCAGTAGTGCAGTTTTAATTTATCTGCCATTCTGCTGAAACACAACATGGTAAAAAGAAAGCATCTTTTTATTATACTGTCATTAATCAAACACCAGTAGTCTTATCAGCCACAAATTTAATATTGTTACATTTCCATTAGTTTTAAGCAAATAAGATTTAAGAACCACTTCTCTCATTTGAAAGAGATGATTTGTTGACTTTTGATAAGTGTCCATGAAGAATGTGGAAGCATATGATATGTGCATGCATTTCAGAACTTTTTAAAAATGGTAATCCATGAGTATTATCATACTGAAATCATATCTATTATCAATATTTCTCTGTGTGTCCCCTGAAAACAATCACTATCACTGGTTTCCTAAAATACAGAATACAGAAATTTATTAAATGAGAATGCAAACCTGAGTCAGTAAGTATGCTGCATGTGGTCATTTCCAACCCTTTCTTCCAGTTCTAATACTCTAAGAAAAACCTGAGGGTAATATTTTCTTTTTAATAAATTGATTTTATTTCATCTTACTCATATAACACATTCTTTTAAATTTCATAGCCTGTATGTCACAACCATTCTTCTATAAAAACAATACAAAGTGGTTTCCAAATACATTTAAGCCTTTAACTTGTATTGTATTCTTCTTGACTTCCAAACATAATTTTATTTCACAGTACATTACTTTCTATTACACACTTTTGTACTTTATCATTAATACCCTTTCATTATTTCAATAAATGAAACTAAATGTAGTGTTGGCTGTTTGGCTCCATGCTTCAGTAATCTCACCATGTGTCAGACAGCTGTAGGGCAATCAAATAAATGACTGCAAAACACCATTGTTTTAATTTAAAAATTAAATTCAAGGTTTTATTCTTGAACTATTGTTCAAGAATGTGTTTATGTCTATACATTGATTAATGGATTGCTATCTTTATCATGCAATAACCAAATCTACAGCTGATAGTGATATGTTTCTTGTACAAATTAGCTACGTTATACATGCCATACACATCACATTCCCTATTTAACAGAAGGAGCTGCTGCCAGGAAATCTTTTTATCATTAGCTCTTCAGGAGTGTGATGCAGCTGTTAATGAAAAAGCAGGACACTTCAAAGAGGCAACATTGCAAAATGCAGCTGAGCATCCTACATAGGCATTGTGTTCTGATAAATATAGGGCCCTTCAGATGTTGTGCAGCATTGTTGTGCATTACATTACACAGCACCAGTTAGTGGAGAACTTTACATTTCATTTACTTTTTTTTACTGAATACATCATCTCTCAACAGAAATTGAAATAATGAAAACTTGATTTACAGTGTATGAAAAATATATGCATGCTCAGTGCCAGCTTGTAATTAATTCCGTCACTTGGTCTGACTAATTTCAGCTCATAAGAGTAACTTCTTGCCAATGTGAGCAGAAAATGTGAGAAAAATGATCTTCTCATCACCAGGGCACCTCATTTTAAAAGCTTGAGGAACCTTGCTCTGCCCTCAAGAAAATAGAGCACACCAGGTTGCCAAGCATGTACAGGATCCCTTTCTGCTTTTCAAGTGAATTCTGCTCTTCAATGGTCTCAGTTCCAGCTCACCAACCTCCAGAGATGGCAACATGTCTGCCATTACCAAGTCTCACGTACCTGGGGGGGAAAACAGTTTGTTCTAGTCAGTACTTTATAGTCCAAATTTCCAGGCTGTTGGTGACACTTTGTAGTTTTTTAAGCAACCTTTTGGTATTCTTGAGTAAGCTCTGGTAGAACATTGATTGAAACGTTGAGATTGCCTCCAAAAAAAAATGCACCACTCTCTATAAACCAGTGGATCCCCAATTTTGTCCTGTAATGATTGCATCCACAATCAGCTATGAATGTGTTTATTGTGTCAATCAGTCAAATTGCACATGCCTCAGAAATGTTTGCCAACCAACACTACAAAACATGGTATTCACAAAAGCGTTCTAAGATATATCCCATAAGGCATATATATATAAAATCTTGTCTCTGATGTTGACTCGACATTGGTATACTATACATAGAATCATTTAGGTTGAGAAAGAACCCTAAGATCACCAAGTCCAACCACTAACCTAGCAGTGCCAGGCCCACCACTAAACCACATCCCTAAGCACCACATCTACATGTTTTTTTAACACTTTCAGTGACAGTGGTTCCAGCACTTCCCTGGGCAGACTGTTGTAATATTTGACCACAGCTTCTGCGAAGAAATTTTTCCTAACACCTAAACCTTCCCTTATTACACACATTTTGGAGAGTTTAATAAACACATACACTCATCTGTGGCTTGTCTTTGTTAAGCTACAAAGCTAGAAGATGAGGTAAGAACACTTAATTCTTAATTCTTATCTAGAAGGCCCTGTACATGTTTCTTAGCTGGTATCATTGAGCATAATAGAAGTGGTTGTGGCAGTGGACACTTGGCTGATTCCACTGGTATAACTCAAAGGAGCTCGAAGAGTATACTAAGTTTCATAATGGGATTTTGCATTAGGCATTGCTCAGAGAAATAGAAATACCTGAAGGGTTTTTTTAACCATAAAATATTTCTGATAGTTCCACTAAAAGGTCTAGCCAAGAAAAGAGACAGTAAAATTCTTTACAGTTCACAAAGTAAAGCAGACACCAGATATCTTAAGAAACAAACAAGAAAAACTGTTAGTACAGACTGATGTACTGTGGTGCTGAAGGAACAAACAGAAAAGGACTATGGTGTTGAAGAAGAAAGCAGATTGCTCACATCCTAGCAAAAAAGTACCCATTATGTGATGCACTTAAAGGAACAGTACTGTCGCCTATATTATTAACCAGCTCTAATGTTAATATTCCAGTAACACTGGAAGTGGAAATAGTAAATTATAGGTTGCTTCAGGTGTACTGAAATTATTTTTGACCACAGTAAACAAACCAAACACGAAAAGAATGTTCATAAGTCTGTTCTTTCAGAAAACGGGAATGAAAAGACTAGAGACTATAGCTATAAAAAGAATAGGTAGGGTTCCACCCCTGAAAATAAAGGCCTGTTCACAAGTAGGATACTCTTTCAGATTAACAGCCACAAGAAAGTGTTACCTGAGGAAAGACTGGGAGAACAACAATTTTTATAATTTATACGAGTATATATATAAAAAAAGATAAAAGATAGATTTTTTTTATAATTTATAGCATTTGTAGGAGGAATTCTTCTGAGCAAGACAGCAGGTTAAAATAAAATATACATTCAGCAAACTCTCCTGCTTTAGTCTTTAATGTTTTTCACATTAGTATTACAGCAGGTTCGAATCTGCATTTGTGAGATGCTGTGTTTGTTTAACAAGAAGGTCTCCCAAATAATACTTTCATTGGCATATAGGAAGAAAATATGATGCAATTCTTAGCCACAGCGTATAGTTCTGACTACGGCACAAAGAGGGAACTCTGAACTTTCTCTGGTAAATGTACAGTTTGCCAAATGTACTGTTTGTTCTTACAGGCTGTAAAGTTTTATCATTTTAGAAAGTTGCAGTGAAATACAGCTCAAATAACTGTAGTCTTATTTGAGGCAGTGAATAGACTTGGCAAGTCAGACAAAGTCTCAGGATATTAACTGGAACATTTTCTTCATTCATAAAATGTAATTCTTTGAGCAGCTCCCTCTTGAAATGAGGAAAAAAGCTAGGGATGGAATAACTCCCAATACTTAAAGAGTTAGGAGACATTATTGGACAGTGTAAATGTTACTTTGAAAAATATTCGACATTAAAATTTGAAAAATAATTGTTTCAAAATCTAGATTTTCTAACACTTGAAAGAGTAGTCTATATCAAGTCATCATTTGCTTCCATAAGTCTTGCCTGAAACAATAATTGCTGAATTTCACAGGAAGAGGTAACTCTGCTTTGCAAAATCAATTCAAGACAAAGTTCAATATATAAGATTTCCAGGTTTGACTCTCAGAAGATCTCTTTGAAATCTTCTCCTGTATGCCCTTTGAGCCAAAATGATGCTCATCCGGGTGCACAAAGCAGTAGTCAAGCAATTAGTGAGTGCCTGTACTCCAGCAATGGGCCATAGTCAATGGGTGATAGGAGAAGAGATAAAGTACAAAATCAGTCTCTGTGTATCTAAGGTCATTGCATTCCCACTATCCTTTAGATGTTTTATAACACAACATGAAAAAGAAAGAAAACCCGCTAATGACACTAAATTGGCTGTTCATTGAGTGCCTTTTCTCATTTTCTAGTTAAACTTTCACTGGATTTTTGACAGGACGAATCACATAGAAATTGCTTCCTTTTCATTTCTTATTATTAAACTTCTAGACTTTTATATATTTTGTCTTTGAAACTATTTTATTGCATTTTAGTGATGGGTTGTTTGGTTTTTTGTTGGGTTTTTTTAAAGTCCAAACACCTAATAGTCAAAGCAATGTTTTTCAACAAAACTACATGAAAATCTGAAGTATAATCGCTATGCAATTTTATGCAAACAGCAAATAAACAAATTTACTAGTGAATCCAACTGTGTATCGTAAGACAAATATATTTATCATATGATTGTGAGTAAACAAGCCTCAGAAAGATTCCGATTAGTTTTTGGAGTCATAATTCTTCTTAGGGGACTATGAAGCATTATACCAGGGAAAAGAAGAATTTAATAGTAATCTGATGGAATCTTCTTTCTTTCACTATCAAAGAGTAAGAAGTAGTAAAATACACTGCTGATGTATTTTCACCAATTTCTGACACAGAGGTAAGTAGCTGTATTAGTAGTGAACTTGTTGCAGTGACTTGTAAACACTTTTGAAATTCTTGTCTGTGCATGATTTATATACAAATTCTTCATCACAGGCAAATAAGTAGGTCTTGCAACAGCGTTCCTTCACATTCTTTTTAAAAGGTGATAATTCATATTTATTCAAACATTTCCTGACTTTCTCTCTAAAAATATTCCAGGTAAGTGACATATACATCTCTCATGAAGACTTTTCCACCTGCCTTTGTAGAGCAAACTAAAGAGTTCGACAGTGGTGGTGGGTCAGTGCTGTCCAGCAGCTGAGCACCCATACCACTTCTGGCCTCTGCCCAGCCCACCATCCCCGTGGGACAGGGGACAAAATAGGAAGAACAAAAACCAAGCAAACTCATAAGTCAAGATAGAAGACAGTTTAGTTAAGTGAAGGAGATGGAAAAGTGATGCAAAGGCAACAACCATTTACCACCTCCCACAAGCAGGATGGTGCCCTAGCAGTTTCCAAGCACCAACAACCTCACACTGTCCTATTGTTAATAATGATGTGATCTGGTAAGCAAAATTCCTTTGGCCAGTTTGGGAAAGATGTCCTGGCACTGTTCCATCCCAATCCTAACTACATGCTAGAAGGTACAGAGCAAGACTGAAAGAAATCTGTGATGTGGTGCAAGCACTATTCAGCAGTAGCCAAAACAGTCACATGTTATTGGCACTGTTTTACAAAAATGAACAAACTGGTCTGGTGAAAAGTGTTCCTGCCCATGGCAGGAGGGTTGTAACTGGATGATCTTTAAGGTCTCTTCCAACCCAAACCAATCTGTGATTCTATGAAATCTAAAACATGACACCATACTGGCTGTTATGCAGAAAGTTTTTATTCCCGATAAACTCAACACAGCACTGCATCTGAAAAACCTGACCTACTGTATTTGTTTGCCCTGAAAACACTACACTTATTTTATATTCTATAAAGTAGATGTAGTCTGAGATGTAATATGAAAGGCTTTTTTTGGCTTTTTTTTTTCCTCCCTACAAGCTCACTACATATTCAAAAATATGAATTGTATTTATACATCAACACAATACGGAAAAAGGCTCTTAAAAACTTACAAGCCAATGCTCAATTGTTGACTATAGGTTTTATGCTGCACTCCAAAGAACAATTACTAGGTTTTTGCCATCCAATCCAGAAGAAAAATATTAAACTACCAAACTTCCCAGAGCTTCTGAACATTTGTTTCCAATAGTGAGAACATTAGATCAAAACAAAGTTAGAGGCAACATTATACTTTTGCATTATGTAGTGTGACATACATAGAGAATATCAAAATACTTTCTGCCTTTGAACCAACTGAGCTGGTACACTTTGTTTTTAATTGGGCAAACTATAGCATTCTGCTTTTGGTAGTATTAAATAATCTTTGACACAACCTATTCCTGACTGTAAACTGAATACAAACCTGTTCCCCGCTAGGTACTAAAACAGCATGGATTTTTCATAATACTTTTCCAAGGAGACACACAAGGTCCTTTATGCAAGGACAGAGAAAAGTAAATAATGCCAAACTTCAAATTCCAAAAGCAGCAATATGCCCCCTACAAAGGCAGTGGCTGCCTGAAGGTCCCCTCTATGCCTGTTCCATAGGATAGGATCTCCTGGAGCATGGGTCCTCAATGAGCATGAGGGAACAAACTCACAGCTATTTCTACCTAGTGCAGAACGGGAACAGTCTGACTCATCTACAGACCTGGTCAGAGTCCTGTCAATACTCACAATATCTTCTCTTTTGACACAAGAAATACTACCAACATTTTTATTTTACATTTCATTGGTTAGACTAAGTCAATAGTTTGGAAGACAAATGGTGTTTACCACCCTTTTTTTTTTTTTTTTTTCCCAGAAATACTTCATGTTTAGGCTGTACATATCCACTTTGAAAGGCAGATGCCATTTAAAGAGGAATGTCCTGTTTAGTTTCCCAGGTGATCCCTACAATTATATAGAAACATTTACATTAAATAGCTTGGCAAATGTAGGCATCATTTACCTATTTTTCTCAGTAATCTTAAAATGTGCTTGTAGTAGTAGTATCCAGCATTCCTATCATGACATGTCTGTAGTAAAAAGGAAGGAAAATGATGAGAACAAACTAATGTGATGCCCCAACTTGCTCTGTTTCTTCTCATTCTTCCTTTGAATAGGATAGCTTTGTTCTTAATGATTCTTTTGGAGATTTCTGCACCGTCTTTGAAACAAGAGTGAATTCAGCCCAACAATAAAACAGACACTGAAAAGGTTGAATTACAAGGCACATAGATTTAATTTAGATTTTAATTTAGATAAGATACTGATTATTTTCTCAGACATGGGGTTTCATGATCCTGAGTCTGGAGCAAAATGCAAGAAAATTAAGAAGGTCCTAAACAAATAAAATGCCACAGGTTTCCAGAGAGATCTTACAAACCTCTCAGTGTTGTTATTCTTTCTTTCATGGCAATGTTGTTAAAAACAACCCTGCTGACAAGGGAATGTGCTATGAATGAACAGAAGGATTGCTGCTTTGTCACACATAAGAGGTACCCTCCAGGTGCTCCTGATTATAGAGGGATATAGTGCAGGAACCACACAGTTTCTCAGTAATAGCAAGGAAAAAAATATCAAATACTCATCATATTTTGCACTCAATAGTTTAGAATTTTGGTTTGGAGCATACTGTCGGTTAGTTTAACTATCAAGACTATTAATTTCTAGCCATTAATTCTCACCAATGTTACCAAAATTCCAAGTTCTCTGTCTTATTGCGAGGGAGAAAACTTTTGCACCACAAAGGATATCAACAGTAAAGTTTCCCCTATCCTCCATGTCCTGAATGGTGGATTGAAATCCTTCTCCTATCCTTGAGTCCTTTGAAGCCCTGGAGAGGTTTAAAGAAACCATGAAAGGAATAACTGGAAACAAATACATGCTACTCTTAAGAACAATGCAAAGAAACATCCCTGACTAACTCAGATTATAGAAATTAGAACAGAAATCACCGTTACCTCTTAGGCCCCCTTGTAACCAATGCACCAGAGAAAGAGGGAAGGAGGAGAAGACAGACAACAAAACAGTCCTGACCTAGAGTTCTCACTAACCAAGGAATCTATAATCTTGTTCTACCTTGCATCAAGGGTAGATATTTCCTTCATACTTCCAAAGAGGCTGTGCTGCCTTTGATACTACTGTCTCAGATGAGACTAACTAACATCCACTTCCAACAGCTGAGCAAGGTAAATATTTCTATAAATTGCTTACAGATATTTCAAGAACATTCATTGTTTGTCTGGAATGACTTTTTTTTCAGACTCACCCATAGAGGATGTTTTTGTATTTGTAAATATGGTTGTTGATAAGATATTTCTGTATCAACATCATTGTATCAATCAAAGGTGTATAAATATTGTTACTGAATGACTTATACATATTTCTTTTTTAAGTCTGTTTGACCTTTCCTTAATTGATTACAGTATCATAATTTAAAGAGTTAAACAATATAAGGAGAAATTAATAGTATAAAATGGACCGAATCCCAGACTCATTATGTAGCACCCTGCTTTAAGTTATTCCATGAAGCCACCCGAGAACAGGAGATAGCAAAAACAAGAACACACTTTTGAGTTTCGAATAGACACAAACATTGATGACAAAATTCAAAACTGAAAGGTGTTTGAATTTGTGATTTGGAATAACTTGACTGCATGCTTTACTGTAGCAATATTGCTTATGCAATCAGGAGAGTAGGATGTCATTACTGTGGCTGTAGCAAGAGGCAAAATCTTTTACTGAAGTGATTGGTGAACCTGAAAAAGATTGAATTTTGGCACAAATGTTTCTCAAATCTGAAGTAGAAGCCATAAAACATACACAAGGTTGGGAAGAAAACTAAGTTAGTGTGAAACAATGAAGTAAATCAATGTGCACTGGGACATCTTGACATTTCATACACTTAATTCTTGTTTCTGGCAAGTGTGGTACAAATGCTGTAGCTTAGACATTTTAAATTAATAAGTGGGTTCAGATGTTAATCTCAAACTTGTAGTTTTAATTGTTTTTTGAATATGATACAATTTTAAAATTTGGGTTTTTTGACAGTCACTGTAGAAAATTAACAAAATTAATTTATGAGTGACAATAATTACTACAGCTATATAATATTATAAAGGTACAAACATACAACCAGTTATCGGTATGATGGTACCCATATAACTTTTTGAAAGCCAGTATTGGAATATGCAGAATAGACTTATGATTTTCCAAGCATGAAAAATAAATGCATAGAGAGAAAAAAATATTTTGATTATTGAATTACATATAATGCAAACAGAGTCAACTGACATGACATCTTTTTATGCAGCATTTGAGGTACTTTCTTTTTGTCTCTATTTAATTATTGATAGCTGACACTTCAAGTTAAGCTGTCAATAGCTTGCATTTCCTTTGAGAAACGCCCTAACTCTCACATTTACACAAACGTGAAGCCTTCCGTATGTTAATAAAAGTGTGCAGTTTCACTTTTGTGAACACTGGTTTTCATATGGTGGGGCAGGTCTCTGGCTCTCACCTTTTCTGAAAAACACAGAAAGTACTATAAACAATGCCAAATATTGATTTTAAACTTAAGTCTCAGCAAATGATCTGAACCACTGCATTTAAGAGATGCATAAAGAACTAAGCAAAATCATGACTTTTTTTATAAAAATGATCACACATTAAAGTAAATAATAAACAAATAATGGCTTTGCCAACAGTTACTTGAATTTGGGGCTCATTTAACAGCTTGTTATTTACAAAACACAAATGTAAACTGAAAAATGTATAACCACATGAAATTTAAAAAATGTTTCTTATTAGGACTTGAGGGAGAAGGATATATATATCTCAAGATATATATACATATATTTTGAAATACTACATGCACATATTGAAATGCTACTGGAGCAGACAAGGTAGATCTTATGAGTTTCCTCCCTTTTTGATAAACCAGAAACCTATTTTTTTCCTTAGTTTTTGTTTCTGGGAAATTCTGGAGTGAGTCAATAAATCCTCGTTCTACTTTCTAGGCTAAAGATTTAATGGTATATATGTTCAGAAAAGGTGACTAAAAGAACAAAACTGAAAGATCAGCAATCTTATTCACTGTTCGCTTTACACCACTCTCAGCTGAAGAAAGTTATTATCACCCTGGTAATACGTGAGATTAGTGTTAGGAAACATTTTAGGGTTGTAACCTCAATTCAGCAAGACTGAAGGGTTTTTTTAAGAAAAAAAAAGTGTATTTTCAAAGAATTTGTGGAAAGCAAGTTCCTTCTATAAAATGAAATAAAATCCTCACATTTCCATTAAGGTAGAGGTAATATACATCACATTTCTATCAGGTTTTAACTTCCTTTTGTAGGTAAGTAAATATCTCCTGCCAATGGGTTTATATAAAGCAATGTTTGCTCATAAAGAATAGGTGTTTACCTTATCCTACTTATGAAGTGAAGTAGAAAAAAATTGCCCTGAAGATGTCTCTGAAGCTCCTCGCGATGTCTAGCCTGGGGTTTTGCAATCTGTTCTACTATTTAATATTTCTGTAAATATCACTTTGTTCCACCTAAAGCAAGACAAATTCCAGTCTCCACTGCAATTGATGGTTGCCAGAGGGTGAGTACAAAACATCAGGTGTGAGAGAGTGCTAAATCACGAGCCTATGGAATTAATGTCAACATCTAACATCTTAGCAGATGGAAAATGCTGCATTAAGGCTCCATACACTCTCCTTGCTTAAAGGTTGAGTTTGTTAATGGGTCGATATGCTACTGAAGTACTTCCAGATCAAGTGTGTGCAGCTATAGCTGCGTCATCTCCACCGTTAGTCTCCTCTGTTTCACACCCAGTGTTTCATGATGCATTTCTGCCTCGTGCAACCCCCTTCTGACCATCTGTATTTCCAAGAGGCAGAACACTACAAAGCATTGTCATAAATATTACCTTAATTTAACACCACCAAACACTGTGACAAACTAAGAGTTTTATTGATTTCAGTGCTAATCTACACAAGAACAGGGTCTAGGATATTGACTTCTGTGATGACCAAGTATTGTTGATTTCTCCCCAGAGCACTCTAATTTCTAGGACCTGCTCTGTTGGAACTGATCTTAATTCTGATCAATGCTTTGTGATATTTTTAGTTCCTGAACTCGCTTCTTAAATATCTCCTACAATGTGCATCTGATGGATAACTGAAGACTGATTTCTAGGAAGAATTGCATCTATAACTTGGATATATATCTTCTAAAATCACTTCCAACAAATGAAATTTGATCAATGTGTGTTCATGAAAGCTACACACTATTACTTTGGACAAATTTTCAAATACAAGACAAAATACTTACATTTTTAATTTAAGTGGGATAAACTTTTTTCAGTGTCTCTAACATTCTAAGCAGATCAGACTTTTTTTTTATTTTACTGTTAAAAAGTATATGTCAGATACTGTCTAACTGTTAGATAATGTCTGACATTTTCTTTTATTTTAGTATTAAAAATATACCGTTGGATCTGATTGGTATCAGGATTTGTATCAGAATTTGTCCAAATCCCAAAAGAGCTTGGAATCAGACTTTTCTCCAGAGAAATATTTAATTGACCTCTCACTCTTTAATGATTTTATAATGACCATTTATATAGAAATACAGTTAAGAGGACAGATTTAGATTTCCAGAGGCTTCATTAATACCCACAAGACTTTCTCCTTAGTCTGCTGATAGCTTGGGATCTTTAAATGTGGCTATTTCTTCACTAGGTTGTTCAAAGTCTGGTCATTCATTCTCAAATGGAATTAATTGCCAGCAAAGTAGGAAGTTCTGCTGCTGCTTGCACTCAAAACCTCATTACTGGAAAAAAGGAACATACCATAGACATGGAACCAAGAACTTGCTGTTTCCCTGCTTCATGTTTTAGCAGTCTAATCAAAATACAGCAAGCACTAATTATTAGTTCATACTATTAACACCTCACACCCTGATTGATAAAGAAAAGCCTCATTAATGATAATGTAAATCATTATATGAGAAAACCTAGTAACTATCACTTATGGCTGGTGTCAAGCTCACCTTCCAGATGCCCTCCTGGCCCCAAGGTTGGTGTCATCAGCCTTCCATCAGCCTTCCTTCCTTCCTACATGACAAAATTGCTGGCATAGGTTCATCTCTATGTTTCCTTCTCACAGTGCCATGGGTAGGTCTGCAACCAGCACCAGCACCTTTCCATCCCCTGGGCACCCCCCAGGCTGCTCCTGCCTGAGGGGCAGCTCACCAGCACCTATAGGAGAGGCACAGCCACACAGCATCTCAAGACGCTGCCTTTGTTTAATGCAAAGTCTGTGCCTTTTTGCTAGCAAGAAATTTTATTTGCTGAGTGACACTGTTCATTACAAGAATCTCCTTTATTGGTCCACATTTCTGCTTTAGTTTCTTTTGATACTCTACTCTCTTGCACACCAGTTGTGCTGGATTCTGCTCAGTATTCTTTCCACTACTATCAGTTGTGTTATCACTACAAATCCAACAATCCACCTAGGTCTTCATGGACCACTGAAAACCTTTAAACCAAATAATCACAGCCCTTCAGAGATCTTCCAGTAACAGGGCACTGATAGCTTTCTTTCACATGCCAAAGCAGGAGGAAGGGGATGGAAAGGCATGCTCATCCAGGGGGACAGCGTGGGTGAGATGCTGAGGACCTGTGAGGCTGAGGGACAGCAGAGCTATTTATTCCTCTGCCAGGCTTGGTTCTCTTCATTTCCACCATACTGCTAGTGTATACATTTACCCTGGGATGAATAAATTATCAGACTCACAGTATATTACAATTGAAAGGGGAGTATCTAATTGCTGGAAAGCAGATGGCCTTACCCTTTTGAGTATGCCTGACAAGAACAAAAAAAATTACTGGCCTGCAGACATATTCCCATAGGTTGCGATCTTGTCAGATTCCATCAGCCAGGGAAAATTGGATATGATGACTGGCCAGTAACAGAATTTTTCAAGGCCAAAAAAAACCCCAACACCCACTTTTTATTTTTTGTACCAGTTTAGCCACATTAGCATACCATGAAAGGAAAGAAAAAGTTACACCCTACCTCTCTTTCTACAGTTGTGTGGATTATCATTATTACTTCAACTTTCCATCTTTTCTTTTTGTTGTATATATTTTCATTCTATTATTCTTATGGACAAATAATTCATTGGCACTTTAAGAAATCAACAGAGCCTGTTAATGAGAAACTGGGCTAAATATAAAGTGTGAAAATATGCAAATTATTCTAGTAGGTTTTTCAGGGTTATATTGATATATTAAATCCTTTAAAAGCAACATCTCCAAATAAATAGCTTTAGAACATGCTAGTCTTTTTATAGTTATGTTAAAACTTGACAATGACATTGTGCAGTGTATAAAATAGTCAAATATTACAGAGAGAAATTATAGCAAATCAAATAACTGAATTTGTAATGGAGAACATAAATGGCTTAGAGTTATAGTCACTAAAAATTTTGAAACAGAAAAAAGCTGACAATCTTTTTACAAGAAATTCATTTAAGAGAACAAGATGCTGTCAGCATAGGAACACTTTGGATAGGAGGGAGTCAGCAAAACAGCTTTGCACGAAACAAGAGTGCTTTCAAAATAGTTGGTAATTAACATGACATAAAAGAGATTTGCTGACTGTTAAATATATACAGAAGGAATTGTCCAGTTTTAGTTCACATGTATGGAACCAATTCAAATAAAGCCTCTTCCACAGTACAGGAGACAGCATGACAACTGTTCCTGTGGAAAATACATACAGTTTAAGGTTGATTTTCCTGGTCACATCTGTACATAACATGAGAGAGTCCAAAACAGTGGAAGAAATTATGTATTTTTTGTTGAGTTTCTGGTAGAATTATGATCTCCAAGGGAAGAGGCAAGCACACTGATAGGTAGTCAACATTTTTTTTTGTTGTTTGCATTTAGTCTTAGAAGCTGACTAATTCCTATGCTTAAGAGCTTCATGCCCCTCTGAGGGAGCATGAAGACTGATTCAGAGCTTTGCTGCCTCCTTTCCTTGTCCTCCCTATGCACCTCCATCAAAGTCCCTAGCCTGGGTGAAAGTATCACTTCCCTCCAGGTAGTACAGAAGGTGGGATCATGGCCTAAGGCTTCCTTACCCGGTATGCCTTATCCCCTCCTCTCTGCTGAACAGGTACTTCAGGAACACCATTGGTTTGGTATATCAGTGCAGCATTAGTGGTCTACAGTCCTCTTCTAGGGCCTAGGCGGTGATTAAAGGCATGGAAGAGAGAGAGAAATCATTGCTAGTGCTCTTCAAGCAAAGGAGTTGTTAATGCTCCTGACTCCTTGAAATTAATCTGACAGGAAGAACTGGAAATAGCCCAGGCACATCTATCCTTGTGTAGTCTCAGGAAGCGCAGGAGAACGCTGTAGCCTTTGCTGTCAAACACACTTTATTGAAACAGGACCACTTGTGTGAAGCAACACTCCTTCAAACCAATAATCCTGCTGAAGTGAAATATTCCCTCCTGGGAAAAGAATTCTACATCAATAGCTGCAGCAAAATGAAGTCCAAAGTCATTCCAGAAGGTAAATTATCTCCAGCATAATCTCTGTAACATTTCAGTCCTGATTAAGAAGTCTCTAGAGAACTGTTCAGATATTCCCCCATTTTGCAGACTGAGGACACAGCTCTCCATGCTGAAACCTCCCCCTGACCACTGTGAGCTTCTCCTACATCAGGCAAATCTCCTGCCCCATCCCAGGTTGCTTTGGTGCCCATGCACAGTAGAAAGTTGCCCAACACAGTAATGACAAGAAGTGACTCATTTTGTGCTGATTTAGTGTTCTGGAACAGGACATCGCTGTGGAGCCAGAGATGAAGATTATGAGGATGCGGCAGAAAGCTGCAAGATAAAGAGGAAAACTGAATAAAACAATTAAGAAGAAGGGGAAAAATAAAGTTTTCTGGTCCAGCATCTGCTTTCCCATAAAACACTATTTTCCCACTCTGTATTATTTTTCTGAGGTATAGTCACATACAACACGTGGAAATTATGTAGAAAATCTGCAAGGTGAAAAATTTGATATAGTATGGGGAGCATAATACCATGAAATTTTTGGAAAGTAAAGCTCAGTAAATATGCATCAATTTCCATTTAACACTTTATAGAATGTCCTTGGTCATCAAACCAATGCTTTTATATGCTCCTCCTTGTTAAGTTTAATAGATTTTTTTCTCTTCCTATTTAAAATTTTGGTACATAAAGAGAATAAAAAGAAGCATACATTTCTAGAATAAGCTGTCCTTTTCTTATTCTGCAATGTCAACTGACATTAATAACTACTTTCAAATCCTGCTAAGAGGAAGTTCTCTAGTCCTGGCACTAGCTGATACTTTTTGCTAGGTAACATTAGATTGTAGTATGGTTTACTGATACTGTGTCAGAAGTGAGGACATTAATAGGCCACAATGCCCTTCAAATTAATTTTATAAATACTTTTTAATAGCACTGAGGAAATTCTGCTGAGCTTTGGCTAATAAAACACCTAATTATTTCAGGATGTTACTGGTATTTTATTAACCGACCAAGTAGGAAACTTCAGTTTTAAAAAATGCTGATCAGGAGCACTTTAGCTAGTATTACCTTTTTCATGTCCACCCCACATAGTCACTGCTCTTTAAAGAGTAAAGGACTTGCCAGAACCTTTTAAAGCACAATATCTTGAATTCCAGCAAATGTTACACCCACATTTTAAGCATCATTAGGATACTCAGTAGCTCAGGTAGCACAAAAATCTATCTTCTATTCTTCCATTAATGTATCTTCTGGTGCCTCTTTTCCCTCACCTTGCACATAAGGAGTGGTGCCAGGTGCCCCCCTGAACAGCTGAATTTTGTGATCTATGCTCCTCTATAAGTAGTGAGACCTTGCCAGACAAAACACAAACACCAAGATAGTAGTCATGTCTTTGGGCGATGAAATGGAGAGGACGAATCAAGCTTTAGATTATAGTTACAGTCAAGATGTATGTCATAGGGTTTAGCTTAACCTAAAAGACTCTAGATACCCCAAATTAGGATGACAATTATATGGACTCAGTTATTTCTACCCTTTGAGTCAAATATCTGGCATTCACTCAAGTTCCCACTGAACAACGATTTACATACAAGCATGCAATCAGTGCAAACTCTAGAGAAGACTCAAAGCATAGATTTATCTCTTCTATAAATTCTGTGAAGGGAAAAAATATCACAGCCTTGCCCACAAGGAGATATCACTGCACTCAAATCTAGCAATGTGAACACAAACATGCAGGTTATCAGTCTGCACACCATTGTCAGAGTTCAGGTTTGTGTTTTAACTCATCATGGAAGCTGACAGAGGCTCCTAATAACCTGTTAATACCGAGCACAAACAAATCATTTGAGAGGAAAATTATAGTCTGTAAATTCCAGCTAGGGTTCAGACAAATAACTAACATTCCAGAAAATCAAGTTTTACTTTGAGTAATGATTAGTTGTGTTTGCTAATATCATGTTTGCAAAACATCTGAGCATTTTAATCGTTCACACTCATATAACAGCTATTGCGGATTATAAAGTTCATTTATAAGTTCTAAGAATTGCAAGATGGCAAATATAACAAAAATGTATTTATAACTACTCATTTGAATAAAGGCGTATTCACTTCTGTGGGATCTCTAAACTGTTTTATTCATTTCTTGTGAGTAATCAGGTAAGCAAAATTTGTGATAGATTTGACAGAAAAAGTCACATTTTGTGAATATCCATACAAAAAAACTACTAGCTATAAAACTAATCAATCTTTACAGTCCTTTGTAAAAGCCTAGTAAAAGCTAGTAACTTCTAGAACAAGATGAACAGTAAAATGAACTAAAGAATAACATACATGATCATGACTACTGAGGTAAAACTTGAGACTGTAAGCATCTACAGTGAACTGGACTTGTATAGAATACAAAGATATACTTCCAAGACTTCAATCCAGCAAATTGAGTCAATCAACAGATTCTTAGAGAAATCCACTGTAATAATGGATACTCAGTAGGAGAGATTTCAGCATCAGAGGTTCAAGTAGCAGAACACAAACATATTGTTACCCCAAAAGTTTTAGTGAACAACATCTATGGGACAATGTAGTAATTTAAATTTTAATTTAGAAGCACATTAGAAAAGCTCATTTCTCAGTCTTTAAAAATGGAAAACGTAAGTAACGAAAAAGATGCCTCCATTAAAAGTTTCAGAAACAAGCCATAAAAATGAAACATTTTGCAAAATATTTATAGGTCAAGTCTGATGCTGCTTTCTGATGACAAAGAATGATGTTGAAATCCTGAGCCAGTTGACCGTTTGGAGTAAAGTATTCAATAGATGAACTCTGATCCAGTACCACACCTTTCAAAAGAAGACTGTTGACCTTGTTTCACCACAATTTCACTTCATCAGCAATTCTAGCCATGCCATTTCGTAGGCCTAGTAATAACATAAGGGCTTACAATGATACAACACTTTCAGGAAGACATTAATACCAGAGACCTGACACATTTGTCTTAATAAATGAATCAAAGCATTCAAAAAAACTTATTTTAATTCATTTGTTGAAATATAACCTCTGGCCAAGATGCTGACAGTTGCCTAAATTGGGAAATGAGTCACCTAAGCCCATGCAGAGTACCCTAAACTACAAACCTTTGGTTTTACCTATACTGAAATTCATTCAGCACTTAGAGTGCCCATCACTTTAGAATATCTTGTCACATTTTTCTGCTTCATCTCCATAGCTATCTTTAGAAAAATAAGACTAAAAATCAGCTTTGAATATCATAAAATGTCAGGTATATAAACAACAAATGTTGCATCATTGCACACAGTTTACTGATTATTTTAACTGTTTTATAATCCAGGTAACTGCATAAACTAATTAGAGAGGCCAAAATCTCCAAAATGAGTTTATTAAATGAACTTTAAAAAAAAGTTAAACACAGTGGGTTTACAGATAAAATGATTTAAAAAAGGGAAAAGCAATAAAGTCCTTGTAAGTCTGTTGTAGTTATTTAATAAAAAAGAATTTTAATAAAGGAATGTGTGCAGAAGAAAATTCTTTGCAATAATTTAGAGTAAAAAATTAAAATATTATTAAAAAATCCTCTTACATGTTAAGTAAGAAAACATCATATCCACTCACCAATACGTACCCTACAATTAGATGAAGGGCAGCTTATCCTGACAGATTAAAGCATCCTCCTTCCTTTCCCAAGAAGCTCAGTAATGAGGATTACCCTTACCTTTGCCAGTAGCAAGCCTCATGTATGTCATGAGGTACTTGCTACACAGAGTTTTTGAGTCTGGAGTTTGGCTGGGGCTCAGCAGATGTCATGACATTGTAGAGACAGGGAGAGTCATTGGGGCCACCAGCAGGGTAGCAAGCAAGTCCCTGGGGCAGCTGAGGGGCACTATCTAAGCCAGGGAGACCTTAAAAGAGTGGGGACAGCTGATTCTTGTTCTTGGTAATCAGCTCCAGCAAGCTGGGCTGAATCACTGCCAGCCCAGTCTTGGTAAGAGGATGCCCCACAAAAATAACTGCAAGGAGATAACTTTTTGGATTTGACATGATGTCTTATTCTGATTTTCCTTTTTTTTTTTTTTTTTTCCTTTTTATATTAAGGTAATGCAAACAAGCATTTAATAAAATTTAGTTTTGAAAAGCACTTAACACCCATTGAAATGAGTGGTAATAAGCACCTGATTCCCTTCCTTGGCATTTTGTTTGAATTCCAGGTGTAATAGTGCCTTCAAAAATCTGATCCTAAGCAAACAAATACAATGTTTTGTCTTTTCAACTGTGTGTCCTTCTACTTCCTTTAAAGCTACTCTGGAGCAAGTCCTTCCTCTTCTTTAAGAAGTTCAAATCTTCTGGATTCCCCAAACACAGAAAACACAATAGTCCTGAGCCCTGTGCAGGTTACAGTCCCCATTGAAACTCTCCATACAACTCCAGCTTTTGAACATAACAATCAAGGAAGAGGAAGGAAGGGCTGTTCTGCAGCTGTATTTGGGAAGAAAAATAAAGAGGAACTCTCCAGGTATTCATTTATGTCCTTACAGTGCAATACTTGGCCTCAGCAGAAGACAGTTTTTCTGGTGACAGAAACAACCCATCTTATTCCTCAGCAAGTTACTTTATGCTCTGTCAGAACAGGCACATTGTGGAGATGGGACCAAGAGTGCCCACAGAGCTATCTGCTACCTCTCTCTCCTGCTTTACATATTTCTAGGTATCTCTATCAGATTGCTCTTCATGTCATATCTCTTTGCTCTCCTTGTCCCTAAACTAGTTGTACTCTTTCATAATCAAGCATCATTTCTGTTTCAAGCTTACTAGTTTTACTGAACCAGGTGTAGCATTTTGTATCATCTAGGAAAGCTACTTGATACAGACTCTATTATCACATTATGCTTAAATTATTTGCAACAGAAGTCTTGTTTTATGTTCACTTTACTTTCAATTACACAAAACCATAAGAAGAGAGTTAGAAGTAAATTTCCTTCCAATTCAGCCAGCAGTTAATTGAAAAAAACTAAAATCCCCAAGCTTAATAAAACTGTGTAAGCCCTTAACTAGTAGTGTATGGCCTTAGACATGAGAGTACAGTTTGGGTTGTCATTTGATATACACCAGAACAGAATATGACTAAATATGTGTTCTAGAGTCTGTTGTATTTGTTCTTAGATTGCTTTGCAATCAGCTTGATATTTTTGATGGAAATGAGGTTGCATCAACATTTACCCTTTCCAGCATTAAACATAACAGCAGGACTCATGAGAACAGAAACAAAAACTTTGCAAATATTAAAGGAATAAAGCATCTGGCAGAGACTTCTAACATGCTTGAGAAGAACATATCCCAGTGGACATGACCATTTTGATGCTGGTAAAAAAAATTGTTAATTCTTCTTCTAAGATATTTAATAAGATTGTGGACACACATACTGTTTTAGTAGAGAAGAACTAAGACCTGTTCTTAGTTCTGTTAAAATACACAGTTAAATATAGAATCACAGAATCATAAAGGTTGGAAAAGACATCCAAGATCATTGAGTCCAACCTCATGTAATCATACAATTCAAAAATAGATGAAGCCATGTGAACCCAGATTATATACTCTCAATCCACTAACAGACACCTTCCTCTAAGTACAGATTTTCCTCCTTAAATAAGAGCAAAAATCAAATTCCTTTCATCTGCTGCTTCCTGTTATCCTCTGCAAAACCCTAGCTTACGGTCTCTGTGATCCACACCAATGGGCAGTACAGATGCTAGAGAAGGTGGGAGGGATTCGATAGGGCATCCATTTCAGACTCGGCAGAACATTCCTTGAAGGGACAACATTGCATAGATTTGTCTATTGGTGCAATTTGCCCTTCTCCTCTTGGGCCAGATTTCTGGATAGTATTTTCAGCTCAAAAGGATATTTGGGGAAAAACAAGCTTCTGAATTTTCCTGAAATGCAAAGGACAAAAT
Organism: Manacus candei; assembly: GCF_025592945.1. NCBI lineage: Eukaryota > Metazoa > Chordata > Aves > Passeriformes > Pipridae > Manacus > Manacus candei. The sequence goes on along the minus strand of NW_026138156.1, from coordinate 1,852,417 downwards.
ACAGGGTAACCGTATGCTGGTTTAGAGAAAACCCAATGTGAGATATGGCTGATTTTTTATCCAGCTACCTGTCCTTTATATTCCACTTTCCTAAAATAAAGGAATACTGTTAATCCAAGAGTCACAAAAACTTGGAACTTAGTTTTATTTTCAGATATTGGAAAACTACAGTTATTATTAGTTTTGCTGTGATAACACCGGTCAAAGGATTTAGTAACTGTGTCCTGATTTTGCTTACAGCATTAGAGTCCATAAAAGAAAGGATGAGAATCATGCAAATTACTTTATACACTTCAGTAGTGCTGTAACTACTGCTCTTGGTGGTACCTGTATGGGAAGTTTATGAGGCAAGATTAAGCGACAGTATAAAGGAGAAATACACAGTTGAGAAAAAGGAGATAGTAACAAGATAGCTACAAGAAGGTCAGGATACACTTTTTTTCTTGGTAAGCTGTGATTTTAATTAATTCACACGAACAAGAAATATTAATTATTACTTACTAACAGGTCAGTTGCTATATCATAGTCTTTATAAATCTTCCATGGAAGTTGCATCCCACATGATTCTTCAAAAATGATTTAAGAACTAAGTAACAGTTATGGAAGTCTATTCGCAGAAATTTCTTTTAAGTCACTTTAGAATTGCTAAATACTTTTGCCTATGCCAAAAGATACCAAAGCTTCACTTTATAACACTGGGCAGAACAGATATTTGAAGACTCTCCAGGAGTAAGGGTTCAGTAATCAGCACACAATCAGGGGGTTCAGACTTCATTGCCTTTTAATTAGTGAGAGAACAGGTTTCTGAATAGGCGTTCCTGGGAAGTAGGAGAAATGGTAGGAACATGTGCAATGAACCCATTTGTCTACAGTTTAAATTGCGTGTACAACTGATTTATTTCAGGGGCTGTGTCAAACTGTTACTGTTCCTTTTCTGTATATATTCAAACTATAGATATATATTTTTTTTCTGGGATAAAAATAGAAAATAAATACATTTTTAATGCATAATTCATGATAATGTCCTAATTCAAAAAACATTTATGAATGTAAGTAGTACAAACAATTGGATTGAGACTAGAATTGGCTGAAATATTTGAATGTATTTGAAATACACTTTCAGATGAAGAGAGTACTGGGAAACATACCTTTTTGAAAGCTTCTATTTCAAAGAGAAAAACAGGATTTTTCATAATATTTTATCCAAAACTATTATGAAAACCTCTATCAAAGCAGTTAGTGAGTTTTACTTTTCCTGATAGTAACTACATGTGTGATTCAGCATATAGAAAGTAGAGTTAATTACCATATTTCAGCAGGAATACAACTATCACTAAGTTTTTGTGGTTTAGAAGTTGTAGAGGGTGCAATTCATGTTACCAAAACTATTATAATGTACAAGGTTTTCAAGATAATAAAAAATTGATACTGGGGAGAAAAAAGACCACTATGATAAAATAAAAAGGTACAAAACCAAAAAGCTGTATTTTCTTTTTGAAAATGAAATCTCTTTTTATAGTGCTGAGACTATCACTGATGATAATTTCATTCTTAGTTCTGACATGATTATCTTGCACGTTGTGAAAAAAAAATTAGTCAACGTGGGTTGAAGAAGCAGCTTGTGATAATACTAAATGTTCTGCAAAGTTAAAATACCAAATTAATCCATCAAATCATCATCGGTTCTGCTAGAACATTTGTGGAAAATAGTAATATTTGATTTCAGGTAAAATGCAACTAAACCTTTTGGTGTTTCAGAGCTCTGAAGTTTCAGAGAGTAAAGAACTCAGCTCACTTGTGGAGAATGATGACATTTTAATGCTCAGCTGAAATTCCCCTAATGAACAAAGAAGAAGGTTGGTTTCACACCAAGTCTCTGGTGATAACTCAGCTGAAACTACTGGTGCTGACTCTTCTGACTGGAGAAAATCGGGATCATTCCCAGAGGCCAAATCTACCTAAAACTAGTACAGAGGGTTGGCACTTGGCACCTGCACTTATTGTGAAGTGTCAGAACTGTACAGCACATGCTGATAGTGGCCATCTGCTCTGTACATTGATATTCCAGTGAAGGTCGGTGTGGGGACAGCCCTGCTTTCCAGCCCTGTGATTTGAGTGACAGAACCAGACTTGCCTTTTGTGCCCCTTCAGAACGTGAGAGGGTTTTATGCTGTGAAATTGGATGTAATTTCTGTTTGCTCCCTCTTCTGTGTATGGAGACATCTTGGTATGTGTTGGTCTGTTTGCATTAAACAGGAAAAACAGTATTTTGAGAAAACAGGTATTCTGCATACTGTTAAACTCATCTTTAGTGCTTTGCTATAAGAAAAAACTTCCTGATATAAGTAGCATACCATGTTTTTAACAATCGTGCAGGACTGTTTTTATTTTGTTCAGCTATTAATTTTGTTCTCCATTCAGGCCTCTCATATATCTTTATGATTAACAGCACTGAATGCTGTGATGAAGAATCATTAAGTTTGATTTCTGTTATACAATTCCTATCATTCTACCCTTCCAGCAAAAATATTGATTACTTGAATTTTTTCTTAAAAAAACAAAGACATCAAGGAAAATATGTTTATTTTTATTATTTAAAAGTATTACTTTTACATCTTCCTATGTCTTATGACTTTACATTTAAATATAACCTATAAAGAAATGAGGTAGACTGAAGTAAGGGTGTAGTAATCTTTAACTCTAGATTTAGCACAAACTTCTTGTGTGACTTTGGACATAATTTTGCTGTTTTCCCATCTCTGAAAGATGATCAATATTGGGTACCTAGTGTTGGACTTCCAACGTGTAATATTCTGTCGTGTGCAGAAGAGGACACACCAAATGTATGGAGCCAAGAATTCATTGCTTGTCTAATTCTTGCTTAGAACAACTAATAGTGTTAATTGGAAAGAAAAGCCTCATTAATAATCTAAATTAAACCATGATATGGGAAAACCTGCTCATGACATAGCACTTTTGCCTGGTGTCATACTCACTCCCAGGTGCCCCCCTGACCTCAAGGGTGACAGCATCAGCCCTTCTCCAGGGTGGGTGGGAGGGAGTTGCAGCAAACTGCCATTATCTCAAGGGCATCTCCAGAAGTATGTGTCTGTTTGGCAGGTCCCTGGCTCCTCATTCTTGGGTTTAGTTTGGTTTATCTGCTCAGAAGTATTGCCAGGCATGTATAGGTTATGAAGTAAGGAAAAAAAATTCCCCTGGTAAGAAGAAGGCAAGCATAGAAAGTTAAGGATATTTCTATTACATACAATAACTAAATAAATCATGCATCATCAAGAAACCTAAAGGTCCTTGGAAACTTGAATAGAGCTACCCTGATGAGACAGGAGTGTGTGCTCATGTCTAAAGTGGAAAGTAAGCTTGCAGACTCTGACCATTTAATTCTCCTGCTTCACTTAGTGATGTCGATCATCTAGGGCTGAATTCAAATTTAGGGATAACCATCTAGAGACTTCATATTCACAGGGGCAGAAAGAAAAAAAAGAAAAGATTTTAGTATTTTTGGGGGGCTCATAAGTCACGGTGTCTCCAGAGAGAGGACTGAAGCATGCCTTTACCTCAAAGAACAAAATTATGTCATCTTTAATGAAGGACTTTTCCTATAAATTTTCTTCTTACAAAAATGAAAGAAAATGTAACTTACACTTTGAAAGACTTACCAAGTAATGATAGCCCCATGGCATATTATCAAATAGTCATAAGAAGTGTTAGTACTGGTTTAAAATGGATTTCCAACATATTCTTCAATTTAACAGGTCAGATTAATTTAGTAGAATAACTGTTTTATGGTTTCCAGTATCCTTGTAGGAACTTTCTACTCTCATTAATTGCTGCATTAATTGCTAAATGGAAAAGACCCATTCTTAAATAGGCTGTTTTGCATTATCAAAAATGTTCATTAACATTAATTTTCATAGCAACTGAATTTCAAAAGTTCCATTTCTGAGAAATGAAATTTTAAATTCCCCTGATATCCTTGTTGCTACTGATATCCTTGTTGGCATCGATCCAGGAGGGAATTTGAAAAAAAGATACCACTGACTTACATTATCAATCTAACTGAGCAACACAGAACAGACTGAATTTTAAATGCTACATAGTTTTTAATCTAGAAAATAAAATAGCCTAGTAGACTAAATTTAATCTAGAATGGATTCTGAAGAACATTGCTCTATTTTGGTGTATTTTTTAATTCATCAACAAATGACTGCTTTCCTCTAAAGCATGAATGCAACTTTTAGCTTATTTACAAGCAAAGAACATTGCCCTATTTTAATTTCAGCAGAGATACTATTTTAATCCTATTATGAGCTAAAAATCTACTATTCCTAAGAAACTAAGAGGAAAAGCACTTTGTCTGGTCCAAAGTGAATGTAGTTTGTGTGTTCTCATTGACTTCTGTTACTCATGGCTACCTAGGGAAGAATATGAGGAAAAGACAAGGGCAATACAACCACAAAATATTCTCCTATCCCCTGAAAAGTCACAGTTCAAGGGACATCCCTGAGACACTTATTTTTAATGACCCTTAACTGGGTTTTTCCCTTTATGAAGTTGTTAGGCTTGTTTCAAACCTATATTAACTCAATGCTCAGAGCATTCTAAGAAAAACTTCTACAGCTTAATTGCTCATTATGTGAAGAATTAGTTCCCTATATTGAACATATTCTCTCCTAGTTCCTTTTGATGAATCCTAGTCATATCTCCTAAAGCAATGCAAAATATTCACATAAATTAAGACAATGAGTCACATTTCTCTCTAATATTTTAGTGAAGATGAGTTACTGCTATTTTCTCAACTAGGAAAAAAGTAGAGAAGTGTCTGCCTTATCTAACAGAGGAGAAATTTGTGAATATTAAACAAAAGGAAGACTTACATGTCTCTAGATTCAAGTTCTCAAACACTTTTACTAGAAGTACTAAAAACTACATGTATAGGCATGGAATAAAAATAAAAGTCATCAGCATTTGTTTATAACCCTGACAACTTTACACAAATTCTATTTCATGGCACTATACAGGGCCCCACTATTTTGTCCTATGTACATTTGAGTCCACAGGGAGAGTCATAAACTTTTGTTATCATAAAACCTATATGCTAAATCATGACCTTAAAAACAATGTTACAGTGGAAAGATAACATGTCACAAAAATTAGGAGGAAAATGATAACAAAAGCCCCATAGGAACTTGTAATGCATTTTTATTTTGCTGTAAAGAAGATAAATGCTTTTTTAATGAAATATTCAGGATAAAATGTCAAAATAAGTGACAGTAAAAAGCAGACTACTATGAGTAGTTATAGGAAGGCACATTTAAGATGTCCTAATGTTTTATTCTCCAAATATGATCACAGATTTCATAGCAATTGCTTTTCGAATAGTGATTCCGATACTCTTTGACTAAGTATATGTAATTTCCATCTTTTTTTGAACATATTCCTCATGAACCAGACCACATAAATTTGCTCAGTGCTTCTGCTGGAAATTGTCTTTAGTCATTTCTCCATCTAGAGCAACCAGATGTATGTTTTTCCATTCCAAGTTTTCCCTTGTGTGTTGGCTCTGAGCACTCTTTTAAAAGTAACTCTCTGTCCTAAACATCAGTTGAATCTAACAGTTTCTACTCTAAAAGGTAGCAATCAAAATCAGACATGTACAAAGGTAATTGCAGAACTTGGCCAAAAATTTTGTTTGGTGAATGAGGAAAATATTTTAATTTTTTTTCTTCTACAGCCTTACCCCCCCCTTTCCCCCTCCCCTCCCTTCCTAAATTTACTTTAACTATTCATTGTGATTTTGACCTAAATGTAAAAATTTCAAATTTGGGGGCTAGACACCACATGTCTGAATCAATTTTCCTTCCTTTTTCTGAATAATTTCATTCTTCCTAGACACAAGTTTTGGTTTTAATTTCTGTGTTGAAAATATATTTTGCAAAACCTCTAAGGGACCATAAATACAATACATAACTGAATTGAAAAGTAACAATAAATAACTGAATTGAAAGTTCAAACCAAGTTGAGAAAGAGAATCTAGATTATTAAAGAGGGAGATTAGACCAGACAGAGCTGAACTCAGGAAAACAATTCCTGGTAAGGCCCTCTTGGTGCACGTAGAAGAAGCTGTGCCTGAGAAGAGGTCGTGTGTAAAAGGACGAGATTTTGATCCACTGGCCAGTTTTCTATTCGAGACCCATTTTTGTGGTGCTGCTTCTCTGCTTCATCATCATGACAAAGCACTGGCCACCAACTTCAGTCAGATTCACATGAAAACCTGACAGAAATACACAATTGCTAGAAATACATTCACTACTTCTAGCTCTATCAGTTTGGCTATTTTTCAGTCTTGTTTGTTCTAATTCTATTAAAAGCTAGTATTACAGAAAAAGAAAAAAGGCATCTTGAAATCTTTCCCAGAATGATTAAAACTAAAATATTTGAAAGCTAAGATTTCCTATGCAATTATACATAGATGGATGTAGGTGGGAAATTGTTTTCTCTTTTTCTTTCTAGGTTTACTGACCTATTTCAAGAGCCATTTTAATAAAATTCCCCTCTAATTTTTTCCTCCATTTTTTTTATTTTCACTTTCAGACAGCTGAAAATAAGTTAATACCAATAAACAATTACTTTCACTTTCATGTTCTTCAACACAATTCCTTCAAACATATACATTGCCTTTATCCTTTACCTATTAAAAAAACTCAAGTGTTTTTGTTGCATTTGACTTCTTTTTTCACTATAATTTCCAATTTCAGTGAAACAGATTGCAGACAATTGGATTGAGCTAAACAGATGTTTAAATTGGACACATATGTCTAAAGTATTTAAGGTATTGTTCATTAAACTTATACATATGCCTAAGAGATTCCATGGATCATGGTTTAATGATAATTTCTCTCACTCTCAAAGAAGTCAGTAGTAACACTTAAACCCAAGGTCAACACTTGGCAAGCTAATATCCACTGCTAATATCCACTGCACCATGCTTTTTTCATCTTTCCCCTTTTTCAGAATGAGTTGTTGTACAGTGTCTACTCACTCTCTCCAAGAGTTCAGATATAATTGCATATGCATACAAAAGATTACGAATCCATGCTACCCTTCTACCTCATTAGTCAGAAATCTGAGAGGGAAATGCCACTACTAATATGGCTTAAAACTCACTTGGTCTAATTTTTGTCAAGTTTTAATCCTATTACTTCAAGTGATTATTAATTTTTGTTGCATGTAGCAATAACTCTTGAATAAATAAATAAAATGTAGTTGTTTGTGACCCTCTGAAACTCATCAACTCTTCTAAATTATGTTCTTAGTTATTATGCATGCTATTAACTTTGATTTTTCTTGTTAAATCACTCATCATAATATATTTTATATTACCATCATGCTGCCAATGATTCAAAAATGAGTTTTTTCCATATACAGCAGTTGTGGCCATGTTTCCTTTCAATATTGTTTATTATTTACATACTAATTGTGCCTCCAGGATGTTACTCTAGTCAATAGCCAAGACTGTACATGAACATATGAAGAAAGCTTTGTCCTAACCAGCCTAAAGTATGAACAATGATATACAGGAAAAAGTTATCATTCTATTCTGTTTAAATAAATGCTTCAAAGTTAAAACACTACTAAACTGTTTTATTACTATGAATATTTAATGTAAATTGTATAATAGCATAAATCTAAAATTGTATGATAAAACATCTTTACATGAAAGTTATAAGAAAAGACTTTAAGACCTTTTCATTTAGGGCCAAAATTTATTATGCTTATGTGATCTGTTCCACAAATGTCTCTATGGGTTTAGGATAGAAAAAGGAATAGTAGGGTACTTTACTTCAGTCTTAGAACCTGGCTTGTGGCATTCACACAAGACAGCTATTGCTGACAGCTATTAATTAAGTATCCTGGGTTTTGGAATGGTTCCAATTTAGAAGTCGGTTTCCTAAGGATCATTAATGAGGTCCCAATTATCCTGCCGTGGGGCAAAGTGTGAGTAATGGACTCATACAGGCTACACCTTCAGAACAGAAAGGTTTAGGTGATTCAAGTGAGAGTTTTTATCCTGTCAACTGAACACACAATTCAAAGGATAACAAAAACTAAAGATAAAAGAGTTTAATATCTATGCAAATGAGCGGGTATCATATATATTATGACACTGGTTTTCATGTAGATAATCCTCCAAACTTGCCTAAATCATAGCCGATGTAATGATAACCACATTTTCAATGTGTTCTGTTTTTTTTAGTGGGGGAATGCTTTTTTTATTTTTATCTTAAACCAGATAAAAATACCTTTATCTTCCCCAAATCTATTATTTAATGCACTTAGCAGTGAAACAAGTGATAATTAGCAATGATCCACAGAGCCAGTTCATTGTTCTGAATCTGTCTCTTTACAGCTCTGTGTGGCTATTCTCACATTTACAATAGCCCTTTTCTACCAGATGATAATTGGGAGACTTTGAATAAGATCATGGTCAAACTGAGAAATGCCAATTTATCCTGCGGAAAATTATTTTGGTAAAAATACTATAGAAACTCTTCGGGGGAAATGAAAACAAACAAAAAAAAAGTAATAAATTACTTGACTTTGTTTTGAAATTGTACTTCTGGAACTGCAAAACAGTCTTTGAAATGTTTTCTTCTGCACCTATCCCACTATTATTCCAAGGCTAATAGTGAATGTAACAGTCTGTTTCTTGTAAGTCATTCTGTTCCAAAAGCATCTCATGTGATAAATAAATATTCAAAATGATAGTATATCATAGGGGTGAACAAAGTTTTGTTAAACACCTGCCTTGAGATTTTAAGTAGCCTGGTAAAAAGTCAATATTGATGGTAACATTTTGATTGTCTTGGATTTTTTATGAGGAAAAAAAAGGAAATCACTGTAAAAGAGGTAGCATGGTAAATTTAACATATTAGAAGATAGTAGTTGCAAAATTTATAATGCAAACAAGGATAGATAATCTATTATTATAGATAATCTATTTTATTAGACTTCTGCACTGGAGGTTAATGGCACTGGGGACAATGGAGACATCAAAATCCCAGGGCCAATCTATCTGAGCTCCTAATCTTTCCTTACCTGCTGTGCAGCCTTACAGTGCTGTCTCTCCAGCTACCATAACTGATGTTTTGAAAGATGTCAGTGGGATTCTCAGGTAAACTGACCTGGGAAACTAATCTGTTGTTGAGTTCCAGACTCAGATATGTATTTTTTTGCATCACTGCCAAGTCAAGAGAGAAGCCACTTCTTAGTCATATGTATAAATTCATGGAGCTTTAAAACAAAAAAAGAAAGCACTGTTCTGATACTGCAGTGAGTTTATTTCATTTGGCAGATTTTAATTCCTCTCAAAGCTTTTCTGAAATATATGAGAGTCCAATTCAGTAAAAAATAAATTATTTAAATTTGTCTGGTACCTCAGTAATATGCCATTATTACAAAAATGTATAATGAACCAAAAAATTATTGTATGGCATTTAAACACGGCAAGTAGATCAGCTAAGCACAAAAATTTGACCATTGAGGGAATGAACCCAACAGCTCTGGCATGTGCTAAAGCATCCAGAGGAAATGCTGGCTATACTGATCCAAATATACTGTATTGTGCTAAGTCTAGAGTATACCAAGAGGCTTCATTACCCAGAGAGGAGGAAGATATCATTAGAAAGTGGTCTATTTTGGCTAATGCTTCAATAGTCACTTTGATAGAAAGCTACAGACAAAATGCCTTAAAGAAAGGCATCCAAGAAGATGATACTCAAAGAACTTTTATACCTCTTAAAATCCATGTCTCACTATACTCTGATGACGAGGATAATGAATAGTCTCAAACCATGTCAAAACAACTGCACTTTTGGTCTTCACATAGAGAGAGAAGGGGTGAATCAATTTTTAATTTTTTAAATGATAGACTCAAGCTTGTGAAAGAATATTAAACAAGAATAATAATTTCTTTGTACAGTCTTCAGGACTGTGTTAAAGAAAAGGAAGTTTTCCTTATGTATTCATTATAAATCACAACATTTCAGTCAGAAAGGTGCACAATTCTAGCACCAGTTACTTTCTTTTCACCTTTCCTGCCCTGGAGGCTGTATCTAAAACACTTAAAATCTTCTGTCAGCAAAAAAAGGAGAGGTCAAAAAAACCTCTTAGGTCATAGGAAAGGAATTCTTGGCAAAAGAGCTCAGCAGTATTAGGCAGGAAAGTGACAGACTATAGGAGAAGAGAGAGAGCAAGAAGACAGATGCAGAACTTTGTGATACATTTTAAGTTCTATATATTTGAGTAAACTCATTGTCCAGTTACATTTCTGGGTTTTTTTTCAAGTAGCTCAGAGATATAGGAGATTTCCAAAAAGTCATTTACTATCAAAGCAGCTGAAATATTTTTGTTTACTGACAGAACCATCACAACATTTTATTGAATATATTTAGACTTAGACTGCGTGCTCATACCTAAGCCATACTCATACCTATCCACATACCTTTTGCGTCACTTATGCAAGAAATTCAAAACCAGGGTTGCAGAGTGATTCTTTTTCAAAGAAACACAAGAAAGATTATCTAGTTTCTTGAACAGAAGAGTACAACACAAGGGGCATGTGCACATAGAGTCCTAATAGATAGGAAGCTATCTAGAAGGAGGCCTAGAAGGAGAACTAAGATTGAATTCAAAAGAATCATTAATTCGTTCATTAAAATACTGACTCAATTAAAATTCTAAATTCGATTTGGCAATTGCATTGGTTAATTCTTAGTAGATCAGTATTATTTATGGCCATTTATCCTTAGTAATACTGTTGTATTTTTGTTTGTTACTAACACTAATGAAAGTAGTAGGGCTCCTCTATATTTTCACATTAACAACATAAGAATGATCTTGAAAAGGTACATAAGCAAAATGATTTACTCGAGCTACTCCTACATAGATCCTCTAAAATTAGATTTTTGATGCTCAACCAAGAAACTTTCTGCCTGATGGCAGTACCTCCCAAAGGGGCAGGTCTGAAGCCTTAATCTCTACATACCCTTGTCAGTAGAACAGGGATGCTAATTCTGTCAGGCTCTGCAACATTCTCAGAATGAAACCATCTCAAGACTTATAAGTGTCTCAGGACTAATAAATGTATTGACATGAGCAGTGAGAAGTTTGCCTCTGATGTTAAGCAATGCTAAAGAAATCTACAGACTCTTGAGAAGCCATGCAGTGTACATCCCTTATTCAAAACAATATGTGAAAGTGAGGACCAGTTTTTTATACCTCTTTAGAGAAATGTTATACCACCATATATATGTTACTAAAAGTTTAATACTGGTTTATGTGTTTGCATTGTTTTCACTCACTTGATAACAAAGCCAATTGTGTCTATGGGATTTTCTTCTGAATACTTACAGGAATGTCTGCCAAGGTTGTGAATTAGTGAAACAGGTTTTGATTGAGCACAACAGTTGCTTATGCATTTGTATGCATCTTGCTCTGTTTATGCTACTTTACTTGAAAGGTCTAAGACTCTTAGATTCATCCCTTGGTATTCACATGGCAAAGTGCAGCTTGTATTTGCACCTGAATAAATGGGAGACAGTGAGCTGATTATTTCTGACAGTCAGTAAAGTGAGAAGCAAACATACTGACAGAAATCCATGTGCAGCACTAAGACATGAAGAGGAGCAAAAGGTAACCTGCATGACTCGCTTATAAAGAAACAGCCAGCCAAGGTACTTTTACCAAATGATAAGTAAAGGATAGTAAATTAAAATATTACTATCAAAGAATGACATGCTCAAATATGTCAAATAAATCAAATGCTAGTAGCAAATAAAAATTACCTTAGGAACCAGTACTTTTAGTGTGCATGCAGCTTCCTCACAAAATGACAGTAAAAGATAACACTTACTTAATACAACATATCTTTTAGTACAAGAAGAATGGCATTTTATTCTAATTATGCTTTTATAAAGTGAGAAAAAAAAGTATCCTTCTGCTTCTGCATGAGTATTCTTCTGTTTACAGTAGCTTGTTTCAAAGGACTCTAAAAAAAGTTTACACTCTCATACAAGTCATATGCTTCGTGCTTATGAAAAATGCTACTTCTCACTGCAGCATTACCAGCTATGGCAATTTTGAAACACTGAAAAATGTAGCTAAATAGCAGAATCTCTACTTGGACATAGAAAAAACAACGAAAAAAAGCCCAGAAAATGAAACTCATGCTGTGTTTGTTTCTCTCTCTAATAGCTTATAATGCATTTTAACCACAGGAACCTTCTCATCATGTATTAATTATGGTCTACAAATAAAATCATTATCATTATGTAATGAAAAATGTGAGTAAATTACTTTTAATATCATACACAGTAGAAATTCAACAGAAGCCATGCAATTTTTATATTGGCATTTCTCACTATCAGATTTGCCTCTACCTGCTGTGGATGTTATCTAGCATTTCTTTTCCCTTCATGACAAGCAAACAGAGATTTACAGAAAGGTCTCTCAGAATAGTCATGCATGGTTCTTATGTATATTAAAGAATACCTCTTCAGCTCTCCACAAATGATCTCTTACTGCCTCTGCTGTCCTTTCTCTTGTAAGAGCCTTGGAATTTCTATTTGTGCTCAATTGCTCTACTTGAGTGGATAAAACAACTTGGCAAGCAGGGCTCAGTTAAGCATTTTTAGAGCTTTTGCTAAATAAAACTCCCTTTCTTCTGGGAGTCTGCAAAAAGACCACTGAGTGCAATTCTTCCAGCCAATATAGTCTAAGTACATATTGACATACATATAGACGATTTTGGAAAAACCCTTGCTTAGAAATTTGCCTTGATTTTACAGCTTTACGAATCCCTGAAGATACCATGAATGAAGAGGGCTCAATACATTTAACACAAGACTGAAAACTCACTTTTGACATTGCTGAACATCTCCCAACAGATACAAGAATAAAAGTGGGTACCAGAGCAAATATTAATCAAATATCTTGATTAAGTCCCACCTTCATGAAATATACTGTAACTGGTTATTACCACAAAAGAGACTATGTGGAGCTAGCAGCACAAATGTAACACGCAGGGATGCCAACTCTGACAGTAAGGACACACTCAGAGGGGAGGCAAGGAAACATTTCTGTTGGTCTGTGCACATCAGGAGCCCAGATTAGTCTGTAATCAAATTTGGCAATTGCCCATAAGCAAAACAAGACGTTTTACATGCGTATATAGGGACACACGAAATAAGAAGGAAAGAATACAGGAAGGACTTGCAGTGGATGGGACTACATGATTCAGAGCATCCTGCATTTCTCTAAACAAGAGAAAAAGGAGATGTTTGCTGCAGTAAACGGTCAGTACTTCTGTGTTGCCTTACACATTGGCTAAGGATATAAGCTGATCATGAAACATCAGCTTAGATTACATGCTTCTATATGACGTTGATCTCCTCACATGCCTTCTTTACCTTGGCTAAAGGGAGATTTTTTAATTCACATCCTGACATATTCATTTATACAGCTGCATGAGTACACTCTACAATGTATCTAAGCATTCATTCTTGAGAGAAACAAACATTTCTCAACAGTCATAAGAGAAAAATCAAGGCTCTTGAAGACTTGAGAAGAAAAATTTCAAATAAAAATTGTTGAATGAAAAAATCCCAGACAAAGAAAGTTTGCCAATATCACACTTCTTTAGTTACTCCTCCTACAATTCCTTCATTGCAAAAGATTAAAGAAAATATTAACTAATATAACAATTTATTTCCTAAAAGTGAAAAGTGAAAAATGTTACTGTATTAATATAAAAGCGTTACTGCATTAATATAAATATGGGGCCAGACTCTCAGTCAAAATGGAGTTCCTTAGCCATCAGTCATGAGTGATGTGAAAGACTCCTATCTGGCAGAAAAAATTGCTAAGCTGGTTTTTGGCCCTGTCGGAATTCAGGAGGAATTTGCCAGTACCTTCTTTCAGGCCAGGATGCCCTTTAAAAGATCTGTCATGCTGAAAGCCCATGGTGGTACGACCCAGCATTATCCAGTATATTGCTCATTTCCACTGCCTCTGTGTTCAGGCACACCAGGACAGCAGGGGCTTGGGAAAGTGTGGCAGTAAAAAAGGTACTGAAGTTCAGACTCAAAAGCACAAGAAACAAATGAGCCATGTGAAGAATTCCTCTTTGTCATAAGTTTTCAGAATAAAATTAAAGATTAAACACTTGTCTGGCTCTACTGCAGATAGTTCGATAAAATATTGTTTTAAGAGGCGCTAATCACATGACCATAGTCATTATAACATAAATTGATTTAGAAGAGATTTAATCAATTTAATAAATTAATTTAATGTATCTGGCTGTAATTATTATTCTGCATTTATTATGTAGGAATTTTATTAGCTTAATGGTTTTATACATTTATCAGATAGTCACTGAATAAAATTTTAGTTACTCATAGAGAATCTGAATAAATCAGCAATGACTTTTTTTTTCTTTTAAATGGTTTTATTATAATGATTTTCTATTTTGGCTCTTAGCTGTCATGACAAATTTCTGCTGCTTCATTGAGAAAAAACTATCAAATATCCACTAAAGTCAATACACAGATGCAAATGATTGCATTGCACTGTAAGTTGTGTTTAGAATATCTTTATAATACAAATCCTCCACTGTTCAGATGTAGTTCATAAAGATCGCTTCCATTTTATTTATTTTTTTAAATAAACAAGTCATTTTAACCTCTAATATTTTTAACATTTTAACATTTAACATTTTAACATTTTTAACTGGTTTCATAGTATCCATTAATGCTCTTGACAAAAATTTTATTTTCGCAAATATTTTCATTTTTTCAGTGTTGTGAAGAATGCCTGCATCTCTTTTCTAGTCCTACATGCATATGATGAAATTCTGCAAATTCCATCATTAACAGCCTTCGACATTTTAAGATTTGGTTTGGCTTCTCTTCAAAATAATAATACATAAGGCATACTCTGTAAAAGGAACCTATGCATTTTAAAAATTTGACTGAAAATGTATTCAGAAACTTATAGTAAAATGTTAATTTAAAACTGATGTTATTTACTGAAGTAGTGGTATTCACACTATAAGAAGTTGAAATAAATTTTGACTCATTCAGTTGAATTTAGGTGAGCTTGGTCAAACTGCATTGCATGGGGAGAGTCACTTGATAAAATTATGTCTACCCTCCAAATTTACTGCTGTACCCCAGACTCTGTGTGTCCAAAGACTACGACTTCCAGGAGTTTGGTAAAAAGACTTTTCCACTGTCTGCAGGATGGCCTGATGTTCTTCCAGGTGTCCTTGTGACGTGCCTACAGAAAACCAACAAGAGCTAGGGAGTCTGCAAGCTTTTAAAGCTGTGAGAGGAAGCACCAGCAAGTCCTTGGTTGTGTTGCATTAGAAAGCAACCAGTCTTTCTATGGATTAACCTTGCCAGTTCATCCCCATCATCATTCTCTGCTGTAGCACAGAAAGGTAAACAGGAGCTTTTTGAGTAAGTAGAGCTCCATCGCATTTTGCATCCAGTACACAGTCCATTTTGACTCAAAGTTCTATTAAAATAACTGTCGGAAAATGACTGAAAACCAGCTTTTGTAAAACGGTGAGTGTTCTGAGGTATTTCTTCCTCCTAAGCATGGTTTGGGGTTTGTGTTTACTTGGAGAATTAAATAGTTCTTTTAGAATGATTTCTACTTAGACACAATTTAAAGCATTAGTAACTTTCAGAAACCAGTTTTAAGGATACTCCTGGCATAGAAACGGATTTGTTTGCATGCAGCTGAACTCCACAGTAATCTCATCCTTTGCAGGCTGCTGTGGCTGTAGCTGAGACTAATTAATTAGAAATATTAAAGTTAGGATTAACTCTTGGACTTGATTCAGAAATCATTGGAAAGCTTGTTGCTCTGGCACACAAATAATTTTGATTTTTAAAAGTTAGTGTTGTACCAAGAATAAGTACTTAAAAAAATCCAAATGGCTTGGAAGATGAAAGGAATAATATAAAACTTAGTAAAAGAAGGTTCTTCTAGATTGCTCAGTTGGGAGTTTAATTTTTTTTCATCTATTTACATTTTTTTTATGCAAGTGTATATAGCTTTTACAGAGCCATTGTCTTCATTGTGTAGCCCTCCATCCTACTAGAAAGAGTGGTTTCTAACACCTGGGTTTGTGGTTAAACGGTGAAGAATAACTCCACTCTAATGTCAACAAGGCATAGAACTACTGGAGATTTCCTCCAAAAATTCTGTACTTCAGGAACTCAGAACTTATTAAGTCTGGGTCAAGATTTCATTTAGAGAGGTTTTCCCAAAAGGTGTTTCAGTAAGATTCTCCATAAACAAGACAATAGTAATTGTGCACATTCTTATATTTCCAGCGTTAACTTTCTCAAGCATGCAACGTGAGACACATCAAAAGTCCTTTTTTCCAGAAGAAGACAAACACTGATCCATCCTAGAATAAAACTACCCGATAAAACCACAGCATTGGAATTATAATTAGGAATTTTCAGGAAGAAACAAGGAAAGAGGGGAAAAAATTGAGGTGACTGTCTAGCAAGTTTATTAAGAGAAATAAATATAAGAAAGAGTAAAGCAATCTGGTCAAGTTGCTATCAATGTGTAACACAAAACAACACAAATTAAAGATATACTTTAATCTCTAAACAGTAGTTTAAGATTCAATGTATCCAGAAAACTTGTGAAAGATATTGGAGCAAGAAATTACTGTAGTAATTAAACTACTTTTATTATTAATTGCATGAAAACTGAGAACACAGTATAAGTAACTGAGTATCCCTAAAAGAAAAAGGAGGAAATAAAGAGGGAAAGAAAAAAAGATTGTGACAGATGGTGAGTTTTAAATCCTTGCCTTTGTTATTAGATTAAAATTATATAATCTCACTTTTTCCTTGACCAATCACATAACAGTTTTACTGAAAAATCAAAGCTTTCATTTAGAAGGAAGATACTTTTTCTCATTCAAATAACTGTAATTTTAGAAATTAGAAACTCATTAAGGTTTTGCTATCTCTTAGTTTCTTCAGAGTAAGAAAGGCAACAGATGGAAAACACCAAAGGAAGAGTCATAAAATATGCAATTCATAAAAGAAATTGTCTAATTTACATTTCGTGAACATATACATGGTGAAATTTATGATACCTTGTTATGGACCAGTACCAATTATTTCTCATTTATTTTCTCATTTCCAAAATCAGGATGCCTGATAAAAATTTTGTTGAAATCCTGTTAGGTCACACTGACTACTTAAATATATTATTAAAATCCTTCTATCAAAACAGCTGTCATAGGTTTGCTTGTTCTAAAAAAAAAAAGTGAGAATCCTTTCTTTTTTTCTTTCCCCTGTATCCTTGTAAAAGAAAGATGTTGAGTGGGGGAGAGTGGTTTGCCTTAGGTGATTGATCTACACAAAAGAACTAACCAGGAGATCCACATTCCAAACCTATGGCCCTCCAAAGACTGTGGGGAGGGGTGAGGAGGGTTTTTTTTTTCTCTCCTCTGAAACAGGAGGCACTTCACTTTTGCCTTAACTTGGGCAAGGTGTGTGTTGGAGGAGTCCGAGGTTCAGTTTGTTTTTCAGCCTGGTCACATGGCTGTTTATGGCCCTGGTTTGCCTCTGCTTTCCTGCACCCTGTTCTGCCCCAAGTCCAGACCTGCTTGGACTTCATCGGAGAGGTTTGACCCACCTGCAGAGGAACTTTTTGGAGAGGAGGTTGCCCTCTCCCTCCTCCGCTTCCCGTGCTGGCAGCAGCACGTGTCCATCTACGAAAGGGGGCAATTCCCAGCCACAGCCAGCCACAGCCAGCCACAGCCAGCCACAGCCAGCCACAGCCAGCCACAGCCAGCCACAGCCACAGCCAGCGTGAGTTTTGTGGGAAGAGCCCCTTGTTCCTCTTCCCCTTGTAGGTGGGAGGGGAGATCTCCCTTTCCGGGTTCTCCCATGAACTGGGGCCCCATGTGGTGACCTCCAGTGATCCAAGAGCAACCCCTGCTGATCGTGATTAGAATTGCGCCAAAAGGCAGAAAGTTGTGAACTGTTTCCTTTTGAAGGGGATTTTTGGATACAGGATTATTGTTTACTTGGTTTTGTGTTCTTTTGTTGTTCTACCAATACACATATATCCTTTAATAAATAGCTGTTATTTTTTTTCTTTCTCCATACTTCCTCAGTTGGAGCCTCTTAATTTCAGATTTACAATTGCTTAGAGGGAGGAGTTTGGTCTTCCTCATAACTCATCCTCCTTAGCAAAACACTTTAGTCTCATCAAACTGAGACAATAGCCAACCTCACAGATGCCTCAGTAGATAATCCTCCCTCTTGGGTTCAAACAAATGTCATTTCTACTATTTAACACATCAAGGCAACATTTGCCTTCTCCATGTTAGGAAAACCACTAAAATATTGAAAGAAAATGATCCATATCTTTACCATACTCAGCAATAATATCTTAGAATGAAACACCTTATTAAGAGGCCTTAAAAAATTCAGAATGTCGACAAAATGAAAGAAAACTATAAATTAAGGCCAAATTACAATTTATTTCAAACCTGAGTTACCTAAAGTACCAACCATACTGCAGAATGTTTTGGCAAATTGCAGTAGATAGATTTTACCCCTATATCCTCCTTAGTGGTGTTAACTTTAGTTAAACTATATTTTTAAGTAAGTTAATATTAATAAATAAGAATCTGAGCTTGGTAGTTACTATAATTTGAATGTGCAGCATGTACTTCAACTGAATTACTCATTTCAGCTGGCCTAGAATGAAAAATATTACATCATGCAAGAGATCTCTGGCTGTTTTTTCATTCTGTATGATTTTTATTCCTAGTATGCCCCTAAAAGTTTCCTCTCTTTTACCCTTATCCATCATATAATAGCATAGCACTAATTTATTTCTACAGTTTTATTATTGCACAATATTTTAGGTAAAAAGATTTGGCCTATATCTTCTGGCAAGGAGAATTGCTGATTTTATGAAATATTATCCATCAACTTAGATAAATTTGTTCATTTTACAAAGTACTCTTTGTAAAAGAGTTAAAACAGAGGCATTTATACTCTGTCCTAAACCATTTTTCAGCATGTTAATTCACGGCTTACTTGAGGAGTCTTATGGAAATTATTATTAACTATGGGTTTGTTTGATTTTTATACTCACTGATGCTCAAACTCCAAAGTAGGTAAAAATCCCAGGAAACCAGTCAGTTGTTCATTTTAGTAAATACATATTATGCGTGGATTATAATTGTACACTAACTCATAAAGCCAGAAATTTCCAACAATAAAAAATTATATTCACTGTCAAAAGAAAAGAATTCAATTATGCCAGAGAGAAAGAAGCCTCATGTACATGCGCCCCATCCTCTGAGGAGTTTTAGACATGGCATTTAAACGTGACTGTGTTGGGCAGCACTTCGTGTTCAAGAGGTGTCTGAATCTGGCATGGGTGATGTGGTTTAGTGGTTCAGGGGTTACAGGGACAGTGCTGGGTGGACAGTTGGACTGGATCACCTTGAAGGTCTCTGCCAACCTTGATGATTCTATGATTTTGTGTCTCAACACACAGACTTTTTAAAAATGGTGGACTAGAAAGGGACTTAAAACTGCCTGGACTGTTCAGTTAGGGAATTTTCTAGTAGGGAAAAAAAAAAAAAAAAAAGAGAAGACCCCTGACTGCTTTTTCCCTAAGGGGAATGAGGCAGAAATAGAGATTACAGTGAGAAATAGTGCTCTAGCCCCTTTGCCAGTGCCCATGAGAGGACAAGAGCAACTCTGAATTCTCTTTGATTTGGTTTGCTCTAGCTAATATGAAATATAATTATAGCTAATATAAAATATAATTTACTGTCAACTTTTAAAAAAAATCAGCAGATTGTACTTCTACAGGTAATAAAATATGACTAGACCTCACATTTCTACATATAATTAATGTACCTGCTTTTTTGAACTGATTTTTACTTGTAATCAATTCACATGGTCAATGACAAATGAAATATTTGGAATTTTTTGAACCTAGAAATATTACTGGAGCAGCATCTCATGATGAGACAAAAATGTTCACAAGCTCTCCATTCTCAAGAGGAATCCTAGAGAGCAGAACCTTAGCCCTGCATCCATTCAGATTTAGAATCCTAAATCTAAGCACTTAAATCTATACAATGGAATGAAAACATGGATATAATGTCTTTACACAAATAGGATATGAACTTCCTTGTCTCGTAATAACCAAAGACTGATTTTTCATGTGCAGTCCACACTACATCTAGACTTGTACTGACTAATCAGTTTTGGTCGATAGGCACTTACTGTTATCCTTCAAACTCAGCAATAAGGTTAAGAGGGATAGCAGGATCGAGAAATTACTGTTGTCATTTATCTTAGATGCAGAATCAATTTTTAAATGAAAAAAATTACCATGTGAATCACCATTTTAAAGGAAACATTTTACACTCAGCTTATCTTACATTAATCTTCCAGTCATCAGCCACCCTATAAACAGTATGTTTTGCACACACAAATGTAACATTTGACAAATCTCAACATGTCTTCCCAACATGAATCCTTAGGAAAATTTTAAATTTTTAATAAATCATCATATATCGATTATCTTGATGAAGGCAGAAGGAACAAAGTCAGAGTTTTTTCTATTTTTTTTTTCTGCTAACACCTCCAAACTCCTGATGGCTTCTGTATAACTGACTTTTTGCAATTTTGGTTTAGAGATGATCTAAAGTGTTCCTTCATAAGAATATTCTAAAATGAAACAGATTGTTTCATTGCAAACCAAATCACAAAACATGTCTAGTTGGGTTTTTTTTGTGTCTTAAGAAAATCTGAAGTGTGACGTGTAAAAAGGGGGATAGAAAGTTTTTGTGATACAGATTTGAAAGCAGAAAATACCATTAAAAAATGAGCACATTTGAAACATGATTAATACATCTCCTATGAGGTCACAAAAATAAAGTACAAATAAGTGTGTGGAAGTAACATTACATTACCATTTAAGTAACTCACCTCCAGATTGTCAAAATCACTCTTAAAACTCATGGCTATCAACTACTCAGCATTCTTTTTACCAGTTTGTCATCTGTTTGCATTTCATGGTGTCCTACAATCTTTGTTAAACCACTAGATCTCCATATTATTCCTTCTGCATGATTGGTGCCCAAATATAAATAAGATATAACAGATATATGGGCAGAATTTTCTGTTACATCCAGATGAGGCTTAAGTATGAGGTAGCTTATCTTTGATTTTAAAACTTATAGATAAATAAGGCCAGTATGTAACATAGCTGCTTTCATTCTCACATGGGTAAATGTGAAATGAAAATGAAATTAAGAGTAAATGTATTTACTTTTTCTGATGTCTTACTACATATGTTATTAGGCTGGTGCTGCTCATTATGTTTCATAGTCTATCATTTTTCTATGTGAAATCTCTTACAATATCAAATGATGAAAATTTCTATTTAAATTAATAATTTCAGAGTGAAACATTAATATTCTAATCAAATATGGTGCTGTTGTGAGGCTTCAGGGAGAAAAAAACTTTTATGCTGTGCACAATGAAGGATAGATAGACAGTTCTGTTATCTTATTCATTAGTCATTCTGGACAGTTCAGACAAGTTGTTACCTACAATAACAGAGAACATTTTACTTTTTAAAGATTAATTTAAACTCTACTTTAAACTGCAGCAAACTTTTTATTTATATATTTATTGATTCTGGCAAAATAGATATTTGCATTTTCTCTAAAGAAATAAGTAATATTCATACAGCTGTAGCCAGGAGTCTGACATAAGGTGTGCCAGGCAACATACTCTGGCTCTGTGGGAGGATGACCACCTAGGTCAAACCATGCACTTCTGTAATAAATTTGTAATACATTTCAGAAATTTATAAAGCAAACAAGAAAGAGAATTCTTATGACTGGCTTTGCAAATCTTTTACTTTCAACTCCTATATCCACCACTTATTGGCATAACTGCCTTTCTTTCCCCCACTTGTTTGTTCATTCAGAGACATCTTCCAAATTGTTTCTTTGATACTGGTGGCACATAAAGACAAGCACAGGTATTATATCACTAAGTACAGCTACTGTATCAATCCTACGCATCATTTTACAAGCTCTGAGCAGCCACATCCAAACTTTCACACTTGCATAGTAAAGAGCAACATCACCAAAAAAAATGTTAAGGTTTAACAATTATCAACTTGCTTACCCCCTCTGATTTTCCGATGGAGTCTCTATTTTTCCTCCATAAAATAAAAGAAAAAACCAAACTATCAGCAAATATTAATTCATTATTTTTTCTGTCTTCAGCATTTTTCTACACTGCCTTGTTTAAAATAGATATAAGTTTAAAATATTTATTCAATGAATGTATGTGTTAATCCAACCAAGCACTTAAAGGAAAAAGACCTCATGATGTTTAGGTATTAAAAACATATATTTGACATGCTTAAAAAGTAGTTTTATTAAAAAAAAAACAAACTGAAGATTCTAAATATTCATGTTCATCTACATTATTACAGATAAATAAAGTCTTAGCATTATAAATAACTTCTTATTTGTAAGCCAGCACTTGCTCAGATGTGAATGAAACATCAGATTTAGATGGATGACAACATATGGATCAGGAGGAAAATAACAGGATTGTAGAACTGGCTGTATCTGACTCCTTCCCTTCCATATCTCTTCTACCTGAGTCTCCACCCTTTCCTGCTAGATCCCATCCAAGGTGTCCCTCATGCCAAACCCATCTGTTTCATCTTCCAAACCTCACGTTGCCTCCTGACTTTCTGGTGAATTAAAAGAAGCTTTGTTTCAAGACTCAGATTTTGAAGAAACAAACATGGGGACTGACATGCGGAAACTGTTCCCCTCTCCACTGTGCATTAAGCAGCAAACTGAGCCATCAGATACTTTGTGGGAAGACAGAATGAATGTTTAAAAATTAGCTGCTTTGGCTCAGCAGAGTTGTTCCCTTGTGACTTTAAAAGCTTGAACTGTGAACTCTATTCTTGAAGATGAAGCCCCTTTTAATCACTGTTACAAACACACTTGCTATTACAATAAAAGCCTTGGAGAAAATGTTCCTGCAACTTTTGAGCACGCACTGATTTCCTTTAGCACTAATATTCCTTTACCTTGGCCTGACTCTGTGGAGGCAGGTGTGCACGTGGTATGAACACACACTTGTACAAACTCATGAGAAATATAAGGGAATGGCACTGAAAATCAGAGTCTTTGTACGTGTTTGGATTCATAATCAGGACAACAGGAAGATGACAAGACTCACCCTCTGCTGGGTATGGTCATTGCAAGACCACACATTTTTCCTGGCACAAGCTTGGATGGCTCAGCAGCACAAGTGGACCTCTGTAAGTAACAGAGGGCATGGGGGAGTGCCTGGGGCAATGCTTCTTGGGAAGAAACACATGACAATTTCTAAAGGGTAAGAGTTAATGCATTTTATTGGTAACTACTATCTCTGATCATTAGTGCAGAACTGAACCAGACAATGGAGTCCTTTCTGTTGTACTAGAAAACAAATTTACCACAGGGAGCTCATGTGGGTCCCTGTTTCACTTCAGCCATTCCTGACCTCCAGAACTTCCTTCTGATGCTGGTAAGATTTAAGCTGATCCACGGCTTGCAGGTATGTGATTTTTCTTAGAATAAAAATTATGTGACTGTTTGAGTATTAAATCAACACTGTTGTGCATCGAAGGATGGTAGTGTAATTTCTTGGACAGAAAGACCTTTTTAAGGTTCTCAAACAGCCTTGGGTAGTTTGTTGAATTGGTAGGAAATATCTAGTATATCTATGACACACTTGATCTTTCTGCAAAAATGAAAGAGAAGAGGTTAAATTATGCTGAGAGCTCCTTAAGGCAGATTTTAGTATGGAGAGTGGGTAGGACTTTTACAATCATCTTTGGATCATGAGGGTACAGCTCATCAGATTGCATCCTCAAAGGGATGGTATTTCTAGAGATTAAGGATGTTTTGCCCAGTTTGTGTATGTTTTTTGTGGAAATCAAAGGCCACTATTTTGACCTTATCCATTTTCTGTATAATTTCTTTTTTTCTTATTTTTCAGCTTTCTCATATTCAGTGTTTCTTCACAGATGCAAAGTATGACTGGCATGAAGGCTTTAACACTCTGCTAATAATAAGTATTTCTGGCATTTATGTTTTATGAGTAGCATCTGTAATTATATTACTCTCACTGTAAATAACTTAAGCACTGATGCTTTTATGATGGAAATGAATTCAGAAAACTGAATATTTATGAATTAGTATCTTTCCTCTAAGAGAATATGACAACAATGAAAACACGCAATTATGAGAAATACCTATAGTGATTAAAATTATAATTAATGACAGCCACTCTTATTAGCATAAAATAAAGCAAATTGCAGATAAACCTATATTTTTTTAAAAAGTACAGTTTGAAGAAAGAAAGTGCTTACAGACTGCTAGTCTGTTTGTCAACGACAGGTGGTGCAAAATACCTAGAAGAGGAGCAAATCTTTCTTTATCTTTCACATAGGGGCATAGAGCTACTTCCAGAGGGAAAAAAGAAAAACCTTGACAGCACCGAAGTTTAAAATCTAAAATAATTTCAAGTAGAAAACCAGTCATTTTGCTTTCCTCACAGACACATTTGTGAGGTTTATGTCACAATTCTGCTGACGCCAACATCTGGAAGCAGAATCAATGCCTTTTTTGTGCACTGAATCAGGAATTTAATTTATAATAAAAATTACATGTTTTCATTTTAACTCAGAGTTTTGAGTTGTTTACAGCTTCCTGAAAACACAGACAAATAAATCACACAACCAGACATCTATGGCAGGCATCCTGCCACTGCTCAAAATATTCAGTAATGTCACCAAGAAAGCTTTTCCTAAAAGTTGGAGACTTATGCAAGAGCTCAGTAAGCCAAAGTAACTGTTATTAAAGACTCCTGAAGAAACCATGAGAAAAATCTTACTTTTTTAAGTTCAGATGTTCAAAAAATGTGTTAGCATACATTCAAAAAAGTCTCTGAAGAAATTTTCCTAAAGTTTTAAATGTAATGGCTTCCAGAATGGCAATAAAAGCTTCAGAAAGCTGTGAGACTCAAGATATATGCAATCAAAACATCCATTCAAACTTCATCACAGATTTTTATACTATAATAGAAGTTTCATTTTTATTGTGGAATAAACATGGTTGCCTTAATTATTGCAGCTGTCAGGTGAATTAAAGCTACTGAATTGTGGAGTATTTGGAGACTTAATTCTTAAAGCTAGAAAATATTATACATTTTGTGTGTAATTTGAAATACTTTTCCAGTCTCTCCAGCCTCTTCCAGCAAAAGGTTGAGGAGTAGACCTGTGCATGACTTTTAGAAGGTCACAGAAAAATAGTGACAAAGAAAACCAGCGCAAGTCAAACAGGCTGGCAACTCTTTGATGTTGCAGAATTTCCTTGGGAGAAATCAAACACCAACTGTGTGATTTTCATCTTTCGGAAGAAATTATCTGCCGAGCAAAATGTTGACATTCAGTCCAAAACATGGAATTTCCCTTTATGCTCTTAAGTAACACTTGGATGCTGCGGTGCAAGATCATGCTTCCCACAAAAGATGACCGGATACTAAACCCAATCCACCTACTGTTACACCTAGAGATAATTGAAAGGCACAGAATATTTAACTGGAGAGTTAAATATTGTACCTTTGCAGTGTGTTTATCTCATTAAACTCTTAAAATAAAGTGTTTCGGGGACTTTTAAGTTTTTGTGTCACAATTCAAATGAGTAAATAAATTCTCAGAACACCATCTTACTTTTTGGGTTTAGTAACCGAAGTGTTAGTCTGATAAAGATTCTCAGACAGAGTGAGTCTGAATTTTGTGAACCAAATAAAAGAGGAATCTCTCCTCCTAAAGCAGAATGTAGAGTATTGAATGAAATAGTTAGTCTCTGTCCAGAGCCCTGAACAAGAGCCTGTTCAGAAAAAGCAACGTCGAGTGGAGTTATCATTAGAATGTAAAAATTATGTCGAAGCTGGGTCCTACAGTTATATTGGTTACTAACTGCATGCTAAATTACCTACTAGGTAGCCTAACCAGCCCTGAATTCAAGATGGAAACTCTGGATTTTAATTTCCTCCTCTTTTATGCTAAAGAAAGCACCCACACTATCCATTGACTGATTCATAGGCTGAAAGGAAGAGGCAGCATCATCCTCTGAGGCTTCAGGTTTGCATCTGTGGGGCACAACAAGGTTGAAAATAACCTGAAAAAAAACCCCACAACATTCTTCTTTATACAAGATTCTAGAACAGTAAATCTAAAACATTCATAGGGACCCAAAACATTAGTATTTTTATTTCCATTTTAGCTTTAGGTAAACTTCAAATAATTACACCATCCCTAAGATGCTCTGCATAATATTCAAGTGTATCTTTGTGAATTCCAGGATATCCAAGTACCTATATAACTCCCAGTTGGTATCAGCTTGTCAGGTATGTCAGATGCTAGAAGGCGAACTAAGTGCGCCTGCAAAAATAAACTCAAAGATCTATTCAAAACACACACACAAGAAATCTGCAACTTCTCCTATCCTATGCTCTATATCCACAGGAAAACATTGTATAGTGCTACAATGATTCAAAATCCTCATTCTACACAGCTTTGCAGTCTTCAACCAGTAACATATTCTCTGCTCAGAAAACACGAAATTTAATGGGCTGGTTGACCAAATGATATTCCTATCATTTAATGAACCAAATCAGGGAACTGAGCTAAATTACATTTTGTAACAAGTTCAAAAAGCTTGGCTGAAGATTTCACTTTGGATAAAAGTACTTAAAATAATTTTCAGAGAAAATTAATTGTGATAAGGGAAATTACTGTTTTAAAATTTTTTCTTGCTGCATTGCTTCTTTTTCAAACTAGTATTAAACCACAGGTAGATAACAAATTTCCTGCAAGTAAGTTGAAAAGTTATGAAATATTTTCAGATATCTGTAATGGAAGGCATTTGAGGGATTATGCTACAAGGAATTCTTTAAGTATCTGAAATTTTCTAATAGTCTCTCAAATATCTTGGTAATTCACTAGAAGTCTGGACTTTTGTTTGCATAAAAATATATTCTGTTTCTCTTGGAAGACATTTTCCTTTATAAACTGAAATAAAATAAATGTTATATTTAATTTTTACTAGCTTTTCAATATGTTTGAGGCAGATCTCTATTGCATTAATTTGATAACATGAATTCATATTCAAAGAGATAGTCTTGTTAAGAAAGATGAACAGCATCAAATATGCAACAGTGAAGATCTGAACTACCCCTTCCCCACCCACCTCTCATCAAGAAACAGCCCATTAGTGAAATCATTAGTATTTTTGATTTCTGAATCTTGTTTGAGAAAGAATTTATAAGGAAACTGGAAGCAGAACTAGAAGCAGAGCTGGGAAAAGTAGACTGAGAAAAATTCAATAACTATTTTTAAAAAATAGAGAAGTATCTATGACAAGTTTCCTATTCCTTTAAAGATATTAAAAATGGAATTTCCCTGTGTATTCACAATATTGTAAAACCCAGTAAACATATTTTATTTATTCTGTTGAATGGATTGTACTATATTACGGAGGTTTCAGACTAGTGTTGGTATTTCCAGTTTATAGGCATAAGATGTGCACAGTGACAGAAGTCATAACTAAACAGCACTTAGGTAGACGCATCTTACGCCTGAGTCAAGGGCACTCAAACAGGTGCTTAACCCATAAGTATACTATGGATTAAAATTGTGCTGACCCAGTGTCCCCATCACTCCCAATCCCAGACTGTGTCCTTTCAAGAGCTCCCACGACCTATTGGACCTACATGGTCTGTATCCGACTTAGGTGTAGGAAAATGCTGTTGCAGGGAGGCACAAAGCTACAGCATGTTGAAACAGCAGTTTGTAACAGCTTGCCAACAGCTGCCAACTAATAGCTGTGGTGCCATTAGTACATGTGCATTGTTATCTGCATCCTGCCTTCTCGTCTCATCAGCAGATCAGACAGCTACACCACATGCTTCCAGACAGCCCCTGCAGAGTTCCACCACTACAGAATAGGGTTCTGTGGAGCCCTCTAGACATCCATGCTGCAAGGTGTGTATTCACAGCACTTGAACTAGAGTCCTGTCCAAAGAACAGTTTAACAAGCAAATTTTGTTGTTGTTGTTGTTTTAAGGAGAACAAGAAAGAGGACTAAAACCTAGGACAGACATGCAATGCCCAATACAATTACTCACCACCCACTGACCGATGCTCAGCCTAACCCTGAGCAGCAATTGGCCCCTCCCAGTCAACTCCCTATTTTATATACTGGGCATGATGCTCTGTGGTATGGAATATCCCTTTGGCTGGTTCAGGTCAGGTGTCCCAGCCATGCTCCCTGCCAGCTTCCTGTGCATTTCCTCACTGGCAGAGCATGGGATGCTGAAGAGTCCTTGATTTAGGGTAAGCACTACTGAACAACACCAAAACACCAATGTGTTATCAATGTTATTCTCATAGCAAACCCAAAACACGGTACCATACCAGCTACTAAGAAGGAAATAACTATCCCAGCTGAAACCACGACACAATCTTTTGCATCTGCTAAAATATCCCAGTGACTCTCTATCTAGCCTCACCTAAAGTTAGGCTGCAATCTTGAAGACTATTGAACACAGACAAGGTATCTGCCACAGTTTTGTGCAAACAATATGCAAACCCCACTTTTTTCCAGGAATCCCAAAGAAATCTTCTGCAGGGTCATTAGAGAACAGGCCTGTGTCAAGAACTGGCTCTATTCAGAGTCCAAGACAGATTGCTTTCTTGCCTGCATAACTTTTGTGCCAAACATTGCATTATCCCACCCAAGAATTCCATGGGGCATCTTGCCAAGAGCAGAACACTATTCCCATACAAGGATAAAACAGCAGGACATCAGGAGTCTATACCTGAGTATATCACTTAAGAAGAAATGCTTAACAGTGTGAGGGGACCAATATAACTGAACCAAGTATAGTAGGACTAAGGGTGATTACAAATCAGGTCTTAATATGACACGACTGAAAATTCACTTCTGATTTTTTTTTAATCAGCTTGAACCTACTGCTCTAGTTATTTAAAGTTGAAAAGTAATGTCAAATAGGACAAATAAAAAAAGATTTTTTTTTTCAGCTCAGACCTTCGGCCTTAAAGCAACTACTTTTTTTCAAGTTTCATTCCTGTTCTGCTAAATCTTCACCTTCCTCCCCCTCCCCACCCTATACCCATACATAAAGCTACCCATTTAGAAACATTTCAGTGCAACTTCTTCCTTGCCACTTGCATTCCTTGAAAATTTACTTTAACAAGAAGGCTAGAATGACCACCCAACCAAAACACAGCATATTAAAAAGGTCAAAGTGCTACAGCAAAATAGCATAAAGCACAAAACATAATATGCATTAAAATTCTGACACCTCTTTGTCATGACCAAAATTGTAACTAGAGTGAGAAATTATATGGAATTAGCTTCTTACTGATACGCTCTGAAGACTGTAATTTCATGGTGCCTGGATGTCATTTTCAGAACCTTCTGCCTCTTTGCAGTCCTATAGTCACGCATTCAACTATCATCTGGGGCACTTGAAATGAAAGTAGGAGTAAAGGAGAGATACATAAATGTTTTACTTGGAGCAAAAAGTCATGCCAGTTTTCAAAATTACAGTAATCTTTTAGTATTGTTTCTACTGAAGTCAGAAATCTTCAGGAGATGCCTGCTCTCTTCTTGTGGGATGTACATTATCGAGTCTCATTTGAGACTCAAAAATGAGAGAATATTATGGTCTCAATGTTAGAAGTTGATTTTCCTCAGTTGCCTCCTTTCTGTTTAGGCCAACAGAGCAAATAGGACAGAGCAGAGTCAATCTAACTCTTCAAATCCAAAGGCTGGATGAGTCCTAAATCCTTTAACTGACAATATGAGAGCTGAAGTATTAAATGACCAGCAGTAAATCTCTCTTTTTGTTAAGGTGGTACACTTTTGAGGGTCATTTGATTTAATTAAAGCACACAAGAAGAATTACTTTGCTGGCATTTTGTTGATTTAGTTGACCTCGGTTAATACATTTAGTGAGTTACGGTTTGTTTGCTTTTTCTCCTGTTTTATCACTGCCTTTCACTTCTTTTGCCTCATGCTCCTTGTGCTAAAGAGGCAAAGAATTGACATCAATATGACTATCTCTGAATAAATGGTTTGTTAAAGGCTCTCAGCACTTCTTAACGTCTTCACGAGTGAAAAAAGGATGAAGGTGAATCTGAGGTGAAAACTGTATTCCCTAACCTCTCAGAAAGCAGCTGGGGCTTGAAGACGTTGGATTTCTCCAGAAGCATAACAAAGAGATCAAGTGTTAGCACTGGGTCTTGAAAATCACAGAGCCTGAAAGAGTTACAAGCACAAAGAAAGCTGGAATAGAAGGGAGGAACAGAAGGGACAAGAGGCAGAATATATTGGTTTAGGCATCCCACCCTGCTCGCACAGTGCTTCTGCTGCCGGGTGGGAGCCGGCTCACATCCAAACTACTGGGAGTAGAGGCGGAGCAGGTCGTGGACCTCTTCTGTAGTTGACATAATCTCTCTTATTGTTACAACAATAAGGCTACTGTAATGGAAGAGAGAAGAGATTTTTCAGTGCAAAAAGCAGAGAGAAAGAAAAGTGAGCAACCCAGACAGGGAGGAAACAAATAGCACCATAGGTGTGGGGTTGTAGCGATAGCAAGGGGAGTTTCATTGTCTGTGATGTGGTGGATGTGAGATACAGTGCAATCAATTCATTGTAGGATGAACATTTTCGCTATTCTGTTACATTAGAAAGTATAAAAAGAGAGTAGGGAAACAATT
Organism: Manacus candei; assembly: GCF_025592945.1. Taxonomy (NCBI): domain Eukaryota; kingdom Metazoa; phylum Chordata; class Aves; order Passeriformes; family Pipridae; genus Manacus; species Manacus candei. The sequence continues at coordinate 1,821,424 of NW_026138156.1, read as the reverse complement.
TCAGTTTAAGGGGAGTGATGAATGAGGTGGGTAAGAAATTTCCTGTATTCTATAATAATTCTTCTTGTGAAATTTGACTTGATTTTGGTGAGTATAAAATATTTAAATGCTGAATGAAAGCCTTCACTTTAGCTCATAGATTATTCAACCTATAAAGGAAATAACTTTCAGTTAAGCAAAAAACAAAAGTGAGTCAAAACTGACTGATTTTGAACACAGCCATATATATTGTTTCCTCTGAGAATGTTAAATCATAGAATAGTTTGGGATGGAAGCGACCTTAAAGATTATCTTGTTCCAACCCCCCTAACACGGGTAGTGATACCTAACACTCAGTTACCTCAAGGTTTTCCTAAAGGACATGCTTTTCTATGTCAAGATTTCCCTAGCTTTGGCAATTCTTCAGCGCCTAATCTAAAAGAGTAACCTTCCTACAGAAAAATTATACTCTGTAGTTTGAAAGGCTCTGTATGGCTTTGTCTCTTCAGCAGAGGGGTGTATCACCCTGCAAAATATGCAGTGGCATTAGTGCAGAGACCTGTGACCCTCCTGGCTTTGCCTCATCCCCCTCAGATTCTGGAAAAGATACAGCCTGTACCTAGCCCAAAAAACCACCAAGCTCCACACAAACCCTGCACTACTGAGCAAAGATTTCCTCTGTATTTCAAACTCAGAGGAAACGTGGTCATCTAATTGAATAGTTGTCAAAAACTATTTACTTAAAAAATTAATTTGAAGGAACTTATTTCACATGTTGCCAATAAAAGTAACGTGTCAGGAAAAATGCCAAAACAGAGTGGTATTTTCTCCATATTTTTTTTCTGGTATCCATCTGTGTCTATTCTCCATCAATGCAGCTTAGAAGAGGTCACATTATACTACATGATTTCCTCCAGTTATTACACTCAAACAAGCTACAAATCACTTGTTTCATTTCTGATTATGGTTGCTTTGTTCTAAAGAAGCTTGTCAGAGAAAGCTCACTATCAAATGCAGTGCTGTTCAATAGAATCTATAGGTTATTTATCAAAACCACATAAAAGTGGTAAACCACAATCATAAAAAAGATGAAGCAAAGCTTTGCAATCCAGCATCCCAAAGGTATGATTATCTCCTGATAACCATATCTCCCTCTTCTGCCTTATTATTAATTAAATTAATTAATTAAGGAAGTCTTTCCCCAAGTGGACTTGATTTAATATGCTGTATGTAATTAGCAGCTCTTGGAAATGGAGATGAGATGATTTCTCCCTTTTTTTTTTTGTGACACAGAGAGCTCTCACAAACTTTGCAGACCCAGGGAGTGCTCATGCTTCTCTTTTGGTTCAGCAACAGTACAGGGGATCAGCCATTGCTGATGGCTCCAGTCACACTGCTGTGGCAGGGATACTGCTGCCACAAAATACACCCCAATGCTCTTGTCAACTCCTCTACCCACTCATCAGCAACAGAAAGTAGGTATATATTTCTGAAAAATATATTCAAAAACAAATGTCATGACAGGAAAGAACTGAAATGTTTTTCTTAAAAGCTGGTAGCATCTTTGGTAAAAGGTACTTTTGTTTCCCACTTTGCCAAACATGTTGGATACAGACCTAATTAAAAATTACTACGTTTTGTGATTAAATAAAGTCTTAATAATCAAACACTACAAAGAACAAGAAGCACATTTTGTTAGTAAAAGAGTCCAGTCCTTATTATTCACAAATAAGTGAGTAATTTTAACTATTTTTATCATTAAACCTGCAGTTCATATTGCATTATTTATGTAGATTGTGCTATATCACTTCTGTACTTTGACTGGATGATGTACATTATTTTAACACACAAATTAAAGATGGGGTAACTCTTTGTGTGTCACATGAAAATAACGTTTACTTAAGTCTGAAGCTTGCCCATGAGATATTTAATTTTAGTAGAATGAGATCAAGATACATTGAAAAAAATAATTTTCAGATAAGGAAATATTTTAAATCTGTTTATAGAATGAAGTGTTATTAATTATTAACCTTCTCTAATGTATCCATTAAAAATGTTACAGGAAGATTTTGAATAGACAAGAAAATTATATGTGGCATCAAAAATTCTTAACTACTTTGAAAATCCATACTAAGGCCTTGTATTAAAAGTTATACCACAGGAATGATTTTTTTTCCCCGACTACATGGGTTGACAAGTCAAAACCTGAAATGCCATATAATAAAAAAATAGTTGTGAGAATTATGGGAAGAAAAGTGGAAGCATGATACACACACTATAAGATTAGTGTCTAATAGTATTTCTTCAAAGAAGGAAATAAAAAGGGGAAAAAAAGAGTCAGTATGATTAAGGACAATGAGACTTTTAGTGATCCAGGCACACTTGTGTGAGCTGACCTGAACGGTTTTCCAAATTTGAATGAATAACAAAGAAATTCCTATCGAGAGTAAATACAATTGCTATGGAGATGGTACTGGAGCAGTGGAGATCTACACAGAGATTTTGTGGTGTTTTGACCCTGGTTGTACACTGAGGATCCACCAAATCAACTCTGTCATTCTCCTCCTCAGCTGGACAGGGGGGAGAAAATATAATGAGAGGCTCATGGGTTGAGATGAGGACAGGGAGAGATCCATCACCAATTACCGTCATGGGCAAAACAGACTCAACTCTTTAATTTATTATCAATCAAATCAGAGTACGATAATAAGAAATAAAAGCAAACAACCTTCTCCCACCCCTCCCTTCTTCCTGAGATTAACTTCACTCCTGAATTCTCTATCTCCTCCTCTTAAAATACGTTATCCCAGAGGCACTACCATCACCACCGTTGGGCTTGGCCTTGATCAGTGGCAGGTCTGTCTTTGAGTCAGCTGTCATTGACTGCTTTGGACACGGGGGAAGCTTCTGGCAGTATCTCACAGAAACCACCCCTATAGCCCCCCTCTGTTACCAAAACCTTGCCACACAAACCCAATACACAAACACAGAAGAACTGCTCACAGACCTGCCAAATTTTGTAAAAATAACCTTTAGTATAACTGACATGGAAGAAATTTGAAGAAATAAATTTTTTATTTCTAAAGATATTCTAGATGATAGATTCATCTCCTAGTATCACAGAAAATGCAAATGTTATCTAAGTGTGGTGGTTTGGGCTAGGCCTTCCTTGGTGACTAGTTTGTAACCAAGGAAGGGTCCAGATTTACCCAGTATTCCCTACGATTTTTACGTAAACCAGATTATAAGAAGAAAGGAGGAGAGGCCTTCGTTCTCTTTCCTTCTGGCAGCTTGGAGGTGCAGGTTCCCTGCTGTTGAGTCTGCCGTGTTGGGGAGCGAGGCCTGGTTAGACCTTGTCGACCTTGGGAGACAGAGGTTGCCGGCGATCGTTCCGGAGCGACCCTCGGTTGTCCCAGGAGAGTAGTGAGCTATTTCTTTGCTAACTCTTTTAGTGGATAGATATTGGGCTGCTAATTGGGATATTTATATATATATAATATTTTGGTTTTGTTCCTTTTCCCTTCCCCCTTCCCTTTCCCTTATTTTTAATTGTATATAAGTGTAAATATATTTATATATCTCACTTTGGTTGTCTCTCTCTCGTTTCAGGTTTTCTTTCGTTTTTTTTCTCCCTCTTCTCCCTGAGGTTTGAGGGGGGGGGGGAACTCTGGTGGTAAGGTTTGGAGACTTGGCAGGGAGCCAGCTTCAAACCATATCACTAAGAATAATTAGAATAACTTTGAGTTTGGGGAAGGGAGGGGTAGACACTGATCTCTTCTCTTTGGTGACCAGTGATGGGACCCAAGGGAATGGCCCATGGGTGCTATCATCAACATAGGGAGGTTTAGGTTGGATATTGGAAAGAGGTTCTTCACCCAGAGGGTTGTTGGGCACTGAACAGGTTCCCCAGGACAGTGATCTCAGCACCAGGCCTGAGAGAGTTCAAGAAGCATTTTGATGATACTCTCAGGCACAGGGTGCGACTCCTGGGGATGGTCCTTTTCTGGACTAAGGACTGAACTTGATGATCTTTGTGGATCCCTTCCAACTCAACATATTCTCTGATTCTGTGTGATTCTATGATTCTGTGAATTTGTAAGTGTATCATTAGATCAATCACTCAACTTATAAAATAATTTATTTTCTAGAGGCACGCACACACAACTCACACACACAGCACACAGTCAGAGGCAATGTCCAAGCAGCTGGTCAGGTATGTTTTTCATTGCTCAGTCTGCCACCATTGCTTTATCATCTACCTGTGACCTCTTCCTCTGCCTGCTAACATCTTCCTCAGATTTATTCTAGGATGCCTGACACTCTAAAACCTGCCAGCAGCTGCCAGTGACAAAACTTCAAGTGCCAGAGGAGACTACTCCTACTTTTATTCAAACGTTTAATTTTGACTCCAAAAGACCAGGATGGGGAAGTCTCAGTGCTAAAGTACAGACAGATTATCCATGCCTAAAAAAGGAACTTTAAAAGCCAAATGTTTTAAAGGAGGTATCAAGATAAAAAGGTTCTTTTTTTTTTTAATGCCTTTTTCAAATAGCAATTTCATGCTTTTGATAGACTACTGACTGCCCAAAGATATACAATCCTCCACTCCCCAGCACAAATGTAGTGCCAATTAGAACTGGGAAAAAGACATTGAGATTGCCAGACAACATAACAACAAAAAATATTCCTTTCCTGTGTGTGGAATAAGCTTTTCCCTTTGAATTATTTCATGAAAAAAGAAGCCTAAGGGAGGACGTACCTTTCTCCTTTCAAAACCATTAGTGACGGGCTGATGACTTCAGCTTCAGCAACTACTCCCTTTTGTTCTGTATGTACAACTGGCCCTCCAAATAGGGTATATATAATAAATATAATGGTATAAAAAATAATAAACAAAAAATTCTAGAGCTTTTTCGCAATGAGCTCTTCAGCAGCGAGGAACTATTTCCCAGTGAAATCTTTATTGACACTATTTATAAAAATGTTCAATATTGCCAGAGCAGTATTTCCACCTATATTTTATAATTCAGAAAGATTTGGACTGTTCTGAAGCTATCCTGTAGCTGAAAAGAAATAAGGAAAATTATCAGTATCCATTGTTGTGGTATTTGTGTTTCTCTGTTAAAAATTCAACTTTTTAATTAATTATTTGGGGAAGGGATACTATTTCAAGCAACAATAAATATTCCTGCTCAAGTAACCTTAAATAAACAAACAACAAAAAAAGAGACACATATACTTTAGAGTGTTTGAAATATCCTTGTGCTGTGCATTAGAGAATTTTCTGAAAAAAATGTCCTTGAGGGGTTTTCCTTCTACAGGATGGATTAATGTGATACAGATATGGGAAAATAAAACAAATTCCTAAACCTTAAAATCACAAAACAGAATAGAAACAAGAAGTCAGGCAGAGTTGAGAGTGAGGGTGGGATGACTGACAAGAAATTGTGGCTTGCAGATGCTACTATTCCCGAGAACAGAGAATTCCTCTTTAAGAGGAATAATCTCTAAGATTATTCTTAGCTATTTAGGACTTGTATACCATACATCGAGTAATCTAATGCTTTACTTTTTTTGTGTGTAAAAAGGTCCTGGAGGTTAAGATGTACTGCTCTGCAACTTCCGAGACTGAAAAGTCATCACTTTGGAATGTCATTTATGGAGGTCATTAATTAATCAGAACAATAATTAAAAGTATCCTGGGATATAGTGAAAAGATTATTCCAACAAAAATTCCTAATGTCCTAAGGACTTTTGGTACAGATGCCATCACTTTGATCACACTTCTTGGTACTTGGGACTCAGAGAGAAATCTCATTCCATTTCCAGGTGGTTTTATTATTATTTGGCTGGAGTGAGCTGAGCAGGTCCTCACTGCTTATTGACCTCTAGACCCTCTCCTCTAGACCACAGCAGGCACAGGGATCTGTGGCAGCGGCCTCCAGGGCTGAAGAGCAACCCTCGGCTACAGCACCCAGAGCATGTCCCACCAGAGGGCACTGCAGGCTGAGGCAACAGTCCCTAAGGGAATTAAAAAACACGCAAAACCCCCAAAAACCCCAACTAAAAAACAAAGCCAAAACCCCACCAGCACACACAAAGCTAATCTCTGTCCAGACTGAAGATGAGGATTTCCAAGCCAGTCAAGAAAGGCAGTTGGTAAATAGCTCAGACATTTCCCAAGCTTGAAAACGCTTACCAGGGATTGTATTTATTTATTTTTAAATGCTTTAAATACAAGAGAGAAGAGGTGCAGGATTCAGAGTTTCAGCAACAGGATTCAGATAATCCCACTTTGGAATCAACTGTTTGAGTCTGACCAGGGTCAATCTGATCACACATAACCAGTCTCTGCTGACTGACCAGAAATCCACTCTGAAGTTTGTGCTCTCAGTGCAGTAATTTGACAGATGTGAGCAATGCTGGAATAATGTTGCAATATCAATAAAGACAGAAGTAAACTGGTAAGGATCAAAAATCAAAACATTTTCAATCAGCTTCAAAAATTCCCCTGGGGACTACTGAACTCTTCCAGCAGTACCCAGAGAAGAGGGAAAGCTGATATTTTTCTAAAGCTTTCAGCGCCTGCACTCAACTCCTTACACGAAGACTCCCACCAATCATTCCAATTTTAGCACCTTTTATGGACATGAAATTCAGAAGGAACTTTTGAAATATCAGAAAATGGAGGATCAAAAGAATGCATTGAATAACTAAAATATCAGTATTTTCTTATATAAGGAGTGAGCTCAGGGAACATTAACAGCTAGCATAAGTAAGATCAAGTGTATCTGCTCCAAGCTTTCTTAGATCTTATCCAAAACAGGAAAAAGGGGAATGGCTTTAAACTGAAAGAGGAATTAGATAATAGGAAAAAAATTTTTACTATGAGGATGGTGAGACACTGGAATGGGTTGTACAAAGAAACTGTTGCTGCCCCATCCCTGGAAGTGTTCAAGGCCAGGCTGGATGGGGCTTTGAGCAACCTGGTCTAGTGGAAGGTGTTCCTACCCTTAGCAGGGGATTTGGAACTAGATGGCCTTGGAGGTCCATTCCAACCCTAACCATTCCATGCTTTATCAATATTATCAATAATTTCTCTCTGTGTGTGCATATGCTGACATGCAATTAGCATCGCTGATTTCACAGACATTCAAGGGGAATCAGAAGCAGTGAAATAACATGTCAACAAGTAATCCTATATACACTTTCCTACAGCTCTCTATTTTCCCTCCAGCTCCAATTTCTAACATCAGGGAGCTTTTGATCCTGCACCAGGCTCTGTGATGGCAAATCATCCAAGTGGAACTGCGCTGAAATCACATAAACCATCTTGTGGAAATGTGTGTGACTGTGTCTTCACTGAGCTGAGGCCACAGGGAGAGACAGATTAGATTCATTATAGAATCCTTAATTAATTAATTAGGTGGGTTTAAAGTTAGTTAAATTAGCATTTTTTCCCTGGAATGGCACTTTGTTGATGATATCTGTATATCTAAGAAAAAGAGTCCTTGGATGACTGCTCTAAGTGATACAGTGAAAATTACTAGATAAATGATATATTTACCTCTCTCTAGCATTACTAGAGAAAGGACAAGGAATTAAATGGTGTGGTCCTCTATTGTCTTTTCCCTATGGCTATGTTTCCAAGCTAAACATGTAAAAAAGAACTGGTTATTTTGTATTCATGTTTGCATACCGAAGTTCCTCTCCAGAAATGTTTTGCTTATAGTTGAGCTGCAAAAAAATCTACCTCTTTTGGGAGGACAAGTGTTACACTGCTAAAAGAAACTAAATGACATTTGAAGAAACTCTTTGAGGGAGGGTGAGGGCAGTAGGGAAGTGTTTCTTTCCAGGTACCAGTCCTAAAGGATATCCAAACCTTGAGTCTGTAGTGAAGGGTATCACCAAGGCAGGTGAGAGACGACTCTTGTAGAGACTATAAAGACAAATCGAAGGGAGGAATCAAGGAGAAAACTGAATGTTGTAGAGTCTTTGGAAATTGCTTATGCATATGTCTATATATGTATATATTTTACCTTCCTTCATAACTATTTATTTGAGCTACTAAGCAAGTAAACTGCAAAAGCAGCTGAAGAAACTACTAGAACTCTACTTTTATACTTCTTTTTTCTTTCTTCAGTTTGAAAAGTTTCATTATGGTCACGGAGATTTTTATAAAAATCCAACTTATCTCTATGACACATTGATTATTCCTCATGAATAAAATAATGATTCTGGCTCTCCAGCTTTTTCAGAACAGTAGTCTTTAGAGGAACTAATAACTTTCTGCAGTCAATGCTTTTTGTGTTCTCTCAAAAAATTCAGAAACAAACTAAACCAAAAGACTTTACTACCTATCAGATATTTTTTTAAGGAATCTCTGCCAGCGTTACCCCTGTATGTTTAGAGATCCAGAATTCGTGTCACAAAACATATAATGAATAAAATAATAAAAAAATGGAATAAAAAATAAATAAACCAAAACAAAATGAAACATGAGCCTTTTCTTATTTATATTTATATTTTATTATAAAATTTCCTAGTTCTTAAGTCACAAACCCAAGCTAAATATCTCTGGGTAAAGTTGTAGCAAGGCTCTATCTTCTGTTTCAAGAGTCAACAATGACCCCTCTGTGTACCATGAAATTCCCATTCCTTCTCAGAACTATAGAAGACAGTCAAAGTTAAGATTCACAAGGCTCTAAGATTTTAAACAGTTATTTTACTTTATATTGTTGGCAGTAAAAGACAAAGAATAAAAAAAAAATATAAAGATATCTTAGGACATTAAATCAGTGCTACATTATTTGAATTATAATAATGAAAAAATGCACAGTATCATTCTGATCTGGTAATTATCAAATTCTCTCCAGTAGATAAAATGAATGTTTACCTAGCAGATATATATATAGATATATATATAAAACATCCTTAATATTCAAATAAATTTGATATTTGAAGTGTGGGACTACAATATTTCCGAAGCAATCACCAGCATAGGGATGAGTGATCTTGTCTTGCCTTCAAGTGGGCAGGTGATTTAAAAGATGTAAAAAGGCACCACACAGCTGGAATTCTGTGAGCTTTGTAAGACAGTAAAAAATGGTAAATCTTTCTGGTAACAGCAAGATTTCTGTCTATGTCATGGAGCATTATTGATTGCTGTCCAGCACACAGCAAGACAAAACACTCGGCAATAACTCACCAGGGCCGCTGCCCAATAAAGTCAATGGGGAGAGTGGAGCTGATTTCCGATAGCGCTGGGCTGAGCCCACCAAGCGTTAGATTTCGCAGTTCCTGCTTCTAAGAAACAACCAAATTATCAGCTGCCGTAAATCAACTCAACTTCACTGAAGTCAAGAAGCTGTGTTGATTTAAAAGGAGTCAGTGACATTTACATTATGTCCTTCAAGGGGTGCTGTGTGGAATGACAGTCAGTTATAACTTTCAGCCTTTTGCCCAGCGCTCCAGATGACAGGAGAGACACACAAATTCTTCTTTTTGACTAGCCATTATCATAGGCATAAGCAAAATTACAACAAGCCTGCTCTCTGAACATCTCCCTCGTTAGCACAGTTGTCTTTCCTGCATTTCATAATGTCAAAAGTTTGGAGTTGCATTGCTAGAGGAGCCCAAGGAAGAGAAAGCAGGAGCTCTCCTCCCACTTTGGAGCACTGTCTGGCCTGGGGGACTCGCACTTTCTGTAGCACCAAACCCACTGCTCCAGGCTGGTCTCCAACACTGTCTCAGATAGGAAATGTTTTTTCAGGGTGAAATGAAATTTATTTACCAGTTCTATGCACTTAGGAATTTGGAATTAATTGTACTCCAAGCTTTGTGAGCTGATGTCTAATCCAAGTCCTTACTGAAGGCAAAAATATATCCATTCAAGCCAGAACATGTCAAATGGATTATCAAAACATTATCTCCAAAGTGCTGCAATAATTTTCATACCTTCTAACTAACTGACATATTAAATTACCAGTTTTCCGGCAAAACAAATGTAATTTCTGCACCCAGCTTCTTGTACCATGGAAAATAAAATTTTGCTACCCATACAAAGTAGCAAGTCATACCATTACGTTCCAAATCAAGACTGTTTTCTAAAAGCATATCTCTTATAAAATGTTGTAGGTGTACAGCATGAAATAATAAAAAAGTCTCATTTGTTTCACTCTAGCTGGCAACTCTGGCCTCTGTTTTCCATTTACCAGTCTTTCTGTCCAGCCCCGTTTTTCACATACTTCCATGAACTTTAGAAGCAGCTATAGACACAAAAAGTTTGTAAGACTATTGGCTTTCCTGAAATAATATTTATCAATTGACTCTTTCTTGGAAGCCTATAATCCCTGCATTCTTTAATTAATCAATTGGATGGAAAATTTCGTGTGACTTTTGAACAGTGTTCAAGTATTTGTAGTTTTTCAAGAGGTTCATGCTTTGTGCTTACAGCATCTGAAATCATCTCAGTGCATACACTTGGTCTTCAGGAAATATCATTTGGACTTAGGGAAATATTTTCTCATTGATCCCCTTTTTATTCAAGAATGGTAACAGCATAGACATAAAGTTTTAAATTAATTTGTTTAATTTTGCTTGTATCATGAATATCAGTGTATAGGACAAGGCTTTTGCAATTCTGCAAAATTGTTTAAAGATAAAAGTCATTTTAAATAATCTAAATGTAGTGCCAGAGAGGAAAAATAGGCTAAGACTGAATATTAATTTTATATTCCTGACTTCTATTGTCAGCTGGACATGCTTTGCTATCACTTCTTTCCCTCACCAAATATCTGCTTTTATTGAATCTCATTCTTATCCTGTTCTAAGAAAGAGGGAGTGGAAGCAGTCCTAATTTCCCTTTCTGCCTCTCCTCCTCAGCCTGGGTGCAATCATCATCCTAAATTCAGATGAGCATAACAAGTCTCTTTATTAGTTACATAACTTGATCCACTGCATACTTTTCATTCAATATGATGAGGAAATAAACAAAAAGATCTACTTATTTTAAAAAATTACATTTTCTGGAGATAATAGTGAACATTATTTGCTAGAACTGCTTAGCTGATATTGCTTATTTTTTACTATGTGTATTTGCACACACGTATGTCTGTACAGAGAGAGAGAGGGAGAAAGCAAGAATGTGCCCATCGGTACCAACTTTACGCTTTATTTGCTTTCCTTTTGGTGTTTCTGCATTTTTCCTCAGTCTAAAGAGATGAGCTATTGATTTAATAGCTTACCTATCATAAATAAAATAAGCAAGAAAGGATATGCTAAAAACTAAGTAATGTTTCTTTTTCTTTTCTTCTCTTTTTTTTTTCCCCTATTTTTTTTTCCTTTTTTTTCCCTTCTCTTTTTATTCTCAGAATTAGCAGGGCACCTTTCACTGTCATGCAATTGTTTAAAACCTACTCTGGGTAGACAACTGTCATCATTTGAATGCTGCTTGATTTCTCTCACAGTCACAGTAACCGAGTTTGAGATCTCAATCCAAAAGCACAGCTCAGACTGAGAGGTGTCTGCACCACAGCTGAAGTTTTCCTGATGGTTTCATTGAACAGACAAAATAAATTCCTTCCTACCCCAGTAGCAGTTCTCCAGACGGCTGTTGAGAAATGATTTGCAACAGGGAGTACATAAATACACAATAGATTTCTGAAAAGGGATAATAAATAATTCTGCCTGGTCCTTGCACTGTACCTATTTTGAAGATAAATAAAGGTCTTTGGTGTCAAGAGCTGTCAATCCATCTCCTATAACATTATGACTGCAATCTCAGAGTCACACTATGCTGAGCCCCATGCTTGAAAAGTAGACTTCACAGAGTAATGTCTATGCCTAAGGCACATCTGTTTTCACTGAACTTCATTAGAAAACATGTTTCACCAGATTTCCAAAACTTTAGAGGAATATATGACTGAAAATCAGGACAGAGGAGCAGCAGGTTTGAATGGAAATATTGTAATCTGAAGCATTATTTTGACCCTTAGTGCCCCAAGTCACATGTGCCACCTCGCATACCTGTTATATTTTGCATATTGCAGAAATACTCAGTGAATCTGCTGAGTAATAGGAGGCTCAGTAAGAAAATTTTGTTTATCAAACCACTGAATGAACATCTGTCTGCCCCTGTGTTACAAAGTGCTCAGCCATGTATCTCTTTTCCAAATATTGCAGAGAAATGTCAAATTCCATCAAGTAAAATTAGCAACTTTATACCATACACAGCTGGATAACAACCTTAAAATGAAAAAAATTATTCTCAAAGTATATTTATTTTGCTCTTTTCTCTCACTGTCTTTTATCTGTGATGTATCAGGGTTTTCCTGACACAAAGATGATGTTTATGTGACTGAAAAATCCACAGCCAAAGCACAGGTGGGATATATACAAACAAAATTATGCACAGGTATTTTTTTTCCCTAATTTTCTACATAACTACTTCTAAAAACTTTATATCTAAGCATGAAATAGATCATGTTTTCTCAATCTGTTATATCTGCTTTTATATGCTACCATTAAAGTAATTACATATCCAAGTGTCATTTTGCTCTGAGAAACACTATTGAAAAAGGCAAACTGTTCCATACTCATGATAATCAGAGCAGACGGTCTGTGTTGCTGTGGATTAGTGTTAAACATAAAAATAGTAGCACCACCTATTGGCAAAATGCATAAACTGAGCCATCAAATTTCATATCAGCATTCATTCTGCTACTGGATGTTAAGGTTACAAGCTATTATTTTCAATTTGTTTTAATCATTCAGAATGAACATATTTGTTAATATGCCTTTTTTATTTCTTTTACATTACCTCTGAAATAGAATAGAAAAGGACCTGGTTTTAAACTGGGAAAGCAACAAAAATGTAACCCGTAAATTCATAATGTCATGGTCAAATTTGTTTTGAATATATCTAAAATGTCTGAAAACTTTTTATGTTGTGGATTTTGCACATTGACTAATACCGTGATCCAGAAATTTTAGGTCTCAAATTCTTGATATGTCCCTTTTATTTAAACGGACTATAAATGGGGACAAAAAATTGTGTGGAGGGGAAGTAAGCAAGAACTGTGGTGATAAGACAAGATTTTCAAATATTTCTGCATATCAACATCTCTCTCCATAAAATGTGACTATGAACTGCCCTTGGCTTGTAATTACCATGATTCTGCTTAATACAGATAAAAACAAATTGCTTCAGGCAAGAGATGGAATGGGAAATAAAAAAATCTTTAATTTAACTGACCATGAGAGCCTAGGAGTTGGGCATGCAACTCAAATTTTTATCCAGATGGCATTTAAACATACTGTTAAAGTTAATCCATAAATTCTTTCACCATGCTTCTGTTTCATTTTGGTTACTTGGGTTGGGTTGCTCAGAACAATCCTAGTTTAATTTTAACTTTATAGAATGTTTTACTGATATTTTTTTAAACATCAGTAGTATTTAACCAAAAACTTGGTTTAATCCATGCATCCACCCATTCATCCACTGACACTGGTATTTTCTTAAGCCTTCTCTTTCTCTTTCCCTGTTCTTCCTGTTTATTGCTCCACCACTTCTTCTGAGAAAGAAAATGTTACTAATCATGGTGAGTTTGATTCCCACAGCAAAAAAACTTGCTCTACATGCTGAGACTGTTGACCTTTAGTTCTGCATTCCTGGGTATTTCACTGTTTTCTCCTACAATGTTATTTTTTTTTAACTACTGTTTTTTCCTTAAGAAGAAAGTTTCCTTATGCTCAGAAGTGCATTCATTCTCCTTTTATTTCAAAGAAACATGGGGCTTTTGAAGTGCACTAACAGTCCTTGTATCTGCAAACCATCACCAACAGGATACATTCATTACATAAAATCATGCCAAACTCTGTAATAACTCATCAGACCTCTGGGGTGAACACATCTGTCTGGCAAAGGGGATACTTTCTGTGTTTGTAGTCTCCTGCATCTCAGGATTCATGCTTTGATGGTCTCATTTTAGAATCATAAAATCATTATTAATGTTGGAAAAGACCTTCAAGATCATCAAATCCCACTTATGACCGAATACCCCCATGCCCACTAAACTATATCATGAAGTGCCATGTCTCCTCATTTTTTGAACATTTCCAGGAATTCCACTTAGATTTAAAGTGGTTGCATCTGCCATCAACACTCGTCTCTCAAGCCTTTGCCTGTAATGAGTTCTCCCAGTTAATAAGTGACAGGACGAGAGAAAATGTCATCAAGCTGTGCCAGGGGAAGCTTAGATTAGACATTAGGAAATTTTTTTTCACAGAAAGGGCTGTAAAGCATTGGAACAGGATGCCCAGGGAAGTGCTAGAGTCACTATCTCTGGAAATGTTAAAAAAACTTGTGGATATGGCACTTAAGGACATGGTTTAATGGTGAACATGGTGGCGGTGCTGGGTTAACAGTTGGACTTGAAGATCTTAAAGGTCGGTTCCAACTGTAACAATTCTCTGATTTTACTAGAGGCAAGGTCAGCAAGAGCAATATCTTGTTGGCCTCCTTTGCAAAGTCTCTTCTCTAATCTGAACTGCACTAAGCACAGTGATTAGGGTTGCATTTATCACCTCCTTATGGCTAAGGTTTATGTTTTCTTAGCAACGCACACTTCTTCATAGTATTTTCTATGTGAAAGACTGTTTTTATTCAGTGGAAGGAAGAATTCAATTTACTTTTTAATCTACAAGAATGCTTTAGCTTAAGTAATTTACGTGGACTTCCTTGGCTTCATGACACTGTTTCTGCAACATGAGCAGAGCCAGCCACACTGCAGCTGCAGGCTTGTAAATACTTGCCTAGCAAAGCAGTCCTACTTGAGCTAATGAATCCTGGGGAAGCCAACAGTGCTTTCCTACTCCTAGCTACAAATGGAACTTTATTAGATAATTGAAAACCAGCCAAACCCACTGACAACACTGCACCATTTTCTTGGGGCCCCTGAAGACATGTCACATGCTATACATCATCCTGGGTTGAGTCAGACTGTTGTGTTGTTCTGTCACATTCTGTATGTGTTTGATGGTATTTCTCCATAGCTATCCCTATGCAACATGAAAACAGCTTGTTGGAAATCTGTAAGGATTTAGACATTTCTGAGTGACAGAGGTAACCCCAACATCCTGTGGCAGAGGGCTGCCGTCTCGTCATGGGACAGAGGATGATGGCCTCACCTGCCAGACCCCTCTCACCATTATATCCAAGCCTCCCATAAGCTCCCCTGCAGTGTCTGGAAGACATTATGGCTGAATAAACAGGACAGAAAGATATAAACATCTTGCCCAAGTTCACAGAAATGACTTGGTGCAAGAACCAACCACAGAATTAAGCAGTTTTAACTCCTCATAATTTGTTTTAATCAATAATCACAATATTTCATGAATGTGTGATTATTATGCCTGCATCCATAGCTCTCTAGCACTTGGTGTCTCTGAAATACATTACAGGTTTAATTCTTCCCACAATTACTTCAGTTTTGAATGTGTTCCAATTGTTGTCATTGGAATTACTCTTAACTTGCCCCCTTGTAACTAAGAAAAAAAAATTCAGATTTATATCAATTCTAAGGAGCTACATATTTTGGTACTACAAGTTTATTTAAATTATGACTAATAAACAAAAGCAGATTGTGGATCCAAAAGAATTATAGCAGAGAAAAAATGATTTATCAGTATAGAGAAAATTTATCATAACAAGAAGTCTCATATAGATTATTCTTATGTGAGTTCGGGTAGCTGTGCATTTTTTAAATCATTACCAAGTCATTCAAAATAAGTAAGCCTAACATAAATAGTCATCACATTGCATTTCCAGGGGAAATGGAAATACTGTTTGTAGGGTATAGCCTTGGTATGCACTTGAAACCATGGACTGACATAGTAGATTATATACATTTCTTGAACTCAAGTCTTATATAACTTGTTGAGGCACATTTTGCAGTGGATGCAGTACTGTAAAACATGAGCAGTACTCTTAAACATGAGAGCCTGTACCCACCAATATAGTATCCTGCACATTCACATTATTGAGTGATTATTGAAAGAAATGGAAATCTTTCACCAAGAAACTGCAGGTGGCCCTTCCTGAAATATGGAGGAGGAAGCCCTCGACCTGTGAATCTTAGGAGTTATACAAGTTTCATATTTAAATGATAGCTAAAGAGATAAATTACCATAATCATCCTACCTTCTTAATTTCATTGTTTCACTTATAGAGCTGGATGGGTAATTTTTTTCCAATAATAATTGCAGTGACTTTTACTCACATTTTTTCATTATTTTGTGGGTTTCAAGACTATGTAATTCTCTTCATTCTTCATAGTTATTATTCACATGCTTGTTTTCCAATTAAATAGTGATAGTACCTACTTCCCAACTGTTTTTTGGTAAACTCAAACTACCCTTAACAAAGTATTTACTGTGCACACAAAGAACAGAAGAATGACTTTTATAGAAACATAAATAGATAGATATCTTTTTTTTTTTGCATGTGAGAATCATCACTATGACTGAGAGAGAAATAAACCAGAAGATAACTGTAACAGATAAATCTAGCACATTTCTCCTTAGGACAAATAATATTTGGAGTAAAGAAAACATTTTAAAGCACTAGGATCTTACTCTGTCTGAGGAAGACACTGATAACCTTGATAGCCACTTTTTGGTCATTTGCATTCTTCGAGCCAAGAAGGGCATGAAATCAAAACACAGAAATGGGTAAAAACTTTAATTTAAGCAATTAAGTAAGAAGAATTTTTTAAATCATGTTACACTAAAGAGCTTTCCACCTTAGACACAGCAAGTGAAGGATCCATATGGAGAAAAAATAAGAAAGAAGCAACTCATTCCCACTTTCTGAGCAGATCCACATGGCTAGAAGCCTCCATGCAGGGAGGGAGACCTGGTTCCAGCATCAAGTAATGCTGGCCGGTCCTGACACACGTGGCACGAGCTGTGCCCTGTGTGACAGAGGGGCAGAGCACACTGCTCCTCCCTCAGCTCCTAGTCTAAGGCACTATTGTTTTTTGTCACTTTTCCACTTCCGTGTCCCTCCCTAGGAGATTTTAGGATGAGGATTGTGTCCAAGCAACTGTTTGAAACAGTCATTGTGGGCTTTTCTTACATAAACTTATCTCAAGGAAACCACTTACCTTTCTGGCACGCAGCAGTAAGGGATCCCCTGATTTAGCCCTGTGTTCTCCAAAGATCTCTCATTCCCCAGACAAAACCAGAAGCTGAGTCTGAGACAGGCCATCAGCTTTGTTCTGCCATCACACACACTGACAGCTCACCCTGATGGTGACACCAGCCTTTTCCACAAATGACAAATAATCTTCCCAGAATTGCAGGGGCCTGGGTTAACTCTAAAATGAGACAGTCGGAGATCCAGACCTGCTACAGAGATGAATCTGCTGCCCGATGTGTCAGGGATGCTTTGGGAACTGCTTATAAATTGCAGACACTTACTTGTTATAAATGTTGTGCCACTTTTCTCCACATCCTATTGATGGGGGTGATGAAGAAAATGAATATCATCTCAACATTTTAGAAGAAGGTTGCTAAATTCCCTCTGATCATCTGTAATGATTCTGCCCACTAGGCCAGGGGATATCGAGTTAGATTTTTCTTCATTTCAGATTATTAAACATAAAAATAAAGATTTTAAAAATAAATTCCCATAAGAAAACAGATTGGATGGCTAAGAGATCAGGATGAAACGGTGAAAGATGATTTAAAATACAGGTTGGAAATGGTTTTCTTCCTTGGAGAAAACTGTATTCAGTTAAAATTAAAATAATCAAAGCCTTGTATCAAGATGACTTTTAGTCAAAGGAAGATTTTAGGAATGCCTTGTTTCTAATAAAATTCTGTCCCAGTGCCTGGGCTCTCCACTCAGTTTGGGTTTCTGAGATCTATCCTTTGTGGTCAGGGTGGTGCTTTAGGTTTTTCCGGACTTTCTCTCTTCCTTCATTTTCATCTCTCCTGTTCTGTCTCTTACATTTCATTGTAGGGGATGCCCTGTGTTCTACTCTCATTTCTCAGGAATTCTGAACCAATTGATACAATTGGCAGACATTACCCATATATTCCCCTTAATTGACAATCATATGGAGCTCACAGGAATGTAATAATAACCAGTTTTCTCTTGTCTAGTTAAGGCCTTTGCTTCCGAACTTGAAAAGCAGCTCCACAAGGTAGATAAGGTCAAGAAGAAAACTGATCTAATTATCCCATAATTCTTCAGATACCAAGTACTATCAGGGTCTGTATCAATCATATAGAAGTGACCAAAAGACTTTAACAGTATGGGATCTTGCATGGCAAAGGACTTCAAGAGACTATGGTCGGAATTAATTTATTTAGGACAAGGGAAAGAATTACAAAATATAGCCAATGCTACCATACTGTGAAAATCCAGCACACAGGCACTACTTCTCCTGGCTGTCTTTTAGATCCCTTTGCACTTATTTTAACTAGCTGGACAAACTTTCAGACTGAAACTTTCTAACAATTGAGGGTTTTTCAAGGTGAGGAGTGGGGAGAAACAGGTTAAATTAAAGCATTGCAGGCAGCTCATTCTGAACATGAAACTGTGGTGATCATACTGAAATCAGCACACTATTACTATGGATAGTAATAAGAAGGCTGATTTCAATTAGATATGTCACAAATGTAAGGTTTTAAAGGCAATTTGGATGACACATCCAGATTGAGGGGATTTCAGAGGGAAGAATGCCTTCTGTTGTTTCAAATATGGGCAAATCATAAAATTTGTGTTTCAAAATCTCAGTTCAGTTACATCAAGCTGAAGTACAACAGCTAAGTTCTATGAAGTGTCTGTCTACAGTGAACACATACACAAGCCCCTCCACACAAACAGGCAAGAGCATCTGTCACTACCAAGAGCACTCCAGTGCTCTGCTCTCGTAGGGAGTGGTTTTTCCTCCCAAGTTCTGCCCTGAGGGACACAACACACTCTCGTCCACTGGCAAAGACACTTTCAGTTCTCTGAAATCTCCCCAGGACTGAGGAGGGGAAAGAAAAGGGCTCTAGGAAAAAAGGCTATGAACGAATAGGGGGAAAAAACATAAGGCAGAGGGAAGAAAAAAAATGCAGTGAGGATGGTGGTGAAGGGCAGGAGACGTATTCCCCTTGCAGGGCTCAAGCACCTATGTGAGCCTCATGGATACCAGGATTGTTCATGACAGCCCTGAAACTAGTGACCCAAACTATCCAAGTGGAGTCACTAATCCAAAAAACCTTCCAAATTAAAATCCACTAGAGACACAGATCTTCAGGAGAGGAATCAGGAAAGGATTTGAATAGCACAATGTTTTCTCAACAGTCTTTTCTTGCCCCAGTTCTAAGGCTTATGGTGATCAGGGTGAACAGTCACTGCCTTGAGGGGAAAAAAAGAAAAAAAAGGCATTTATTTCCTTGAAGACTAGGTTTCCCCTAAGACAGCTGGTTGTTGTCATATTTCAGCCTGAAGTGCATATTTATGGAGTTTATTTTCTCTAGCTGTGCTCCTCAGAACACAAAAAACTTTTCACATCGATGAACCTGCTAATACAAAAGAAGTAGCCCACAGGGGGAGTGCCTTAACATTTGTGACTCGTCAGTACTTTATCTTGCATTCTCAGACAGATTTTTCACTAAGCATCAAGTCCTTGTACTAAATAGAATACAATTTAATCAACAAAATATATTAGAACATGACATCAAGGCAATACTTAAACTTGAGATGGAGATACAGAACCAACAACAAGAAACAAAACAGGATCCACCAGGCAGCATGGAGTTCACAATTTGTTCGCAGCCATATCTTCAATCTGCCACTTCATGTATCACAACTCCCACCACGCTCTATTTTGAGACCTGAGGTGGGATTAAACGAACACACAGATCATGAATCAGGTTTTTTTGCATATGGGTGAATTTCACCTTCAGTGCTTCACATTTTGTGTATTTTCACATAAATAGAGGGTGACCATGCTTCTTCATTCTTTTGCCTCCTTTATGTTAAAAGTTTAATGTGAATGCTAACACAGAAGAAATACAAATAATACAGTTACTTTACAGAAAATTAAGACCAGCTAGAAATAAAATATGCTGCCTGTATTGGAAGTGAGCAAGAATGTGTCAAAATTTGAATGCAAAGAGTCTGCATGTTTTAAATTATAATCTCTCTCTTCTGTGTCTTAGACAATAGTAATGATAGCAATTTGTGTGAGCAGTATTTGTCGAGCTATGTAAAATGAAACTGCACTAATGAGATATATTTGAAATCAGTAGGACTGCACTGTGAGAAAAATATCCATTGCTCTCCCTTGCTTCAGCTGCATGTGAAACCAGTCTAGAGACTTAAAATGTATGAGGAAAAAAACCCCAAACCCTTGCAGTGTGCTACTTAACACACACTGTGACAGTGATAAATTCCCTCAGTGATTCTCAGGTGCCCTGTTGTTATCTTTAACTGCCTTCTAGCTTGTCAATCTTCTGCTTCCAGATGGTATCGGTCATTCACACAGGCAAAACCTTGCTTAAAGGGACTTACACTTTGTGCTGGTAATAGGCGTTTTATCTTCCAGTGGATTATTTGCCCACTGTTTTTCTGGAATTCCACAAAAGAACCATCTCTGATTATCTGACAATTTATCTTTTGCACGGATCTTGTTGGAAATTGAGTTACTAGAAGGAGTTGGTTCTTTCAAAATGGAATTTCTCCCTGAGGCTTTTAGTGTAGGATAATAAGACTTCATCTTCTTCATCTCAGAAAGCCAGGGGACAAAAAAATACCTACATCTCTAAAGCATTTGATGGGGAACACCAACAATTCTGTACACTGCACACCCTTTTGAGGTATCTAATACTACAACTGGCCCATACGAAACAGACAAGTATATACTCATAATCCCCACTGAAGCTCAACCATATTGTATATCTCCATACAGTTATCATTTCTTGAGCAGAACACTTGAGGTAGGATTTTTTCTCTTTTACTTGTAATTAAAACCATGTTAATTTATCCTTGACCAGGTGCTACATTATGCAGCCACTATTGAGAACATATTACCATGTTTAGAGGTACCAGTAATTCCTCTTTATGCTGCTGACACGTGATTATCTCCCCGCCCTGAAGCTATATCAGAGCTATGTATAGGTAAGAGCATATTAACACATCAAAATGGTAAGCATTCTATCAACTTCATTTTATTTGATGGATTTCACAATATCCTGACGTTTTATCTGCAAATACTTTTGAAAACAATATAATAGAAAGGAAATGGACTTTTTTATCTGGAACATCATATGTCAGATAAGTTTTGCATAAATACTGTGCTGCATGACGATGTAACATACAGTCTTCCTTAATAAAGTTCAGTTTTGTGTAGAGAGGTAAAAGTATTTAATCAGTAGGAGACCTAATAGTTGACTCATTTAAAAGAAAATTACAAGTGCTTCATAGGCCATCATGAGCCTTGGAGGAGTACTCTACATAGTCACACTAGACAGAATGAAGAGACATTCTTTCTATATTTAATAGGCTAAATGAAATAATTGCCAGAATTCCTAGACAAAGGAATATTTTCCATGAGAAAGTCAGAACTGTGGCATTCTTTAATTCCTGCAGTGTATGCCATATCTTTTGTTTCTTTGGATTGTTTTGTTAATTTTTTTAACTGCTTAAAGCATCTAAAGAAGGGACAAATAGATCAATGGCATAAAAATAGAACAGGTTTGCAGCTACTCATCTGAAGCCAGAGAGAGAAAGTTTTTTTAAGAAATTGATGCTACAAAGGGTACAATGCAAAAAACTCTGAAATCCAGGTGACATTTTTAAACTCAACCTGTTTACAAGTCCTCTTTGTATAAGTGACTTATTTTATTTCATTTTATTTTTACTGTGTGGTGCACGAGAGCTGATTTAAGGCAGTCTTTTCAGGTCATATCACTAAAAAAGTCAGAGTTGCTCTTAACCTCTGTCAACCCAAGACTGACTTGAAATGCTGACTGAGGGACACAGGGCATTACACTCACACAATGTCTTTGAAACATGCTGATTTTCAGTCTCATATATAACAAGAAACTCTGTTTTCATGTTTTCTCCTTTCGCTGAAGTACATCTATCCCTCCAAATATATTTGTTCTCAGTAATAAGGTCCTGTTGCCAGAACACTCATTTTTTTGCAAGGGGAAAACACTTGCATACTATTTTCATAAGGGAAAAAAAATACTTACAAAACCCATAGAAAAACAAGGAAAATATTAATGAAAATAATCAATAACACTGATAGGAATATTGGAAATCAGTACTAGCAACTTACTTTATCTTTTTTTTGGTTTGTTTTATCTCAGTAAAAGCAGGCAACTTACAGCTAACTTATCTGTTAGCTTATTTTTGTTTCCTTTCTTGCCTTTTTTTAGTAAAAATGTTACTATATATTTTTACATTTTAGGTTATTTAATTTTAAGTTTTTAAAATTTTAAGCCTCTTGTCTTCATGGGCTAAGAAACACTGAACCCTAGTGATCCAGCTTCCTGGCTCCTCTTTGTTGTCAAAAATTTCATTATGCATATTGACCCAACAGCTTGACCTTTGAAAGTGTAGATCCTTGTACCTAGGCAGAGTTATTACTAAGTTTATTAAAACACTGCCAAGTGTAGAACAGGACCTTTCCTGTGCCTACTCTTCTTGGCTGAGGAACTGGTCGCAAAAGGTTTTTATTGTACAACCCTCCCACAGATCATCACATAGAGGTATTTTGCGTCAGTTGATACCCTTAGATATACAGCTGAGACAAAAAGAAAAGGAAAAAGAAATAAAAGCAAAAAAATCTGTAAAAAGAGTACAAAAAAAAAAAAAGCTAATAGAAAGTCTGAATGTATGGTTTGAAAAGGCAATCCTCAAATTTCACATGAGATCACACGAACTTGTCCAGTGAATAGAGATGGACAGCTAAGACTTTGAATGACTTGGGATATATCCAAATAATGGATGAAAAAAGCAATAATAAAGAACTCTAAGACAGGATTCGGATAAACTTTTGAGTTACTTCAATTACTTCTGTAAATAGACATTGCAACAAAAAAATAGCATGTTTTATGTAAAAAAAATAACCTTTCTTATAGGAACAAGTTTTTAACTAGAATAAGACGGACATCAGATCATAAATATTGAACATTTTTGAGCATAACTATTATATTATCTTTAGTAAACATTTCTCTGTATATACTCTTAAAATTCCCAAACTCCCCAGTATAAAATGCCTGCCATTTTTTTCAGAATATAAATAAACTCAAGTGAAAACATGCTAGAATTGAGGCCAGCTTTCTTGAATCTTAACATTCTTTTACCTGGGAAAGGTAACTAAATGTGGCTAGACAGTGATATCAGATTTTCTTACAAGTATTAACAGAAATAGAAAATCATAACAAGTATGAGTGATTACAGGAACATACGTCAGTATTCCAGAGGCAATAAGAGAAAATTAAAAATTCTCTTTGTATGTCAGCGTTTTCACCTTGCATAGGAATTTGCATGATTTGGCTTCATCAGAAATAATTTTGGAGCCAAGCAGATAAACTTTTAAGGTTTTGGGTTACAGTAAACCATGTGTTCATTTATGTTCTATTAGACTTTATAAAAGTACTTTTTTCTCTAGCACAAAGTACTCATACAGAAAAACCTTTCTGTCATAGTCTAAAATATGTTAATTCGTCACTACCTGTCATTATTCTCAGGGGTTTTTTGCTGTTTTTTTGTTTTTTTTTTTGTTCTTTATCATTCCATTTATTTCACTAAAACTCTTAGGAGAGGCTGCAGAAGTAATTTGTAGCTGCATAACAGCTGGTTTAGATTTTGTCAGGATTTCTGTTACATTTTAGTGTGCTTTCAGATTATGTTGTCTTGTGCTTAATGTGTGTAATCCATGTCTGTATTAAAAGGATACTTGACCGCATTTAGTGTAAATAACAGTGCCATCCAGTCACATGAAAACAACCAGTAAATCAGCTTACAATTAGTGTGCTTCATTTTATCCCAGGGACGAGGACTAATTCACAGTGCTAAGGATCACAATAGCAATGCCTGTAATTAAGTATAACATCATGGTTATACCAAATGTAGGCCTTGAATTCTGACACAGTTAAAATTAAAGATGCATAATCCCAGCAGTCTTTGAATTGGTAATGCTGTAACCAGCAATAGATTAAAAAAGGTTTTTTTTATTTTAAAAATAATAATAAAAAATGCTGAACTGGTATATTTTAGGGGTTAGTACCAACAATGCAGCTTCCTTAATCCCTTCCAGATGGTTACCAATACATTATCAACCACTATTAGGAAAAAAAATCCTATGATTTTTGTCACTTGCAGGGCTTTCGTCAGAAAAGCAGCTCTGGAACAACATGCACTATGCAGTCCTATTTCTAAGTGCCTCGTGCCTCTTCCCAGCACAAAGAATAGGAAGGAGGGGGCAGACAAAAATGACGTTGGTTACCTTGGCATCTCCAGTACTCCCCAGAAGTTTAGTCATCCATAGCCTGGCCCTGGTGCTATTCTGAGCACTGAAGGCACATGGCTCACAGCAGCTGAGATGAAATGAACTCAGCAAAGCCACCTCCCT
This sequence comes from Manacus candei, assembly GCF_025592945.1. Lineage (NCBI taxonomy): Eukaryota > Metazoa > Chordata > Aves > Passeriformes > Pipridae > Manacus > Manacus candei. Next base: position 1,796,801 of record NW_026138156.1, on the reverse strand, counting down.
CCCTCCCTGACGTGCTGTCCCCTCAGTTGGGATATGACTGTACATGGGCAGATGCAGAAAAGGTGAATGTACTGGGGCCCTTCATCCCTTCCAGGTATGGATTTGGAATATAAGATAGAGCTATGTACAGATACTCCTATTTTCTCTTCCTTCTTTTTGTTTTACTAACATTGTTTATGGACCATAGCAATCCAAAAGCAATGTAAAAAAATAGTTTTCTGTCTCACAAATAATTTATTCTTTTAGTTTTCTGCAGATACCCTTTTGTGAGATTCAGGCACACCAGTACCTTCAGGAGCTTCAGGAAAACTCCCTAGAAACTGTGCTGTGGATGAGGAAAAGTACATAAAGCTGTCAGGCTTAGCAATGTGGTATCTTCTCACTAAACATGTTTTTGATCGCTCTATGCTCTGGAAAGCTGCCTTGCACCATCACATCAAATTATTTTGACTATTACTTCAAATTATTATCTAGTGAGGGGCCAAGAAGGAACTGCACAGACATTGCTGCAAACAGCATTACACAGAAGGCACCAGTTACTTCCAGTAAGAAACCAAAAGTTTTGCAAATGCAATCAAGCTCTGATTTTTTTGTATTTTCCACAGCACAGGAGGGAGTGCTCAGTTTTCTCAGGTCTGTGTGAGAAAACACTAACTGGAAAGGTTGGAGGATTCCCACCATCTGGCCCTGGGGGTTCAGAGGGGTGCTCTGTGCTCAGTGACCCCTTTGCCCAGAGCAGCCCACAGACACAATGGCACGTGGCTGCTTCTGAATTCCCCAGCTTTCACCACAGCCACACCCCCCCCAGACACCCACTGACATGACCTACCAGCACCACACACCCTCTGATGCCATCAGCAGCACCACACACTTGCTGATGTCACCCACTGATGTCACCCAGCAGTACAGCACACATCAGAAGCTGCACTGAGAAACTGAGGGGAGCAGCTATGGAATGACCCAGGATAAGGGAAGTTTGGTGTTCCCATTTGTGCCTGATGCTGCAGATGACACAAATTACCCCTAGGCTTTGCACTGTCAAGTTGTAAAATCTAGAGTAGTGACATTACAAATCTGGAAACCTCATCTAGCAAGAAAAGGTGATTATTACTGTTTTTATTATACTCTTCCAATACTTAATACAAAATAATTTTCTTCTCGGCTTCTTTTCTAGTTAGCACTCATTATATTTAAATGACTACCCTGTACTTACCAAACTTTAATGATTGTGAAGATGAATAATGCAGTTTAGCTCATAGAGAATGAGCTCCTTGTGGCACTTACAATCAGTTATTAAAAAGTTTACCTTCCTTACAAAAGTTTATTGTGATGCTCATAAAACTGGTCTTTCACCCAATGGCAAAATTCACAGAGCAGTAAACAATACCCAGCTGTAACTTTGCATGTCAAAAAAGCTACCATTAGGTGCCATCTATTATTATATTATTTGTGCTTTGTTTCAGATGCTTATGTTTGTAAATATGTTATTTACTATTTTTAATATGAATGCCTGACATTTCAATGGAACACGCTGATAGAGTACTCATGTCTCTGGAAAGTTAAATGCTACACAAATCAAGTAAGCTTTACAGGAATTTCATTTTGTAAGTGTAAGCAATTTCTATAAATGTCAAAATATCGCATTTCATCACTCTGGGAACAAAATGCTTTCCATTTTAATTTTCTTTTTAAATTTATATTTTCAAGTTTTAGAGTATTAGGTAAGTTTTCCAGTAAAAGATGTTATACTTAAAGAATTAAGGTGTTTCAGTCAGTTATCAAATATTTTGTCTTATGCAGGCAATATATTATTATTGTTTCCTTCCTTTCAGAAAGAAACCAAACTCTAAGAGCCTGTCATGCCTTCAGAGCCATAATTATTGTATTTGCTTTAAAATTAGCCACTGTAATATGGGAGATATCTATGGGCAAACAGGCTAGGAAGGAGCGGTTGAATGTTACAGTCAGATAATCTTTAACACATGGCAGATTCTCATGCTGGCTTTACCCCTAATACTCCTGAGCATCTTACAGCTAAAATACAAAGTAGTCTGTGGTGTTGCTAGGCTTTAATACTTTTAAAGACACATTGAGTGTTAATGGGGTCCTCTGGATTTAAGGCTTTGTTGTTTATTATACCCAGACTGCCTGGGTTTTCTCTAATGACATTCTCCACCAAGTCACCTAATTCCTGACCTGCTGTTAAAGTCAGAAACCCCTGGATTATCTCCATCCACCTCCCTGCCTGGAGCAGACTCACTTCAGCAGTGCAGTCTGAGTCATATCACTCCCAAAACCATGCTCCAGACCCAAAAATACGCTCACACACTGCATTCCATTAACATGTCTGCAACACGGGAGAACACATGGAAACATGAAACCAAACAGTACATTCCAGTTGCATTCCCCATTGCTGTACCAGTGTGATACCCAGACACAGCTCAGCAGTGCTCTTTCCATTCCCAGTGCCTGGCTGCACCCAAACAAGAGAAATAAGGACCTTGAGGCACAGTGCAGGATGTAGAAAACTGCAGAGGCAGCCAGAGAGCCCAAGGTGAAAACTGAAAACAAATGGAACTTCCATTAACAACGTTCACTTGTCACTAACACAAAATTTACTCCTGGAAGTGAACAGTGAGCAGGGCTTGGGGTCAGGAATGAGACCCCGTACTTTATAAATGGCTCTGGTGGCTGGTTCTGCTGTGCAGCTACCTGCCAGGAGAAGGGAGAGATTGTTTAACCAACAAACAAAAAGAAAAACAAACAAACAAACACACAAACAAACAAACTAACAAGAAAGGAGTTTTTTCCAGAGTAACCTTTACTCTGAACCCCCGAGTATATGCAAACCCGTTTCTTTCATGGGTTCCTACCTCTGGATCAACACTGTTCTCATTTGGATGTGCTAAAATTGAAATAGAAGCAGCATCCAAAAGTTAATGCTACTGTTCCTGACTCTCTGCTAAAACAGATGTGTCTCTTCCCAGAGTCTTCTGTCATCTAAATCAGCAACAAGGTTCCCACTGCCTTATGGTGGGGGACTGGAACATTGTAGCACTGCAAACAAGAGGTCAATCACAGCTGCACATTCAAGCGTTCATAGGCACTTCAAAATGAAATTCGTGATTGCCATTTGCTCAATATAGATTTGTCTCAGCTGCAGTACAAAAAAATATCTTAACTTTAGACTTGCTCAGTACCACCTCCAAAATTTCCATCATGTTTTACTCTTAGGTGCCATATTTTGTTTTAAGGTTTTGAAATGGGGTCTTTGAATGAACTTAAGAGTTTCTGCTTTGTGTTAAAAAACTCAGTGAAATTCAGTCAAAGATAAGTGCCCAACTCCATTACAGCACTTGAAAATTGTGACATACACTCAAAGGCACAAACTAGTCTTTACCCTCTGTTTTTTCAATTTGAGGAACAACGATTGGCATACAAAAGTGCCATGGCTTGTTTTGTGTTCTTTTTTTGCAACACAAACAGTAATAACTTCTTACAAATCTAGAGCTGACTAATCTCAGAGGTATCAGATGGAGTTCATCTCAGGGCTGCACAGGGACAATGAGAGAGAAGATTGTGGGGTTACAGCAGCAGTCCCAAGAGAACTCAGTTTAATTTCCTGCTGTACAGAGGCTTTCTACATCGTATTGAAGAGAGACATTTAGGTTCAGATCTTTAAAGGTACTTCAGTTCCTCACTTTAGATGAAACAGGTGACAAAATGCCTTTGAAAAATTGGACTAAAAGCTCTCAGATTCCCATACGAATAAGGTCCATAACAAGGAGCTTATATAGAATTGGGAAAAACTAACTCCAGGAGTCTAATTCTCAAAACTCAGCAAAATCCATTTAGGGTGGTTTCTGTGGATGCTTTCACTTAAGAATTCTTTCTCAAGCAGTGTTTCCTTCCGTGTTGAGAATTGTCTCCATGTAGTTAATGAAGGAAAATACTTGTGCCTATTTTCTAAAATGAGAAATGATCCTGCCATCTTGCAGTTGCTTAACAGCCAGGAGTGAATTACATCAAAAACAGAGGTCATGGGTATTTACATACAAAAATACATCTGAAGGAGGAAGCTGTAGAAATGCCCTAATTTTTAAATGGTAGCTCAGATGCCTAACCTCTATTCCAGCATGCCAAAGATAAGTTCAGTGGCTTCTTCAGCCTGAAAGAGTTCAAAACTACATCTAAAGAGAATCCTACAGCTCCCCTGCTGCAACAGAAAGACAGGGTGAAGGGAATTTCTCTAATATTTCTAAATACTATTTAAAAAAAAAAATCACGTATTTTGTCCCAGAGACAGAGTAAAACTCTTTATTGCATTGATTAGAGCATGTGGCACAAGAGATGATTTTATTTCTAATCTTGCCTCCAAAAAACAATTTCATTATTTTACATCCAATTCTTATTTGACAAAATATTTAAGTAACCCTTCAAATTTTTGGTCTTTGCAAAGGAGCAGCTCCCAGCTTAATTTTCTAATGAAAGAAACTGTGGGTTCTGAATAATGGAGCTGCCTCTCCCAGACCTCTCCCATTCTTCTCCCTGCTGGGGGTATGACTTCTAATGAGTCAGATCTGTTTGTCCAGAAGATTAATATGTAGCTCTCTATGATTAACTCTCTCTTAGAGAATTATCCAGATATTCTTTCTGTAACCTAACTCCTGATATGCTAATAAGACATGACATGTCCCCACATTACATATGATACAGTGTACACTGATATGTTTCCACTGGGTTCTTATTGTACTGAAAATCTTAAAATCCTGTCCAGGTTAAAAGTAACTAGAACTTGTCAAGTAAATATAAAGACCTCTTTATTTGTTGCTTGATTTGAACTTCTGATTTCTTTAGCGTATGCGAAACACTTGTGGTTTCAAAAGTTATTATCATTTAAATATTTCCTTTAAGTACAAAAAATGGGCATGTGATTTGCCTAAATCCTCCAGTCAACTAAAAATCTCTCTCAAGAGTTAATTACAACAACTAAAGATGAAGAGATTCTTTACTCATTGCTTATTTAATTTGTTCCAGAGTTTATATTGCAGTAATTCCTACTTCCCTCTTTATCCTGAATCATTTTATATTTTTAATTCATGTTTCTATTTTAAGTACAGGAATGTCCCATTTCAAGTGAATGAACCTCTTTGTTCCGTAAGGTTTGATAAATGAGAACATCATTTACACCCAGCAGCCTAATGAAATTCCACACCTTTCCTTGAATGCTGCAGATTGCTTATTTCCCAGAGTGTGATTATTTGGAGAAAAACTGCATCTTTGAAAATGGTGCTAAACAATGTGTGGCTTCATTGATATTTAATAGATAACACACTTCAAACAACACTGTTGGAGTATATCTTTTGTACTCAACAGCTGTTCAGTTTAAAAAGACAGAAGTACAATACTATATTGTATACTTGAATTACACACTTAGTTTAAGGGATAAGAATCCCAGTAGCAGATGGCATTCCAGGCTGTCTAACAGAGCAGAGGAAAGAAAAAAAAATAAAGCAGGCCAGTAGTCTGCCTCAATATTATAAATCAACAGACTGATTACTGCTGAACACACGAAGATTAATACATCAAAATCTGTGGGTTATTTCTGACAAATGAGAGTAGAAAACATCTCGCTGTGTGGACAGTGTCATGACAAAACTGTGCTTTAGACTCTAAAGTAAGTAAACAGAGAAACCCTTGCTAATTGAAGTTTCTCCAGTATTTCTCATTAAATGCAATTAGGTTCTTGAACTGAATTTTGGGGGAGAAACCTGAGGACAGAATCTCCACTCTCAGGAAAGTCCAGGTGTTGCAGTATGACAAGGTATGGGAATCACAACATCACCCCAGAGCTGAACTTCACAACTTGACATGGCACTGGTACAGTGGATCAGGGAACCATGAATATATCCAGTGTAATTGTGTTTTATTGCAGGAGAGAGCCCCTCCCAGCCTGGTTTCACCCTCACAACAGCCTCAGATTAGCTGAAGGATTTAAATCCCTGGTCGACAAATAAAGGCATATGGTATGAGAAATCTTCCTTAGAGCTGGAGGGATTAAATCAGCTGAAACAAGTATAGTCAAGAATTCAGGGCAGCAGTTTGTTCACTGTGAGAGAGTTAGTGTACTACAAATTCAGACAGGGATTACTAAACTGCTGTATGAAAACCGCTTCAAAAGTGAAGGCATCTCCAGCACAATAGCCACTAGCGTGACACAAAATGAGAGTTCACGCGGATGGGCACAAATACACAGCACTTATTGAGCTAATGACTTAGTTGACAGTTTGGTTGAAAGCTGAGCAAGTTACTCCATGCACAGCACTCCCTCTGTGCACTTTTAAGTGGGAAGCTCACGGGTAAGCTTTGTGGTTCCTGTACATTACGTTTTCCCTGTGCATGACTCTGGAGACTTCATGCACGGGATTTTGATGAATAGGTCTTGATAAACCCTGCCCTGGCAACCATGACATAGCTGTCAAGAATACAGTTCTACAAAAATTGGCCTTTTGTCATCAACTGTATAATAAGACAAAAGAATTCATGGTTAATTTGGACATGGCAGCAGCAAATATTGTTATCTACAGATCAGAACACATTATAAATGCTTAGATGATTAAAAAAATAATAAAAATACTAGAAAGCAGTATAAGAATTGGTATAAAAAATGAAAATTTATTCATTACCTGAATCCCAGTCTTAAGCCCCACATACTATTCTAATAGTTTTAAAAGCATCTATGAGTTTTCAGGACCATCCCCAGTCCCTTTTTTTAGATTTTGTTTATTTCTATAGCCTGTTAAATGATGAAAAAAATCCTTTTTTAGCTTGAAAAGGCAATATATTACTGTGTTTTCCCTGGTGGCATAAAATTATGCTCTTTTTCTGTTTTGTTGGCTTTTAAGTTGCATTTAGCGAGTTGTCTTAAAGTGGTTCTGCACTACCATTTCTGTCCTCATTACAGTAATTGCAACATAATTACATCTATAATTCACAGGTTGTAATTATAATATCATGGTATAAAAGGATGTAAAATATCAAAGAAGATTGATAAACTTTTCAAATAAATAATGAAACAAAAAATAAAGTATACATATATGTATAGCTATAAAGATGTGAAAGCCTAGCTCTTCTTACTTAAAGTCAATGTGATCAGAGGATGCTTTTTAAGTACTCAATATTTAGAATTCATACCATTTCTATATGCTGTATTTGTTGTCCAGGGTTTCTTTAAATAACTTTTTTCATTTTTGAGAGAAAAAAAAATGGGAAAATAAAGTGAAACAAAGGGCTTGTTTCATCTACCCATCAGAAAGGGATTTTTTTCCTCAGTCAAAAAGAAATTAAAAAAACCCAAGGAATAGGGAATATATGGGAGAGTGCACTGAATAACATGTCTACTATATAACATACCTATATCTCTTGGGCTACCCTCTGGAAAACAGCTGCATTGATTTCATTTGTCAAGGGAATAATTATCCAGTGAGGATTTTCTTTTGGTTTTCATTCTATAGAGCACCAACAATCAAATTTAAATGGTATTTTAACATTTTCAGTTGTTTCATCATTGTATTTTAAGGAGAGCAATTTTATCCTACTTTCAGATCTTCAAGAATTTGGGGTCTGTGATTAGAAAATCCGGGATAAGTAAAATAACTTTTACATTGAAAAGTGGGACGCTTTCAGAGATTCTGAACATTATGAATTCATGTAACTATTAGATTTCATCCAGCAAAATACTTCTGCATGATTTTTGATCCCCTACCTCAGAAATAGAAGAGTTTATATAGTGTTATATTATTATTTCAGCAGGTTTGTTTAGCTAAGGCCCAGCCTGCAATCAAACCTTTGTCACTCAAGACCACACGAATTTATGACACACATGTCACATATGGCAGGCACATGTTGTGCACCAGTCAGAGTGACACCAGGGCTGAATGCCACGTGCTGACCAAACCCACCACAACATGTGGGACACAAACCTATACATATATATGTGGATATGTTTGCCTGATTCAACTGTAAGCACACTGGGCTTTTTTGCAATTTGAGTTGTGTACATTCTCATGCCTTTAAAGGTTCAAATATTTTACATAATTGAAAATATTTTTTTCAAGAATCTGTACTGTATTTACTGCCTTGGAAAATAGTTATCCTCTTGTTTGGAGAAAAGCATTTTTCTCAAGCAAATAATAGATAAATAACCTTCATGAATGTCATAGAAGGCTGTATTTTTAAGGTAGTAATTAATTTGTTTAGAACCCTGGAGACTTTTGCATCATATGTTGGTCTTCCTACATATTTCTGAAATAGTTTTAGTCAATCTGCTGTTCAAGGTTAAACTGTGCAATGCTCACTTACAGAATTACTTACACAGTAGACTGTGGCCCTGACAGCATCTGTGATAACTCAGTGACATGTAAAAAACCTATTTCCCAGGGGAGACTTAGACATAAATTTTTTCTTTCTATTATTAATGTATATTATCTGTACCATCCACAGATATTCAGTAGAGATCTATTGACTACCTACATTAATTTTCCATATTCCTAAAGTGTAGTGTTCAGTCCATTATTATTGATGTAAGCATAACTTTCCATAATTTTTCAAGAAGATATCTCCTGTGAAATGTAGACTAAATATTTTCTGGTTATATTTATCATGATCTGACTAGCTGAATGGCTACCTATCCATTCTCTCTGAATGACTCCATCAGTCAGAAAATAACAAAAACAGAATTAAATAAAATGGACAGGTACGATAGGTTCTTAATTAGAAAGAAAAAAAACACTTGTGCTGTTCTCCAGTTTGTAATATAATTATTTTCAAAGGCCAATTAAACAGCCTCTTCTGCAGCTTTGAAACCTCGCAGATTTTGATATATTTCAATACCTTTTCCAGGTATTTATCATCACTGAAAGATTAAAAGAAAAGGTTATCTTCACGCTTACTAAAAAATTTCCTATATGCCATTTGCAGTAAAATATAATAATAATGCCTAATATTTTTGTTTCTTTATTTTTTCAGCATGAATCATAATATGGAAGAGTTCCCTGTGACCACTGCATTACTGTGGCTATTATAACAATAGGTGTAGTGCACAGATGTGGCTGATTCCTCAGGTGTGTGGGAGTTAGGGCAGGTCCATAGTGGAAATCACATCACACTCAATGGCAAAGGTGAAATAAAAACCACCCAGTTAGAGGAGTTTATTGAACTAGGGATCCTCTGCTCTGAGAGAGGAATAACTGCTGGCAAAATAGGTAAAAGTGTTCTTCATGGGTATAGAGAAATTATTGGAGCACACACAGAAGCTCTTTTAAGAGGAATCCAGGTTGAAATCATCCAGCAGGAGCTTAGTGGTAATGAGCATAGAGGAATCTTGTGAGCATCCCGAAATCAAGTGTCCTGATGCCCACAAAATTCAGATACGGTGATACATTAAAAATTAAAGTAAGATATACACAACTAATGCTTCTGAACTTCAGGTTTTCATAAATAATATTAAAAACCATCAGATCAAATACATAACTGAAATTTATTTTACTGGGTTACGTAAATGTCTTTCTCTGTTTTTCTATATTATTTGCTAGGCATCATATTAAGGATCAGTCACACGACATAATCTTTTATCTTAAATAAATTACTTGAAAGTATCAAAATTTATTAACTATACACCTAAAAACCAATGCTTTGATTAACAACTGGAGAATATTGGATAAGAAAATAAACAAAACTCAAGATGTTTTATATGTTATATGTTAATGATGTCATCATTATATGTTATACTAACATTATATGTTAATAATGTCATCATTCTAATATCCAGTATTCATATTTCAAAATAAGTATACTTTTTAAAGGACTGAAAAACTAATAGATGTTCTTTTTCTCTAGGAAATTTGTTTTACAGTGAGAAACTTAAGAAAAACTAATCTACTTCATTTATCAAAAGTGGGATTCTAAATATATACAAGAAAATGGAATTTTAATAAAGAAACTTCGATGCAGACACTGCTGCAACATGCTACTGTGGTGTCTTGCTATTGCCAGTAGATATATTCAGACAAGAAATCAGGTGAAAATATTTAATAATAATGATATTGGAGCAACTTATCTATTGAAGCTGTCAATTCTCTGTTACATAAAGTATTTAAAATAATATTAGATATCTTATTAAACAATATCCTCTAGCTCAACCAGAAATTGTGGACTTGATTTGAAATCAGCTAATAAAATTATATGTTATCAGCTATGCCATGGACCATGAAAATTGTCATATTGGTTTCCTTTAGTCTTCGAAGTTTAAGGAAAAAAATCACAGATACTGTTGAAACTTTCATAAAAAATAAGGAACTCACTTTCATTATTCCCAGGCCATTTCTATTATGCCAGCTTTCAGTGCAGAAATTTTCCATTTCCCTGTGTTTACTTTAGGAGGAGTCATCCTTTACAGTAGTAATTGAGTTCACATACAGATTTCTGTTGATTTCAGGGAATTATGGTCTGAAATCTGCCACACTGCTCATCTTGAGTGCTGTCTACCTATGTAAATCATCACTGTTGATCAATGGGATAAATTTCAAGATAAGATACCAATCAACAGGAGCTTGAGTAGAAGAATAAAACCGTCTATGATAGTTTTCCCTCAGATTTTCCTTCAATTACTTTATTCCTCCTAAACATACAGACATTTTCTAAAAATGAAAAAAAAAGTGACTTTGAAATTTAAATTTTCCTACCAGTACCAAAATGTCTATATCCTGAAGTTTGAGAGGCACATTAAAGTTTGTTTTGCAGTGTTGTTTGTAACCACTTTGTTACTAAAGAGACAATTTATTTGTATAATTAATCAGCTGAAATATCCCCAAGGATTTTTTTTCCTGGAAAAATGCCTTTTGTTGTTTAGAAGTAATGAAAACATTTCATCAAGGCTTTCTAGTGTGATTGATAGTCTTTGCTGAATTTTGTTGAAGGCTTTCTGTCTGAGTGGTGCTTTGAGCTCTTTATTCACTTTCATGGGATCTGGAACATTGTTTTAATTCTCTACTAGTAACAGGTGTTTCCATTAGCTCACATTTTTCAACAATGCAATTCTAATTTTGATTTCAGGCTTGAAAGTGTTCTGCTTTCTTTTTTAGGATAGATCAAACCTTTAATAATTCACAAATAAACTTCAGATCTTCATTGATCTGAACAACTAATGAATGAACAACTAATGGAACACCGAAGGCTTCAGTCACTAAACAGGCTTCTAAGGATACTCCTAAACAAATGAACTTTCTCAAAGAAATCTGCATATTATTGATGTTTTAAACTATTCTCTGAAAATGCATGTGGAAACAGATGCGTTTTTTCTTCTGTGCTCAAATTGAAGGGGAACCCAGAGGAATGGATACTCTGCTTTCAATAATCGATCTGAAAACATGGGAAGGAACTGAATAAACTAATATTATTAGGTACTACATGGCTACTCTTTGAAGCTACTCACAGGCTAATCTTAACCTACAGGCTACACAATGCAGGAAAAAAAAGAGGTAGAAGGAATTGCTATGATTACATGATATTAAATTTAGCACTGACTAGTTAGCAGTGATGCTAGTAACTCTCTGAAGGAGTAGCTTTACCCCTTTGAGAACTTGAAGAACATGTGGCTAGAGATAAAATCTATGGAGAAGGGGATTTAGCTAAAAGATCACTTTTTTGAAGCCCCCCAAAACCATCGAATAGACTTTAGAAAAACTTAGTAGAGAAAGAATAACTGAAATGTGTACGGGAGGAAGAAATTTATAATATATATATTATAGGTAAAACCACATATGAATATATATATATAAATATAAATTTCAAGACCAGGTTGAGTGTTCCTCATTTTCTCAATTCTCTCTCCTTCCTCCTTATTAAAAGGACATTGGGACAAGGAGAAGAGGGTTTGCTGAAGTAGAGAAAATGTCAATGATATCAAAGCAGGCTTTTAAGCAACTTACTGTAGGGGGTGTCATCCCTGCCCCTGCTGGGTGGGCTGGAACTAGATGATCTTTAAGGTTCCTTCCAACCCAAACTTTTCTATGATTCTATGAAATACATGTTTGTATGCCTGTGTGTGTACACACGCATATATGTATAGGTCACTGAAAACCAACAGAAAAAAGAATAGAATTAGTCATGTGAGAGCATGGTTATTATTGCATGTGTTATTATTGACTGGATCATGTGCAACACAATACAGAAATTTGAGTTGGCTTTTGATGTTGCTAAGCATTTTGGATTAGCTTTGATTTTTTTCACCTTGTCACTACATCAAAGACTGATTTGTCCAGTGTGGCTGCTTTTGACTCTACTGTATGCACTACCCAAATGCAGCTATTTAACTCACAGTGGAATGGAAATTCGCAGTGCTAGTCAGGGAGTCATATGCAGGTATTGTCACCAATTAGGGCCTGAAGGTGGTTAAAAGGGACAAGTACTATTTTAGATTTAAAATACTTGTTTGATGAAGCACAAATAACCATTTGAATGGAGAATTCAGGTATGTACAAATATACTTATTGTAGAACTGACTGACTTGACTTCTTAAGACAAATGCTTTCATAACTGAATGAGAAGTAAGAACACTGGAAAAAAATAGAGAAGATCATGCCTTTAATCAATCTTTAATGTCTGCTGCTGTGTAAAGCCATGAAAAGAAGGATTGAAAAGGTAAGAACAGAATTCTAAACACTCAATTAATAAAAATGACACTTTTAAATCTAAGGAGGTTTAAACAAACTAATTATTCCCAGCAGAGTGGATACTCTCTCGTGCAATGTTGATGTTAGATAAAAGCCTAATACCTTTCTTTCCACCTGTTAATCTGCCCATTTAAAACTGCTTGTTAAAATCACACACTGCTTTCCATACAATCCATGAAGTGTCATAGTAAGAATAGGTACATATATAAAAAATTGTAGTTCTTATAGTCAACACTTCAGAGCATTGAAGTTTGGGTTTTTCAGAGTGATAATTGGTCCTGGCAGCAGTGGCATCATTAGCTGATTTTTTCTTCATGTTTCATCAAAGATGGAAAATGTGGTCAAATAATTATGCAGTTGCTATATAAGTGATGTTTATCCGACATCTTGCTCATACAATTAGAAAGAATGTAAATAGGTTGTCACTAAAACTGCACTAGCAGGCAGCTGTGGGGAAGACAAATTATGCACATAACTAATTTATAAAGGTTTTGTTTACAAACAAGTGTTATCTAAACCCTATATTGATTAAATCATTTAAATAGAAATAATTTTATTTAGCTTGACACAAATTACTTATCTACTTTTTTGGTTAAAAAGTAATAAATGTAAAAATGTGAATCAATCTGAAAATTCCATGTAACTTTGTTCCAGCTATTTTGGAAAATTTGGCAAAGAAATTGTATTTTGTGTATTTTTTTATGGAAGTAAATGCTTATCAAAAGTTTTGCTCTGAAAATTGTTTCTTCATTTTCTCAATTCTCTCTCCTTCCTCCTTATTAAAAGGACATTGGGACAAGGAGAAGAGGGTTTGCTGAAGTAGAGAAAATGTCAATGATATCAAAACAGGCTTTTAAATTTACTTTTCCGTTTTTTCTGTTCTAAGAGGGACTCATTCCTATAACTTTTAATAATGTGTTTTTCTCTCAAATCTAGTAGTAGAACATCTTTCAGTTATCCTTGGACCTGAAACAGAACATGGTATTTACTGAAATGACTTCAAATTCATATGTACTGGACCAGGACTATCTCCAGAGAGGTGGATGTCTTAGTTTTCCAAGCAGAAATCCTCTGCTGGCGCCTGGTTCACTTTGCAGCCATGGCTGGGGGGGTCCCCTGGACCCCTGATTCCTACTTTTTCATATAGGCAGAGACATGACATCCTCAGCATCCACTTAGCTCAGTGCTTCTCCTATACTGGCTGACACATACTTCTCATCCTTCCCAAAAATCATGCCACACTGTTGTTATTTAGGAATGGTGTTCCCCAATTTAGTGTTCCCACTGAACCCAAACCTTCAAATGACACACCACTCTCTCACTCCCCCTCCCCTTCCCCCTGCAGCAGGCTGGAGAGGAGAATTGGAGGCACAAAAGGTAAAGATCAAGGGTTGAGATACAAACTATTTACTGGAAACATCAATGAAATAAGAAATGAACAGTAACAGCAACAATATCAATGAAAGGGTGTACAAGAAAGGTGAACGATTCACACACGAAAGCAAAAACCTTGCCATGTGGAAACCCCCCAGAAATACCCAACCGTGTCAGGATGCTCCCTGACCCAGAAACCACTTCCTTCATCCCACCCATGGCAATGAAATGAGGTGGTATAGAATAACCACCCCTCCTGGCTACTGCAAAAATTAACCCTATCCTGACTAGAACCAGGACACACCCCAAAGGCAATCCCAGAACATACCTGGGCAGCGATGGCTTCTACAGCCTTGCAAAACAGGAGGATACTCCCAAATCAGAACAGGGTCCACCTCCCTGCGTGGCTCAGCGGGGTCCAGCTGGTGTCCCATTTTTCGGGAGTGTATTTTGCACACCACACTGGATATTAGGCACCCTCAAGGAAAATATTTCATGACTGAGCATAAGTAATGGAGTGTGAGCATTGCACCCACATTTCCAAAATTTTTCCTTTGTCATTCTTCACCAGAAGCAGTCTAGAATCTAGGTGACCCTTTCATAACTGAGTATCATAACCATACAATATAGACACTCTACCTTTCTGTGAGCCATGGAATCCTGAGGTTGTATTTTAATCACTGAGCAAGTAGAGAAAAGAGGATCTTCTCCCCCTTTTCCCAATCTGGAAGCTGTATTTAGCTTCTTTTCAAATTTTGTGCGATAACCAGGTCTGGAAATGGTTAGTGACTGAACCAAGCCCTTTGGCAAGGCTGATCTACTTCAACAAATCTCATCAAGCTTAACTGTCAGCTAAGTGCAAAGAAACTTATCCATGTTAAAAAGGAGGAATTTTGTCATACCCACAGTCAGCAATAAAGGGAACTTTTGGGGAAGACCCGTAAGATTATTACAGAGCTCTGACACCTACAAAATTACTCAAGGGTGAATCAAGATATTCATGGCCCCTGTTTCAGACAAAAGCATTTACTTTCCAGCATTTTTTTCTTTCTACTAAATCTCATCATTGTTGCAAATGAGGCCATTAAGCTCTTCAGATCACAGGTAATGTATGTGGACTTTCAGCAGCTGAAGAGTAGCTGTATCCAACCAACCCAATATCACCTGGTTTTAATCTTCCTATTGGCAGGGGGGTTGTAGGTTTATTTTCTTAAGAACAAACACAGTAGGACTTCACTGATGAAAGGGGAGCTTAAGGGCTGGTAGATATCACCAAGAACATCTGATACTTTTATTGAAATTATTCCAAAATCCCTGGGACATTCATCTTGAACCAAGATCGAAGAGACTTTCAGGCCACAGGAAATTGCCATATGAAACATCATCTATTAAGTCAAACAAAGAAAATTTTATAAAGTATAAAAAATGTTTTCAGAAGACAAATTTAAACACACTTTGACCTTTTAATTTATTTTCTCCATGGTTTTTCTCTTATTCTCCTCTGTACTAAAAGATGCAAAGAAAATTGTGCTTGAATTATTCTTGTTGTCAAGGAATAAAAATAACTGAATAGGTTAAGAATGATTACATAAATGTCTGATCAAGCCATTCAGACCCTATTAACGTCTCTATTGCAAAGTAACACAATTTCCACCTATTCCCTTGCTTTGCAACTCCTTATTTCAGCCAAGTCTATTCGAAGGTAAGTCTACACTGGAAGCCAGAGCACACTCGTGGAAGTGCCAGTAGAGTGAAGTCTTGCTCTAACATGGATACCAACACTAGGAGAGTCAGGATGTTGAAGTCTGTCCCAATATTTAGATACTGGGAGGCAGGATGGGTTTGTTTCTGATGCATAGCAAAATTCAGCACCTTAACTGGCTGGTTTAAAAGCCAGAGTGGACAGACAGTCCTCTGTCTATATGGAGTCCACATGCAAATCCACTAGCTTGCATTGTTTTAAGTAAATTTCATTAACTATTTAAACTGTTTACATTAGCAATTATTTTGGCTTGATTAGGAGTTCTTTTCCATTAGCAGGGCTGTTTACAGAGAGTCTGCTCAGCCTGGCTGCTTCTGTTTCCAGGACGAACCCACTCTGCCAAAAAGGACTTCTGGTCCCCACAAAACAACAACCTTGTGTAAAAAAACTTCACTTCCATGAGGGAATAATCCCAAAATAAACCTAATTTTATATAAATAAAACTGCTTTTTTAAACTTTAATGCTATGTCAACACACATACATCCCTCAGTATGCAGCACTAATATAGTATTAATAAAAGTAATTGCTCCCTGCTGAGATCCCATGGAAGTCAATGTAGCCACATAAGGGACAGGTTTGGCCTCTTATGTCTTATCAAGCCAATGAGCAAGGCAAATTCTGATATGGCTAAAGGAACTTAATGTCCAATTAAGAGCTCAGTAAGAATTAGAAAATTGAGTCATAACATAGCAGGTCTCTTATGGCTGGTAGCACCATGAGCCCTTTCACATCAGAGCTACCTGTGGGTAAATCTCATAAAAGCATACATTTGCATCATAGTCTCATTTTCCCATTCATATTATAGCCACTACAAAACATGACCTTCGGACAGTAATTAGATAGCTTCCTTGTGTTTCTCTCTTTCACCTATTTTCTTTTCCCTCCGAACCTAAAGCGTTTGCAGTTAGTTACATATGCCAGCAGAAAAGTTAAATCTTATTACTCTTTCTATGCATTTTATTTCTTTATAATAGTGGAGAGCTGACAACAACCTAAAATATTCCTCAGACTCCTTCAAAGAGAGTGAAGACTTCCTGAAGAACATCTAGTAGCAATTATGCAAATTTGTGCATATTTTTATACCATTCATTCAACACAGTCACAGGAAACTCTTTAAAAAGAGAAATCATAACAAGCAAAAGAAGGAAAAATGTTTGAAGACACAAGACCATGAGAGAGAATGTTTAATGTGAAAGTTTCCACAGATGTAGAAAACTCCAGTGGGAAAGGATTTCATAGAAAATCAAGGAGAAAGAAGCACAAGATCAAACTGTCATCAGATACATGGTTATGAAGTCATACCACAGAAAATTGAAGAGGGCACCATTAAATTGGATTTTAAAAATGGGTAACAAGTTTTAGATTATTAAAATGAACAGACATGAGGTAGACGACTGGGTATTTGATTTGTCTGGTGGAAGCATTACAAACCACTAAAGCTCAGAGAGAAAACATTTAGATAGATCATAAAAACAGGAATTATGTTAGTCAAGATGGAAAATTATTAATTCTATAATATATATATTTTAAATTAACAGACCATTGCAATGATAAGTGGTTGACACATGGTGATTATACCATGATTCATACCTCAAAATCTTAGTCAGCTCTCAGGTAGACATTAAGACTCTATGGTTCCATTAG
This sequence comes from Manacus candei, assembly GCF_025592945.1. Taxonomy (NCBI): domain Eukaryota; kingdom Metazoa; phylum Chordata; class Aves; order Passeriformes; family Pipridae; genus Manacus; species Manacus candei. Next base: position 1,779,289 of record NW_026138156.1, on the reverse strand, counting down.
ATTTAGTAAAGTCCTAATCTATTAGTACAGGACCTAGAACATTGTAAGAATCATCAAAAGTGGCTTTGCTTTATTTTTAAAAATAATTAAGCCCAATAACCATACTTCTGCTGTAATGTACTTCCTCCATAATTTCTAATATCTGTTTTTCTAAAACTGACTGCTATATTTCATTCAAAATAATGACATATTTCAGCTATTTTACCTGAGAATGTTATGCAATATAAAATGTACCAATTTTAATTTGTCCTTTAAGTCAAAATTTTACTTTACTTTTCCCACATTTTGAAAGATCAAGTTCTTTTCCACTGCACTGCAAATAGTTACCTGCTGAGCTGAATAATGTGAACAAGTGCTATTTAACCTTTGTTTTCATTTATACTCTAAGCAAGACCTTCATCTTCCTGGTGAGTTTAGAAATGATGACTAGGACTTATTGGGAAACAGGATTTCTTCCAGGTTTCAGTGCTGCTGAGCATTTCTTTTTGGTTTGACATGCTGCACTTCAAATGATCTTAGAAGTTCTGAATTAGTCCTTGATAAATCATACACACTTGAAAGTAAAACAACAACACATCCTAGGGAAAAACCCTACAGAATGTCATTTTTGAAAAAAAAAACAAAACCAAAACAAAAAGAGAGAGACAAAGAGGAAAAGGAAAAGCCTGGTAAAATGACCATGAACTGAAATTCACCTCTTCACTTTAATGTACCTGAGAAGTAGTTAGTACTGCTTGTCATCTTGCACCTCTCCTATGAAGACAGCCCAAGCTAGGACCTGTTCAGCCTGGAGAAGTGATGGCTCTGGAGAGACTTTGTAGTACCTATAGGGGCTAAAAGAGAGCTGGAGAGGGACTTTTTACAAGGGCATGGGCTGATAGGTTAAGGACAAGAGGGAATGGATAGAGAAAGCAAGCAACAATGTAAAAGTTGTCATTCCCATGGAAGCCATTCTTCCAAATCCATTATAGCCTTCCTGTGCAACACTTCTAATCCATCTTCTTACTTAAATAACATTGGCTACCTTTTCAGGACATCCAAAAATATATAATTGCTTCAGAAAAGAAAATGTTTGCTTTTGTAACACAGCCCTATCAACACAACATATGATTTACTATTTTGTTGGATGGAGAGAGCAGGCTGTTGGTAAAATATTTAAAACAGTTGAAAGAATTCAAGTGGTCTAAAGACACCTACTGGAGTGTACAGGGAGCTAAATTAAAACAGCAATGCAAGTATTTGTTAAGATGTTTACTAAGGAGTTAAAAATACAATAGAATAGAAAAGTAGGAGTAAACACTTCTGTTTAGAGCATGAAACAACCACTCAAGTCTGCTGCATGTGGATATGGAAAATCAGAACAGCATCTTGGCAGGGCTTCCATTGGCAGGGCTTTCACTTTTCTTGCACTGACTTATTCTGACAGTGCTTCTAAATTGTTTTGTGTTTTGTGTCTAATTTCCACCAACTTAGGAAGGATTGCTAAAGCATTGACAATTTGGGGAAATTTAAAAAATGTAATGACGTCTGTGACATGAAACTACTATAATAACATGAAAAAGCATAATTTTCAAGAATATTAGATCTTTAGAGTTGCAAATTCTCAAATGAAAGTGAAAATTTATCTTCACACAAACTTATGTCTACATGAATGGGAGAATTCTTTATAACAGTAAAAATAATTTTCAAATTTAAAAAAATTACAAATTACTAGAATTAGGAATGTTATATTACACAAACATAACTGAAAAATGATTTTGTTACTATACGAGTACTTTATGTACTCACAGTTTTTGCAGATGTGCAAACAATAGCCCAAGCTGAAAGGTAACATCATAGAGAATTTCTGGCCCTCCTGGATATCAATGGAAATGTTCTAAATATTTTGACCACAGGTCCTGTATTACATTCGTTTCACTACATTTAGAAGTCCTGCCTACACCTGCACACACACTTACATAAAAAAACTGTATCACATACAAAGTTATATGTCAGAGAGACACTGACTTACCTGTAAACTGAAGTAATGAAGACTGGTTTTGGACCCAGTTTATTGCCAGGTCTGTCTCTGCTAGCTATTTGAAAGTGTTTTTCTTGTATTTGTTTTGCTTTTATAAGTGCATCACTCGGAACAGCTATAGAAAGTGTTTTTAAAGTATCAGAAAGTAAAATTACTCTCTTGACAGTATTGCCTCCCAGAAGAGCATGATTCGTTGTTATATTTCACTATCAGTTTGGTAGGGAATAAAATTACTGTCTCTCCTCCTTTCAGAAATATGCTTCATATTAATTAGGGCTTTTTAAAGAAGTACTAATACTAATACTAATAATGATATACAAAAACATAAAGGAAAAATGCAAGTGTTGGTACTCTTAAGAGAAACAAAAAGTGAAAAAAAGGTTGTAGGTATTTCTTGATGTCATATATTTTTAAAAACTCACTGGGACAGAGGAAAGGCCATATCCATATCAACATACCGAGCACCACCCTGCTGCTTCTTTACACCTTTTCCAGATAACCTTTCTCTGACCACAGGGAGCATCCTGGAGCTTAAGTCCAGATAAATTGGCATTTTTTTGCATTAACTGCAAATTTTCACATGTGCTCAGGTTTTCTCCTGTGTTTTGCATAAGTACAGAGACATGCTGGACTTCAACCTAAGACAGATTTGCACTTGAGTTTGGGGTGCCAGTCAAAGAGAATAGAGGTGGTTTATTTACACCTTTTGCACTGAGCAACTAACTCAAGCTGCACTCCAACGTCACTTGCCACGGAACACGACTTGAAGCATTACTTGCTCACAGTGTTTTCTGTTGGGGCAGAAAAGCTACTTTTTCATGACTCCTTGAGTTGCTGAATACTGGAAATACCAGGAAAACTGATGAATAGTTTCTTACTGGAAAAACAGGAAAACATAAAATGTTTCCCAAAAAAGCAGATCCTCCATTCCACCAAACATGCTACAGACCTTGCTTACAAGTAAAAACAAGGAAAGTAAAATTTCTCTGTCTCAGTTCCTCTCTCTCCCTTTCTCTCTCTCACATTCTTTTATCATCACATACATACATACTTAAGTCTGATTTTAAGACAGTTTACTTTAGTGATAATGTAAGCAACATCACTTATCCAAAGCAAGACAAGCTGTTTTCCCCTGTAAAGTGCAACTCCAGCTACAGTATTTGTACCTGCTGGTTCACCAGAAATTATTCTGAATTCTTTTTGTGTGCAAAACTAATCAGCTCTTTGTAATATTTTTTTAGCAAGAAAGGTATTCTGAGTGTTTACTAAATGTTCACATACTAAATTCAGCATAAACTTGCTACTTATACATGAGTTCACAGAATATATTTATTCCTAGAAGCAACCAAAGACCTACTGGAAATGTTTCACTGTGTGTTTCACTTCAGGCATGTAAATTTAAAAAAAAAAACCAAACCAAAACAAAACCACATACACAAAAAAGCCTACAAAAATATAGAAGAAAAAAAAACACCCAAACTTAAAATCTATAATCATTATAAAATTAAAAATACAAAAAATTCCACACCAAAAACTTCCTGTGCATCTTATTGTACGTGAGACAATCAAATTATTCAGATTCCCTGTAAGAAAGAAGAGAGGTTTTTCCAGTGTTATCCATAAGCCATACAAGCAGCATTTCCAAAGTACTGTTATACACTGTGCTATCTTCTTGCTTCTAGTACTATTCATAAAACAAAAAATGAAGCTACAGAGAGTATTAATACCTTTTTTCTTTGGATTACTACTGACATCAAGCATAATAATAGGAAGCATATTACAAAGAAAGTAAAAAAGAATCATTTTTGAAATGGAAAGGATTCAAAGTGTGGCTTTTTTTCTTCTTGGAGATCTAAAAATGGCTTACAGTGGAGCAAAAGGACAGTTCAGTTAACTGATAAAAATTTGGGGGCAAAATCTATTTTTTCAAAAAAGATTACAAATATGAGGAATAACTGACCGGTAGAGATCCTGTGGTTGAGCAAGGAAATCATAAGTTTAGAAACCTTGGAAAACACTATTTCATTTTTCCTTACAATAGCACTGTATGACTTATAAGTTTCTAGAAGTGAGATTTATAATCTCTTGGCATTCAGACTATAAATAACAAGAAGGAATGGAGCTCAGGAAAGAGCAGCAGGCATGAAGGAGAGAGGAGAGGTGGGGCTGGACACGGGGATGATGGATGGATGGATGGCTAATTGGGGCTTTATGAAAGAAATCAAGGGAAGAGGAAGACTAGGAAAGAAAGGTAGATGGAAGTTGTGGAGCGCCTGGCAAATGAACCAAATTAAAGTCTCCTGGCAGATGGGGAATGCTGTCACAACCAGGTAACTAAGGCATTTCAGAGGCCCAGCACAACTCCACACAGGCAGACTGCCACAGGGAATGTCCCATCTCCCCTCTCTTTGGAGGGCGAGGTTTCTGAGGGAAAGAGAGATCCTTCTTGCAGGGGGGAAGGCACACCAGTTCTCCATGACAGAAATTAAAGACCTGTGGACAACAGCAACCCTTAGTGCAAGTGATGGCTTTCAAACAAGAGAGATTTCATCCTGACACCAAGTCCTCTCCTTCAGTCTAAACCCCTCACTCTTGAGGAAATCTTCTAGTGTTTAGCTGCCTTACCAGGAGGAAGTTCTACCATCTAGGGAATCTTAACTCTTTCCATAAAACGAAAAGCAGAAAAAAAATCCCCAACCTCTCAGCCATCTCCTTCTTACACAGGACACCTAATCAGAGAATGGATCAGTGCTCAGGGCTGGGCACTCACCTATGCCCACACAGGAAAACCCTGCCCTTGTTGCTTTGCAATTATGGTAGTAGGAGAACATGATGCAACTAAATTTTGAAGTGTGAACAGCTGTTCCAGACTGTTTGAAAAGGAGGTTTGCAACATAAGTAGTTTACATTTTAAATGTAAGATCTCAATACAAATTACATAACCTGAAACTTACTGCTAATTAAAATGGGTTCTGCTGTGATTGCTGTAACTACTTGGTTCATAACAAATGGCTTATTATGTAGTTTCCAATAGATATATATTTACTGAGTTAACAATATAGTTTTATAACAGGTCCACTGATTCTGTACAAAACCCTTTCTATACAGCAGTAGTGACATTGATGCCTTAAGCCCCTAATTTTTTTTATTTTTCTAATATTTGTAAGACTTGTAAGTTTTATAAGTAGTGGAAGTAGATTTTAAAAGCAGCAACCTTCCCTCCTTTGTCCCTTGTCCCTTTCCCTTTCTCTCTAGCACTCTTGTTTACACATTCCTTAACCCTCTTACCCCATTCTATGCTCCCTATATCACTCATACCCCTGAATATAGCAGAAGTGTTTAGTCTTTTGTCAAGGTAAGGCCTAGATTGTTGGCAGAACAGCATATCAGGGCCTAAACCACAGAATACGGTCAAGAATTAGGTGACTATGTACCCTTTGTACTCTGAGGGAGATGAAGATGGGATAAACAGAGGGTTCTGAAAGGCCCCGGACTCAATTTTCAGGGGGTGGACCCGGGGCAGACCAGAGTAAAGGCCACAGGGTGGACACATCTGGGATTGGATGGATGGTATTATAAAATGTAACATCTCAGGCACAGCCTGCACGCGTCTTGTAACACCTTAGCCTTGGCAAAATAAATCTTTTCTTATCTCACCCCTAATTAACTGCTCTGGAGATTTTTTCAGCACTTAAATTCCACGGCAACACATGAAATAGGAGTTATGAACCTCTCAACAATATGGTGACTTACATGGCAAAAGAAACCTTAAGCTGCTTATATGATACCGGTTACAAAGATCACAACAAAGGACTTAGTCTGTAAGACTACCTCTAACATGCAGATAAACAACATAGCTTCATATTCTGCACACTAGCTTGTCTTAAGGGCAAAGTTTAAGGGCCAGGGAATCTTTAGATAGGATGTCTATTTTTAAATATCAGTGTTAAACCCACCACCCAAAGTGTCAGCTAACCACATCTGGGAAACTACCTGTCCTCAGCAAACAGACTCCTCACTGGAAAATGTGGTATTCAGCAAATGGGACATTAACTGACAGCATTTTGTGTCAAGCAAAGAAGTTTGGTTGTTCTAGGTCTCCTTACTCAATTCATCTAGGTCTTCTCCATTTACCACTATGGGAAATTCAGATATCCACTAATACCAGCCTCTGGACCCAGTTTTTCCTAATGAGAAGTTATCTGAAAACTTAAAGTCAATAAGAAATAAGTAGAGGAAGGATTTAGCTGGAATTACCTTTTGATACATTTCTTTTGAATATCTTAAAATCATCCCAGATATGAATCACCACTGCTATCGAAATGACATCATTTAAGTATTATGTAAATGTATAGATTCAAGTCAGAATAAAAAAGGTTGTAAAATCAAACTTTAGTAGTCATCTTTTAGTTCCTGATCATGAATATTACAGTTTTCTTTTGTCCCTAATGGATTCTTCTGTGTATACAGTTATTAAGTTTGTAATTTCAGTGGTTTATGCCTACAAGATTATTTTTAAGGCTTAAAGTGTCTTTCTTTGAGTGGATATTCACATTATAGAGTGATGTTGTCTCATGACAGAGAAATATTGCTTCTCCTCCAACATTTTTGCCATGGAAACCCTTCCTACAGCTACCTACCCTTCCTCCATACCTGTATCTGAATGTTGACAGTAAAGATCCTTTCCAGAGTTTTTAGTACTTTGTCTTTGAATTTCAGGGCTTGGATATTTCAATTAGTAGGACATAATAGCATAAAGTGCAATAGTGTTACCAGAAATTATGTTCACAAGGTGCTGCTGGTCTGTCATGTGCTTAGTTCACTATTCAGTCTTTCCATCAAGTGTCTGTTTTCCAGCTACAGTAAAAAACTATTTGTGAATGGAGTTCCTTTCCATATGCAGTGTGGACCATGCCCATTTTTGTTGGGTATTTCACAAGGAAATCATGGACGAGATTACTCAGCTTCTTGTAATTCCTCCCAAATTGCACAGTTGATGTGTCACTTTAAGCCAGTTCTAACCTTTACAGCACTGACTGACCTTAGTTTTCAGTTTACATGGCAGAGAAATGCTGAGGGAAAATATAAGAACTGGGGAATTGAATCTATATAAAATACAAGTTCTTAAATAGGTATTTTTAAGCCTTTTTTGCAGCAGTGAAAAACAGTGTTGCATAGGAGAAATTAAACATTTCTTCTCTCCTACTTCATCAGCTCTCCACTGACACATAGGATTTAGGTTTTTGCCCCGTTTACCTAATATGTTCAGTAGTTTTAGAAATAATACATAAACTATTATACTATTAGGCCAAAAGAGTGAAATGTAATCTCATATGCAAAGGAGAAACTGGACTCACATTTGAAACCTCAGTCCTCAAAGAGAAAAGAAAATTATGAGCTCCTTAGCTAATGCAACAAAAGCTTATCACAGCTTGCAATTATTCTTATCCAGAATTATTCCTAGTATGCCTATACATACAATACCTATTCACAATATAGCATCACACAGACCTAAAATTGACATTTTTTCTGTTTGCTTCTCCTATTTCAAATTAATAACTCCAGGTCTTCAGGCTTGACATGTTTCAAACTAGTCATGCTATGACTAAAATGAATTTTAGGCCTGGATATTCGTAAAAGATACTTTAACAATAAATTGAACTTAAACAATCATCTAAGCCTAAAGGTGAAAGGTGTGTCTACTTCCAGTAGGAGCCACGAGGCTCAAACTGTCTGCTATATTTGTACTAATGAAAATCATTGTCGAGTACAATAAAATAAGTTGGACTATCAAGTCTCTTACAAATATATAATTAATTAGAGTCTTAAAAGGGACGAGGAGACCTGTTTAGTAAAATGAAAAGGTTATAAATTATTTGAAAATGGGGAGGCAAAACCAAGATGAGTCAACAGAGATTTGTAAAGAACAAATCATGTTAAAATTGGCTCATTTCCTTCAGCAACAGGGTATCCAGCTATGTGGTTAGGGAGAAGCAATAAGCATCATGTATCTTGTCTTTAAAACATGACATTATTTCACATTACAATCTTTTAAGCTAGGGAAACATGGTCTAGATTAAATTACTATAAACTGGGTGCAATAGTGGTTGGATAGTACCTCTCAGAGGACTTGCCAACTGTTCTCTGTCAAAATGGAAGCAAATATTAAATGTCTCCCCATAGGGCCTTGTCTTTCATGCAACTCCATTCAATCTTTAATTAATGAAAGAGGAGAGAGTAGGCTTCTGTGTAAAATTAGAGAAAACATGAAGACAGGAAGGACTATGTTGAAAGTTGGGACTAGCAATCAAAGAGATCTCAAGAAGTAGAGAAATGCTCCAGAAGCAATTCAGGAGGGAGAGGTACAAGCTGCTATACTTAGGAACAACCAGCTGCAAATGTACTAAGCAGGGAACAACCAAGCAGACAGCTCTCCTCCAGGAAAGGGCCCAGAGGTGATGTGGTATTACATGCTCAAGTGAAATCAGCAGTGTCATGTTTTCATGAGACAGGCAGATGTCACCGTGGGATGCATAAATAGAAGTCCGTCCTGAAAAATAGATGAAGTTATCCTCTTCCTCTGCCAAGTGCTTGCAACATCTCAGCAGGATGCTGTGCCTGCCTCCAGCACTTAGTTTTGGCTAAAAGGAGAGACCAGCAGAACAAACCCCAAGGGAGGGAATACAGCAGCATGAGAGAGACCTACAGGGCACTTCTGAAACGACCAAGGTTTCTTCCTGTAGAGAAAGGTGAATAGAAAGGAGTACTGGGGGAAATAGTGCTATCTTACACCTCAGGCAGGTGAAGTGATTTACTGAAAGAAAAGGGAATAATCTATTCTCCATGCCTGTGCCCGATATGGAAAAAAATTAAAGGATTAGATCGCTTGCTCACCTGCAGCCATTTTTTAAATTGGTGGCATAGTGAGCACTCAATTTTGTCAAACTTCTGTCAAAAAATGGCACTAATATAGCAGATCCCACTTTGATGATGAAAGAATGACTGATTTCTGAAGATCCCTCTCAGCTAGATGGTTTTATAACAGTATATAATAGACACATACTGACTAAGGTTTGTCTGTGTTAATATGTATATGATTCATTACTGAAAAATTCCTTTTCAAAGGATTGGATGACACCAGCCAATATTTTGCAGTCAAATAGGACTAACTTTTATTACAAACATTGTTTATAACACAGACACTAAAGAATATGAAAAAACTCTGTATTATGAGTAAGTATTCATGCAAAATTACATTCATTATTCTCTTTATTTATTTGCTAATTTTTAAAATAGTCTGGTAAAAAGACACTAGGAGTAAGCATAAGCATTTAGCTGGGTATTTAACCTCTAAGTGATACTGTGTAAATAGGTGCATTATAAATATTTAAAATTCTATGACTAAGCCTCACATTAATCCTTATTAACAGACTTTGAGTGTGTAGAACAAGAATATTACCCATGCTCCTTCCCTAAGTAATGTCCTGTGAGAAATGATGTTGATAAGCCCAACCTCTGAAAAAGCAAGTGTATAATCTGTTTCTGTTTGCTTCTGTGGTGTGGGTCACTGGGTTACATGCTTGAAGCCGAACTGGAATTAGTTATTTTATTTATAAAGACTATGTACATATCATTTCATTGCTATGGTACAGTGAAAGATACAAGGTATTAAAGAATACTGTGTTCCAGTTTTACAATAAGTGTCTCAGGTGGCTGGAGGGGAGATCCTGTAGCAATCACCATAGAGGTCTGCAGATGTGATTTTCCCATGCCTTTTTGTAAAATAATACACAAATGGAAACACTAATATTTTAAGGTTCTTAAAGTTTCTTCTGCCTGTACATGAGAGATTTAGCTGTTTGCAAAATTCTTTCATTTTATACAATTAATTTTCCTGGAAAAAATCTGAATTATATAGCTTAACGCATAGAATTATAGCTTCATTCTTTTATTTTGTCTATAAACTAAATGTTTACATTTTGTTTTCTGTGTAAAACTTCTTTTTGTGACAAAGTCAAAGGTGGTTAGATGAGTTGTCTTCAGTAAATATGCCTCTAACATTCACACAAGCTTTTTCCAGATATTCAAAAAACAACATAGTGCCTCACTCTTATATTATTGGTGAGACAACGAAGTAGCTTTTCATCACAGTCTTTGGAAAAAAAAAATTAGGCTGATGCAAATACAGACCCACTTTCAGTAAAGGAAGAGTATAAGAATTGTTACAAGACTGTGTGTCCTAAAAATTGACGGGACCTGGTAATAACCACATCAGGGGTCAAGAGAGTTGGCTGATGTCCTTTAGAGGCTGCTCTCCATAGTGGCTGAGAAGTCATGGAGATCAGGGGATGTCCCAGAAGACTGGAAGAAGGCTAATGTCAATCCCATCTACAAGGGCTTAAAGGAGGATCCAGGAAATTATAATGCTGTCAGTCATAACTAAGTCCCTGGGAAAGTTATCCTTTCATGGGGGCTATCACAAGTCAGATGAAGTGTATGATTGGGAAAATTGGGAAAAAATGCAAATTGGGAAAAGCAGAGATTCACCCAGGGGCAAATTGTCCTTGACCAATCTGATCACCTTCTATGACAAAATAACCTGCTCAGTTGATGTGGGACAAGAATTGGACCTTGCCTACCTGGATTCCTCCAAGGTTTTTAATAGTTTTCCACAGCCTCCTGCTAGAGAAATGTTATGGTCTAGACAAGTGGTCCATGCACTGGGTGAGGAACTGGCTGACAGGTAGCACCCAGTGGGAGGTGATAAATGGCTCCTTTTCAAACTGGCAACCTGTCACAAACCTACCAAGCTGGGAAGCAGCTCTGTGGAAAGGGACCTGAGGGTCCTGGTGGGCAAACTCAGTAAGAGTGAAAAGTGTGCTGCTGTGGCAGGAAAAGGATTCAATGGGATGTTGGGTTGCATCGGCAACAGCATTACTACAGAGATAAAGAAGTCATTGTCCCACTCTACTCAGGGCTTGACAGATCTACCTGGAATACTGTGTTCAGCTTTAGTCCTTGTTATACAGAAAAGACATGGACAGGATGTCGAGGGACCAGAAAAGGGTGTAGTGAGTGAGTGTTTTAAGATCACTTAAAGAATCACTGGAAAAGGTATCAGCAAAAACAAGTTTAATATAAAAGCAACAGGACTGGGAAATGTGCCATGTGAGGAAAGGCTGAGAGAACTGGGTTTGTTTCACAATGAGAACAATCAGAGAGATGAGAACTTCTCAGGTGGTGGGTTGTCCAGTGTTGGACACTTTTTTAAGATTCAGCTGGACACAGAGCTGGGCCATCTCATCTAGACTATGCTGTTGCCATAAAAGTTTGGACCAGATGATCCTTCCCTTCCAATCTGGTATTCTACAAATTCTCCCCCTTCTGGTAAGTACTAAAGAAAAAAACATACAAAAATAGGCTAGATTAGTTTAAGGAATTGCTTCTACAGAGACACAGTAATGGCACAGTATGAGCTGATAAGGCACAATTCCTGTTTATAATGCATATAAGTTCTATCTAGGGATCGACTTTTATTTAACATAATAGATTTCCCATTAGCGAAAAATTTTCAAAGGTAGCTTTAAGAAACTAGAATGCATAGATTTTTCAATGCAATCTAACAACTTGCAAGTGAGCAGATGATTATGAACCCTCAGCTGGGGTCTGCTTCTGATCTTGGATTAACAAAAGCCCGGGTTATTTAGGCAGCTCAATTTCCCTCCCTCCTCCCGCGCAGCATTCAAAGGTATCTGACAGCACATGCCCTTTGCGTATCATGCATTATGCACAGTCCTCTTAAGTCTCTATTACCACATAGATCTCTATGAATTGCCTTTTTCTCTCAAGTGCCTGGAGGATGGTCCCTCTCCTTTCCTACTCATTGCTCCCAATGACTGATGCCTCTGCCTGGGCAATCCCAAAAGTCATCCACTGAGTAACATGCTAAAGAGGCCTCAGCTACTGAAAGAAGGGAAAGTTGAGAGGTCTCTGCCAAATAGGAAAGAACACATTTTACTGAGCGGCATTTCAGTACTGTAAAAGTATTACCTTGCTTCTATTAGGAATATTTGCCACTGGATAACTATTTGATCCACACTGACTAAAATGCGCTACAGCCAGTAAGTGAAAAACTGGAGGTCAGCTATGTTAACTCTTTGACCCATTAGGTCAATCCATTACCATGCACAAGAGAAAGGTGATAATATTTGTGGATGAAGTGAAAAATCCAGTTTGATAGGGTATGACAACAGAATATCTCTCTGAGATGCTTTGTTTTCATTTAGTAGGCAAAATGACTGCTCAATATTTGTTCAAAGATGTTCAATCAAAACAAAAATCTATGAATCATGAGGGTTTCCAACAGGAAAATACCTACAATATACTTAAAAAACCAGCATATTTAGAAACCAACCTATTTTGAGTTTTTTTCAAAAAGGGTATAACTAGAAATATATATTTTTTGAGAGTTCAGTGATTTCTAATTAGGAAAATGTTTTTTTCCCAAATTTACTAAGATGTTTTTGCTGTATGAATCCCAGTGTCTGCCTGCCAAAAAAGACAGGTTGTCAATTATTTTATTTTTTTTTCACATTAGCCTCTAAAATAGGTTTTGATTAACTCTGTATGAAACATAGGCACCTTGTGTCCTCAGTCACGCTAAGTATTTGCAAAATTTCTTCATGCAACTCTGTTGACATCACATAAAATTCTCAATACCTAAATAACTGTTTCATTCAAATCACAGTAAAGTTATCAGAAGTCTTTCTGTTATCGTCAATGAACCTTGGATCTGGCAGGGATGAGTCAGCTGAATGATATTAATTGATGCAAACAGGAAGAATGAAGGGAAGAACAAGCACTGACTTGTGTACTATACATCATTTATGATGAGAATCAGATTACTGAGGTAACAAGGGAAATGGAGAGAGAGAAAAAAAAAATTAGAAATCTGGATATTAAAATAGAATATACTCTGTACTAAGTCACATCCCGAATGAGAAAAAGTCATAGCAAGTTATTTTTTATGCTTTATATCTCACAGAAAAGAACAACTTTATTATCAGGAGTGATTTCACTGTGACCTACTCATGACAGAGATGTCATTCCGCCAATAATAAAAAATAATCTGTGAGTTTCTTAACAATTGTCAAAAACTGGAGGTGACAACTTTCCAAAGTGAGTGATCCAGCATACTGGACTATGTCAGATCTCATTCTCACAGAGAGAATTGGATATCACAGCTCTAAAGACTACTTGTTTAAATGCCATCCGTGTAGCTTGGTTGCTTTTATACACAAGATCTATAGTTATAAGCTGTTAAAGGAATAGTCTCGTGACTGCAGAGATTCTCATAAAGAAGTAATCATTATCAAATAAATAATGAGAAAAACTAAGTAAGAGAAAAACATACCCATGAGACTCATGTGAACTTTTGGTCTCTGTCTTAAATTCTGTTGAACAAAAGAGGCTGGTCTAACACAATTAAAACAAAACCCCAGCATTCTTAGATAAAATAAAGGTATTAAAAAGGAAAGGGGGAAACAGACAACGGCAACAAAAAATATCAGAAATAAGAAATTTAGAAAAATACTAAGGGAAACAAAAAGAAGGAGAGATGTTATTGTCAGCAGAGAAAGCACAATTCAAAACAGCTTTTATAGCATATATTGTGGTTAGAAAATATTTTCACATTTTACTGGTAGCTGGGGTTTCCTTTAGGATGGCAAATTAAATCATCAGTCAGACATGAATTTCTAGTGTCTGAGGCAAAAGAGCAGAAAAAAGGTTGCATGTGCAGGGGACACCAGGTAGGAATACCAAAAATGATTTCCCGTTTTTGGAATAACCAGTAGTAACACAATCTATCTGTGTCTACTACATTTGATTTCAAAAGATTCCATAAAATTGAAAAAGTAAAGAAATATGAGAATAAGATTAGAAGTCACATTTCGTTATCAAAAACCATGGGCACAACAGAGTATATTTATTCTATCTTTTCAAAGAGGAAGTTAAAAACAAATGAGGTCTAAATAACTTGCCTGTGGAATATTCATTTGATTATAGTGGGACGTACAGTCTCTCAGACAAAGATTCACATAGCAGAAATGAGTCACGAATAATTCAAAGGTGGTAGCAATTTTTAGCCAAACAATTGTTAGCAAAAGTTAATCTAGACAAATATAGTAACTTTGTAAAATGCAGATTTCTGAGTCAGGCTAATTAATAGTAGAGTATGCACCTTATGCAGCTTTTGTGGGCTAGAGGAAAAAAGAATTCTTATATTTGCAGCCAAGAATTCATTACTAGTCTGAAGTCTTGCATGTCTGTTCAAAGACTTACTGCCTGAGCTACAACAGTACTAATGTTGATTGTCCAAATTATATTATTACACAAAAAGCCTTATTAACAACACTTCTAATTTTTTTATCCACACACCTTGGGTATCTACCCTCTTTCACTGGTGTTGTGTTCTCCCTTCCTCTGCTCCTCCAGATCCTAAAGTCAGAAGTGAGAACCATTTGCAGAAGGAAAAGGTGAGGGAGCTGGAATCAGGGATCAGCATCCTGCCTTCCATACCACGAAGAATATGGGTCTGGCAGTGGATTTTCTCCTACTCCCTCTCTAAGGGCTGCATGACATTGATTCTGATTGGTTTTAATGCTTGCTATACCTTGATCTTCATTAGCCTGCACCTCCACATTATATCTTCATATACTGTGGTACACACAGTATGTATTGCATATTCTAGACATTTGTTCTTCCTTTTGTTTTGCCCTGTAACTGGTTTTATATGATTTCCAAGGCTAAGTTTCTTGGCAACATTGGCAATTTGTTTATAGCATATTTATAGGCCCTGCTGTCATCCCCAGGCTGTGCCTTCAAGGCCTTTGCTACCATCCTTTGCCTGTTTCTCCTCCACTCCATATTATCACTTGGAGGTCAGAGATAGTTCACTCTACAAAGAATAACATATTATTATTGCTGTCTATTACTTACAGAGATGCAACAAAATTATTAT
Source organism: Manacus candei (assembly GCF_025592945.1). NCBI lineage: Eukaryota > Metazoa > Chordata > Aves > Passeriformes > Pipridae > Manacus > Manacus candei. Next base: position 1,764,248 of record NW_026138156.1, on the reverse strand, counting down.
AACACTGCACCATGCAATTGCACAGAGCTAACCTAAAGCTAAACAAATAGGTAATGTTCAAATGCTCATTACGCAAACAAGATAATCCACATCTTCGAGCAAGCCTAAAGAAGGGCAACCAAAGCAAGCCTGGCAGGGGCTTTGCAGGACTAATGCAACATCCATGTCCTCTGGCTAACAATGGCAATACCAGATTTACTGCACCACAGAGCTACCAATCAACTGACCTGCAACACAATGAATTCTTCAAAACTTCAATTTAAAGCTCAAATTATATATAAATTTGTTTAGGTGAGAATTAATTCAGGAAGGTAACTACCACTGCCATACATGTAGTAAGTATAGGTGACTGATATTGTCCTTTCTGGACTTACAGTCTCCAAAAGAAAGTTTACAATGTCTTGAAGAGCCAACTAACTCCTCCCCAATATTCATATTTGAATGTAAAACACAGCTGGTAGAGTAAAATAAACTTAATTGTTTCTTTTTCAATATTTTGCCTTTGGATTGTAGGCACTGCTTGAAATACCAGAATTTGACAGCAGTATAATTCTATCAGATGAGCTTTGCATTCATTCAAAGCTCCAGCTTTGTCCAGGAAAAAAGAATAAGGGTTTTAAAAATCATAACATAGCTGTCTTTGTAAGCAGAAAAGTAACTTTTTGGGTTTCTTCCAGTGGTCAGTGAACTTTAAAGACCTGGAACAAAAGGTGATGTGATGTACAGATAATCTGCTCACACCTAAAGTTCAAACTAAGATCATATAGATGGAGAAAACAGATTTGGGGTCATTAACTCAAGAGAAGGACAACTTTTCTTGCATGTATGAGTTCTTTTTACTACATTTTATTTCTCTACTTATTCTGCACCTGTTCCCCTACATATCAGCTGCTGCGTTGTAGGCTGCCCTTTAGCTGATTGGTGATACCTTCTGGGGGTTTATAAAGCAGTTCTGGACCAGGTGGCATTGCAGAAGTAATTCTGCACTGGGGACAGAGTCCTCTTTTTTCTGTTCTCATCTTGTATTTACTGCTGGATGACCCGCCAACCTCTTCTAAACATAGGTATGCTCTGAGCTACACTTGGCTTTTTCACCAGTTGGAAAAGTTTGGGTTTCCTTACTAATAGGAGACTCGAGGATGTGTTTAAAGTTAGCTTTATGCATCAGATAAGCCCAGCTGTTCCCTTTTATCACTGAATTTGGGGAAGAGGCAGTGCAATATTTAGTTAGTTCGAAACATTAAGTCAATATAAATAAGTGCATTACAATGCTGTTGTATTTACAAGACTGGAATTAATGAATAATCACATTAATATGAAATTTGTTGAAATACTGTTAAAAGTGGGTTAGAACTTTGGTAGTGTGACTCTACCTCTGATGTACACTAATTACCAATACAGCAGTGATTGCCTAGAGATCAAAAAAGACTCAAGACTTGATTTTTAAGTAACAATAAAAGTAAACTACTGAAATGCTACATTTTTAATGTATACTTTGGGCTAGTGACACTGTTGCAAAACCATCTTTAGCAACATATCTTAGTAATACTCCATCAATAATTAGAACCACTGCTGCATCCCAGGGGGCATGAGTTTCTTGGATATCTTTATCTAATACAGTTTTCTGCATGGTAGCAACTTTCCCACCAGGACTCCTCTTTAGCATTTCTCTTGTCAGGTATCTTCCTTTCCCTTTGATGAGATGTCCCAGACATGTCAAATACTGTTACTTCAGAGCCCTCCTAGCTCCAGAGTTATCAAGCACAGTGTCTTCACCCTATGAATGCCAAAGTTACACCTCAGTGTGTCAAACAAGTCTATTGTTTTACCTTACAGTGACTTTTACTTCCACAGAACGCTTGCTAAAAATCTTTCCTTGGTCTGCCAGCTACTCCTGCTGTTATGTATATTAGTCTTAATAAAATCCATTAGTTATGCACAGTGCTTTCTTCATTAATGAAATATAATAGCATTGATGTTTCTGGTCTAATATGTGATTAAGTAATTTTGGGGATTCTATTCAGTTTGCTATAAAATTGAATACACATAATGTAAAAGGAATTAAATTATTATCTAGAAATTTTGAAATTAAATTCAGTAAATGGGTTTTAGCACGTTTAACCATTGATGTGATATGGCCTTCATGCTATTTCTCCTTAAAATACTGTGAAAAAATGTATTACAAATTTTTTATTTCTGTTATGTCAATGATTTAAGGTGAAATCTTTCTTAGCTTTTCTTGAACCTGAGGTACTGACTACTTGTAAACACAAAACTAAATATTGTGGTAGGTTGACAACTAAACAAGGCTTAACTTTTCCTGTGCTTTGCCCAGAGCACAACGTATTCAAACCATTGTTGCTGGAGTAATTGAGAGAAGAATTCTTACCCACTAGTGTTTTATCCCTGTGCACAGATATACACACAAATATCTATGCATTAAAAAAGCAAATCAACAATGCTGTAAAGACAGCCTAAATTGCTGACATGCTGGAATTTGGGAATTCCTCTACTTTAAGTCCACCTGGGCATGAGATCACACACTTATTTAAAATATGTTCCATGTCCAGAATAATTTATTAGAAGAAATTATAGGAGTATGGAAATCTTCAGATACTGTATTTGTAATATTCCTCAGTAATCTCTCTTCTCTCCTCCAAGAACCCTTTTCAAAAAGGCAGAGTATTGGAGTTTTATAGGAGAGCTGAGCAATGGTTGGGAGCAAACTGCAAGAGAAGCCTTGCTCATTGGAGAAGGTGACCTTGCCATTCAAAGCATAGTGGGTTACAAGAAGGAAAGAATAGGTTTATGTAGTTCCACTGAATGCATTGTAATAAATACATGTCATTTAGGTTGGAAAATATCTCTTAGATCATAAAATCAAACCATTAACCCAGCACTACCAAGTCCACCACTAAACCATGTCCCCAAGTGCTACGTCTACATGTCTTTTAAATATCTCCAGAGATGGTGACTCCACAACTTCCCTGGGCAAAATGTTCCAGTGCCTGTCAACCCTTTTAGTGAAGAAATTTTTCCTGTTATCCAATCCAGACCTCCCCTGGTAAAATTTTAGGCCATTTCCAAAAAATTAGTGAGTATGCACCTTTATGTACCACTAAAAATATCTGTTGAGACCGTGTTATTCACTCTCTATTTTACAGTAGAGAAAACTATAAGGTCAAAGACTCATCTGCATAAATTCCTAAAGAGATGCATCCTTGGGAAGCTTGGGGTCCCTTTTCACATTTTGAAGACCCTTGCTCAGAATAAGTCACAGAGTGCTCAGCTATTATGTGAATCTCTTTTTGCCCAAGTTGCCTTCACTTTTACTTTCTACTATAATGTAAATTACTACATTAGCAAGTATTGGCAGCATTCCTTCCTAGTATCTCACATGACATCCAAGTATATATTGCTTTCAAATGTTGTTTTCCTTAACAATACCCTTTGAAATCTGTAAAAATGCCACCTAAAACTTTTGCACCATATAAGCAGAAGTAGATAACATGCCACTCTATACTTCTTTAACTGTTTTTTCAGTCCCTAGATAAAGCCTTTTTCTCTAATCTACTTTAAAATATTGTGCTTTGCCATTCACTTCTCCAAATGATCAAAACTTTCGCATTTATTCTCACAACAAACTCCAATCAAATGTTAGGCTAAACATTGCCAGTGCTTTAGTTGGTGGGTATAGTCCCAACTCTGGGCTCGTAATGTGCTCCTGCATGTGCCCTGACAGTATCAATCACACAAATAAGAACTTTCGCTCTTCTGAGGGACAAAGCTCGTTGCCAAAGCTTTCAGTACTGATGTTATGAACTTCTTACCTATAGCTGGTGCCAAACATGAGACCAGACTTCCCTCTTCATACAAGATACCCTCCCAGGAATGCCATGACTCTTTAGTGCCACAGATTACTAACATTTCTGCAGAAATGATTATGGTTTTGGCTTAGTAGAAGCCTAGGTGCAATGCTGATTCCAGTTCCATTTAACAGTGTTTGACAGCAACTAAGCCCGAGGATAAATCAAAGTTGACATATTTAGAACAAAGTAGTGGAGCACTTGACTAAGCCAATAAATGGTTCCAGCTGGGACTTGTCCTGTGGTTGGCGATGAGGACATTGGGGGCAGTTTTTGCGGAAGATAACTTTAGCTTAAGACATTTGGCATTTACAGGAAACAGAAAATACTTTTTATCAATGATTTTTCAAATGCAGATTTTTTTTCTTTTTGCATCATTATGTATCTCCCCCGAAATATGTGTCAAATACGACCACTTGTAGTGAGTACTACGCTCAGCCTCAGCATGGATCTGATTGAGAGTTTCCATCAACAAATGCAAAATAAACTACAATACAAAGTTGGACTTAAAGAATTTGTGGAATATGTTTGGAGCAACGGATCGAGAAAATTATGGTCACTCTTTCAGTTTACGTGCTGAGGGCAGTTCCCTAGACATAAAAATTCTAAATAGTCTATGAACACTTAACCAACTGCTGAATGGTAACTGTCATTTTAATATTATTAAGAAATTTTTGTGGTAAGTATAACCTGTAAATACTTAATCAGTGTCTTAGAACAAACACCCTGTTCTGCTTGTATTCTTTCCTCGCACCAGAACCTGACCACCTTTAAGCCCTGGTCGAGAACAACAGAATAATTAGAATGCACATTCTGTTTCAAAAATTGTGTGCTAGCCCTTCTCCTATAATATGTATGCAGAAGTATAATTTAAAGTCTTATAATAATTTATTTTTTAAGTTATCTGATGTAGAACATAAAAAAGAGGTAGTTTCCATCAGTGGCACAAACAGCTTGATGTGGGGGGCAGGTTACTGAAAACTTTACATATACCATAGTTATAACCATGGGCAAGTCATTGCTACCAAATGTCAAAAAATATCTTTCCCCTGCCTTTGCTCTCTCTATTAATTTCAGTAGTGTACCAGCTTTTGAGAAGCAGACATTTTGGGTGTTTTGAGTTTACTTGCTTGATTTTCTCATCTAGATCCTGTGTTGCATAACATGATGTATTCAATACAGTATAATTTCTGAAAACAATGACATTTTGTAGAACATAAAAATATCAGTCTCTGTTTTCAGCCTCTTCTTGTCCTGATTATGAAATCTGTATTCAGATAGTCAATGTTTTGCACAAACATTTTCTATCACCTAATTCATACTAATCTGCATTCCACATGCGGTCTCACTACATATATCACCTAAATTCTCTTTTTCTTCTCTGGCTCTGCAAGAGATTATTATTAATATAACTTTTATTATTATTGTCATTTTTTTTACCTTCTTCCCAGATTCCAAATTAAATACACATTCTTGATTTTTGTTCGCAGTAATGAAAAATGCAGCTTATATAACATCATGTAGTTCATATTCCAACCAGTTTTAAGCATGATTCTTCTCAGTGTTCTTTTATTGTCCTTCATTTTAGGATCATAGAATCATTAAACTTGAAAAGATCTCCAAGGTCGAGTCCAACCTTCAATCAATACCACCCTGCCCACTAAAAGAGATCACAAAGTGTCGCATCTACTTGTTTTTTGAATACTTCGAGGGATGATGACTCAATCACTTCCCTAGGGAACCTGTTGTAATGCTCAATAATTCCCTATGAGTCTCACCATAAATTTATCCATTTTTTAGCTTTGACTTATACAATGGCACCAAAACAAGTATAGGAGTCAAACAAGAAGTGCTTTTTCCTGTACTTGAAATGTCTACTAAGCTTTATAGAATCATAGAATTGTTTGGGTTTGAATGGACCCTAAAGATCATCTAGTTCCAATGCCTGTGCCATTGGCTGAGACAGCTTTCACTAGACCTGGTTCCTCAGTTCCATCCAACCTTGCCTTGAATACTTCCAGGGATGGGGCATCCACAACTTCTCTGGGCAACCTGTTCCAGTGCCTTATCATTCTCACAGCAAAGAATTTCTTCCTAATGTCTAATCTAAAACTACTCTCAGTTTGAAGACTTGTCCTGTCACTACATGTCTGTGTAAATATTCACTCTCCATCTTACTTATATGCTCGCTTCAGGTACTAGAAGGCCACAGTTAGGTCACTGCAAAATATATCTTACATTTATAAAATTTGGTTACTTTCATATTTGAGTTCTTCAAATGTGGACCAAGAACAAACTGATTTTCAATTTGCAGTCACATGGCAGGATTTCAGAGGACAATATCAATGCAGTTCCCAGCAGCATGAAAACAGAAGACTCCGCTGTCACATCTAAGTACCATTTGCTCACTGAGGTGAACAAGGATGACAACACCTATCAATGGGTTCTGCATCCCCGTGATCTTCATGGGATTTCAGAAGTGCTTCCTGCTACCATCCAGCATAGCAGAGAGGATAGACACAAATGCACACACAATGTGGTACTTGTCCAATGCTGCTGTCTGTGCAAAGCAAGTGTTGAAAGCCACTGTTCTGCAGTAGCTCTCTGAAAATCTCTATCGTATCATAGAATCATAGAATGGTTCAGAATCATACAATGGGTCGGAAGGAACCTTGGAGATAATCCAGTTCCAACCCCTCTGTCATGGCCAGGAGACATCTTCCATTAAATCAGGTTGCTCAGAGGCCCATCCAGCCTGGCCTGAACGCATCAGTGACACTGTAACATCTACTGCATCTCTGACTACAGCAGGACCGAATCGGTCCTATGTCTTCACTGCTCAGACTTTTCCAACAATAATATTGCAGAGCTGTCAGATGAAATATAAGTGCAGAAAACTCTCTTCCTGTTTGAGCCCCATCTAGCCAGGCCTTTTAAGCTAGTACTGGTTCTTACCAGTGAGACAATAAGCTTTGCTACTAACCATTTTTGCGTGCAAGCCATCACAGAATGCAGACAGATCAAAGCCACAGTTTTATAGGAGCACTATGTAAAGAAATCTTGCTCTAAGCCTCTGTGCTCCATGAATTTAGGACTATATGGACAGTGAATGAGAAGAGACTTTACAGATACTAAGTATCTCACTGAAAGAGCCTTTGAAAGTACTGAATTGTATCCCTCTAAAACACTAACTGCTATGATTCAAATGAAAGGACTAAGTAGAAAGTAAACAGTAGTATGGAAGTCTTCCTACAACTATTTCTTGTTTTCTTCTTCTCTACCTCTACAACTGTAGTTACAACAGAGGCATTATCTTGGTCACATTTGAAGTACAAAATTTTCCAGTTTGTGAACACCAGGAAGAATAACAGCAGAAATGTCATGTCATTTTCTACCAGCAGATGATTACTCCTGAGAGCATAGTCTTTGTTCAATCTAGCTGAATCTTTTACTACTTCAGGGAAGGAATGAGAAAGCAAGGCTGCTGAAGGAAAAATAATTAGCCATCGTGTTTTACAGTAGAATGCTAAAAACTCTCTTTTTCAATTTGACAGGTTTCATGTAGGGTTATCTTTTTAAGCATGTATTTCCTTGCACTTGCTGAGCATATGCAGTATAGTACAGATCACGAGGTTTCTGCAGTTGTGGGAATTTCAGTTAGTGGAGGAGTCTGAAATTGTCCTGAGACAGAACCAAATAAACTTTGATGGTAATAGCTTTAGTAAGATTTTGTTTGAGCTTGACCTGTTAAGGGTTTGATGGATTTTCTATAAGGCCCCCACTGACATATTTTCAATATACTTTTACCTACTCAGAAGCCCACGCTGGTAATTACAAATCTGAGGGTGTCTCAGCTTCAAATGAATCCAACTTTTCCTACCAAGATGAAATATTATCTCCATTAAACAAGTGTTCAGCATCACAATACAATATTCTTCCAATTAAATTGAAATGTGTTATATAGTGCATAATAATTTGGGGACTAAAAGTGTGAATACTTTTAAATGTGGCATATAATTTTCTAATGCAGGATACTTTTCAAATACGATCTCCTGCTGAAATAGTTCATTGTATCAAAAAGTAGAAACCTGTCAATAATACCCATGTGTCCTATAAAATGTTTTCATTTCTCTCATGGTATGTTATGCTTCATCAGTTTCCTTAATCCTAGCTGCAGTTCACGTTGCCGTGCTGAAACAGCTCACTGAGCAGTAATTTATCTCTTGACTGTGGCATAACAACCACAAATACAGGTTATTTTGGGAGCGAGGATTTGCATTGCATAAACTGTATTTTTTAAATCATCTTCAAATGAGATTAATTCATGATAGGGAAATTTTTCCTCTATTTTTGGATCTGGTTTCCAAGACACTTGAGGCTGAGTCTTGAGTGTTTTGTTGGGTATCGGGCAGAATCTTCATTTGAGGATTAGGGATTTCTGTAAAAACGAAATGATACCACCAGAGAAATGAGAAGATGTTTCCCCCATTTACTTTAATACCTATTTAAAATTGGCATTGGAAAGATAATGACAGATTGCATTTTAGCTGAATTTTTCAGCTGTGCACTAGATGACTCGTATTTCTTTTCAATTAGGCTGACTGCTTTAGCGTGGTGGGAGATTACTTCTCCCGCATGCTGAAAAGACATTAACAATTAAAATGGAGGGGGGAGCAAGTAGCAGAGGATTATTGCGGTTTTCTTTGCCAAATGACAAGGGCTTCTCTTTGTAAGTAACTTGTTTTAATGTTTGCTACTAAATGAGTAAGGTATGCATTGAATAGATATATTTATTATGATAAAGTATAGTTTTGACAAATGTAAATATTTACAGAACGGTGGTACTTAAATAGCTTGGCCTCACGCATCAGAAGGGAGCAAAGTTTTCTTCAGGCATAACACTGTGTGAAATGCATTTCTCAGGCTTTCAAGGCCCAGATACAGTAAACAACACTTTTCTTCATGCATCTTTCTCCAAAGTAGGGAAAAAAACTAGTTGGGAAGATGCACAAAGTGCCCCCTCTCCAGCAGAGGAGAAGCTTAGAGTGTTGCAGGGGAATGTAGGTGATCCTACAGCCTCAGCCATCTGCTGGATGCACCTTTCTCCTCCTCTCCTGGGGGCAAACCTCACTCAAGTTCTCTTGGGCACATCTCTGCATTACTGAGATACTCCTGGTGTCTTTCTTACAAATTATTATTGATTTTGTCAATGGGAATAAACGTCAGAATAATAATAGCAAACCCCACTTTAGGCACTATGCAATTAACCAAACTCTCTTCTCTAAACTGCCCCCCTGAGAGAGCAGGCAGAGATATTGCAGAAATCAGTGGGATCCTGTAACTCTTATGTTCTCCCAAAACAACTCCTTGCCCTTTTTTCCCCCGTTTTGATTACTGAAGTGGTTTTGACTGCAGAGGTATTCTTCATTGCCAATGCCCTTTAAGACTCTCTGACTATCTAGCTTACCTTGATCTACTCTGTTTCCACCCTGCTGATTTTTCCATAAAGACTTACATTAATCCAAACCAACAGTCATTTAATAAACATTTCAACAAGCAAATGAATATTTAGCAATCCTAACTCCATTTCCATCACAACAGGTAGTGGCACAGTTGGCTCCAAATCATGTCTACTTTTATCCCAACTCTACACATATAAATCCCATTGTTATGATTTATATTAATGCATGACTAGATTACACGTATAAGAGGGTTTAAAAAAAAAGAAAATAAATAGAGGTGTGTGGAGAGATGCCTACGCACAACATAGAACTGTATTAAGTCAATGAAGTTCGTTTTGGTTTTGTCCAAAATTACTAAGTCTCACATACAACATTTTTAGTCTTATCAGAACTATTCAAAATCTTGGTGAAGGACATCAACACAGTGGCTTTTTCTTCCAAAGCTAACCAGCATTATTAACTTGCTACAGTACAATTATTCCTAGAGAATCTTCTGTAATATTATCTAGTAACAATATTCCCATCTCTTTTGATTAATGCATATTGAAAACAATCTCTAAGATCCAGATCTTCAATTTCAGTAAATTTGCATAGAGCGATTGATCTTATATATACACCAATTAATAGTATTTGAAAATGTAATTCTAGACTGAATTAACTCTGGTAACATCTCTGGCAAATGTTTCGTTCATGTAGTCTCAGGACAGGCAAGTATAATTACCTTTGAAATCTAAGTACTGAAGTCCTAATGACAGTAGATTAAAAAGATACTACCTATGGCATTTTACCTGGACAGCATCTTCAAATAATTCATGAGCAAACATTTTATGTTCTACACCTATTTTTGCTTCTTTTTTGAGAGAGAAATTCTTCTAGTAGCAAAAATAATTCTGAAATTAAAAATATTTTTATACTTATGCATACACAAATAAAGACACACTTAATTTCATATTTATATTAGCCATGTATCTGTAACCTGATCTTCCCACATACTTTTTAGACTAGTACAACTCTGCTAACTTCAGAGCAGCTGTTCCTGATTTATATCAGAGCTAATGCTCATCAGAATTATACCTGTCCTCATCTTTCACATGGAAGGGTTCAGGTTCAAAGTCCTCATGTCATGTGAAGATTTCAATCTTCTATAGTTTTTGTGATAAATTTGAGCAGTTCCTGTGTTATGTGAGGTTTTATTTCACAAAACACAACTGAATTTTTGGGCAGCCAAAGTGAAGGGATATACAAAGTGTATAGGCAGAATGGATAAGAGACAAAACTACTCAACTTTCATTTGAAGTCAAAATAGACCTAATAAAATGTTTTCTGAAAGTACTTGGGAACAGTATTCATGAAACAAATAGGCTTAGAAACAAACTGCCCTGTGTGGTGGTGATGACAGCAATTACCATTAACCATCTGAATAGACACGTTGTGATAAAAGCTTTGGTTTGAAAAGCAAGGTGAAGGTCAGTACGTGTGATTCAGCTTTGTGTATCTGAGGTTTGTCACTGAATTAGATGCTTCGAACCTGCTAATGGTAATTAATAGCTATTAATTATTTTTCATAACAGTCATGTGTGTCTGTGCACAGATGCAATAGGTGCTTTAACAGTAATGTTCTTTCTCAAAGTGCATGAACTCAGAACCACGGGGATCAGCATCTTGGAGGGTCCCAATACTGACTTCTCTGTTGAGATGACCAGAGTTGCAAAACAACATTAAACTAGAAATTCCAGCTGCTGATTTTTTTTGTGCTCTGCAACCACGCAGAGGTCTCTATGGATTCCTGTAAGAAGATTCCTGTGTATCCTTATTGGACAAAGTACTTCATTAATTCTGATTCCTTTTATAATATTTTTAACAGATAAGTTTGCCTCTTTAATGATTAAAAAAATCTGCATTTATGCCTATTAAATAGATCTAGTATTATTTTTCTTGACATTCTAGAAAAAGAATAATCATTCATTATTAAGTATTGAACTTATACATAATTCTATTTAAAGAATAAAAGTTACTTTGGTGTGAATTCCAGAACCATATTAGAATCCGAGATATTAACAAAATAGACCATTTCTGTGCAGTAATCAACCACAGTAATCTTTCAAATTTCTAATACATAAAATATCTTTCAAACACCTTATAATACTTAATATCTGAAACACCTAGAGTGTGTTTGGGCTTAGTTACATTTATTTACTCATTAACAGCTCCTTACCAATCCTTAGTTCATCTTTCTTAGAAGGTTTTTAATAAAAGGATTATTGTAAAGATATTTGCAGTGAGGATCAATGGTGCAGAAGGATTTTAAATGTCAAGTTCTTACTGACAGTCAATATTTTTGCTGTAAAATGGCACTGGACCGTTACAACAGACACCTAGAAAAATCCAAGCTGGACTTGGGTGTTAAACTTGGAACCAATATTAGGTCAGCCCTACAAATAACCTAATATCTATGATAGGAAGAATCGGATTTTTTTTTAATATATATGTATAAATACTTACTTATATATATATGTGTGTGTGCATTTTTCTTCAGATAAGAACAGATTTGATATTTGGGATATTTTTTATTTCTTAGAATAATAAAACAGGAAAATGTTCTCGTGTTGGTAGGGCATTTTAAAATCATTCAGGGAAGGAAAATCATAGAATTGCTTTCTTGGAGATCTTTCAAGAGTGGCCTCTCAGCATAGTGGTGACATATCCTTTTCCTTTTCCTTGGGAAGTTCCACTATTGAGTTCTTGCAGAGTTATAAATCTGCAAGTCACTAAAAATTCTAAATAAGGATTTCTGAATACATAGATATTCCCTAAAAAAACTTTATAGATATTCCCTAAAACCTGGGAGGAGAGAATCATTTATTTCTAAGAACCAAGCAATTTATTTATTGAATACTGAGAAATTATGTAAAATACAAAACATCAGAGGAAAACAGAGACTTCTCATTCAATTTCAGGACATGGAATTAAGTTTTAAGAAATAAATAAAACCAAAACCTTCTATTTTTTGCCTTTATAGGATTGTTTTTTTTCGTATTGGTCTTACTTCAGGCATCAACTCTTCAGTGAAGAGTGTTCAACTCATCACCTACATATAATTTAGCAGCAATAAGCAGTAGGGATCTGGTAACAATGTTTGTATGCAGTCTAAACTACACAGGTCTCTAACTGGGGACCTGATACACTATAAATGCACATGCACATTTATGCTTAAATACACAAATAGAAAAATAAAAGGAAGAGAGGTAACGTTATATTGAGGAAAAAGAGAATTAATGAACCATAAAGCAATGCTCTTTCCAACAGTACTTTCTAGACCTCACAAATGTATTTTTAATTCCTTTAATTTCCAACCTTTAAAGTTTTACAAAATGGCTTAACAGTTTAAATAGTAGATATTACAGCTCTTGCTGCTTTACTTTTCCACACTTAATGTTTGTAATGGCACTCCTTTCAGAGAAAAAGTAATACTCAAAAGTAGAAATTCTCAAGAAAAGGGCTTCTTATAGACAAAGAGAATAAGAAGTTCCAGGTGTAGTTTTAAATTCTTCACCTGCAGCTCTGATAGCACCATCTTGGCCAGTACTAAATGCTGTTTGTTCCAAACTAAAAATACTAATTCAGATGGCAAACACCTGGTCTCCCCTCCTCTGCCAAAGGTAACACTGCAGTGGCTGTGAAAAATAAGGCTCTGTATTACTTTATAGTACCTGCAGATCAAAATATTCTGATGGGGAGAAAAAAAACATGAACAGAAGCATTTGATAAACCTTTGCATATCATTACTGTTCTCTCTCTTGAGCAATTCAGAAATAGAATAGGTGCACACATACATGAATTTTACACATATATATTCCCACATATATGTATATATACACGCACAGGTACACACTTCTGAAGAAAGTTAAAATAAATTCCAAGGCATAATAGTCACCCCTAGGGACCGGTCTATTGCAACATCCAAAATAAAAATTTGCAATGCCATTGCAAACCTGCTCAAGATATTTGGCTTTATTCTGAAAGAAGCTTCAATAAAATATGCATTTTACTCTGCTGCCCCCCAAAAATAGCATTTCGGTTTTCCCAAGTACAGCTGAACTGAAAAACACATTATGTAATTTTTACTGCAAAAACCCAGTAATGCTGTTTGATCACTCAGTTTCTGTAGACCCCACAGCTTCTACTATATACAGATCAAACACAGTGGGAGATTCTGTCAGCTGCTTCTGAAGTGTTGTGGGCTCAGGCTGAAGTGCCTGAGACTTTCTTTTGCTGAAATGCCTCAATTGCACCAAGTCCTATCAGCCACAAAGACGTACATGCTTCCCTGAGGCCACGTGCAGCCCATGCATCCATTGTCTATGTGAAGATTAGGCCCTTAAATAAGTCAGAATAAACTCCATGCCAAATCAGAGAAGAGCAGAATTTGTTGAAAATAAAACCAAGGCAGTCTTACAAAACTCTTATCTTGATCCAATCTTATTTTCCATTTATGCTAACAATATAGAACAGCTAGCTTGGAGCTCTTTATCTTTTCACTGATTATACCATTCTGTATTCCGTAAGTACTTTATTGTCCTCAGTTATAAATGAGCTATAACAGAATTTTAATAAAATTCAGGAAACATTTTCTGATTCCTGTTTGCTGTTAAACACAAGTAAAATGAAATTTATTATTTCGGTTGGGATGATACATTTAATGCTGATAATGATATATCACCTAAGATATTAACTTCTAATCAGATGTTACTGAAATATGTTTCAGATTGTAAACACTCAAGTATTTTGTTGGGCTGTGCTCTGTTTTTTTACTGCACAACAGAAATCATAATTTAATAACTAGATTTTCTGTGTTGTAACCAGTTTTGTTAAAGTCATTCAACCAAGGAGCAGCAAGTTCAAGAAATTAGTTATTCCCTATCAAAGAGTACGTTAGTGTAATATGTTGAATAGTTTCCACATGATATGGAAGAAAATAGAGATTTCACTTTTGCAAGCTTTTTTTGTTGCAATGATTTCCTCTTGTTTCCTTTGTAGTTTATGAAGGCTATTGAATCAGACTGCCTTGGGCATCAGGTACCTGGACATATGGGGCACATGTTCATTTACAGAGCATTACTTGTATGAAATATGTAGGCATATAATGTACATATTTAACTTGTTCTGGTTTGATAATTTCCTAATACAGATTGCATTTAATTAATCCTGATTTGGTAGTCCATGTACACTATTAATAAAATAATTATTTCAAATTTTATTAGACAACTTTCTATCCAATAAACCTTTATTTAATCATTCTTTCTGAATTTTGGCCACGGTCCTGTAACTTTACTCTTGCTATATGAACATACTGTCATTGTCTACCTTGTCCCTTGGAGGGATAACTTACGGATCAGTTATTTGACAAGTACTGGGAGAAAGCCATTTCCTCTCTGTTTGCCCAGCTGTTCCAGGCAGTGAGAATAAAGGGACTCTATAATCCATTTTACCTTCCTTATAGTCCACAGAGATCAATAGATACTGCTCCTTTTTCTCAATCCCTCAGTCCCATATCTAGGTAATACTTTTACTCCAAAGTTCAAAGGTTTCAGACAGAACTAAAAGATATCATGGCTTTTTCAGCACCAAAACTTAGCCACCTTCTTGGTTTGCTAAGACCATTTGTAACAACTCTAAAGAGAAGACCAACATTCAGATCATGAAACAAATTCGGTGTAGGTAAAATTGCCAGGAAAAAATGGACATATTCAGAAATCTGCTGTACAGCAGACAGAAAGTGTTTTTTCTCAGTGAGTGTCCACAGAGCTCAGCTGGGGACAATGAGATGCAATATTTTAGATTTGCTCTCGAGAATCCTGAGAATTTGCTAAATCTCTGTGTTCAAATGTTTTTCTCTTTGTAAATGTCACAGCTCACTGTTATTAAATGTTTATCTATTGTAAAGTTACACTGAAACAAGAGGCATATTTAAAATTTTGTCCTTTTATTTGTGGAGAAAAACCCTAAGCAACTAAGGCACAGAAGCCTTTTCTCAATTCTTGTCCTTGTTAAATACTGACAATGCCACTGCTATGGCTAAGGCTGAAAGATGCACACTAGCAACATCAGACATTTGAGTATTGAGATTGTTTTCTTTTCTTGCTGGAGTTTTAAGAGAAAGTAAAAACAAAAAAAGAAATTACATTGATCAGAATGAGAGCTTATTATATACAGCCTGAACCAGGACAAAGGATAATTTGCTTCAAGACAGTTAGAGTCCTTGAAATAAGCTAGCTATATGAAAATGCAAGGATTTTAAAAACAGCTGTCTGCCTAAGAACTTCAATTTCACACTGTTCTACAATAGGAAGCAATAACTTCACATATTGTCAGAGTCCACTCAAAGTCACTTCAAGAATTTTAAAATATATCTCTATCTGATGTGATGCAAAAGCCTAGAAACTTCTGCAACAGGCTTAGATAGAACACAGAACTTCCAATACTGTCTTCTCTGTGAGCTAGCAGGAACCTTGGGCACTGAAAATCAAAAAGCAAGTCTCAACATCAATCCTTTGGCCCACATTCTCCCTGTGTGTTCCCAGTGCACCTCTTCACACATCCAAAACTATCATCACTTTCAATGAGTATTTCCAACATATTTGCTAGAACTATAAAAACCCAGATGCGTTAAAGAACAGTGATTCTTAAATGGTAATATTTTATCTTTAAGAGAAGAACTAATCCTTCCCAGACTGCAACGAATCTCTCAATGAGCACAGATATAGTAATGTCTTTTCCCATTTAAACTGCTTAGTGACGCTCAGGGAACTCAAAGACAAATAACCTACCTTGCACAGTCCTGGGAGACTCACAGGTTTATTTGGTTGCACAAGAATAACTGGAGAAATGAAGCATTCACTTGGTTTCATTTAGATTTAAACCCTGAGCAACTGAGTTTTAAGGGAAGAAAAAAAAAGACAATTTGCATTTACAGGTCACTACCTCTTGCAAAAACAGTGGGAATAGTGGAAATAGGAGGGCTTGGCAACTGCATTGTTGGCAGTTCCCAGCCCTGTGACAGAACAAGGTTTGACCATAAAAATAAATGTTCCTTGTCCTGGTGATTGAATTCCTTTCTTCACAGAGGTGGTATCTTAGGACCTCAGAATCTCAAACCTCCACCCTTCCGGACTCATTATGAGATGCTCCTTTTTATATTTCTCTCTGTTCAGTACCAAACCCCTACTCAAGTCACAGGGAGTCCCTCTGCCAGCAGGAGCTCAGCAAGGAAGACCCAGGCAGGACCACCTGGCACAGACTTAGCACTGCAATGAAGAGAATGGGAGCACCTTTATGGAGCAGGAATTGCAGGGAAGCAGCACAAGACCATGGTTCCTGTTGGTCACAGTGGAGCTGCTGTGGCCTAAAGCCACAAAATTGCTTTGGGGAGTGCTTCTTCAAGAAACCAAGGCTGTGGATTAACCCACCTTCTCCTGAGAGAATATACCTCTTTGCAGCCAAAACCTTTCTTGAGGGGTCACTGAAAAATTCAGGTTATTACCTAATGGTGTTATTTTCACTGTTGCTGACCTTCAGTATGTGAATTTGTATAAATATAAGGCCTATCTGGCTGAAGGGCAGTAGTGCTGAAGTCTCCTAACCCAAGAGTGGAGAAGAAAGATTGAAGAGATGATTCTGTATAACTTAGTTCGAGAACACTTTTACCTCCCTGAAAGTGAGCATGTTTTAGCATGACTGCTTTCAAAACTAACTGATATTACTCTTATCTCCCCACTTTTTCCACTGAAAATTAAAAAAAAAATCACTGTACAGTTAGTCAACAAGAAATACCTTAAGCATTTTTTCTCTATGAAGTTGACTGTGTTTAGAATGCTTAGCTGAAACTGTTTGTATAAATTATGAACTAGATATTGGTTTAAAACAGGTTTTGTATAGCGTGTTTTAAGATAAAATAATCAGCGCAGTATATACAGGACTTTTCCATTAAAGAGTGTTGCAGCATAAAAATATTTTATAGTGTATTGTAAAGAGTTTATGTTTACAATACATTTCCATTAAAGAGATCTGTATTACAGAAGCTGTTTTTAAAAACAAACAGTAAACACTTTTCAGTATAGAATGTGTTTCCATTAACATTCTCTGTATAAGGGAAGCATATTTAGAAAAAAAAATCTACTGATTGTTTTGCATAAAGGGTGCATTAGCAGAGAAAATTTCAGCAAAAATTATAATCTATTTTTTACATCATTTTCTTACTGCATTCCTTGTAGAAGCACATACTACTCAGGTTGTAGGTGAATCGTTGGTTTAGAGAGAAAAATATTCATCATAATTGCTGTAAAAGCATTATCTTCTCTCAAAAGAATTTCTGATGGTGAAAATACTGGATTAGGGCATTGTGTGCCTCACAGCAGCACCCAGAGGTTCAACCCAGATCAAGGCAAGGCGGTACATCAACACAAGGTTTCTTCCCTGAAGGATTTCACTATTTTTAAGGAAAAAGGGAAAACAAAGGAGGTGGGGGGAAGAGGGGAAGGGAATATCTGAGGTGAGAGGCTTTATCTGAGATCGTATCCACATCCTTACCACAAGAGGGAAGAGAAGCCAGATTGCAATAGTTTGAATGAAGGTCTAGTAGAGGATATCTAGTAGGATATTTGGTATATAAAGATATTGACTTCCTTATTCTCTGCTTGGTTTGTTTTTCACTGCTACTGGAAACTGCCATATCATAACCTTCTGCCCTTTTATGGATCCAAGAACACAGATTTACAGGGAGCCAACAGGGAATACCTTCAAAGGCACTGTAAGTTCATTTTTGCTCCTACAGATCACTGAAATGCAATAATTGTAAATATCTAATTGTGTTTGAACTGCACTCTTCCACCATGTAAATAGAGGTTAATGTTTGGGAGTTTTTTATTCTAGCTCCAAAGACCACAAGAGACTTTTCTGAAGGATTCATGATTTCCAGTCAAATACATTTGTCAGAGGTACCTATTTTGTAGGTGGTTTTATAAGTGTTTCCTCACTGCACTAAAAAATGCATAGATGTATTGTAACACTGCAAGGTTCAGGAGTTGATTCAGAGCTCATTTACACTTTTATAAATCAAAGAATTCCATTCAAGTCATTTTGCTATAATGATTATAAACCATCAGGAATTAATGCAAAAATCTAATACTTTTACCAAGAACGTGAAAAATATTTTCCAATTTGCATTTTGTTATTGCATTATGATATTTACATGCTAAAGAGTGCATACTGTATATAGTATTAATACCTTTAAATCAATTTAATATTCAGTGCAACTACCTTAATGTAATATTATGGTTAAGAATTTAAACACATAAATGCCAAGAAATTTTAAAGCAGTTTCCCACAGCAAACATAACTCAGTCACATATAAATCTTAATGTAACTGGAGTGTTAAAAATATGAAAATTAATTCAATAAGAGAACCTTTTCGGAAGAAACAACATCTCTTCATTGATTGTTCCAGTGACTTACAAGCATTTTGCTCTTCAGTAACCACTGGGAGCCAAGCAATCTCAGATGAGTACTGCTTCATCCAGGTCTTGTACAGCTCCTACAGCCTGCTCAGAACCATTTCTGACTGTTCATTTGTGAGCGTAAGCAAAGTTATTCTGGGGAACACGAAGGTTTCAATGAGGAATATACAACTGGTTTTAACTGGTCCTCAGCAAAGGACAAGCTGGATGAGGTTTGGAGCAACCTGGCCTAGTGAACGTGTCCCTGGCCGTGGCAAGCGGTTGGTCTTTAAGGTTTCTTCCAAAACAAACTATTCTATGATTACTTTTGATTAATTTTCTTGGTCTTTTCCTCAGTCATTCCCTACCCCAAAGTGTCAAGCTATTTCAGCAGCCAGGCACTGGATGGTATCTGCAGTTCTGCTGCTCTCAGAACCACTGCTAGGGTTGATAAGTTTGGAGGCACAAAGTCATAATCATTCTCAGAAATGGACATGGGACAAATAGTAACACTGAAGACCACTTCCTTTGGTTATTACTACCTTTCATTAAGATTTTCCTAACAATTATTTTTGCCCAGTATTTGTTCTAGCTAGGGCAGAAATTTTTTTGTGGTGTCCTCGATTTCTATTCATCATGTGGGATGAAAAAGCTTCCTTCTACTCTAGTACCAAATAAAAGCCATGATCAGTAAAGTGAAACCCACCAATCCTAAAGATCCATTCACGCTCCTTATTCCTCCTTCAGTTTCTCATTTATAGATGATGGTGAAAGTCAGACCAAATTGAATGACATATAGGAAAAGAAAATTCCACTAATATTTCAGAGATGCCTGTTGGTGTTCATATATATGTGTATACAGTCATGTATCAAAACTCTGTATTCATTGTGTAAGCTTTAACATTCACGTTTGGAATTACAGAACATCCCGAGTTGGAAAGGATCAAAGATCAGTAAAGTCCAACTGCTAGTTCTACACAAGATAGCACCATGAATCACACAATGTACCTGAGAGCGTTGTCCAAAACATTTCTTGAACTCTGGAAGACTTGATGCTGTGACCACTTGTCAGTTCCAAATGTGGTCACTACCCCAAATAATTAATAAGGAAATAAATAATAGTAGAGTACATACACAGAAATGAGGAAAAAACACAGAAACGAGTATATGACGTAAGAAATGATTGGTGGCTACCCCTCACCCTCCAAAGTAGCATCTAGTAACTTTTTATTGATCAATTGCACTCCCAAGAATAATGATATCACAGGAGCTGTGAGGAAAATAGGAGTTTACAAGACCTGTAAATATAATATATGTGGAAGTGCATACTACACCTATCAAAATCTGGTTGTTGCTCTTGAGCACTCATGGGAAACATCTAGAATAGGTTACAAGCACATTTGTACTTCTGCACAGGTAAGAAAAATAATGTCCAGTTATTAAAGACTTCTTCCAGCTTTAACTATGAATCTCACAGCTGTGTCAAGAGGAAGCAGAACAGTAAGAAACTGTTATAATGAAATATTTGATAGATTCACTGGAGCTATGCAAAAGAAAAAAGGCCTAAGAACAAGTGCAGGTTTTTATTACTATCTAGCTAAAATATAAGCCAGGAGACACTGTCATGTATACCCAACTTTTGTGGTGAAAAAACCCAAAAAACACATAGCAGTTAAGAATAAAACTATAGACTGTGAAGTAAAGATAAAGAAGGACCAGTTAAATACCTGTTATTCAATTAGGTTTATCTTCATAAACAGTTATGCATAAATTATTATAGGAAATACTGTATGCTTGCAAAACAGGAAAACAACCTGCATGTATAAAATTCTATGACACATACTACAGCTTATTGCCATACTCACAAACCTGTAGAGTTAGCAAAAGTAAGATAACTAAGAGTAGATAGATATTACTTCTATAGGCAATTATCATCTTTAACTGAAGCCTCAGACATCTTGCTAATGATTCCATACAATATCATTAGCATGTACATTTAATTTTTTGCATAACCCCTATCATTGGTAGCATACCTCTTTCTACTTATCCACAGAATTACAGAATATGCCAAGTTGGAAGGGACCCTCTATGACAAGGATCATTGAGTCCATCTCCTGGCCCTGCACAGGACCATCCCCAAGAGTCACACCATGTGCCTGAGAGCATTGTCCAAACACTTCTTGAGCTCTGTCAGGCTTGGTGCTGTGACCACTGCCCTGGGGAGCCTGTTCCAGTGCCCCACCACCTGCTGGGCGAAGAATCTTTTTCTAATCTCCAACCAAAACTTCCTCTGACACAACTTCATGCCATTCCCTCAGATCCTGTCACTGGTCATCACAAAGAGATCAGTGCGTGCCCCTCCTCTTTCCCTCCTGAGGAACTTGTAACTGCAATGAGGTCTCCCCTCAGTCTCCTCTTCTCCAGTTGAACAGACCAAGTGCCCTCAGCTGCTCCACACACGGCTTCACCTCAAGGCCCTTCATCATCTTCATTGTCTGGCCAACAGTGCTTTGCCTGATGCCCCCCAGGGCACAGTCGGCCCTCCTGGCTGCCAGGGCACTGCTGACTCATGTCCAACGGGCCACAGACCAGGATCCCCCGGTCATCTTCCACAGCACTGCTTTTCAGCATCTCATTCCCTAGTCTGTCTGTACGTTTAGGGTTTCCCAGGTGCAGAATCTGGCATTTTCCCTTGTTGAACTTCCTATGGTTGGTGATTGTCAATCTTTCTGATTTGTTTAGGTCACTGCAGGACCTCCTTGCCTTCAAGGGAGTCAACAGCTCCTCCCAGTTTTGTGTCATCTGCAAACTTGCTCAGTGTCCCTTCCAGTCCTGTGTCCAAGTCATTTATGAAGATGTTGAAGAGCACAGGGCCCAAGATGGAGCCCTATGGAACCCCACTAGTGACAGGGGTAATAGTTCTCAAAAGCATGACTTAGGCCCATGACTAGGCTAAAAATCCCTAGAAATTAACCACACAGTACTTGGATGTACTCTGAAAAAGCAAATCCTTACTGTGGTTGAGGAGTCTGTGTGTCCAAATCAACAAGTGGAAAAAAGATCAATGTTGTAAACCTAGAAGCATTGCTCAGAGATAAAGATCTCTCATGTGTCCATTATGCAAAGAAGGGCTACCAAGGTGGTGAAGAATCAAAGGTGGTGAAGGGCCATAAGAGGAAACCATACAAGGAGCAGTTGAGGTCACTTGGCTTGTTCAACTTGGAGAAGAGGAGACCGAGGGGAAACCTCATAGCTGTCTACAGCTTCCTCACAAGGGGAAACAGATGGCAGGCTCTGATCTCTTCTCTCTGATGACCAGTGATAGAACCCATGGGAATGGCATGAAGTTGTGTCAGGGAGGCTTAGGTTGGATATTAGGAAAGAGTTCTTCACCCAGAGTGTGGGTAGGGACTGGAACAGGCTCCCCAGGGCAGTGGTCACAGCACCAAGCCTGACAGAGTTCGAGAAGCATTTGGATGATACTCTCAGGCACATGGTGTGACTCTTGGGGATGGTCCTGTGCAGGGCCAGGAGTTGGACTCTATGATCCTCATGGGTCCCTTCCAACTGAGCATATTCTATGATTTTATGCATTTTAATTGTAGGATTTCTACAAGCATTGTTCATACACACTCTTACACCCTCCATAGCTCTTCTCTACTTGTATAGAAGTAGTTTGTCATCCTTGTCACAGACATAAGTCTATATATATATTTAAGTAAATGTCTTAAAGATTAAAGAAGAAAACAAAATTGAGACAATAGCCTCCAAATTAAAGGAATAAGTGAAAGGAGTCATTTTTTGCAATTCTTCTTAAACATATCACAAGAATACCTCTTCCTCAAACACCTTCCATTTCCTCTTGACCATTGATGGAAGAAAGCTGTTTACAGTAGCAATCCAGAGCCCAGGGAAGACTGCAGCCATGCTGGCCTGGGTAAAAAGAGTTTTCCCCTGGAGCTGGAAAGTGGTCAACTCCAGGGGGGTGGTGTTCTTGGTGTGGAGCCAATCAGAGCTGCTTTTTTGCTCCTGTGAAAATCAACATATTGCAGCAGGCCGGAAAAGAAGGGAGATGACGTAGCTGGAAGAGAGGTAGTCATGTTGTGAAGCCACGAGGAGAGAGGGGCCAGGAAGGCCCACTGGGGGCCAAGGCCCCCCAGCCCTGGCTGGGGCTGCAGAAACTCGGAACAGGGTTAAACTGGGCTGAGTACTGTAGCCAAAGCTGGGGGAGGTTTCTTCGCTGTGAGTGGACAGCCGGAGACACTAAGAC
This sequence comes from Manacus candei, assembly GCF_025592945.1. Taxonomy (NCBI): domain Eukaryota; kingdom Metazoa; phylum Chordata; class Aves; order Passeriformes; family Pipridae; genus Manacus; species Manacus candei. The sequence continues at coordinate 1,741,159 of NW_026138156.1, read as the reverse complement.
TGCAGTGGAGCAGCACTGAACGGGGAGCTGTGGCTGAAAGCCAAGGAGATAGCAAGCAGCAGAGATGGTACGGAACCAAGCTGAGAGACACAGAGATGTCCAACGGAGAGAGAGACGACTAAGGTCAGCAAAGACTGTTTTGGGTCAGACCTGGCTTTACTTTCCCCAAACCTTTTGAGACCCCTCTTGGAAGGAGGGGGTGGACTTCCACTTGAAGGGAGTCCTGAAATACAGCAGCAGGAGAGAGAGGAGCTGAGAAGCTCAGAGATGTCCTGGAGCTGGACCAGGACAGGCAGAAGGAATGCAGGGGAAGTGGCCTTGCCCCCCCCGCTGCTGCCACGTTGGCAGTTGAGACAGAGCAAAGGACCTCTGGCAGAACGCTTGGGGCAAAGACTGAACAGAGAGCTGCCCTAAACGTTCTGACTCGAGGGAACTCGACCCCTCGACGAAGGGACTTTCATGGGATGTCTTGCACCCCATGATATGGCCATGGTAAGGTGAGTTTTGTCCCTGCTTTGCGAGCCCACGGGAGAGAGACTTTTGGCTGGAGTCAAAGGGCCAAGGGGTGAGAGAAAACCCCTGTGTTGTAATGGAGAGAAAGATTTTCCAGCTATGACAAATCCAGCTACGACTACTGCCTTGAAGAGGAGAGACACTGTTGCCCTGAAACTGAAAAGGACCTTTTCTTCTTCCCTTCTGAACTTTTATTGGAGAGAAAGGAGGGATTTGATCTAATGTAAATATATTGCTTTACCATAGGAGAGATAGTTAGAATTGTGTATATAATGTATTATGGTATTTATTTGTGTAAGTAATAAATTGTAATATAATTCCTTTCCCCCCATACTGAGTTGTGTTATGTCTGGAAAACCCTCTCACACTGAAACAAATTGTGGGGGGGCTTGGAACTTGGAAATTGGATTTTTCTTTTTGAGGGTCTCAAACCACCACACATGCCTATCCTATTCAAGGGAAGGACATGTCTATCTTATTCAAGGGAATACACAGGCTGACTCTTCAAGAGAATTTTTACCAAAATCTTTGCCAATATTTTATGTTGATTCTAAACGTTATGAGTAATATCCCTTGAGGAGAATAAGTGACATACGACCAACTTTAATGATCATACAAGCACTTATCCTGTGGTGTCATTCTCTAGGTCAGCCATATTCTGAAAGCCAGTTGATTATACGTATTTTAGTACACACCTGAAAATATTTTTAGAGCTCCTGCAACTGCAGAGAATTACTATAGTACTTCTAAAAGACATTTCTTTTAGCTTGGAAAGGTTTTAGACAAGAGGGAATTCCTTTGGGAAGGGTCAGGAATTAATTAGAATTACTCTATGAATAGGAATTTTATATAACAAAACCCAGCAGGATTGAAACTTAATGCCCCAGAAGCAGAAGGTACGTACTCAAAGTATTATAGGAGTCCTTGCTGGCATACTTTCTAGGTAAAATCTCAGCCATTAAAAGGTCCCTTTTTATAATTATCATTTTAGAAACATATGGTAAGTGCTTATATTAATGTTTGAAAGTACGTACTTAAGAAAATTATGCTCTTTTTAGACAAGCTAATTCTTAAAATTGACTTGACTTAGACAAGTCAATTCTTAAAATCTTAAGATAAAACTAAAAAAATAAAATATTTATTTACTTTCTTGCTCACGCATGTAGTCAAATAAGCTTTTTAATCTTGTCTTTTTATATGTTTTAAGCATTACCATATTTCTTTTCATTTTTTAGGCATCTATCATGTTCACTCTACAGATTCAGTGGTCTATTTCAATTTTTTTCTGATTTAAAGGATAGTTGTTTTTCTTTTGCTGCATATGTTTATGTCTACTGAGGATATCTGTGTTGACAGACAAAAGTCATCATGAATGTCATAATATGACCTCTAGTCATCATTAGAGTTGAGATCTATTTTCTTAATTTCAACTGGAATAAGGACATATCCAGAGGTGTTTATGCATTACTATGTAGGAACCAGTTTAGGCATACTAATCATTATTAGTTTTTGAAAGTGTCTTATATCAGTGGTCTTCCTGCAGGGAAAAGTCAACAGGCCAGGGCTGGGAATCACAGACATCAAAGAGCCTTGGCAGCAGGCACCTATTAAGGATCTACTTCCTACTGAAACACTCCAACCAGGACTCTGGCTGGTCAATTTTGTTTGTTTGCTTTTTAAAAAAGCAATCAATACTGTCCAGAACCTTACAATAGTCCCCACCCCACCCCAACACACACACACACACACACACACACACACACCCCTGAGACTGCAGCTGTGAGAATAACTTTACACAAGAAATAATATCCACTTTTCCCAGGAAAAAAAAAAATTGAAAATTCAAACCCCTTGCAACTCATCAGCTTGACAAAACTTCTTATTTCTCTGTTCACACCCAGCCATGTGCACAGTCATTTGCTGCTGCAGAGAGGTGGAAAAAGCAGAGCTGGCACAAAAGCAGGGGACTTAAAATCAACTTAACCCAACATACTACAGCAAGAGTGAACATCTTCTGGAGGCTCCATTTGGCACTGCAGGAGGGACAGTGCCTCCTACGCAGCCCAGTGTCCTTTGACTAATCATTAGGCCTCTTGCTTTCTCATGCATGTAAATTAGTAAATTAATATTATTAAACTGGTTTTGTATAAACTGTGGATTTTTATGACTAATGAAGACTTCTGTGTTGGTTTGGTTTTTTTTTTTGGTACAATAGAGGGAACATAGACAATAGATTGTTTTGCTCAGCTTATGATGCCCATAAATAAGCACACTAGCAGTTTTTACCACAAAAAAGATTAGAGGCTAATTTATCATTTATCACAAAGCACGCAGAAAACAAAAGTTACTATGAAAGTTTTAATTATTTTCCTGTAAGAGCCAGATTAGTTGTCAAAGTCCAACTTACTATTTACTTGGGATTTAATTCCACGGTATGATGATATGGGCTGGCCATTGAGATACCTACATGAACAATGAGATGCACATGTATGACCAGACTCCATCATTACTGCTTACCCAGTTATCAACTCACCCAGATTTCAGCAGGTGAGGAAACTTTTATTATAAATAATGATTTTGTTCCATGGTAGAGATGGAGATGGACATTCTGAGTAGGTAAAAATATCCATGAAATCAGCTACCAGAGGATAAGCCCCACCTTTTCATCTCACAGTCTGCATTTCATGTTGTCTGTCAAAATAACTCCATTATCTGGTATCTCTGCTTTTGACACATTTTGTAAATAGATATTACGGAAAAAAATATCCTCTTAATTCTACTTCTAGCAACTGAACCACAAGCCCACTTCTGAAAATGGAAGGAAGAAGAGAGTCTACTCCCTCTCCCCAGCGTGCACACAAGTGCCAGAAGTAAAGTGATGCTACAGTTGCTGAGCTGAAATGAATTTTCTTTCTTATTTGTATTGTCTTATTAACAGTAATGCATTTTCTAGCAGATGATCTTACTGTCACTCCAGACAATATGTGTTTATTGATGAAAAGAAGAGAAAGTCATTAGCAGTAATGTTGGTGAAGGTGTATATATTGGCAGCAGGAAAATGGAAAATACAAATAGAATATTAAATGGAACAACTAGCAGGAACACAAAATTAGTCAAGTGCAAAGCTGCAAGACAAATCACTCAAGAAAAAGAGTCAATACAGTTCAAGTATTTGTAAGTAGTCCAACCCTGCCAGCTACAGTCAACTCCCTGCTACCTGACATACTAGGGGACTGAAATACCCTGGGTCATGAATAATCCAAGATTATAGACATATTGCAGGGATCTAAATGGCTCTGTAGACTCAGCTGGAATCAAACGGGCCTCGTAAGCTGTAGTTCAGACCTGTCCCCGGCTGACCCGGGCTGGTTCCTCACACAGCCACTGAACAGCCTCTATGCTCCATGACAACCTGTTGCACCAGGAGCTTATTAGCCTGAGCACCACAACGGTCCTGAGCCAATGCTCTGAACTCCTGTGGTGTGGTGCTGGAGCTAATAAACCTTCCCAGGAGCCGAGTGTTTTGCTGTGTAGGATGAAACCAGCTCTGCCTGGCAGGGCTGTCGCCGAGCTACTGCTGGCCCTCCTCCACTGTCTGCAGGGCCATCTGGTGCTGCTGCCCCGGCTCCCCAGCCATGGCCAGGGGCTTTGCCACCATCCAGAAAGCCCCCAGAGCTGGCTGGGGATTAGCTGCTCTCTGCGCTACCTTTATCTGGCAATGCATTTATTATGTAATGTACTTTAACAACAAAGGAGAGATGGGGAAGGGATTAGTTCTGAAATTAAGTATTTTAGTATAGTCAGAGCACAGGCACTTGACTCCTGGAATTTCCCAGGTGTCCAACAAGCACGGTATTTAAGGGCAGGCATAATTTTAAGCATGCAACTGATCTCCCAATGTTTTGTGTGGTTAAGTATTTGCCAGCATACACAAAACCTTATAGAAAATTAGAATTCACTTTTCTAAAAATACATGTTTTCTACTGCTAAAAAAAAAAAAAAGAAACTTGACAAATAAACTAATAAAGAGATGTATGAATACCTTCCTATTGAAATCTTATTACAGTCTTCAAAAAAAAATTCCAAAATTTCTGAATATACCTCTTGCCCACAGAGTATAGCTTAAAGGACATGTTTTCCTTAGATAACCAATATTATCTTCCAAATTAAAGTGAAAGCAAAACCTGAAGTGAGACCAGAAATCCCAGTGGACTGCTCTGCTGGAGCTAATTAGTGCGTCCTGAAGCCATGGCAGCTGCCTCCCACCCAGGAGAGGACACTGGAAGCTGCCTGCCTCCACATCCAGGCTCAGCTGAGGCTTCACACATGACGGCTGTGCCTACCAGGAAGCTACTGTGCATAGTGATCAACAAAAGTTAGAGCTGGACAGGAATTTTCCACTGAAATCTATTCTTCATTGAAAAAAAGCCCACAGTCAGTGTAAGAGCTACTGCCTCTCTTTCTGACTCAAAACAAAAGTCAGGCTTTTCATTTTCACAATCTCTCTGGTATGGGAGGATATGGTGTTAACTGATGATGAAACCGGTGTATCAGGGAAAGAACTGAAGAACACATTTTAAAGCCTGCCATTTCATAAACCCATCCATGTATTTCATATATGCATTTAAAGCTATAAAGCATTTGTTTTACAGTGAATTTTATTCTATTTATTAGACTATAATTCACTTCTGTGTATATCATACCTACATTAATAATATTATTAGGGGTTGCAGTGATCTTATAAATATCTTGTTAAACTTGCAGAGGTCAGAAAAATCCAACCTCATAGCTACTCAGTCAAAACATCCATAATCATCTAGTATAAGAATATTCCAAAATGATGTGTCAACATATCACAGTGACTAGAAAAATTACAAATAAGAACCAAAGACTGCAATGCCATCACTCTGCTCTACTCTGCTGTTACTTCTGCTCCTAGACCGAATGCCTGGCCACCCCACAGACCTATGTCAGGGCACAAAGTCTCCACAGGTATCTCCCTTGATGGAGGGTTGGAAGCCCATGTGCAAACCAAAAGTGCTAGTGCAATGCAGGCATAACCTCTGGGATTCAATTCCTTTCTGCATGCGCAGCTAAAAATATCTGCTAGATGATTGATCTACTGCTTTCCAATACTCTGCTTTTCTTTTTTAAGTTGTATCACTTGCAGAAATGAGTTGGTTTGGTTTTTTTCCAGTAAATTCTATGCTTGATGTTGGAATGATACTTCCTTGTTATTTCATCAAACAGCAAATCACCCCAAGTAGTTCTCCCACCTTGGAACGGTGTTTGCTTCCTGCCCTGTTATTTCATCAAACAGCAAATCATTCCAAGTTGTTCTCCCACCCATGTCCTGAAGAAAACTTCTTTCCTCTTTTATTGCATTCTGTCCCCCATGGCCTTGTCAATCAAAGTTTCCTTTTAGAGAATTGTCTAAACTAGTTCACACAGGTTGCACCCAGAGAGATGCTGTCAGCTCAGGGAGTCACGGATGGAGAATGAGTCCATGAGATTTTTTGAACTGCAACTCAGCAAGGCAAATCAGTGCCACAGAAAGTGCAATATAATATTGAAATCACTCTGAAAATGTTTCACTGTTTCCTCATTGATTACTTTTTTTCTGAGTGTTTGTTAACAAAATTGTGTGAAATTTCAGGGTTTCAAGTTTGACTAGATTTGGGAAAAAAACAAGTGTTAGAACACTGAAGTTTCCCACTAGACGGAAATTGTGATTTTTAGCTCAGCTCTAATCAAGATAGTTTTGTTCAAAATGAAACAAACAAAAAACCCCAACCTCAGGTTTTTCAACACAAACAATTCTTGCTCAAGGAAAACATGTGGGAAATATTAATCAATACAAAATGGATATTCAATAACATCGAATAAAGTTATTATTTTATATTTATCTGATATCTGGGGGTTTTTAATAACTGAGTTTTAGGACTCAATTCAATCCTAATTTGAATACATATAAGTTTCATTGGTTGAACATATGCTTCTTGCTGTGATAACTCAAGATTTTCAGAAACAGAAAATGCATTACTTTTTAGTTACTATGCAAAAATCACAGAAATTGAAAACCAGTAAACCAGATAAATGGTGAAGGACTGATTTAATGAGAAGCTACCTGTACTTAGGCATGAACTAACAAATACAATTATTTTTTAATTGCAGCCTGTGTCTAGCATTTTAGATGTAAAGCTTTCTGAATGCTGTTAATTACCCTAGATTACCATAGTCAGAGAAAAACCTTGCCTAAATAACTCTGAGATTCAAAAAGCCCAAGAAACCGAAAGTTTTCAGTCCTATCTCAGAAAATATTTTTAGGAATCCGAGATTCTGAAAATTATTTTTGTTCATGGCCTTTTTCCTTCCAAATTAAAAGTCTCAAATCTGTTATAGTATCCTGGACAGTGTTTTAGAGTAGATGTGCACAGTGAATTTATTGAATTTATGGCCAGGTCTGTTGTTCTGGTCTGTCAGCTGGCAGAGAGCTGACTTCAGGTGTTTACGAAAGAGAGACACCCTATTTTCACCCAAATCTAGCACCTATAAGTACCTATACTTAGGCAACTGAAGCATCCTCCACCTGCCCATGGGAAACAAAGTTTGTTATTAAGAGGCAACTCACACTGGTTTCTGAGCAGGGAAAAAAAAAATATATATTTGGATATTCAGAGGGTGTGGCACTATAAAGGATGAGTCAAGTTCTGTGAGGTCTGGAGTCAGGATTGTGAGGTGTATTTTGTGGCACTTGCTGATAGAGAAACAGCTTTGAAGCAAAAGATGGAAATTTGAAGTCCTTTGCTGGGAAATTTTGAGAGGCTATTTTGGTCTGGGCCTGTCTTCAGGGTCAGAGCAGATACCTATATGAGAACATGCCCTGCAGTGGTGACTGAGACCAGAGCATCCCCCAGCATCACGTCCCATATTGTAGTGTCAGGGCAGGTACTGTGGCCAATGCCTACCAAAAGAGGTGCCCAACAACGTCAGAACATACCCTGGCCTTTAAAATATAACTCTTTGCTAAAATATAACTCTTTGTTTATGTTAATTGCTCCTGCAGTTACTGATGCTGCCTCATGGTGCTTTTTAACGTGCTGACAGAATGGGTTAGGTATTAATGCGGCACACCTATGGCTAAGGGTGATAAGTCTGGTGAGATTAACAGTATCACTAAACCCTTTCCCTGACTTGAGGGGTATCCAGGATATCCATGGTTATAGCTGAGGGTGGCTCAAGAGAGACTGAAGTATAAAGGGGAGGGGGGGCAAGACTGAGGGGGAAGAAGTGAAGATAAATCAATTTCTTGAAAAACAGGACCGCAGGTGGAAACAACAGATGTAAAACTAGAAGCTCATTAAAGATGGGACAACTGCTGCCAGATTTACGTATTTGCTAGTACAAGATATTGGTACATTGCCTGGGCATGAGGAATTACTCATAAAAGGCATACGCGCAAATATGCCTGGGTGCATAATTCCTTTAGAATGAAGTCTTACCTGGCTGTCTCCACAGGATTCATTATTACCATTCCATACCTCTGTACAAAAACAGTAATAAGAGAGGCATTTTCTTTGCATTTTCATCTTATTTCTAAAATTTTGGGTTCTTTTCTATTTTGGTGGCATAAGAAAACACAGTATATACTGCTTCATACCTAATGTTAGCTCTGGTAGTTTGCCTAATGAAACAAGAGTCCATAACCCTTCAGTGGCATTATGGCATTACATGTGTTCAGTGTGAACTGCAGATGTAACACTGAAAATGTCGTCCTTTAGCTGATCTAGATGTTAATCCATAAACTGAACAAGTGGAGAACCTCTCAACCCATTATGCCTGCGAGCTACAGAACAAATGCTCTGTCATGTATGTCCTTATGAATACCTGCCAGGATCCCAAAAGCAGTATCTGAAGCAAATTCCTCTTTTTAAACCCAGATGTTTATTTTGACAATAAAAAAACCTTACGTGTGTAAGTTTCAGACATGCATTTCTCTGCCACAACCTATAACTGCAATGAAATGAGCAGAACTAGCTCTCAAAGGTTGCTTTGAGTATGAAAAACAAACTTACACAAAGCAGTCCTCCAACACTTTTGACCCCCGACTCTTTTCAGGTGCAGGACAGCATTTCTGGTCTGTCAAAAGGAGAACCAGTTCAGCCTGGGCAATAACTTTTCCAGCAAGGCATTTATCAAAAATCAGGAGAACCCAGTTCATATCCTCAACTAGTCTAATATTAGGTTGATATACTCTGGGTTTTTTAATAAAGTGTCTTTTATATTTCATTTATTTTTCCATCAATTATTAAAAATATTTTGAAATATCTGATAAGAAATGTTTAGAAATGAGATGAACATTTTCTTTTGATATTATGTCATAATATTGTATATTGTGAGCATTTTTCATTATATTCTAGTTTACAGAGACACCTCCTCCTCTCATTTAATTGTTAAACACTTGTTTAAGTCCTCCCTTCTCTTTCCATTTTATTGGCATCAACTTTAATATTGTACTGGGCAAATGGAAGTACTATAAAATTTGGATTAAAGAAAAAAATTAAACACAAGATGAGAGGCTGCCTTCTGGGAACAAAATACTTAAGAATAATAAAAAAGCCTCAAAGAAGGCCACAACCCACTCATTGAAACACGGGACTAGCTATAAGGAGGTCTCTCAGCAACAGCGAGTTTTATAATCTGTGAAATTTATCTCCATCATAAATGAGAGTCTCACAGAAGAATCTGGATGCTTCAAAGCATTTACCAGTCTTGTGATAACTGGTGTGCTATTTTACACTTTAAAAGCTAAAAGATGTTGGTGGAAGAATGTCAATTTTGTTTAAATTACAGACATCATTAAATTTTATAGTTATTTAACATTTTCATGCTAAATTTATTATTTCATTTGACAGATCAAAATGATGCTAATATGTACTATTTCAACTTTTCTGTTTCTTACATTTTCTTGTAAATACAAGTTCATTACCTGCCATTTGTTTCCTTTCCTTTAGTTATATGAAGTATTTATGAGATACATTCACAAAATACAGAAAACTAATGAATTGAATGTTATTTGGGGGGATGGATGGGGTCTTTAACTAAGACCCATTTTTTCATTTCTACAAATTAGATTATAAATATTTCAGCCATTAATCTATTTATAATTATTTAATGTGGGTCACGTGCTTATCTAGTACAAAAAACTGTTCTGGAGAAATCAGTAACAACTACATTACTTTACATTACTAGTTAGTGAACTGGCTTTTTGGGTAATCCATAATAAAGGTGCTATCATAACTTGCTTTTTTAAAATTGCTTGATTGGTCATCTAAACTACAGAATTTCGTCTCGCTTTTCCCTCAAGACTTCAAAGTGATATTGAAACACAAGAATAAACATTTGAAGCTAAACTACTTTTCCTTGCATTAACACACAGAGTACTGATCTCCTGGAGACATTTTTTGAGAATAAGAAGTTCTTAATTTTGCATAAAATGTATATTTAAAAAGACTAAGTGCTAAAAGTACACTGACTAATTCGTTAGTGTGGGTTTTATTATTCATAAATCTCCATGATACTTCCTATTTACACAAATGATCATATAAATGTAAAAATTAAGAGAGAGAGTATAAGTGTATTACTTTGTATACCACTCAAAGAAAATACTGTCTCAAGAATAAATGAAATATCTCTGTGTCTGGAGGACCAGACTGAAACTTGACCAGCCACAGATAAATGTGGTCAGTACAACAGGCTGCACAAAACTGCACTTCAGGCACCATAACACTGCTGTGCTATGCTCCTGTACACAGCTTCTCCCATCACAGAAACCTATAGCATCTTCTACAATGATACAGTCTGCCACTGTATCTATTTTGTAATAAAATTTGCACTAGTCTCCTTTTATTTTAAACCATTGTTGGAATAATCAGTCCAATAATGTGTTTGAATTACAAATGCAAAGAAAATGAAGAAAATTCAAATTATTTGAAGAACAACCACATGTCCAGTTTTAAGACCAATACACATAAAATACAGTGTACTGAGTTTAAAATCTAACCAGAGACGGCTCAAGTGCCTACACTATTTCATTTTAAAAGAGACATAGCACAAATACATTAATACCACAACTGCATCACCATGTTCAATGCATCTCTAGAAGCTCTCCAGTTAGATTCCTAGAGGTTTATCTTTTTTCCACGATGCCAGAACTATAAAACATAAACCTTTACAAAGGCTTGCCCCTGATGTAACTGATGACTGAGGTTAAATCACTTAATGGAGGAATAGCAACTTCCCAAGCAACACTCCTATGATTAGCTGAGGGATACAAATAGACAATGATTGCTGCCCCCACTCTCCCAGGTAAGGCTGTAGTTATGGATCTCACACAATAATTTTAGCAGGAATTCAGTAATAGAACACATTTATTAAATAGAGAATTTAGAGAAAGCATAACAGTCTAATTGTAAGGATTAATTCCCCACATTCACATCATTATCTTCCCTTTCCTCTAAAAAACTACATCTTGGCAATGTTAGGAAAACCTTAATTCTTCACCATAAATACCTTCTATTATTGTCTCTTTTATCCATTTTTCAGATTTTTTTTCCATATACCTTTAAAGTAGACCTTTGAGAATTCATATTGCAGTTTTGATATATTTGGCTTAGTGTTCTAAGTTATATTGAATTTAATCATGGGGTCACCTGAACCAAGTAGCTTTGCTGTTTCTAATCTACCAACTGCACATTTTTGCTGAGATTGGAAAGGACAAGTTCTATTAGGACTCTGACACCACAGGTCAATAACTCTTTATTTCTCTATAATTTTATTTTTCATTGTGCCATGCTTTTCAGTTTTCCCAGTTCATACTAGGAAATTGAAATCAGCCATCAGTACAGTCTGATTGTTTTCCTATTTTCCTCATGTTGTGCTGAGGGCTGTTACTCTCTTTCTTCTACTGATGGCTTGTTCCAGGAGCAGCCAGCATCCTTTTCCTTTACTGAGTCTACTGCTACTGTGTGTAAAAACTTAACACAAAGAGTTGCTTTAGAAGAAAACATAGTTTTGCAGGTAGAAAAGTAATTCAGCAGGTTCCTCACATATTTCTCATCTAATTCTTTACATTTAATTAACCTCTTCTACAAAGTCTTCAAGGACATCAACCAGGAATAGTTTAAGGACATCATCTGCACGCTGCAACTGAACTCTCCATCACAAACAATGTTTACTTCAACTTTAGAAAACAAATTCTTAATGCTGTTACTGAATAGTATAAAAAAGCACTATGGCAGGGTCTATGCAAGTCAAATCTCTCATCAAAGAAAGAATGAAAGGCCTGTCCTGTGGTTTTAAGGCTGCCATCACATGATGAATTTAATGTAGTACATCATACTGCCACTGGAAGAGCAAGTCTTGTCCCTCCTACCTCCACAACTCCCCCCTCCCCACTCATGGGGAACCAGCCCATGAAACACAGCATGTGGAAAACAGGAGAGGGGATCAGAGGCTGCTGGGAGACACTGGCAGGCTGTACCCTGTCAAGGCTCTGTACTGCAGAGAAGTGGTGGCTGTGGTCTCTCAGTCCTTGTTTTATGTGCTCATACAGGCTTGTGAGCCCACACTCACCTGACTACACATGCATGCAGGTATGTACAAACAGCAAAGATCTTGGTTATGCAAAGAAATGATTCAGTTAAACTCATTCTAAGCAGCATATTCAAAAAAGCCTCTGTGTTTGACTTCATTCAACAAAAGAAAGAAAAATCCAGAGCAGAGAGTGAAGTTGTACTTGACCAGACCTCTGTTTGTCCTTAACTTGTTTTGCTGTGTCTGTAGATACTGCAAGTTCAGCCTCACATCCAGTTTTGCTGCTGCTCTGATTAAATGCTGTAAAGCAGCGTGTCTTCAAGGCTAAATGTCCATGGGGGTCTATACTCACTTTCTGAAAATAACAGCTCTTGACAACACACAGAAAAAGAAAAAAGCTTTTTTCTACATAAAACAGTTACTAGGTAAATAACAGGATATCACTATTAGAAGTACAGCTGCAATACTACCTTTTTCTTATGAAGTCCAATCAAACAATTGCTTCCTTATGGCAGCAGTGGTTTCCGACAGAGATGACTAAACAAAAAAACCTTTGCCTATAAGGTCATTGGAAAGAAACATGAAAATGCGCAGCCTATGCTGTGCAATGAAGTTTTCTGATGATAATTTCTTCCTTTATACAGCCTGCTTTGGTATGGTATACCTGCAGCTTATGTTCAAAGTCACTATCCCCCTATCACTTTCTATCAAGAAAGTAATGATCATTGAATTACTACCTCCTTAGACAGATGTTTGTCTCTATGGTTCTTGTATTATTACGTTCTAACGACAATACCAGAAGTGATGATTCTTATTTTTGAGGGGTGGAGAACAAAAAAATGAAAAAACTCGGATTAATCTTCCAGAGAAAAGAGCAAATATTTTTATTTTCATCTATTTTTATCTGAAAAAAAATTATGAAAATAATTTTTAAGAAATCCTACTCTTTATATCATCTTCTGCTTTTCAGATCACACATCAGATAATTGGCAGGGTTTGAAAACTGAGAATGTTCATTAAAAAAACATTAGAATTCATTTCTTTCCTACTCATAGGGCATAGATTATCCTCGCTTCTCCCATATCACATAGAGGCAATGTTTACAATCATAAGGCCTTGAAATTTAAAACTAAACAAAACACACTTTAACTTCTGTCATAGCACAAGTAATACAAAATAAGTTACTCAAATGGAGAACATACCAATGCATATTTTATGATGATCCAAGTCAGAACACATAACTGATTTATTTTGGTTTATTCCTTCAATATGGTAAAACACACTGTTAGAAAGTTGGAGGTGTTACCAAATACACAAGAAATCTACAGTTCAAACTGACATTTATTTTTGTTCCCTCCCTCCTAATCAGTATGCATATTTTAGATATTTTACTGTATTTTAGTATTACAGATGATGGTATACATCTTTATAAATATTTCTATATATATGTATACACACATCTATATCTCTCACTTTCTACAGATATATATATTTATAAAAAGGGAAAGCAAATTATCTTGGCTTTATATAAAGGCACAGAGTTAAAAAGGGAAAAGGGAGAATAAAATTAGCTTGGCATGACTGCATGAGATTAGACACTAAAATTATCCTCTCCCAGTCATATTTAGTTCTCTAAACAGCTTCAACTAATTTGCTTAGGTACACTATTTTTATTGAAACTAATGAAAAAGTATGTAACTTCTGTGTTCATTTTGATGAATTCAAACCTCTAAATGTAATAAGATTTTTTTACCTTTTTTTTTAATCAGTTTATCTTTATAAAACTCTCTTTGCTTACTCAAGCTTGCATTTTTGACAACAGCTTGTGCTAAAAGTGCTCTTATTCCCTAAATTGATTCATTTAAGGAACTTAAGTGATATTACGTGACTGGTATTTTCACCCCCCCCCCCCCCAAAAAAAAAAAAAAAACCTAACCAAACCAAACTAACAACAAAATACCAAACAAACAAAACACCAAAAACAAAAACACAAAAAAACCAACAAAAAACAACAAACCATGAAAAAATCCCAGGAATTTCAAACCTGAACATAACTGTTTATAGTCACCAACAGAATTTAAAAAAATTGCCCATATCAGAGAATATTTCCCCTCAGAAAAAGAAAAACAAACAAAACCAAAAACAAAACAAACAAACAAAAAACCAACCAACCAAAACAAAACAAAAAAACAACAACCAAAAAAACTCCACCCAGGTAGCAGTTGTTCACATAAATTTGACCACAGAAGAAAGAAAACTCCAATGACCAGACACATAATTTATGACAGGTGGGTTTTTTCAGCTTTGTTTTCACTGTTCCAGACATTAAACAAGTTAGAAAGACTAATAGTATTGATTTAAATGTGTACCTTTCTTCATGTTACATTTCTGAAAATTCACTTAGTTTGCCCAGAGCAAACTCCCGAAAACATCTGACCTCACATCACTACTAACCAAATAACTGGCTTTATGCTTGTTGGGTGTTTGTTCACTCTGCCAATGTATTTTACCACATGTAAATCTGTGGTAACCAGGAATTATTTAATCAAAGAAGAACTTGTATCTTCTTGTGGCCTTTACAGATGTGCGTTCTTTTTTCTGTCTTGAAATCAACTTCTATTTCTCATCCAGATCAACAAGCAGAAGTGCCAATAACAATTAGGTGGGCTTGGTTTTCAGGGAGCCCAAGTGTTTTACATCATCCTTTGTTTCCTAAAGAGTCAACCACAAGTTTTGCAACTAATGACTTTTCTCTCTAGTTATTGCTTGGTAGGAATCCAATCCAACCCCACCTTGAATAATTGCAGACATTTTGGCTAAGCAAAAGAGTGCTAATAGTTGGGAGTTTAGGTTTAAATGGACAGGTAACTCCCCAAAACTGTTAGTGTGTTGAAAGTTTGTGTGTTATGCTCTCAA
Organism: Manacus candei; assembly: GCF_025592945.1. Lineage (NCBI taxonomy): Eukaryota > Metazoa > Chordata > Aves > Passeriformes > Pipridae > Manacus > Manacus candei. Next base: position 1,726,135 of record NW_026138156.1, on the reverse strand, counting down.
TCAGCAAGAATATAATTTTCTGTTTTCTGGTAGAACTAGTCTCCCAAGGTGGTTACTACACAGGAATTCTTGTGTACTTGTTACCCACTGCTGGACAGACTGGTATCCTGCTGCTTTCGTTTACAACAATTTTTTTAACAGTGATTTTTAAAAATTTTTTTAAAATATCAAATGGAAAGCTAGAGTGCACCTTGTGAAATGGTTTAGATGAGCAGTCTAGAGACGACTAGCAGGTAAACCATTCAGGCAAACCAAGACTTTTTTATTAACAAAAATACTACTCATCTGATGTTCCAGGGCACTTTCTGTTAGGTAATCTCTACTCATCCTATAATTCTTAATCTATGATGTACATATGACAGACTTAAATCATAAGTAATATAAAGTTTGCTTTGAAAAAGTCAACATTTGAAAAAAATTATTTCAAGCATCTACTAGAAGAAGCAATTTTCCTGTTTTACTCAGTGACTGCTACTGTGTGTAAACGGAATACAGATTGCTCACAGAGAACACTTAGCAACAGTGTTGCAATTATCTTTGGCAAACTTCTGGCAAGTTTAGATACTTTGTTTAAAAACTGCACGTGGGAAAGCAAATGCAGACTGTGGAACATTTGTAGTACATTAACATAGATTTTTGTTTTAGTTTCCAGTAGTCCAAATGAAAGTTCAAGGATTTCAAAAGCATAATGTAATTTAGTATTGTAGAAGTTCCATTCTATCCTCTGCTGTCTTTAAAATCAATCCCAATTTAGGTAGCAAAATATGTTTAAACTGGTGTAATTCCATTCTAAATGCTAAAGTCTAGACCATATATTTCATGCTGTTGCTAAACATGGCCAGCACCTGAACACTAATAAGGTGCTAATTAAGAACTGCCATTTTAAGTCTATTGTGCTTTTGCATGTGAACTCACCATATGCTCCAGATCAGATTTCCTACTGCGGAAAAATTGAGATGGCTCAAGCTGATGATGTGAAATAAACCATTGCATCTCCGTATCTCCTCCTCTAAAAGTGCCTGTCCTCTGGTAACTGTAAGTGTAGGCTTTTGAGAAGATTGCCATATGTTTCTGCATCTTTTTTCAGTTTATTATATCTGCTCAAGAAACCTGCTTTGGAAAACTGTGGTATAGTGCTAGAGAACTGTCCATGATTAATACCATGAGACGAGGACCTGCCAGCTTGCTGAAGAACAAGTATTTATGTTCTTCCTAATCTCTAAAAACTACACAGATGTGATGGTTTCATTCTAGGCCTTCCTGGAGACCAGCTTATAACCAGGAAGGAACTAGGAAGGTGATCACGGAAGTATTCCATGCTATTCCTTTACGTAACTTGAGGTATAAATAAAGCCAATGGTGGGTCCCTGTCTCGGTCTGGCTTATCTGGAGCTGAGGCCTGCAGTGACTGCTGTTATCTGCCACGCGTGAGGGGAGAGTGCTGGGCCATGTCTAGCCATCCTGCTTGTTCAAAGGGAAGTGGTGAGATTTTACCAATTCTTCAGTTTGCTAGTTACCGGGTTTTTAGATTGTGTAGACTGGTTTTGGTTTTGTCCCTTTTCATCCTATTTTGTCCTTTTCCCTTCTTCCTCCCCCTCTTCCCTTTTAGGAAGCTATTTAGGGTTTCTGGGGTTATAGTACAATATTTATCTGTTTTACATGTAATATATATATATTTTTGCTATAGTTTTGGCTGCGTGGTTCGTTTTTTAATTCCCTCTCTCGGAAGCAGGCCTTGTTGTCAAGTTTCGGGGACTTGGCAGGAAGCCAGCTCAAAACTTGCACAACAGATCAAACCAAACAGTGCTGTAGAAGAAAAAATGAGTTGGTTCTAGGCTAAACCTGAAGTAAACAACAGAAGTTCCCCTCCTTCGTTGGCTTTACCCCCTGTCTAGACCATGCTCCTTGATACACCAGTGTGGTCAAGCGACTGTGAAGAAGATACATTTATTTCTAATGCTATAGAGAAGAGATGCACAAGGGTATAGAATATTCAGTTAAAACACTGATCAAAATCTTATATATTTCTGATGCCTGTTTTAAATATCCTCTTGAAGCAGTGGACATAAAAGTCCTACTATATTTGATACACTGTCTCATCACACATGTCATATCATACAAGTCTTATACTGCTATGGACTGAAATTGTAAAGAGTGTTCTTGTAGCCCTTATTAAGGGACTATCAATCAAACTGGGCCTACATTTGAATGAAATATAATTGTGTGGAAATGATATGCAATGCAAATCAAATTTAATTTCAGGAAGAAAGAATGAAATTTTATTTGGTGATTGTTCCTCAAAACAAGTGAAACTTCCATTTCTATCACATAATCAATGCCGTTGACTGTTGTAATAGGTTTAGATTATTTATAAATTATACTTCATTCCGCTTTCTTTTTGTGTCCAGACATCAAAGGTAGAAGAAATGAAGATAAGCCAACTGTCCCCTGGGGCTTGCACTTGTGCCTTTTTAGTCCTAAATTTAATCACAGTAAATAGGAGCAGTCTTTTTTGTGTTGCAGTACACAGGCAATCTTCAAACTATGTATTTCTCAGAATACCGGTATTGTATGCAGAGCTGAAAATGAGAAGATAGCTTTAATTTGCAGGCAAAAGAAACCCGACAAAGTTCAGTTTGACAGTCAATTTCATGACAGTCAATATTTCATCTTGTTGTTACAAAACTAAGCCATTATGCTATATCAAAGCCTAAAGTTGTCGAAAACTGAATTCCTTTCGGATGTCTGCAAGGCAATAAAATGCATGTTCTGGATAACATCAACAAAAGTGCATTTTGTGCAGGTAATTGAGATCTTACTTAGATTTGTTGTGAAAATTCAATGCTCATTATACATCAGGATTTTCCATTTCTTATATGTGTTGATGTGGGCTACTGGCAACATCACATTGTGCCACAAAAAATACAGTCTGCAGCTTTTAGTCATGTGTGTTGTCCCCGGGCATAGTGCCACATGGGTCCCTTAGGAGAAAAAAAAATATAGGAGAAAGGAACACAAGGTCAGACCCCTAGGGAACATTTAATATGTATAATACAAGAGTATCTGAAATTCAGCCTGCCCTTCTTACTTGTCAACAGCTTTGTGTTCAGTGTCTAGACAAGACTTTCGTCTGCCACATTTGGAAAGAACAGACTTGATCTGCATAGTTGTGGTACAGAGGGAAAAATCTCTATTTATGCCTTGCAGGAGGTACTAGGTATTTCATAGAATCATAGAATCATTAAGGTTGGAAAAGACCTCTAAGATCAAGCCCAACTTCCAGGGATGGTGATTTCACCCCTTCCCTGGTGAAATGTCAGCCTGTTTCAGTGTTTGACCACCCTTTCACTGAAGAAAGTTTTCCCAATATCCAATCTAAACATCCCTTGTCTGTATTGCATCAGTTTGAGCGAGTTAGTGTTATCCACAGAGGCTCACAGACTCCACTCCAGCAGAGGTGAAGCTGATACACCCCCACAAGACAGGCAAGATGCAGGACTGATGATGCAACACTGTCATCCTTAACTGATCTCCCCTCTAGCTGGAGGTAGGAGTGTCAGTTTGCTATCAAGCCCACAGACAGAAAAGCATGTAATTGCACTGCCCCCAGAGCAACCTGGCTGAGAGATAGTGACTTAAAAAAACACGTATCCCTCGCGGACTCTCCCTTGCACTGGATGGAAATGAAGTGACATACATCTGCACCTGGGGTGATCTATGAGCCCAGAAACATCAATGTCATCGTGCCATCAGGTACGCTTGGGAATTATGCTTCTGCTCATTCTTCATCTTCATCCATCTCTTGCCACTTGCCTGCACAAAATGGATTCTTATTTGTTCCCCAGAGCTAACTCACCCCTTGCACAGAAAGCCACTGTGACTCCTCAGCTTAAAACGAGAACAGAGTGGCCTCCTCCTTCTCCTCACATTTTTAATGCAGGATGCAGAAATGCAGAAATGCAGGATGCTATGTTGATTTGCACATAGCAACACACCTTCTACACCTTTCTCAAAAGCAGCTTATATGCTTTTTAACATATTTAATCAAGAAATAATTGACACACAAGAGGAATGTTGAAAAATGCAGTCTCAGAAGATTTCACAAACACTGATTTACAAGTTTAAGCAGGTATTATTGTACATTCTAAGTTAAAATCTCTCATAATTTCAATACGACATAGTAAAAGTGTGAAAATTAATATTAAGTTCCTTCCATGTACACTAACAGGAAAAGTGATAGCATGAAATTTAGAGATTAACAGGATTGCTAATATCTGCATCAATATTGCAAATCATGATAGCAGGGCTGGCTACTTATTTCTTGGAAAAAAACAAATCAGCAAACCAATAGCACAATTCGATGAAACAAAGAATACTCCAGATTTGTCTGACTGGTTTATTTAGATTTCTTTTTGTTTGCCTGGAGGCATACAGGTTCACCACAGAGTGAAAAACAATCACGTTTTAAGAGGAAAACCTGAAATATGAAAAGGATATTATTAATGGAGATTAAATGGATATTATTAATGGAGACCTAAGAAGATGTCCAAACCAAAAGTATTTTAAAAAATGGTATTTTAAATAACTTTAGAAAGTTAAAGAGCACAGTAAGAGCACATGGCATAGAAGAAAAGTGGAAAATAACCCTAACAGTTTTGTTAGTGTTTACAGGCCCCTGTAAAGGCCTGGGCATGCTGTCTGGGGAAGTGAGTGCAATATAAAACCATGAAACTTCGGGGTAGTTGTGCTGATCTTTTAATCGCTGCATCTCTTGATCAAAACAAAACCAAAACAGAAAATAAAACACCAATCTTTGACCTGCTGTGCTTCTCTAAGGGCTGCACTGCTGGCATTCACTGAGCAGCAGCCCCAGATCCAGACATGAGAGAGGAGCCCTGCTGATGCTGGGCAGTCACCTGTCCCTAGAAGCCCTCAAAGTGTGAAGCCCACTGATCTGTGCCTGTGTTGCTCCATCCCAGAAAAGCATCCTCCTCTCAGCTCACCAAAATATCTCTCCACAGCTGAACAAATTTGTGCTAGCAGACGAAAATAACTCGGCAGGGGAAGTTTACAAGCACTTGCTGGTGTGTATATAAATAAATGTTGCTCTTTCCAAATTTACCAAGGTTATGCACCTTTCACATACCCTAGGGCCCACCCATAATTGCAGAGTCCCAAACACTGCAGTGTAGAGCAGAGATTAAATTAAACTGTGTTAGGAAAATGTCTGGAGTTGGCATAAGAGAGGAGAGGTGATTTTAGGCATTAGAAACCGGACAATGTGTCAGGGAAGGGCAGGATTTGGCTCAGTGGCAGTTTTGGTGGTTATGCAGAGTGTTTGCACCTCAAGTCCTCACCTTTGCAAAACAGTTCTGTAAGGTCTGTCCACCTCTCTGTCTCAGTGTTGCTATTCAGACTGCAGCTTGCTCAGACTAATTCCTTGTGTGCTGTATGTAAAAAACCCTCAATCTGCAGTCAACACGCATTATCTGATGGAAGTTAAATGACACTATGATTTTCTTCTGCGTAAATCGGATCACACGAATCACAGAAGCATTAAGATTGGAAACGACCTCCAAGATCATCAAATCCAACCATCAAATAGTACCAATAGTACCTACTCATTGAATTCCTGTGATCCAGACTCACTTGGACCCATCCATGTTATGAACATTCCTGTTTGGATGAACTTCTTTCAAACTTTATTTGAAGGAACCTAAGTTCCTCAGGTTTCTGAGAAAATAAGCCTTAAATAGCTTTCATTGGCCATAGAAAGAAAACATCAGAAAATTAGTATTTTGGATGATGGAAAAACTCTCAGGGAGAGAGTTTAATATGATAGGGGAATGAGAAAAGCAGAAAAGCTATCAAAGTAATATCACGCTGGAGATGCAATTCAAGGCAGCATATCAAGGGAAGTGAGGGCAAAAAGAGAAATGTTACACTTTGAAAGCCACATAGGCTGAAACACAAAGTATTTGCTTTCATTTGGGGTTAAAATTCACCCACTGTCAAAACATCTGTGGGTAAAAATTGCCTTCATTCCAACCCACCTTAGTGTTTTGTACCTCAGGACAACCCCTGAGCGAGTCTGCAGGGGGAAGGGAAAAGCAGAGAAGGAAAGGAGAATGCACAGGAGTGGACAGGTCTGACCTTTCATTCCTTTTGGCTGAGAACCCCAGTAGTTGTTTCCTCTCTCATTACCAGTACACATTTCTGCTTCTGCCATGAGAAGTTGCATTGTTGTTCCCTGCAGTTAGTCAGTTATTTATGGAACATGACTTTCTTCCTAATTTACAGCAGTTTCTCACTGAATACCTCGCTAGCAACCTGCTTATTCTTGCCCATAATTTTATTTTTATAGTCTCTTGCAATAAATGTAAACAGACAAACACTATAAACTTTTACGCCAATTTAGAGATTGAATTCCAAGAGAAATAAAAGAGAAGGAGTGACAGCTTGGTGCTACTGAACTCAGGAGCAAACCTCTGTTCTTTTACCTGAAGTTCATACAACCCATGTCAGAGGAGATCAACTAGTCCACAGGCATGTGACTCACAGGACATATGGTGTAGCTCATGGAAGCGCACTAAAAATTACTTTACATAAGTGTGTCCATGTGTTAGCTGCCACACCTTATATCCTTCAGGCCCTTTCTGTCCTCCAGAAGCACAGTAGATTTGGTTTTCGTTTTATAGAAAAACATCCAAAGTCTATGAAGAGTTTTTACCCTTTGCACCAAAGGGTTTCTGTGAGATGGGATGGTGTTTCAGCAGAGGCATAGTTACTGAACTCTTCAGTCATGGGTAAACACTTCCCCATGTAGGTCCGTTCATTTCTGTAGGGCCATTTATAAAATAAATTACTATGCATGCAAGGTACCATTAATGACAACTGCTTCCTGCAGATAAATAGTGCCTGAAGGCTAAGAAACCTGGTGGAAGCATTGCTCACTTGAATAAAGAACAAAGCTTGTGTTTAAAGTGTGAATATTTTGTTTGTTTATTCAAGTAGTGTTTAATCCAACCATGACAACAATAAAACTTTTTAATTCTATTTTTCCATCAGTCCAGAGCCATGGTTTGCAAAATGAAAAATGACATTGCTTTAGCAGTCCTCCCCATTTCCCTTTCCTTGTGATGGCTGGTTAGTATCCATGGATCACTGCTGAGTGAATCTGACAAGGGGTGCAAGTGAATAATCCCTCATTCATTTTCTAGGAAAATAGTTTCTTTACCTAGTGCTTGTTTCAAACAGTCAACAAAACTGTCATGGAGCCTAGGAAAATGACTTAGCATCAGCTAAGCATGTTCTACGTAACAATACAATAAGCCTCTCATATCACTGCTTCAAATCCTATTTTTAAAAAGAACCAAAACTTTGCATGCCATGGAATCAGCGGGAAAATGGGAAGTGTACAGTCACAAAAAATTCATTTGGTATTCATTGTAACAGTGTTTATCATAATATATTCATTTGGCATTCCTGTGGCTGTCACATGTAAGAGTTCAATTATAATGTACACAGCTAATGAGCATATAAAGTGTTCCTGAATCAATATTACTGTGCAACATTTCTTATTTGCATTATTCATATGCTTCAGGTTTAAAAATCCATCACCAACAAGCTGTTAAAAAGCAGCAACGCATTATAATAGACACATCTTGGAGGCCTTGCTTTTGAAATCTGTTTAACTGTCTGTCTAAGCAAGTGCTCTGTCACTGAAATATTCCAAGTACCTGGAGAGTTGCCCATGGTTTTCACATATGCCTAAAACCATACTGTTAAAATGTGGTCCTATTATTTCCAACATGGAAAGTGCAGCACAGCATACGAGTCCAGATGGAGAAAGGTGAAGATGAATTAACTTCCTTTCATTTTAAAGGGAACATCTAAACACTTTTGGTCTTCAGAGGAGGGAGTGCCTCCTTGTGATCAGGTTGCAAGGTACCACAGAGGCTGGGTGAGACTGTCACCAAGGTAAAGCCCCCAGAACAGTAACAGGTAACTTCGACTTTTAAAAAAAGTTTAGCAAAGTCTTGGATCCTGAGGGATAAATGGGAGGAAAAGACTAAGAAAGAGAAAAAACACCTGCAAAAATATTGACTTTGGGAACTCCTGTCTTTCCACCCAGCTCAAGTTCTTGCAACACCTCCCATCGTCACAGGCAAGAAACAGACACCCCCAAAAAGCATAAAATTAATTGTTCTCTGAAAATCACAAGTAAATAGGCAATTAAAATAATTTAAAAAGATTCAACAAACTTGGCAAGGCAAGTTTGCTTGTTTACTCAAGGCTGATTTTGACAGGAAGGGATCTTGACCTGCAGATGCTCACGTGTCCATGCGGTACCAGGAGCTCAAGTACCCAACTCAAACTTTAAGCAAGGTAGAGACTATAATTTATGAATACAAAATTATTTCAATATCCCTTTCTAGTCTAGGAGAACCCTAGGCTGCACAGAAACCTCTGTAGTTTTGGAGCTCTGTAAATACAAACCAGAAAAAGAAGAGCTGCTTTGAACAGAAAACACTGATTATGTGCATGTGTGCTCTTCCACCTACTGTAATATCACTTCTTTCTAGGCACCTGCTGCTTCCTACCTAGTTTTGTGCACTGCTTTATAAGATGTCCAGCTCATCATTCTTTACATTGTTTTTTTTTGTTTCCAATGTACATTCAACTACCCTCATTCTTTTACTTGCACCCTACTTCCTACAATGTTTCTGTGACACTTTAATTTCTACTTTTTTCAAAAGGAGAAAACTGGATTCACACTTACCTTTGCTTGGTGGTATGAGAAGGGGAGCAGCATCATTTTACAGAAAACTTCTGCTTCAGGTAGCTTCCCCACTCTGATGTTCACAGTGAGCTTTTAATGTGGATCCACCTTAAGTCCCCGCTTCAGAATCTGTACAGAAATTCTGAAAAGTCAGCAAATTCTCAGCAACGATATCAAGCATTTCAAAGCATATTGTGCATTTCCTTAAATCCTTTTAATACATCCACCCTTCCCACTAAACTCTGCAGCACAAAATTGTTTGAAGTTAGCAGAACAAGATTTTGCTGCAGGTATTTAGACAGTCTAAGCCAATAGTCTAGATTTAAGTCCATATAAGCAACCAGTCTAAGAAATTATATAATTTTCTGAGCTGAAAATTGTTAAAACAATGGAAAATTAATAAAAGCTTGTCATGACTACAAATATGATTTTGTATTTGGCTGTTACAAATGTGATTTTGTAACTGCAACTTGCTCATATGTAGTAACTTAAGTTGGGTGCAAGAAACAACTTCATTTATATCAGAGAGTTGTTTTTTTCTCCATCACAGTTATCACACTCCCAGCTGTGTTTGCTTAAGCACTGAAACACATTTGGGCCTAGTAACCAGCTAAATGACAGTATTTCTTGCTTGTTAGAATTTAGAAGCAGCATAATGAGGAAATCTTTATCAGACAGAATTATCGAAGCCTTGCCTTCGTTTAGGTAACACAAATATTTGCATGTGATTGAAGAGAAAGAAAACAGAAAAAAGAATGCAAACATAGATTTTAAAGAGAGACTATAAATAAGATACAGTAATAAGAAATACAGAAAATTAGAAGGCTAAGACATCTCAGGTTCTACGTCAAGGGAGAGCCAAAACTGCATCTACAGTATCTCTTTTCAATCTCTAGTATATAAGGCATATTTATTACAATTTTAAACTAGGGATTGGATATAAATATTGCCAATATAAGAGACTGCTTTGGGTGTATTTTAAAGTAATTTGAAGCAAGTTTTTTTACTGCTCTACTTCTCCTGCAAAATTATCATCATACAAAACCTGAGAGATCTCTGAATCTGGCGAGGTGATAAGACTAGAGAGAGCTGGAACTGCCAAAGTAGAAGCACTGCTGTTTTTTTCTTGAGGACCCCAAAGCTGTTTCCATACAGTAGCTGAAATATTGATCACAAATTAGATATACCAAAGGAACAGCGCACGTAGTGTGCAACTATACAGTGGGCTTTAAATGAAAGAATCCTAACTGTGTCTACTAAATCCCTTCCCTCCTCTAAATATATTGCTTTCTTGGAAAACATTTCCCCTTTCACATCAGTGATTCTATTGCCAGGTTCTATCTGCTAATCATCTGCAATTCAATTTTGGAGAAAATGTTCAGGTGCTTAAATTCTCTGCTCAGCAGACATGCACTGGGTTTTGTTTTCCACTAAAAATTAGAAAAGTGTTTTGTAGGCACTGAACAAGAATGCAAATAAAGCTGTTAGCATTTTTAAATGTTTTCCTCTAATCACATAACAGGAAGAGCATCCACATAACTGACTACCTCTCCCAAGTCAGCAGTCACACCTGTGATCCATGTGACTCTTCTATTACTACAGATCATTATTTGCTCTAAAAAACAATCTAACTAATAATACATGCAGCTCTATTTTATTATGATGTTATCAATTACAGCTTTTTGTTCCTTCAGTGCTTCTAGTATAAGACAAATGACCCATTTGATAAGACTTAAATAAAGGAAGGTAAAGCTGGGTCACAATATCATGTTAGAAAAGCATATGCAGCATGTGATATAAGCTTTAGCACAGCGGGGGTTTAGGCTTTATTGACAAGCCTGAAAACATTATCTCATAAATTCATTGCACAAAATTCCCCAGTAATCAAGGGGTTTGAGTATTTTATGTGTTTTTTAAGTGAAATATGCATATTACAGATTGAAAATAATGAATGTTATGATTGGGAGAAATTACTTATATGTGCTTAAAACCTTCAGACAAACCCTTTCATTAAAGAAGATTCATTTTAAGATAAATATTAAAGAAGTTGAAGTCTCTGTAGAGGTAGAAGTCTCTGTTTTGTGCTTTCTGATAGCAATAAAACCTACACTACCATTTGCTTGAATATAAAATACATTTAAACAGAATATAGATGCACAGTGAAGTCCACCTGAGATCACAACAACTCTGTTTAAGGATGTACAATGCTAGAATCAGGGCTTTAAAGTAGTATGTCTATGCTCACCACTTGTTTATACGTGTCCAAGTTTGCAAAGCTTTCATCTGACATCCCAATGGAACCAAAGCAAAGTGACACACCAATTCTCATACAATAACCTTGGCTAACCCACCTTGACTCTTCTGAAATCCCACAGTGCAAAACCAGACCTTTTTAAGAGCAAATTGCCTTTTCCATGTCTTTCCACTGCTGACATCACTCCAAGACCTCCCTGATAAGGACAGCATAAGGGTGCTGAGCATGCACAGCTCCACCCAGGACCTGTCCATCCACACCTCAGGTAAGTGTATTCCAAGGCCTTTGCTAAGAAGCAGCAGAAGCTCAGCTTTCCCTCTTTTCCACATTTCAGAGCTCTCCCAAAACTAGTGATTGATCCTGGATCTCTGCTCAATTAGTTTGGATTATAGAAGATAATTTTGTCTGCCAAGCATCGAACTGTGCAAGATAGGCATGTACATTCAAACTAGTTGGCTGGGTGCCCTTACAGAAACCTTAATTCATCTTACACTAAATTAGGACATCTAAATCACTGCCACCAAGTCACCAAACAGCTCAGAGGACAGTGAGGTAAAGAACATATTTAATTTTCTAAAAAGCTCTGCTATTTACCTGTTCTCTACACAAATTGCTATATCAGTCCCCTTGTTCACTAATACATTATCCCCTTATGTCTTTATTCTCTGTCCATTACAGAAATCTTTCAATAACAATGAGATTCTTGGAATGATATTAGCAAAGAATGAATACTGCCAATGTCCACTCTCATTTTCATTAAATGATGTATGCCTTTTTATAGATCCTATTCTTCATTTGCCCTTTGTGTAATAGTGAGCAACAGGTTTCTTAATTTTTCATGCAGTACAATTTTCATTTATATTTTATTAATTTAACTGTCCTTGTCTATAGGGAACATACTATACCTATATAACAGACTTCAAGGGTTTATTGTTTCTGCACTGAGCATCAGGATAAAGGACTAGAAAAGACAGTTATATTTGAATAACTTACTGTACACCTTTAGATGGTCCTTTGAGAATCTGTTTGCCTCTGTAGACTGGGCTCACTCTTGGAAGAGACCTTGGTTCATCTGACAGCTAAGTACATTTGATTGCCTATAAAATTGGGATAGCTGTATTGCCTTCCTTCTTCAGATGAGGAAAATAACATTTTACTCAATATTAAATAATTTGAAATGTGTTCTATCAGCTGAAAAAAGTAAGCTTAAACTTCAACTCTCTGATTCAAAGGAGAGGTGAAATTGTACTTCAAAAGGCAAATCTCAAAATGTTTGAAAGGTCTGTGAAGAAGGCCAAATGTAACTCAAACTTTACCAAGATGTCTTTGCTCTGAGAAAAACAGGTCTAAGTCATCCAGATTAACTGATGAAGAATAGTTCTCTAGTGGTGAAACTGTTCAAAATTGCCAGGAAGAATTTCCAAACAGGTGTCACTGAGCAAGAACCCAATACTGGTGAACATATAGCACAGCTCTCTCAGACTGCAACTTTAAGGGACATAATTGCCTGAAGCCAGTTTAATTGACCCATTTTTTCATGCCCCTCTACTATGGAATGAACAGTGCCAGAACCATTGCATTCAACTAAAACTGGAACTTTTCTGCGTTTCTATGTTATGTGCCACAGTCTTCAAGTTCTTCCTTACTGAAAGCAGCGACCTCTGCTTGCTTGCTTTCTTTGTCCACTGGAGTAACATGTGATGAGCCACACAATTCCACAAAATATCACTGATGTCAGTGGTTAAAATTTAAGCAAATATTAATATTTAAAATACAATCTAAAAAATATCCATTTTAATTAGTACATTTGACATATTAAAAATCAGTACTTAAGTAGTGAAAGATTCTGCTGTTTAGGCTGCATTCCACATGAATGATCATTTCTAAATTAAGAGATGCAAATTTAATCAATAGATTTAAAACTTTACATCACTTGAGGCACTCCAATTGCTTCTAATCAGCCTAGTAAAGTGAAAGCAGCATTTGATTGTTTCTTCCCCCCCCTCTGAAAGACAAGCCCACCTTCAGGCTGGATTCTGCTCAGAATAAACTAGATTATCTGCAACTTTTGCTCTTCTTTGTTATTCTCAACAATTAAAAGTGTATTTATAATGTCAGGAAAGCAAACAGTTTATAATCCCAAAGATCATTTCATCATTTAAGAAACTCAAGCAGAATCAACTTCTTCACTTGGATTTTAAAACAAAATTGGTAAAATATAATTCTCACATTGTAATATTTTGTTGCTAATAAGAAATCAAAATTCATTCAATTTATGTGCTTATTAAAAAAAAATAAATCTCATTTTGTGAAACAGGCTGTATAAAGCTCTCATGCTTTGGTAACTGACAGTTTGAACCAGAGATGATTGAAAGTTAAAATTCCTTCTTTTCTCCTCCCCGTTTTTAAGTTTCAACCCACATGTTAACAATGTCACAGCTATCTGTTCAAATATCTGCAAGCCACCCTGAAATACAGTTCATGCTAAATTTTAGCCTTGAAATACATTTTATTTTTCCAGAATATTTATCAACAACTTATTGAATGTACGTCTGAAAAAGGGCAAGAAAGACTGAAGACTTAGGTTTACCATTTTACATGAAAAATCACACTGACATTGATAGAACTACTCACTTTCTTGATGACTCTTTACATCTGGAATTAGTACGAATTTTTTTCTTTGTATTTTCTAGGATTATATGTGCACAGTAATTATTACATATGCAGTTGAAAGTATCTTAAAAGTTTTTTATCTCAATATATCCTGAAGATTTTCAGACTAAATCTTTTGACAGCATGCCTGAAGCCTGTATTTCCTTTAAAATGGACAGGTGGAATTATAATGGAGAAGAATACAACAGTTTTCTTCTTTTTTTCTTAAAGCTGTCTGTGGACAGCACTGCATGGAAAGCCCCATACTTTCAAACAGAGCAGAGTAACTTCTTTATAAATGCTGGTATGTCACTACCCAGCTATTTAGCATGCAATAGTATTGCATTTATATAAAGAAACTTGTTGACAACATACTTAAATTATTATTCACCCAATTTTCCCATAGAACACCAGAATTACATAAATAATTACAACCTGCATTTACTAGTAGCCCGTCCTCAGCAAAAAGTCTGCTTCTGAGTCATGGGCAACAGGATACTGAGACATTCACACGATGTGAACCGGGTCAGCAATCTTTTCTTTCCACAGATTTCAAGGACAAAAATCACACGACACACACCTGAGGAAAAAAAAAACTGTGGGCATCGCAACCAAATTGCTCTTGCATTCTTTGATACAGATGAGTCACCCCAGCAGGACTTTCCAGGGCAAAATATTTTTGGACACGGGAGGGAAGCAGAGATTGTATTTCATCTCTGAATTGTACACAGGCAGTTGCATGGTCTCAGCACAGTGACTTCCTAGATCTGAGCTAAAAACAGCCACAGATGTCTAACACCAGTCTTCAGCTAGCAAACAGCATTAGTTGTTTTGTGGTGGTGTGGGGACCTTCAATAACACATTCAGAGCTACCAAGGTCTCAGTGCAAGGTAAACTGTGAGTAGTAACTTGCAGGCTGGTGCCAAGGTAATGTCCTTTCCAAACATGCAAACCCAGTTAGGATCCTGACTGAAAAACTGAGTTCTGCCCTACTTTTCAATACAGCACAATAAGGACAGTTAGGGTTTAGGGTCTCAAACACGCTATTTTTCATGAAATGTTCAACCCAGTTGAGTGTTTAAAAGTCTCACCAGGCTATAGAAATCTTGGCTGAACTACTCGTAGGGGTACTGGAATCTGGTAAATTTATTCCCTAAAATCCACATCTCGTGAATGTCAGATGTTAGGTGGAAAAAATAAATTCCATAACATATTATAGCTTTAGCATGCATCACCAACTCCTCATATAATGAATGGTGCTAGCATGACTAGACATCTAGCAGGCAGCTTTTGAAGGAAAGGCTGAGGCTGCCACTAGAAGTGGGCAGCAGCTATTTTCATATGCAGCACAGACCTTTTCTTCTTATGCTACCAAGTGGGAACTACTTTCCATACCATCTTTTAACATCCTTTGACAAGGGTGACAAAACACTGCCCAAGGGCTGGTGTGAAACCCACCCCACCCCCTTCTCCTCCACTTAGAGACATTATACAGAGTGCTTGCACACACAGGTGTCGTCACACATGCTCAGAGAGGGTCACTGGAGGAGAAAATCCAGAGAAAACTGAAAAAGGAAAGCACAGAAAGAGTTGAACTTTCAAGTTGATTCAGCTACTTTCTGTCAAGATTTTATTCTTCATCTATGATCATCAACTGCTCTTGGAAACCTCAAGTCACAGCCCAGCTTTTGCAATGTTGGGTATGACTTGCAGTACGGCTTTGAATTGTTTTTAAGATCTGAAACAGTCATCTGGCTTGCATACATTTTCTTTCATTATCCATTTGGTTAGAGTGCTTCCCTGTGAAGCATTTTTGCCAAAGTTTCATAGGTATTCTGTAAGAAATAAGAAGTTTCCAAATTGTCATCTTTCCAAATTGTCATGCAATTCAGAAGGATCATCATTCTTTTCAGAAATTTAATGTGTTATTACTGCGTAAAAATCTATATTGCTTTTATTTTCCTACAATTTCCAACTTGTATGCAATAGTTAAAATAAGGCAGCATGCAATATCTTATTTGTGAACAGAAAGATCATTCAATATCATCTCTAAAATCTGAACAGTTGTGTCTGGGAATCCATATATTGTCCAAAACAATCAAGTTATGTACTTTTCACTGATTTTGTAGAGACTAAAATGTCAGTTATTTATTTATTTTGCTAGATAATGTATGAGCAATCAGTTATTCTCTGACCTCAGATCCCCTGGGGCACTTCCCATCTGTCAGACATTTCTTTAACTACATGTTCTTTCCTTACATGAGACTAATGCACTGGGCTTGTACACATCCCTTATAAACAAAAGGCTGAAATAAAGAACAAGAAAGGTGCCATATCAAAAAAAACCCCTCACCTTGTTTTCCATGTTCTCCAAAACTCTAGGGCCTCATGGTTTTGACTATCTGTTTGAGCTTCGAAATATTATACATTTACGAGACCATCATGTGGTTTTTCTTCAGTGTGAGTGAAAGCTGGAACTCTACTCACTAAGGCAAAAAAAAATCTTTACAGGACCCCCAGGGATCTCTTGTGACTCTGCAGCAGACCCATCACAAACATGAGCCCTAAGGGTTGTTTATTTTCCTCTCCTTGATTCTTTGAGTAGGTAATTTTAATGAAATACAGAGTAATTGGACCTCTTTAAATGGTTAAATGGGGAGCTTCCTGGAAATGTTTTCCTTATGTATTTACGCAGGATCATCTAAAGTGTAAATATAGTCCCTGGATAGTTAGCTCACATTGTAATGGATTTAATACAGTGGTTCAGATTCACAGTTGACATAAGTGTTTTGCAAATATAGGACCATTAAAGTCAATGACGCTAAGTCAATTTACACCAGTTAAGGGTATGACAGTGTGTACAGAAGATTTCCTTCACTGGCATAATCATTCTGGCTTTTACAGCTTCATTGGTTGAGGGAGCCTTTAATACCATAGTGGGGCTTCCCATTAGAAGGATTTCTTCTGACATATGGAGGAAATGTATGGGGAGAAGGAGAGCAACTCACAGAATAGTCTGGTTATAATACAGTAGTGTTGAAAATATCTGTATTATAAGAATGTGATGGTGGTGCCTTCACTTTCCAGGTATGTGGGCAACTGACTTGGACCGCCTCAGCTGCTAGAGGTGCCCAGTGATATGGTTTGTATTTCTATTTTGCCACAACATATAGCCATTAAAAGAAGTGTATACCTCATTCAGGCCCACAGACTTAAAGTTCTCTCCCATGTGTAGTAAAACAACAGCACACCACCCTTGGGAAGAAATCACTATCATAGCTACCTGAGGGCAGGCTAGGAAAGACGAAATTTGGGTCTCATGTACAAGTGTGGCTCTGACTCACCCAAAACTAGAAAAACCTCTAGGAATCATGGTTTCTATTTGTATTTATTTGGTTCGTTGTTTTCCCACAGATAATTTCCTTTCATATTTGTGATTCATTGGTGAGGAGCTAACAGCATCTGAGGCATGGGCCTGAAAGGAGATGTGCTGGGCAGGTAAAATCACAAGTTTGCTGCTCATTTGTGCAATACATCCTTCTGCTTTGAAAAGTAATTCTCTGTAAGCAGAGAACATGAACAGACAAGTAAAATCATCCCTTTTCTAGTTATTCTAAACAGTTTAAAATTTTGTTATTATTTCTCTCTCACTAATCTCCTCTAATCCCCATCTATGCAGAATCTATACAGCCTGAACACAAGGGTACAACACCCAACAGGTACTTATTAAATATATACAGCTCACATATTC
The DNA here is from genome assembly GCF_025592945.1 of Manacus candei. Lineage (NCBI taxonomy): Eukaryota > Metazoa > Chordata > Aves > Passeriformes > Pipridae > Manacus > Manacus candei. The sequence continues at coordinate 1,708,696 of NW_026138156.1, read as the reverse complement.
AGCCATATTTTCTGATTTATTTCCTCATGATGCTCACTTCACCTAGTCTGGTTGTCATGGCCTGTCCCTATTGCATAGACCTCAGATGAGTTTTCAGAGAAGAAAATTGCAAAAGTTACCTGACAGGCTTTCCCATCACCACCTTGCTTTTAATATAAAAAATATTGGAATACTACAGCAACTAAAAAATAATGGTCCTTATTAACAACTTTTATCCCATTACCAAAACAAATACTTATTCTCTAAAGGTTTTCTTGGTACTTTAAAAAAAAATTTAAAGTATGTTTTTGAAAATTCAGGTTACTGGGTTTTTTTGTTATTTTTTATAAAAGAACAAGGTCTGGAAACTATTTATATGTGATTGTGAACATAATTGCTCAAATTGTGCTGGGAAAGGTGTTGGCATAGATTTGGTGGAAATGATAGCACTAAGTACTTGTTCCTTCAGAATAATTTTTCTATGTTTTCTGAATTTTACAACAGCCTAAGAAGACCTCATGGAGGCATTTACATTTTCCTATTGGGAGAATGGGAAATATATTTAGTGTTGAACACAAAAGGAAGGAAATCAAACCCCTACTTACAGCATTGATTAAAAAAGAGTCTCTTCTAAGATTTTTTCATTTCTTTGAAAGACTCAGATTACAAATAACTTTTTTAGAAGTGTTACAAATAGATTTTGGAAGTGTGGGAGTTTGACTTAAAAAAATAATCGCACATTTAGCCCTGTCTGATGTGAGGAAGAGATATAAACCAAATCAGAGGGAGCACTGTAATGAGTAGAAAACAACAGAAAAGGAGCTCTGATGTGGTTATAAGGTGAGAAATAATGGACCTGCTTGAAGTGAGAATTTTCCACTTGATATATATATTTTTAAAGTTTACCAGTGGGAAAGTTATGTAATGCTACAAGGCATATGCACCAGTTTCAGTCTGCATTTTTCAACATGTCATTTAAAGCACAGATTGGTACATAACTACTCAGTTTTTACTCATTGCTTCAGGATGCAACTACATTTCCCTTAATATGCTTGGATAATAAAACAGTTGGTGGCAATTATCCTAATGATTTCAGCCTGAAGATTAGTAACCCTTGTAATTTTTACCCTTGCTAGTATAAATCAGTTTACAAGGGCTCAAAGTACCTGTTAAACTGCCAAAGCATTTTAAGTACTCAAATTAACCTCTAGTTTACAACAGCAATACTTTTTTAATAAAAAAGTAATGCTTCTCTACTTTTTGAATAGGAAACATTAGTAATTGAAACACTAGTTGGGAACAGACTGTGGACTTGGAGTACTTTTTCCAGAAGGAATGAGGAAATGCTACCCTTCAAAATGAAATTTGGATACAAATGACCCAGGAAAAAATCCCTCATTTTCCTTTGGTTTTTAAAGAATGTTCATATTTTGGTATATTCATCATTACTGTAGCAATACATTAACAACACAATAATACTATATATATTATATATATATATATATAATTGGAGTCAATGAAGATCCTCTATTTAACATAGTTCAAAGGCACTTAACTTGAAATGCATTTTGCAGCCTCTCTTTATCCTGTCAGTTCAACAAATTCTGCACAGTGTGAGGTTAAGTAACCCCATAACCTGAATGCACAAACACATTCTGCAATGATACCAAGAGTCACTTTTGTAGCCCTAATTTGTTTGTAAAAAATTCCATTAAGGAATTGTTCTCCCTAGTATAATCAATGAAATACAATATATGCATTTCTGTACACATGAAGATTGCAAAGCAGTCAAACACTGTTTTTAAAAGACTAGTACACACATACTTGTCCAGTAGTTCAATTTTCTGTTGAACCTCTGTGCTTTTTAATTACATACCCAATTAGTCCATGTCTCTTATCTAGAAACTCATTTAAGTATGAAAAGACTGTTCCAATCCATGATTTTCCAGCACAAAGCAAGAATCAGGGAGCAGACTAACAAGAAGTCTCTAATGGAAAGAAAAGTTAGAGTGAACATTTAGATTTTCACCCACAAGAAGATGCAAGACTGATAGCAGCTTATCTGACAAGTTTATTTAGCTTGCCCTTGCATCCAAGAGACACACTAGATTTGTCAGGCACGCGGCAAAAGACATTATTTTCTTTTTGTCAAAATTAATTTTCCTTGCAATATCTTGAAGATGACTATTAGAGGTTTAAGAGTAACCACATAAAATTTTCTGCAAAATATTTTTCAGCAACTTTTGTACTTTTTCTTTTCCTGCTTTACTTAGCTTTTACCATTTTCCAGTTGTCTATAATGTATCTTTTATTCACTTTCCATGATATAAAAACAAAATGGGGGAAACTCTCCTTTCTTTCTATATTCTCCATTTCTGGGTGCATTTTTTGACAACCATCCACTTAGGTTAACTTCACCTCCCTCTCCCATTCATCCCTGTCATAATAAAATATTGACAGGAACAATTTCTTCCAGGAAAATAGGAAGTTAATAGGTAAGTGAAAGCTTGACTTGTTCTTTCATTAAAATCCTGGTGTACTCTCACAACCTGTGTTGTATGTATTTATATGATCACATGAAGTTATAAAAAAATTAAAATGCAAAGCAACAACCCCAAACACTGGATTTCACAAAGGGATTCAGACTATACCTAATATTTACAAATTACTGTAGAGCTTTTGCAAATGGAAAATAGCATGTCAGATGAAAGTCTCTGGGTGCAATACATGTAGTGCAAGAGGAGGGTCTTTAAGAGCAATTAAAGGGGAGAAATGACAGCAGGTTTATATAAATGAGAACAAACTGGTGAGGAAGCCAGGCCTTACATAACTTCAGTATTTCTAAAATCGTGTGACCTTTCTACCTGTTAGGGTTGCAGGCAGGTGAGCAGTGCCTTTCCTGGGATGCACGGAATCAGCAAGTACCCACTGTCAATAATTTTTCCCTTCTCCCTCAGCATTCAGAGAAGGATATCCTCAAGAACAAACATGTAGCTGGGGAGAGACCTTGTGTGGCAAAAGTCTTCCCTTGCACAACAGTTAGAAATTCTGATTTGTCTCTGTTTTGCCAGGTGGCTTTGGTAGCTGCATGTCAATGATGAAATTTTGATGTTCCGATGATTTTGTCTGGAAAGACCCTCAACATTTTTGTAGTTGCTATATTCTTAGTTGATATTCTCTGCTCAAGGTTCACATATCTTCCCACAGATGCTACACAACTCTGGCAGCTTGCACACCATTGACTATTATCTTGGCTGGTCCCTCTGTGAGTGGTGTGTTCCCAGGATATCGTCTCACATCTTACATTCTTCGTCCTCAAACTCGAAAACTTGCATTTCACCATTTCAAAAAATGAGCATTTTTTCTAAAAGAAACACCTTAGAAAGCAAATTAGACCAGTGTATGTGTATGAGCTACTTTCATAATTATTTACTGTTGAATCGGCCTTAGTGTCATTTGCACATTGTCCCTATATTTTCTTCTAATAGCACTGGAACAAGCTGGAAAAAATTCTCATTAGAAATATCCACAGCAGATGATGATATAATATTAGATAAGGTACTTTTTGCCACCTACTACTTTAGCAGCATGACTGAGTATCTTTGTCTTTTAAAGGTTGTTTCCACTGACCCTGTCTCCAGCTTCTAAGAGGTGCTGAATTTAAGAGAAAAAAATCTCAGATATAAGAATCTGTCATAATTAGAATATTTAAATGGGTAATAGAAAATGTTAGAGATTTTGAAAATTAGCTTTTATACTTGGAAGCTGATGGTAATCAAAGGACCTTAGTGAAAAAAAATATTAAATTGATGAGCAAGAATGAGATGGGGATGATGCTAACAGCTAAATTGTAAGGAACATACAGATTTCAGAAAATCTCAGATAGAATCAAACTGGTTTCTCTTGTAGCCCTTGTTCCTGAGAAAGGAGAAAAGAGGTGGCAGAGAAATAAAGGAAGTATCAAGAAAGACAAATTTGCTGCAACCATTTTACAAGATTTGATAAGAAAGCTGGATCAACTCTCAATTTCCCATGTCCTTTGTCCTTCTTTTAAGGAACTACCACTGAATACTAACCCTAAAGCACAGAGATGGCCTAAATTGTACTGATACTTCAGTACATTCCAGGGTAGAAATGTAACCAAATATGGGTGATATTAAGTGACTAATTAAAATCCTAATTTCTGGAGGCTTGTGTAGAGCTGTTGAATGTGACTTTTAAGTGAATGCCAGTTACTTTATTAACCTTTCAATTATGCTGCACCAGTAAGTTTACATGAATATTACATGAATAGATGTTAAGGCCAAACAGTATTATTTCATCACATCCTGAAATATTTACATACAGGAAAACTTCTACTATTATTTTGGGAAAATAAAACATACATATAGTGTTTATAAAAACAACAAAGTTATAAAATTTTCCCGTGCAATAGAAGTAATGCACCTTTAGGAAGGTATTCAACAACTCTTGAGGTCTCTTCCAAAGATTAACTCACAAGCTCTGAAACAACAGTGTTCCAAAGTATAGATAAACGTATATAACAAACTGCTTAATCACTGTTTTGAGTGCAAACCTGAAGGTAACTTTTATCGTGGAAATCTTCTTGCCTTTCCATTAAATTTTCCCTCTTCTGAGCAAATGGGGGAAGGGAGGAGGAATTATTATTACTGATTTAATTAAGCTACTAAGATTACTGGTCCAGTCCACCAGGAAATGACAACTTTGAGATTGCGAATTGGATGTAATCATCTCACCTCATTATTATTTTTGGCATGAAAATAAATTAATTTTGTATATTTTCTGTTCTCATTACTGTACTTGTCACAAGAGGAAACTATCAAAATTCTAATATTACCTGATGTACTTTGGTAATTATGGTACTACGCTCTACAACTTTGACATTTTCAACCCCATTCTTGATTTGCTGGCTATTCCACTCCTCCCTGTCAGGCTAATAATGGCTGTAAATATGAAATCAGCAAGGTAATTTTCTACAAAATGCAATTGCCCCACTTTATCCCTCTCCAGGTTTCAACTATAGTTGGAAGGGGAGGGAGCAAATAGAAAATTAAGCTGAACTGCACTGATATTAGTGCAATTTAAGGTATGGGATTTTTTGCTGTGCACTGAAGTGAATTATAGGATAAATGTGAAATAATATCTCTGGATAACACATTAATATTCAAGTCCAAAGATTAAGCTCTTTTTCTGGAAGTAGGCAGGTTCTGCTAATGAAACCAAACCGCAATTGCACGGGTTACAACCAAACAAATGTCTTTGTGTTTTTACATGTAGAAACATTTTTATAGATGACTAGAGTAAAAAAAATCTTGAATAGCAAAATTTGCAACAAAAGCAAAACAGAAAATCAGAAGCTTCAAAATACAAAGTTATGACGTTATTCACCCTCTTCTTTGTGAATCTGTGGCAGAGAAAAGGACATGAGACAGGCTGCTTTAGCTGTCAGCAGCGTTCCAGTAACACACTGCTATATACCATTTATTTTCAGGTGAGGCAATCATTAAACCTTCTTCAAATCAGAAGATCATTTAACTTGTGAGTGGAGGAAAGAACAACACATAGAGAACTGAAAAAGGATTAAACCCACGCTAGACAGCAGAAAATCTTCAAAAAGATATCCCCCTTTTTCTTCAATACCAGCAAAATTCACTCTTAAAGTGATGTAAAGCTACACTTCGAACAGTAAAGTTTTCCAAAAATATCTTTCACCATCCATACCTTTTTAGAAATGTGTTTCTCCTGGATGAAGGCAGACCTAAACTGACACATGTCTTTGTAATCCTATGCTCTATTTTTGTAACTCCTGGGTAAGTCCAAAAATCAAAATTACTTATGAAGACTATGTGACTGCCCTCCTTCTTCCAGGGCTCTGGGTTGAGTAGGAACATGAAACTTATGCTGAAAAACTTCCACTGGCATCCAGGCACGTTCTTACACCAGCTGAAAGCCTTGAATCAAGTTTTCAAAGCAGTTAAGGGATCAAGCTCCAGCTACATCAGAGAATGTATTTTGATCTATAAATCACAGAAACCAAGATATTTTTTCAGGGAACACAGAGAATGGACATCACAAAAGCCAGAACAAAGCATGTAAGAGCCAGGGAGAATCATTTTCTCTCTAAAGAGGCACAGCTCTGAAGGGATCCTCTGTCTTTCAGAGGACACCAGATAGAGCGGGTTTGATTGCCTTTCAGATGCATCATATGGCCCCACTTTAAGTGACAGAACACACTTTTGATCTCTAGCTCACTAATCCTCCCAGAAGTCTTCCCCAACTCCACTCACAAACTAAAAATTAAAATGCCTAGTCCTCATAAAGTCTTCTAAGCAAAAAGGCAAAAGCATTAAAGTCTTCATAAATTTTATGAGTTATTATAATGTTACTATGGGGTGTGAAGCCAGGTGCTACCTGGCTTCTCTACCATCATCTTCTTGATCAACACTAATGAGAAGTTTCTTTCTAAGTCTCATAACAAGATGAGCAATCTTGGAGATCAAAAATAAGTAGTTATTTGGTAAAAATAACACTAGTGAACAGAAGAATTAAACTATACAAATTAACTATAGAAAGACGTAGATGCTGAGATGCTATTTCTAAAATCTACTTGGCACTTAATCAAAAGTATTATTTCAGAATTTGACATCACATTGCAAGCAACTTTCCTAAATGGTCCATATGAAGCTGTGTAATGCACATCTTGCCACAGAACTGGGATTTCAAATCACGTGAGAGTTTGAAACTCATATCTTCTTTCTTCTTTAAGGATAAATCTGTCCAGTATCCCAGAATTAATGTAGATGTCCCATCAGTCTAGAGTTTTCTAGAACATGTTCTCTAATTATAAAATTTACAGCTTTGAGCAAATGCCTGTTGTGAAAGAGCAAATTTTTGTGGAGAAGATAAGGGTTATAGAAATAACATCAGATAAAAATGATGAACATGATTACTTGCAACCATTGAAACAATTTCTATGGAATGGACTCCATGTGGTTAGAAAATCTGATAAAAAAAATATGGCAAATTATTTTTGTAGATATATTAATCATTTGGAGCTTTTAAATCAAATGAAACAAGTCTGTGGAGAAAACAAAACTAGTTTCACTTAAATGTAGAGCAATATTGTCACTGACCTTAATAAAATCAGTGGGTGTCTAACATGATTCTGCTGTGTTGGGCTTATTATTTTGTCTAGACAAAAGGCGAGATCATATCTGTAAGTCACATAACAGTTTTGTTAGGGAACAATAGTACTAAGCAAAAAAGATTAAAGATAAATTGCAGCAAAGGTTTGTTTTTTTCTGAGGGCACATGACCTATGCAAGAAAGATACATATCTGTCACCTCATAGAAGAGACGTCCTCTGACACCGTTAGCAGAAATAATTATCAAGTTATACTTTAGTTGGCTTTTTCCTTCATATAGAAGCTATACAAAGTTTCATTTTAAGCAGTTTGGAAATCCCAAATTTGCAGACTGGGCTGTGCTGCTTTTTAAGCCTTCTAAACAATCAGAAATTCATTAGCAGCTTACTTTTTCCCTGGGATCCAAAAGCTCTGAGGCAGGTATTAAATACTCTGACTTTTAAGCATTCAAATCAAATTCACAATCTGTTCCATATTTACTAATTCACTAAAGTTTGATGGTCACTTGAAAGCAGATGTTAGGGCTTTTCTGGTAATGTAAACATCTGTGTTTGCTATGAATAAGCAGAGCTCTTCTAATACAAAAATCATTATGAAGGAGCAAATAAAAACCTTCAAAGAACTTAATAAAAATTAACCTGTTCTAAGTAATGTATTTTTGCAGAGGTGATCTGAATGCTAGTTCTTTCCAGGAGACCTAAGGAAGCCTCAGGCTGTATTTCCAGACAGTATATAACAGAAAAAAAATAACAATTACATAAATATGTGTGGATTATTAGTGGTTGCCAAATAGATTCATTTGATATTTTTATGATCCAAGTGTTTTCCATTTAGCCAGCAGACACTGGTAATTTTGTTCTGCAGAGAAAGCCATAACAGGCCAAATAAACAATAAAGCTGTTCTGCCCTTAAGGTACAGAGCTTTTCCATACTGTTTCCATTTGGAAGTTGATTCAGACTATGAACCCCCTGCTGACACTGATACCTCCACTCCCTTCCCCACTCTTAGTCAAATTGTTGGGTCAGCACTTGTACTTTTACTCTGATTATGAGAAGTCCCTGTGGAAAGATACAGTACATTCTAAAACATCTTTATTTTATGGTCTGCTGTGAGCTTACATATTTGAGTGCCTAATTTACAGGCATGCTTAGGGAAGTGTTGATGCAAAGAAACCAGCTATTCATACATAACCCAGATCAAAGTGGTGCATCTCAGTAACGTGTTTTATAGCATCAGTTAAATAATTGAGAAAAAGTCTACCCCAAAACATCTGTAAGTAATTTAAATTAAATTTTAAAATTCATGGCTGACTTTTGCATTGCTTTGCCTTTCTGCCTCTCCTGGAGTCTGGGTTTTGTTAGTAAATGACCCCATGCCCTACCCAGCGTGCAGGCCACCTGAACAACGGTGTTGATGCACACACAGCCTCTGACCGGGGCAGATGTAGAGAAGTCCTAGACAGGTTTTCATCTGATCAGAGACTACATAAGGCACCAAATTTAGGTGTCTGTGCCCTGCCTCTCAGCTGTGCTCAGTAGCATGGGCTTATCATGGCCTTGGCTGTGCTCAGACTACAAGAATCAACTTTTAGCAAAGGCACTTTAGCAAAGCAACTTTTAGCAAAGCCACTTGCACCTGCCTAAGATACACTGCACAAAGCCTATCCCATTACTGACATCTCCATAATAGAAAATAAATGTGAAGAATCAAGAGAGGTGCCTTAATGCAGATATGATTCACCAGCTGAAATGCCTTTTTGGACTTGGGGATCAACGTGGTTGCAAAGAGGCATCAGAACAATAAGTGATGGAGCTCAGCATGAGCTGCTTCTGTGCAGACGGTGCCATAAGCCTGCAGAAACAGTCAAACCATTACTATTTACACTATCTGGGCTTTAGAATGTTATGCTGTACAGTTCTTGTTCCTGCATGTGAGAAACAAACACCTCTGTGGGCAGCCCTGAACAGCAGAGAATGGATTCAGCTATCAAACAACACACTTGTCAATTTTTTCCTTCAGAGGGGAATATTTTAGCTGGATCCCGGTTCGGTTCACTTTGTAGTATTGCTTTGGGCAGGAACCATCAATGAGGATGAAATATTTTAACCTAATATTGCTGCCAAACACTTTTTAATCTTGAAAGACACCTTGAGTTATGGTTTTGATTAAGTTAATATTCATAAATTCTTAAAAGATGTGCTCAGCACTTTAGGATTGCTCAGCATGCCAGATTGAGAAATTAACAACAAAACCAAAAATTTTAGTGATGTTGCTGTTTAGCAAGCCAACAATAATCCCAGTAATGATACCTCAGGGGAGTGAAGAATTTACTCCTTGTATATCAGGACTGTAAGTCATTACAGGACACAGTACAGTCCATCAAGAACGAGCAAGGGTTAGGTTAGAAATCACAGCATTTGCAGTAGAATTTATGAACAATTGTTGAAATGTCAAGATTTTCTTTCACAAGCAAGAGCTTCAGATGGACTAAAAAATGGTTGAAATTTTCTATGGTTTAAGATGTTCAGTAACCGCAGCATGTCAGGTGGATTTCCACATTTGCCTAAAGACTTTGGTTATATGACTTTCCTCAAAATAAGGAAGAATGAAATAAAAGCAAAGAGATACAGTTGTGTGAGAAACTGAAATGTTAAAGATTAATGACTCAAATAATTGGCCATTTGCAAAAGCAGTGGGTATTTTGCTGAGGCCAGATTTGCACCCCACAATGGAAGGGGAGCAGTGGGGAAACCTCTGACTGGCATAAGAACAGCCCAGGTGCAGGGAGTATGAACCCACCACCAGAGAATAACCAGGACAAACCAACCTTTGTTTAGCAACACACTGGGTTTTGAGCCAGACAAGGGAGAAGGCAGATAAGGTGGGATAATTCTTTTTATAATACCAATGTTCTCCCTTACACAACTGGCTCAGGTATAAAATACCCTCTGGGGGAAGTATCAGGACATTCATGCATAGGCCTGAAGGTGTACATCCTTTCTGATAGGGCATAACTGGCTCAGTCACAGTGAATGAAAAACATTGGCCATGTCTTAGAAGGGCTCATAAACCATCAAAGACCCCCAAGGTACCCCCAGACTCATTTCTGGGGCCTTCCACCAGAGGACTGAGCAAGATCCACAGTGTTGCAAAAGACAGTGTAAAACTGCCCCCACCAAGGGAGGTACCTGGGTGTTCCCACCTGAACCTGAAAGCACATTAACCCAGTGAACTTCCCTGACCCTTGACAGATCAAGACTGTGACTATCACTTAAACCAATGGACACCTAAATTGCAACAATAAAGTCTTATCGCTGGATCTTTCCTCTTCGCTGTCTTGTCCTTTCTTTCTTTCTTTCTTTTCCTTATATATTTTAAGTGATAACTTTATATTTGTATAGATAATAATCAAAATGTCTACAACATACCTCCTTTCCATTGCAACCAGATTGTTCTAAAATAAACCTGACACATATAGATATATTTAATATGTATGTCTGCATGTGTGTGTGCGTGTGTGTGTGAACCTCGAGCATTCAGTGTCATTTCACTCTTATCTGCCCCAAGGGGTCCATTAACAAGAACCTCAGATACCCTTGCCTTCAGGGGCAGATAGTAACAAGTAGGCATACCAGTGATGGAAGCAGAGTGTACTGAAGCTTATATTGATTTAAGTAGCCCAGTTTCCAAATATTCTATTTCACTGTAATTCTAAAACTATAATAAATCCAGATTGTCCTGAACGGCTGTATATAACCCATAATTTTAACTCTCTATATATCAAATTTTTATTGAAGCTGAAAAGTAGAAATGCAAGTTATCCTAAAGAGTATGAAACCATCTTGCAAGCTCCTTTCCTCATGAACTCATACTGACTTGAGTGAGATTATTATTGCTATTGATTACTAGAAATTACTATTGCCATCTTCTGGTGCAATTGAAAATTGGAAGTTCTTCTCATTAAAACATGTGTTGAGATTGCTATCTAGTGCAGGGAAAGGTACTGTTCCTTTTGGAACTGAACACAGAATGCATAATAGGTGTGATTTTCCTCTAAATAAATAACTTTGTGATTTTGCTCCACAAAGCTGTTTTGTGAACTTGATCAAGCTCGCTAAATTTCTGAACCTAAAATAAAATTCTTTTTGGATAATTTAATGGTTTGGTGTGCTGTGTTTGGCTAAATTTCTAAGAATAATAGGTTTCTATTATCAATTCAACAACAGTATCTCCATACTATTACTGATAAAAATTACCATCAACCTTTTCTAGGTTTTCAAGGATTTGAACTCTGTGCCAAAAACAAACATACACTAGCTTACAGCTTTGATGGATAATAGCCAAATGTCTGATGCCAAAAGCAAATGTTCATAGCTCTAGAACAAAAAGTAAGGAGGAGATCTTTGGGCATATTCAAAACACCTTTTGGGCATATTCAAAACACCTTTGTATAATTTTTAGCCTGACTATGAAAAAAAATACAGACCAGCCCACTAACGAACAATCCACTTCTCAAAATTAGTCACGTGGATAATAAAACCCACCAACTCAGGAGTTAAATCTTTTCATATAAAAGGCTGCCAGAACTGTAATACATATTCCAGGGTAAAGGATATTGACACATTTTTAAGTATTTTATAAATATTGCAAGGCTTCATGGTTCCAAAGTAAAATGAACAAGTTTCATCCTTGAAATAGGTCAATGAATATCTAGTCAGTAAGGATTGAATCACCAGGGAATTTTACATTATCTGATGGCTTTCTATCACTATATATAACCTTCCACCTAAGTACAACTTCCATGCACCGATTGCTTTGTGAAATTTGATGGCCTGTGTTATATACCCAAGGTGTTTTCAGGTTTTCGATTCTGCACATCTGTAAACTAATTATACAGAAGGGAATGAAATGTGCTTGCTTCCCTGCTTAGGTTCAGTAGACTGATTTCAGAGTTTTCAGAGACTTAAATTCAGGACAAAAAATAAACAGGGAACCTGTTAAGGACCCACTGGGAGTTTTCCACTAAGTGCATTAGATATGCTCCTCCATTTATAGGTGGTACTACTTAAAGTAAATTCTTAAATTACTGGAAATGATTCAGCAATGAAAGAAGTTTCTATTGGCTCTAAGATTAAATATATAATACTCTCATAGAAGTGTGGGGGAATTAAAGGGGAAATGAAGAGGAAAACCCACACAGGATTATAAACTGTTTCTTTTTTTTCTTTGCAGATCTAATATCAGATTAGAATAAAAAAAATAGAATCATTAATATGCTTACCTAACTACAGTACATAATACCTTAATGTTGCAGGTGCTCTATTTACCCAGAACAAAGATGCAGTCTTGCTGAATTATTGGCAGGGATTGATCCAAAAGCTTCCCAGTAGGAGGAAATCATGAGATATACAAGGAGGTATCTACCTCCAGCCCATCTGGGGGAGACTACTCAGCCTAGGTGCCTCAGTTCTCCTCAGGACATCACCATGAGGCTTGAACAGGAACTGGCTTCCCTTTGTCCCACTGCAAACCTAAAGAAAAAACCAAAGAGGTTGGTTGAACTGGTCCAAAGAGAGCCTTTCTAAAATTTCTTTCTTCTTCCCTGTGCTGAGGACATTGTAATACCATATGGCAGGGGGCCAAGCTAGCACACTAGGCTGTGTTCCAAAAAAAAAAACTGTCTTGGATGGTTCTGAGCCTGTCATTCTCCCTCCTTTCTCTCTCTATGCTTCTTAGTGTACTCTCAAGCAGTGCCATCCTTTGCCCCAGCTTCTGCACCCCAAAATGCAGAAAGGCTGAAATAGATGCTTCAGGGAACAGCAGCCCTTCTTTGAGCAGGAGAGGAAGCAGTAACTTTCTAGAGAAGAAAGCAGAAGTGGGTCTGTGAAGAATTATTGGTGATATGGCAAGAGCCTTGCAACCTGAATTCGATTAACTACATAGATCTTTTACCCTCCATAAATTATGCATTAGCAGGCAGCCACTTAACTGATACTCTTGAGTTTTAACCAAACTCCATTAAAACTGAAGAACAGAGCAAATTTTTTCTGTCCTTCCTTTCTGGAACACTTTCACTCTAAGGTTACTTCTGAATTTTATTCACTATCTGCATACTCTGGGTATTTGCTACTAGTTCTAGTCCAACTCTGATTCTGTCTTGCTTATAGTTTGTAAATGTAATATAAAGAATAAGCAGACAATTAGTTGTATTGTTATGACGTTGTTTTAACCTCTTTTACATTTATTTTCAGCTTCTGGTGTCAATTTCATTGCTTGAAGTGACAAAAAACAATCACAATTGTTATGCTGCTGCTGCATTAATATTTATCTTTGCTTTCTTAATTCATATATATTTGTCATGGCAAATGTTGTACTGGCCCTTTATACCATGGATAGAGGAGTTCTGAAATGTCATCCCCCAGTTCTCAGACATCATTCCTTTCCTAGTTTAAACCTCTAATCAGCCTATCTACCCTCTGCACTGACAGCCCTGGTCATACAATAGTTTGGGGAGCATTCACCCACCACAAAACAGGGGACATCCTGAGTACTCAAGAACTTATTTAAGAGCCATTCATTTTTTATTATTATTGAAGCAAATCAATTACTCTAATTTTAAAGTTTTACTGGATCTGAGTCAACCATTACTCTTGCCTAAAATCCGCCAAAGACACATCAAACAAAAATTTGAAACTCTCACAGATCCCAAATATTTTGGCAGCCATCCACCAGCCTCTAAAAAACCTACTTAATTTTTCATGGCAGTCAGGGGTTTCTGAAAGTTAATCTATTAGAGACAAAATTACTTTCAAATCAGAGTATGCCACACAATTACTTTCAAATAAGAGTAAGCCAATGACTTGAACCCTTCAAAGCTGCACAACTGGAGTTGAAGATAATGTTGCTGGAATAGGTCTCCAAATGTCCCCATTGCAGCAAAGGATTGTGCAGGTGGAGCAAGACTCCACTGAGCTGAATGCTTTAGAAATTCAGAAAGAAAAGGTGGTTCCTGTTCAGACTTCTTGATTTCAGCACTGACTTTGCAGTCATCTTAGGAGAGAATTGTTACTTCCCCAATTCTCAGGTTATTCTTATATAGCAAGGAAGAACTAATGTCTATTTTAAGTACCTTGAGATCCATGGCTGGGATGTGTTCCTTGTAAGCAGTTATTACTTAGAAATGACAACAGAAAACCAGAAAATGTTTAAAAAATAATAAACCAAAAATGGACGACTTCAAAAAGTATTTTTTGTTACTCTTCACTCCCATGCACAACAAGGTATGACAGCAGTAATGGAAAGGTTTTTTGAGGTTTTTTGTCCACCAAAAAAAAAAATTCTTTTACCATCTCTTTTTTTTTTTTTACAGTTATTACTACACTTTCTACTTAATTTTTAAGAGATTAATTCCTCTTATATTTATCATTTTTATTTATTCCATTTTAATGACCTTTTCTTTGCCATTAACCTTTTCAGTGATGTAAAAAAAAGATCCCACACTTTTGTCAAGGTCTGGTCTAAAAGTCATTTTCCTTTGCCCCTGACCAGCACTCTCTTCTATGAGAAAGCAGAGGCAGAAACACAGTTTTCACAGATGCACCCCAAATGTCCGTAAAGATGATGCACGTTTTCCTCACACCCCTTAGAAACCTCAGCTCTCACTTCTACCCATAAAATCAGGGATTTAAAGGAGGGATGGAGACTTGCCAAGGCTTCAGCCATTTCGAGGGCTGAGATAGGCCTTATCATTTTGTTTTACTTCACTGATCCCTTGCATTAAACAGGCAAAGACAGCTAAGGTGAGAAAAGGAAGAAAAGCAAAGAAGTCAACTTTGTGCTGTTTTCCTGGGTCTATGCAGCATTTTGACAGCCTTATGAAGAAAGGTCTTTAGGATGCTTAGGGTGTGAGACTGAAAAAAGACAGCAGACCAATTGGAATTTAGTAGAAATTTGCTAGCACACGTACACTGCCCCCTCAACATCTCAGATCTCCTCTGGTGGCCACACCTGGTTGTCTTCTGGCTTTTTTATTCAAAAGAGTTGCTTAAGGAGAAAACAAGAGTGGGATAAAAATAAATAATAATAAATAATTTAAAAATAAATAATAATACCATTTGCATTAGAGCAAAATCAGATTTCCATGTGGAGAAAGGAGAAAAATAGAGGCATTTGGGACTTTAAAGACAAGAAACAATTTACCTACATACTGCAGCATGTTCCTCTTTTCTATGACTGTGTTGTAGTGGTTTTCTCTTGCTACTGAATATTTTTAGGTAGGAGCTGCCCTTTAAGTTGCTCATTTAAGACTCTGCCTTCTACTGAAAAATAAGTTTTGTGAAGAAATGAAAATATTTTGTTAAATAAGCTGGGTTTAGAATTTGAAAATTCATTGGGGAATATTTTACCATTCTTATCAATGAAAATACTATTTTGTACATGACATTAATAAATGAAAACAAGTCCTCTGAAGTAACTTTTACAAAAGAAATAATAGCCAAGAATTATATAAATGTAGCTGGTGTGGTCTTTACTCTAGAAACAAGATTCACTACAGTAAATTTAGACAAAGATTTTCTTGTAAAACATTTGGAGAAACATGTATTTTTGCTGTGCATATGATGGTGGTTTCCATCTCTGTAAAAATATTTTTTTCATAACCTTTTTCTGGTTTATTTTACTGAAAATCCTATAATTTTTATCAAAAATCTTGTTGCATTCAAATAAATATTTAGCAAGAGAACAATAAATATTTTATGTTAATATGTTAATAACATATTGCTAAAAAGAAGATTCAATGTTTATCAAAGAAAAGATGACACATAGAATGTCAGGTACATTTTAAATAATCCCAGTTGCTGTTTTCACATAGAAGCCTTGAGAGTTTGGTTTATTGAAGGGGCCAGGGAGGGGTGCAGTTGTTGAGGTTTTTTTTCTATAAACAAATGTAATATGGGTTCATGAGAAGTCTAGTATGAACTTCTGTGCAAGGAGAGCTGCTTTCCTTTGTTAGTTGGTGGTACAGTTATACTCATATTTGGAATCTTATGTGGCTTACGGTACTGGAAAATGGTATTACTGTGCAGAGTAGGTTAGAAACAGACATTAATCCTTTTTATATGTAGGCTTTGTCCAACAGAAAAAAAATATGGGTTTAGGTTAAAAAAAAAAAAATAAAAAAGAAACTTTCCTGGCCATGTTGTCACTATTGATGCTCTCTCCCATAAAAATACATTTTTATTAAACAGCACTTATTCAGTAAGGTCAAAACTTCTGAGTAAAGTACATTGACAGTTTTACTTTAGAAATAAACATTGATAGCTAATAGAGATCTGACATCACGGGAAGAAGAACTGAAGCAGCAATAATTAGATGAAATTGCAATAAGAAAAAATAAACCACTAAGTTAACACACTAAGTTAATATTCACTATAATAATTAACAAACACTTTTGCAAAAGTGAGAGACGGAAAGACCTTGTTTCAATATAAAACAAGTACAGATGTTTTAAGACTGACAATATCAAGTGTATCTTCAATGGCAATAAGATTTATCTGTGCTCTCTGGCAAATTTCTCATCATTTTCAGTCCAAATTGTTTCCTGTGGGTCCATTTCCACAATCATAAGCTTACTAAGAGTGTGAGGTATTTTTCATTGAAAGAAAAATAATTTCTCATGATATGACAGTCACAGAAATGCTCTGTTTATGATTTGGCTGCTATGCCTTCCCAACACAGCTTCAGAAATAGGGACAATCTCTTGCTGACTGGGGAGGAAAAGAAAAAAAGCATACCAGAAATGAAGAAAAAACTCCAAACTTTTTATTCTTGTAACAGCTTCCTTATTCTCTATTTTTTTATTGTCTTTCTATACTCCCTGAACTCTCACAGATTTGGATTCTCCTTGGCTCATTGCCCAGACATGCTACGAGCTCACTGATGTTCTCCACAGCAGGTTTTTGCATCTTCTGCAAATAATGCAATCTTTCCTTTCCTTTTCTCTATCTGAATTTCACCTTATTCTCCCTGATAATTTTCATTTTGGGAGTACAGTGGCTGTGCATTTGGGATGCTATCATATGCATTGCTTTGATCAAACCTGGGGGTGGTGATGGAATTTTTGGCTGAGGTTTATTTCTTCTCATTTTACTGTTCAGAAAAGTTGGCTGGATTGGGAATGGGGTTTCGCCTTCTTACCAGGAATCCAAAAGATGAGCTTGGACAAAAACTTTCTGCTGCAATGTGGAATGACTTCAGGCACCAGTTCAATAGTAAACCCAGGTCCTTGATAGACTAAGATTCAGAAAGAGAAGTCTTTCATTTTCTATTCTTACATGCAAAGGAAGCAGAATAATAAGGAACAACATTAGTGAAATATAAAGGTAGAAGAGCTGGAGTTGCCCTCTGTCAAGGGATTAATACTGTACAAGTTGTCTGCTTGTTGCTAGATCTGAAATTAGATAAAGCTCTTGATTTTTTATTATTATTAAATATTTTTCCTAATCTGCCAAAGATGATAGTAAACTGCAGGTAAAACCCCACATACCACTTATTTTACACAAACCAGTATTTTTTTTCCCTTGCATTAGTCCTGTAGATCAAACACTTTGGAATTAACTACTTTCTTCCCCTTCTTGTGCATAATATTCTCTGAGCTGCCTGCAAACCTCCATTAACTGCAATTGCTATCGGCAGAGGCTAAACCCACAACCATCAGATCCCAGGCTTTGTAGCCTCCCATCACCACCTACTTTTGTGGTCTTTAAAACCTACCACCCTTTCAGCACAACTGGAGGCCTAGCTTAATTAATCCTTTTCAAAAAGAAGCCACTGGTTTGTTCAAACTTGTTTCATCCCCTACAAAGCGTAAAGCTGAGGCCATACTCTCCCGATTACCACAACATGAGAGCATGGACTTACCCCAGGCCATCTGGCTATCTCATTGTATCTTGTAAGCATGAGCCTAAATGAAATGTTTCTGTTTGTGGATAGCATGCTTTAAACAATGAAAACACCAGCTGATATTCACCAAACTGGTAGTACATTAAAACTTTATAATAACAAGCAAACTCATGCTGACAAGCACAGTCTAATAACATTCTGTCATTCATCATAATTAGGAGCTTCTGATAAATCTGGTGTTCCGTTCTTTTAAATGTACTCACTTTCCCTTTAAGATTTAGTTTTCTTCAGATATCATTAGTCAATTGTGTTCAGACAAGGAAAATAGGGAACATAGACAAAAAAACCACATTAACGCTTCCGTGAAGTGGATCACACTGAGTACATATCAAAGGAAACAAGCAACAATTAAAGACACACATATCCCAGAGAAAAAATACAACTTTTAAATCCTTTTAATTTAGTGTTATAAAGGATTTATATCCTTTTTTTACTCTAGAACTGAAAAAATTTGATAAATTTTTCGAATAATTTGTATAAATATTTGTAGATAAGAGAGATTCCACCCCACCAGGAGGCATCAGAGGTTTTGATCTACATTCTCTCATACTGATCCACCTGGGACACATTCCTATAAGTTTAGGGAATGCTATCAAGCATAACCCAGAAACTGTATCATCACCATATTTTAGGATGGTATGTTTATGGGAAGAATATACTTCTTGAAAATATTTTATAGACTTATTCTCAAGTACTAAATTTAAAAAAAAAAAAAGGAAAAAAGAAGAAGAAAGAAAGAAAGAGAAAGAAAGAGAGAAGAAAGGAGAGAAAGAAAGAAAGTAGGAAAAATAAAAAGTTATATATACCCAATCTACAAAAGCTGAAGAATCTGGTTTGTGAGGGAGACACAAATCCCGAGTCTGTTGGGATCCAATCTTTGCAGACTCAATTTTCATGCTGGATTAACTCCTGATGATGACTTCAAAAGGACCAGGTTTTCACCTCAAGTGTTCAAAGCAAAACTGAAAAGAAAAAAGCCCACACAAGACTCCCCAACCTGTTTTTGATGTGGAATGTGCTGCAAAGGATGACTGGGACTTGCTGAGCAGCCCTGATCCTCTAATCTACATTGTTCAAGAAAATGACTTTGAAATGCATTTTGTGGTGTAGAATTATTTTGTGGTGCAAATGATTACGTAACCTGATGTAACCTCTTATATAATTTAACGTGTAATCATCAGATTCTGCACAAGGCAAATCTAGCTAAAATGTGTGGAATAATATCTTGTTTACAGCATCATATAGATTTGCAAAGAGATGTCTGAGGTGTACTCCATGTACTATACAAGTGTACACAGTTTCAGGGATAACTTAGCTACATATGCTATAAGGATATATTATATTGTTTTTCTTAAATATCTCATTCCAAAGCTTTTGTGTACTTTTACCTTTCTGTGTTTTAGTTTTATTGTCATGTTTAAAGCAATATATCAAGCTGAGCTTCTTATTTAAGCCCAAACATGGAACAGGTGCACCTTTATATTTTGATAGGAAACATTAGACTCTGTATCAAGAGCTGACTAAAATATTTTCAAAACAGAGTGCTTGTTACAGGGGAGCAAATTACAACAACAACAAAGAATCACATTTCCCATCTTTCAGCAAAGCAGAGGCAGTAATGATTCTTCTAATGGTAAGATGATAATTGTCATGTAATGTTATATCATCTTCGCTTGGAGTTGCTTGGTGTTTTCAGTTTTTAGCACCTCTTTGAAAGGTTACACAACTTATAAATTAGGTACTATACAAAGTTTGGGTGAGCAGCCCAAACTCAACACTGAGCCAGGCACTAGAAAGTTCATTTCATGTCATAAAAACGACACTGAAGATTCCAGCCAGAAATCAAATGGATACCTAAGGATGAAAGGTGATTATAATCTTGAAGTTTAAATGCAGAAATGTTTCAGAACACAATTCTACATTTTCTAATGAAATGACAAAGTTGTTTCCAGTTTGGAAAGTGCTTTTGACAAGGTTCTGCATTTGAGGTTAATGTCTGTTTCTAAAGGGCAAACGTTATAGAATAAAAGTTGGTTCAGAAAATTACAGACCAAATGAGGAAAAACAAATGAGTAGTTTTAAATGGGTCTATAGAACAGTAAATAATAGGGAATCAGAAAAACAAATATTTTTTCATTTAAATGCTAATATCACCTTTGTCTTCTAGAAATAAAGAAAATTAATAAGAACAATCAAGCTCAACAACCAGTAGCTACCAGCAGGATATTCACCACTTTGTAACCAAATGGGACATTTCATAGCTATGAAATTTTGTAGCTATTTATCCTGAACTAAACAACATCCCACAGTTGTTCCTGTTACTGGTTTTCTCTTCTCCATTACCTTAGGGTGAAGCTGAAATATCCAGTTTCCTCTCTCACCCAATAGCCTCTGTTGTGGGTACTCAGGTGCATCTTCACTAAACTGATAGTGTGGATACAAAATATATCCCTTTTCAGAACAGATGCAATAAAATACGCTGATCTGAGCTGACATTCATCTTGTTAACATTTATGAAATCTCTCCCACACTTTGTATCTGAGTTACTTGGCATCTGCACTCAAACACTGGTCCTCCAGTGAGTCTGGTCAGCAGCATGCACATGTGCTGCTAAAAGCTGTCTTCAAATGGTTTCTGTTCAGGTGTGAGAAAGAGGAAGAGTTTGGGAGGTGGGGCATAGCTGTGTGAGAGGGAAAAGCAAAACATAAGAACTGAGGGTTTGTGTATCACCATATTGCTGAAGAACTGAACTAAAATATTTATGAATTATTGCTATGATAAATCAGTTTTCATGTATTTATCACTAATTCTCTTTTCAAGCCAACATGAAGTTTAACCAAGCATATGCTCTACAAATTAAGAAATTCCCTATTTTAGGATTTACAGGAACAAACCTTTTATCCACAGGCCCTGACAGAACTAGGTAAACAGATTCATTGCTCCCAAGCAAGGCACATTATCCCTCAATCAACAGCAGCAACACTCGTTTTCCCACTTACTGGGTCTGAGCCCCTTCACAGATACACAGAGGCAAATGCAGGGATCCTGTGCTCTCTGTCAGCACAAGGCAGGTGAGAGGGAAAGGGCTAGAAAGAAACAGAAAAGGACTGCACAAGGGGAAAAAGATCACTTTTTATGTGCCCTCTTTCCCCCCCTCCCCTTAATTGTTTGAGTCTATCCACTGGTAAACACGTAAAATAGGCTACATAAGTCTGTCTTCTGACCTGGCATGGGAGCTCTTGCTGTATTTCACTACAAAGTATGATGCTATATCACAAAACACTCTCTCTGTTGTCAGAGAGAGCTTAAACTGCAACCCATAAGCACATACACATTAACATTTGAATGTTCTCATATAGTACATTTAAAAAAGATAATTTTAAGTAACCATTTATCCAAGAAAACTCAAAGCATACAAAGCTTGTTGATAAAAATGTACTGATAGGAAGTTAAAGCTATGCCCTAAACATTTTTTTTAATGGTGTTCCCAAATTCACTGTAACGCTGTTCAGTGAATCTTACATGTGGTTATAGGAGCCCTCAGAGGAACAGCATCACATTTCCAGCACGTGAGAAATTGAGTCCCAAATTCCTGCTGCATTTTCTGTGATGCCTTGGTGTACAGTTTGCATGAGAAAGAGCTCATTATGCCCCACATGATCACAGATGCCCAGCAGAGATAACAGTGTAAATCATTTGTTCTCTTTAAAATAATTTATTCATAGGTAGGAATATGAAAATGTGCCCTTTATGAAGTTTATCTCTATCTATAGCAAACACAAATTAATTCTTCATCTCTAGGACTGGCAAAGTTTGACTAAGGCATTAGGGATTTTTTATTAACCTCCATTAATTCAGTAGTCCTACCACTCTCACAACAAATAAAAACAGATGCCTAAGAAGTTTTGTCTTGTTAAAAGGTGTGAATGAGTACAATTAAACATGCCTTACATATCTCAAGATATATTACATATTCTAATATAACTCCAGGGCTAATAAGGAAGTTTGTGAAGTTTATTAGGCTGTTGACTAGTGATCATATATAGCACATCATTTCTGTGGTAGGAAGAACACACAATTATTGATCTTTATTTCCCTTGCAGTTTTGATTTTATTTTTGGCATTTCTAGAGAATCTTCAGATATCCCACTGCAATTTAATTTTAATTAGATGAGTAAATAGGATGATGAAAGTATTTTTTTTCATAACATTCAGTGAGTTTCCTACTTATCTACAAATATTGCATACTACTATTGGAAAAAGTATTGAAATCTGTATGGTTTACAAACCTCTGCAAATCCCTTGTATTTCTGCTCATAATTTTCCTTTAATCTAACTTATTTTGAGTGTCTCAACTGCTTAGTGTCACACCCCACCTTTGATTTAAAAGAAAAATTCTAGTCCAACTTTTAGCAGCTCTAAGTTCATGTGCTTTCAGGATCAATCCATATTTAGCACACGAGAAAGAAATTAAAATAGGTTAGAATCAGAATATACACCTTTTAAAGATGAGAAATAATGCATAAAAGAACTGGGGAGAAAATGCCATGCCACACTATTTAACATAAACCAATGAATTAGGGAGAGGGGGAGAAAAAAGAAAATACATCAGATGATGTAAAGAAAATAGATACAGCATGCTACTAATACAACATTGAAGAATGTATGCACAAAATGTTATACCATCTAGAGGCTAAGTCAAGATTAGCCTGTTTTATGTGTCATTTAGAATGAATAGGCTATATTAATATACAGTTCATATTTTAAAATTACCTCTAAAATAAAATGAGTAATGCTTTTGCTGCACAAACTAAACTCCTTTATCTGCACAATAAAACCAGAATACTGAGTCAGTTAAAAAATAAAGCTCCTTAAAGTAGATAAAAATTCAATGAAGAAAAAATCATCTCTCATGATGAAATACTGAAAATAAATTATTTTAGTTGCTTTTGCTCCTTGCTAGAATGCTAATTACAAAAGCATAAATTCATTTTGGGAAGAGATCTGTTAAGTTACAAAACCTCATACGAGTTCATCAAACCTGAAGACTCACAGATGTCAGGTGTTAAATATAAAACTCAATCCTTTCTTTTGAACCAGCTTCCTGCAGGCATCCAATTTATGATGGTTTCTTACCTCATATCTGTATATGCAGAATAATCAGCTTGGTCTGGTCAAAATGGTCTACTGATGTACTCATCCTCTCCAAGGCAGAAGGAGCCAAGAAAATCTATTGCTTTTACTATAACATCCAACTTACTCTGGTTTTCATGGAGAATCTAAACTTATCACCCCATATGTTTCAAACAGGAAATACAAACAAGTTTCACATTTAACATAATTGAGGGTTTTTTACACTTGGTGGCCTTTTCCTGACCTTTTCTTTTTAACATTGGAAAAAGGAATGAAAAGAAAATACCTCAAATCCAAAGAAGTTAGTAATATATTTTCTTTAAAAAAGAAAAAATATTTTCCCTCCAAATCTCCCTTAGAAAAAGATTAAAAAAGATCTCTCGTTTAAGAAACTGTAATCAAAACTAGTAATAAAAGTCTTACATTGCTAAATACTAGCAATTTTCCCCCTAAACATGCAAAATAAAAGGCAATCTATGAAACAATATAGTCATTTCTTCTATTGACAAAAATATAGAACTAGGTCAATGACATTATTTCTGATTTACTGAGGCATTAAGATACTACGGTGAACTGAGATTAATGGTCCAGCAGAAAATGCTACAGCTAATGGTAGGTATGGCCCCTGTCACAGCTGGTATTTGTGGCCTACTGGAAAAGTGAGAACAGTCTAATTATATATTTATATTTACAGTTATTATTCCACCAGAAGGATTCATGGGAAGTGCTGGACTTCGATTGCTATTAACTCATTAGACTCTACATGTTTTCTTTGCCTCCTGGCCATCAAAAGACTGCTGAGACTGCAAGTTGAGACTGGACAGTCTAAAAACTAATTTGAAACCATTACTGTTTTGGACCTCACTTTAATCTCATTGCTACAGCAATCAATTTTTAATTACATACTTTCATGCTTTCAAGAAATACAATTTTTAAGAAGCTCATTAGATTAATTTTTTTTGTTGTTCTGTGACAAAGAACTCAAATACATTGATTGCTTGATCAGTTACACCTCAAATGTATCATAATAAAACCTTTGCTTTCTGATTTTTCTTGACACTGTGAGAAACAGCTTGAAACTAAAGAGTGCGACAAAAAAATCTGTTTTATTTTTGGATTTGATGGAACAAGTGACAGGCATGATCCATTGCATTTGACAGTTTATATCCCCATAGCCTGAGCTGAAATTCTGGTTAGGATTGAACAGATTTATCTGGATTCCCCAGACTTGTCTTTACCTCAGTGATATTGGTCTGTGACAATAAGTTGAGTTTCTCTTTTGAAACAGAGAGCAAACCTGGCTGATGTCTTTCCCTTCACCAGCGCTGGGAGAAGAGCTCATGATTTTATAGCACAAAGCTCACTCCACCAGTGGATAGGGTGAAAATATGCCAAGAAGAAAATGGGTGTCTCTCCTCAAGGCTCTCATCATCCATTTGAGGTTCCAGTGGTCCAAGACAGAAGAGGGGCAGCCCAAAGGGGTTTATCCAAGCTATCAGGGCCAGCCCCAATACAACAACATTTTTGTACCAAGCCCTTATACCCTGTAGCTCCCCAGACCATCATTTGGGATCTCTTTTCTGCTGCTGTTCCAGCCAAAGGACAGTGCTGTGTGTCACTATGGCATTACTGTAGGTAATACTGAATCTTTCCAGCTAGGCTTTTCCAGAAAGAAGGGAGTCAGCAGTGGACAGGAGGGAACACTGTTTCCCAAGGGCTCTGCCAACTGGAACTCTCAATCCCTCCAGGGAAACCTTGCCATCAAGTACGCTTGTGCATGTATTTAGGAGCACATTTTGTTTCCAGTTTAAAAAGCATCTGGGTAGTTGCTATTTTTAATTTTGCTCCTTTGAGATCAAATAGCAAGGTGCAACGCTGGAATACAAACAGATTAGATACACAAAAAAAGAAAAATTTTTAAAAAATCAGATAATCCTTAAGGTCTCCTTCACACATGATTCTGAGATTAAAATAATGAACAACACAGTCATGGGGACACTAAGTCACTCTGATCACCATCTGACCTAAGGGAATATGAAAGAGTTTGTGCAAAGTATGTAGAATCTATTTAGTTGACAAATTCAGAAGAAACAGAGTTATGGTGGGGGGAAACAGTTTTCCCCTTGAAGTTATAAAATGGTAAAACCCCAGGGGGTGGTGACCCTTGAAGTTTTACCCAATGAGCGCTTCTGCAAAATATAAACATATCAGAAGCAGAGCGGAAGAGAAGGAAGTTGTAGTTGTTGTAGGAGAGGGGGCCATGTTCTAAGGCCACGAGGAGAAGGGGCAGGAGCCCTCGGGGGGCTCTGCCCCCCCCCCCCCAGCTCCTGGCTGGGGTCATAGAAACTCGGAAACAGTGTTAAACTGGACTGAGGTCTGTGACTGAGAGGCTGGAAGTTTTTTCTCCACCGTGAGCAGCAGCAGCGGCAGCAGCGGCAGAACAACACTGGCCAGAGGAACAGTGGCAGAGAGCCAACAGATAAGAACTGAAGAAGCAGCAACAAACATGCAGCCGAGCAGGAAGACACAGAGTTGTCCAAGAGAAAAAGAGCCAGCAGCAGAGAGAGCAGAACTAAGCTCTACAAACAGAGTGTTGGGGTAAGGACTGAAACCAAAACTCCCCAAGCCCCTCTGAGACCTCTGAGAGAGAGGAGGATGGACTCTTACTTGAAAGAGTCTTGAAGTGCTACAGCACGGCAGAAAGGAGCTGAAAAGTTCAGAGAAAGAATGTGGAGGAGGTGACCTTGGCCCCCCTTGCTGCTGCTGCTAAACTAAGCTAGTAGCCTGAGGTCAGAGCCCAGGAGCTCTGCAAAGGGGAATTTGAATCCCCTGAAGGTAGGGACCGTCACGAAGACCCCTGCATTTCATGATATGACCATAGTGAAGTGACCTTTGTCCAGGTGAACACAGCCCACGGAAGAGAAGACCCTCGCTTGGAGACGAAGGGCCAAGAGGGGCTTGGATACCCTGTCGTGTGTACTGGCAGAGATCCAGCTACAGCTGCTGCATGAGTGAACCTGCTGCCTTAGAGACCTGCTGCTCTGAGAGTAGAAAGGATCTTTCCTTCTTCCCTCCTGGACTTTTATTTGGAGGGGAGAAGAGATTTGATCCATTGTAAATACTGTTTTGTCATGGTAGAGTTTAGAGGTAGTTAAGATTGTATATGCTGTATTATACTATTTATTTGTACAGTCATTGTAGTATATTCCCTTCCCCCCCTTTTTGAGTCTTGTGTGGTGTCTGGAAAACCCATCTCACACACTGGTTGAGATGTGGGAGGGGTATGGACTAGGGAATTGGATTTTGGGGCTCTCAAACCATGACAAGAGTACATATAGAATCAAAAATCAGATGTAAAATACAGGTAAATCCAGTTCCAGAATTATGTTTTGGATTGTTTCAGTAAATATGGGAAGTCATGCTTACTAATTTTTCCCCTTAGTTTTTGCATATCATTCATGGATAAACATGCCTGAGTATGACATTGCTTATAACAAATATTAGGAATTACATATGTAATATCTGATATTTTACCTTGAACTTCAGTAGTAGCATGCACTCAACAACTGCATGTTTCTAGATCAGTAAAACTAAAACATTTTTACCGCCACCTTAAAGATCTCTGAAAATAAAATTGAAGACAACAAAGCAACAAACCTCACCAGTAATTCTGAAAATTGCACTCAAGCACTTCTCATCCCCCATTCTTCATTACTTTCAGTACTCATGCAGAACTGGTGGGGAAAAAGAAGAAAGTGAAAAAGCAGGATACCATTGTAATAAACATCACAACATATTATTTTGAGATAAAAGGGAAATGCAAAGTAGTAAAATGTTATTACTCAATTTAGGACTTTATTTTGTCATTTTAACGTCTGCGCTTCTTGTTTAAAGATCCATGGACACTAAAATATTTCTGAACCTGCCAGAACCTTAATTTTAAGTCCCTTTTTATCAGATTTCCAGCACTGCAGTGCTCCCTAGAGTTACACAGATGAACTAGTGCAGTTCTGGCTGGACACCCGACCATTGCCCCAGGAAGTCCCAAGATAAACCTCAAACCAGCCAGCCTTGCTGGATGCTCAGACATCCAAGGTAAAGAGAAGTGTCCAAGGTTCTCCATAGCTCAGATGTGAGTAACTGACTTGTTTAATATCTGTATGTTTCTTGTAACCTACCTACTGTGATAACATTGGTAAACTTTCTACACAAACTATTCTCTGTATATATCTTTCTGACTCTTTGATGTCTGTCACCTTCTGTTTTGAAACAAAGATGTTTACATTTTCCTGCCTTTTCTGAAATTCTTTCTGTTTCCAACCTATTTCCAGTGATAAAATCTATCAAGTGATTCTTTTGCTATGCACATGGAATACTCATGACTGAAGATAGAGGCTACTATTAAACTTCCTGAATTATGGTAGCAGACCTTTTTTCAACATATTTTTATCAACTTTGTACATATTAATACACAATGGTGAAACTTCAGCTTTGGCAGCAAACCCACATTTGCTGTGTTTTAGTATTTACATTATTTTAATGTAAAATAATGGGAGAAATAAACTTCTTAAGTATAAATTTTTTTCTTAGACTTATACTGAATATCTCAAATAATCTTTTATGCTGATTTATTCAAACTATTAGGAAATGCATCTATCTCTCCTTTCCATTCATACTGTTATTAAATTAAAGAACAAAAGCAGTCATTAGAATTAATATTAACAAATTGATGAAGTGCATAACAAATATAGGACAGCACTGCTAGAACACCACTTTAGGAAGACAAGTTATTATGAAAACTTTCAATTAATAATGATCTTGTTTAATTATTTTCTTCAAGTTGCAGTATGGCCTTTTTTTACAAAGCAATGTAATGTAATGTAAGAGGAAGGAAAGTTTCATGGCTTTCAAAGAGGCCTAAGGATATTCCACTTGGAAAGATAATCCAAATTGGACCTAAACCTCTTATCTTTCAAAGTCTCACCTTTAATGTGGAATATTTCTGGAGACTTTGCATTTTAAATTTCTAAACTCATTTTATGATTTTTTCTATTAGAAAATGTTACTTTTTCCTTTCAAAGAAAAAATAAAAGTTTTTCCAGCAATGGTTACATAAAACAACTACAAAAACTTATGAGTAATTTTTTGTTGAGTCAGCTCCTGTCTCAGGTAAATGTTACTGGAAGAAGCAGCCCTGTCTGGGAATTTCTGTAAGGAAATTCACATTTTCCTTTAGACTGTGGCTATTTATTCTGAAGTGCCACTTGTGAGGGTTTTCTACCCTTTTCTCTGCATCAGCCCTCCTAAAAAGATTATTGCAAACACCTTCAGTGTCTTCACCTTTCAGAGTAAAACCGAACTCCCTTGATAACAGACTCTGATAAGACATTTGAGATTAGATCCTGACTGTACACAGCAAAACTCTTCAGATTGGTACTCAGTCCTCTTGGTTCATCTTATTTTTTAAACTTTCCCTTTCTGTCCTTTAGAAGTGCTAGGCAAAGACCAAAAAGTTTCACATTCATTCTTTAAAGTGTTGATTTTTGTCTCCAAGGTTTTCTTTTAAAAACACTCTCTCTCAGAGCAGACGATCAAGGCAAGCAGGCAGCAGACTGACCAGAAGTACCTGAGATTAGGTGCAGTTACTGTTTTCAAGACTCGGTTCAAAGTGCTTAAACACAGGTTTAAACCCTATTAAAGTCAAGTGTTTACTTCAGTTTAAACAGGATATCAACAAAGCAGTTTGTTCTGAGGAAAAATAAGGCCATATTTTGTGTGAGCAGGACACACCATGATGGGCATCTGTTTGTGACAGACCTGAATCATGACATTCGTATCCAAACCCAGAGCAAAAAGAGAATCATGTTGTCGTTACTTCCAGGTCAACATCAATAATTCAATCTGTTGAAATACTTTGGGCTACTAAAGTAGATGTTTGAAAAGCACAACAGGACTCCTTAGGCAAGTCAACAGTCATAAGGATCAGCCCTTATCTGGATCCAGTTCTGGGAACCTCAGTACAAAAAGAGACATAGAGCACCTGGAATGGGTCCTTGCTATGAAGATGATTAAGGGACTGAAACATCTCTCTTACAAGGATAGTCTGAGAGAGTTGGGACTGTTCAGGCTCAAGGAATGATGACTGAGAGGGACCTCATCAATATCTACAAGTGTCTGAAGAGAGGGTATCGAGAGGACAGAGTCAGGCTCTTCTGGGCAGAAAATGATGCACAGGGAGTTCCATCTGACCACGAGGAAGAAATTTACTGTGCCAGTGACTGAGCACTGGAACAGATTGCCCAGAGAGGTTGTGGAGCCTCCCTCACTGGGGATATTCAAGAACCATGTGGACACAATCCTGTGCCATGTACTCTAGGACAAACCTATTGAGCAGGGAGGTTGGACCAGATGATCCACTTACCAAATGGCCTAACCTTACCCGCTCTCTAATCACAGAGACATCACCAAGCATCAGAACCCACTGGAGCAAACCCAGAGGAGGCCACCAAGATGATTAGAGGGCTGGAGCACCTCTCCTAAGAAGACATGCTTAGAGAGTTCAGTCTGAAGAAGAGAAGTCTCTGGGGAGACCTTATAGCACCTTTCAGTACCTAAAGGGGCTAGGAGGGAGCTGGAGGGACTTATTACAAGGGCATGTAGTGACAGAACAAGGGGGAATGGCTTTAAACTGAAGAAGGCAGGTTTAGATTAGACATTGGGAAGGAATTCCTCATTATGAGAGTGGTGAGACACTACAACAGCTTGCTCAGAGAAGCTGTGGATGCCCCATCCCTGGAAGCGTTCAAGGCCAGGTTGGATGGGGCTTAGAGCAACCTGGTCTATTGGAAGATGTCCCAGTCTCTGGCAGCAGAGTGGAATCTAAGGTTCCTTCCAACCCAAACCATTCTGTGATTCTATGATTTTGCTATGAAGTAGAAACTTTCTTTTACAATGTCCCTTTCTGATGGTTCTTTAACATATTCATAAATAAATAATTAAAGCCTTCCTCTGACATGCATGTATTTACTTGATTTATAGCAGCTTAAGTGTCTGGGAAAAAATCATACACCATTACCTAGGCAAGTACAGGGTTACTGTTCAGAGTTTCTATGGGAGAAAATGGGGGGAAATATCCTATCTGTCAGTTCTCCTTGTAGTAGAAGAGTTGCATGATGAATACAATGCAGTTGCAGAGATTTGGTAACCTCCACAAGGCACTCAGTCTAACACATGGGATTTAAAGAAATAATTGCATTTAATAATTGCAAGAAATAATTTGGCATTACTCTCGAAAGCACTCAAGATTAACACAGAGCAAAGAAGGAGTCAACTCTTCAGGCCTGAGTCAATTCTTCAAAGTCTGCTGTTACCCAAAAGATCTGTCTTGTTCAGTCTTTTCCCCATGCCACGAAGCCACATGTACTTCTTGTGAACACCCTACACTGTGAGGTAATAGACCAAGAGCATCTCCAAATGACAAAATCACCTCTCTTTCCAGTTCAGTGAACTGTGTCATGCAATAAGCACAATAATGTGCATGATGATTCTCACAAAAATTAAAAAGGAACATTTCATACGTATATAAAGGACACCATTTCCCTGTAGATTTGGAAGAAAAGGCACCAAAAAGAGAACAAAGTAGAACCATGTCTCAATGTAATAATGACCAACTGCTTTTCAAGAAGCAGTTTTAAGAGAAAAAGTAATGTAGAAGAACATGAAGGCTGGGAAATATTTACTACAGCATATACATCCTCCTTAAGCAACTCCATTGCCAAATTCCCTTTGCCATTAGGTTTTTTAGTTAACCTGTTTCTGCGCAGCACTGAAGAATAAGCAGTAAGTAAATGCCATCCATGAACATGACTTAAAACTCAATTCCACAGAAGAGTTGAACTAGAAAAATTACTGTGTTATGAGTTCAGTTTGTCCCAATTCTGGATTTCAAGCACCATCATGAAACTTAAAAAAAAATAACTTAGAAATTACATGATTTTTTTTTTATATTTCTGTCTCTCCTTTTTCTATGCTCATTCACCAAACCATTCATCTTACACACACTTGTTTCTCAAGCTAGGACTTCTACAAAAAAGCAGCAATGAGTCATGCAGAGTACACTTTGCTGTTGATAAGATGATATCATTATTACTGTCTCAGTGCCACTCCTGTAACACCATTGCTATTGAATGTCTAGGGATGATCTCACTGGTCATCAATTTATTTAAAGTTGGAGCATTGTAAAATACTTAAAATATTGCTGCTCACAGGAACAGGTTGTATTCAAGTGTATTTAACTGTAAAATCTCAAAATAACTTGCTCAAGAAGTAATTTCAGCAATATTTTAAATTTTAACTAAGAAGTTTATCTCAAATAATGGTACAGGATGTTCCAGTTTCAAAAACTTGTGTTTATGTGCCTGCATCATGTTTTCATTTTCATAAATTTTAGAGTCTGAGAACACCAGAAAGTATTTATTATCAACATAAATGGAGATAATTAATGTAATAATAAAGAAAATGACCCTGAAATTCAAAGCAAAATGATGTATAGGTGGTCAAGAATATATTTTTTATTATGTTTTTGCACTGGAGGATTTTAAGTCCTCAGTAGTTAAAGTAAATATAAATGTCATTCATATAAATAAGAGGATTGTTTTTCAAACATGAAGAAATAGCAGGAAAGAAGGTGCAGAGCAAGACATTTAAGCTTAATTTATGGTGGAATATTATACATAAGGAGTAAAATGAAGCTTCCTACAAAGACTACCTGAATTTAGTAGATTAGATGACCTGAAGAACACTTTTTTTAAAAAGTCCATAGCCAATTGTTCCATACTAACAAAATGCAACAGATCCCATTAATCCAGTCAAGAAGGAATTGAAGCACAGGTGGGTATTTAAAAAAAATTACTCTGTATATTTGACATAATAAGTAAAGTCATAGTACAAATAAAAAATGTTTGACTGCTAATAAAACAATCTAAACCTCAAATATTGTATTTTAAAAAATTGGAGGTTCTGGGAAAAAAACATTCTTCCAAGAGTTGGTTATAGACTGAAATTGAAAAGGCTCTGTACCATGGGAACATTGCTGATCTCTGTTGATAAATAGTATTTAAAATAATACTAAATCTCTATTAAAGTAATAAAAGTTAGAGGGGAGGACACACTTGCTATCGTTTTATATCACATTAACAATGGGCTTGGTGCTGTACAGGACACAAAGGAATAGTACTGAGGTATTCAGCATTGAAATAGATTTTGGGCACAAAACCAGGTCTCCAAGTTGGGAAACACATCTCAAGCAGCAGCTTTGCTTAAAAATAATTCCCTATTGCATCCATCAACGCCCCCTTACATAAGCTGCACAGGAATACAGGTGATTTACAAAATATAAACTGCTTTTTTTTCTTTCTTTTCTTTTTTCCTAAATCTTGTTGAAGCTGGTGAGCACAAAAGCTGATGCTGAAACTTTGGCAATCTCCTGACATTAAGTAAAACTGTAAATAAGAACAAAGACATGTAAATGGGTATGTTATTTTCACTTCATTTATTTTAACATTTTAGAAGTGTTACAGAGGGTTGGTTGTTTTGCTGGTTTTGTTTTTTGTTTTTTGTTGTTTTTTTTTCACCTGCTTTGAAGTTTCAGCTTTTGTTCTGAAGGTGGTTCCCACCCAGGGATTGTCCTCCCCTCTCCCCTTCCCATCAGACTGACCCACCCCTGCTGTGTCAGCAGCACATGAGCTGTACACTTCTGAAGCTTCCTGTAATTAAGTTCACCTTGTTGCATTATAGGTAAACATGTTCAGACTTATTTTGGATACATTTGGGAAATAATAGCTTCTTAGAGTGCACGATGAGAAGCAACTTGTGCTACTAAAATAAACTGTGGTGAGGACTGAGCATTGTAGTGCTTTTACAGGGGGCAAATTCCCTTGGTGTCTTGGTACTTTCATCAGAAAATCAGGAACATTAATTTCTGTTGTTTTGCATCAGAACTAACATAAGTTTACAATAATGTTTGTGTTTATACTGTGTTGTTTGTGTATGCACCTAGGATGGGGTTCAGTTGACAAAAGCCATGTAGGCGGTTCCATTTCAGACACTCTTTGGGCACTCTGCCAGAGGACTCCACTGCTTTTCCACAAGGATTCTGGTCCCCCTTCAGTTGCTCTGTCTTGCTTCCAATCCCCATAAAAACGTTTCTGACATCCTAGGGCAACTTAAAGTTGCGCCAGGCACATATGCTTTGGCAGTTGATTCCTATTCACTCAGAGTTATGTAAACTATGACAGAGTAATTTTCTGGCACATTTTTATGCATGTAAAAAATACTGGTCCAAGATCCTTCAAGGAACAGAGACTCTGAAGTTTCTTGTCATGACACAATAACTAATAGAAAAGGGAAAACTATGGATGTGTTTCAATCTTTGGGGTGTTTTTCAACCTTAATAAGATGCTAATACATAATTCATTGCCAAGTAATAACAGGTTGATTTTGCCTCTTGCCAGTTGGGACACAGAGCCAGACATTTCAGTGGAAGAACTTCAGCCTCAGCAAAGAAACAACAAAATACCCACAACAAAAGACAGAGCCACCCAACCTGACAACCCAGTGATCCTATGGCTTGTACCAGGCTGGTATGCTGATGAAGCCAGCAGTGGAGTGCCACAGAAGTTGGCTGCCAGCCTGTGTAGAGGTACGGTACCTGGAGTACTGCAACCAGCTCTGGGCTTCTCAGCATGGGAAGGACATGGACCTGCTGGAGCAAGTCCAGAGGAGGGCCACAGAAATGATCAGAGGGATGGAACGCCTACTCCTATGAAGTTATGTCAGATATTAGAAAGAAATCTTCACTACTTAGGGTGGTGAGGCACTGGCACAGGTTGCCCAGAGAAACTGTGGATGTCCTACTCCTGGAAGTGTTCAAGGCCATATTGGATGGGGCTTTGAGTAACCTGGTCTGGTGAAAGGTATCCCTGCCCATGGCAGGGGGGTTGGCCTAGTTGACCTTTAAAGGTCACTTCCAACCCAAAGCATTCTATGATTCCATGTCCTATCCTGTCCCCCACAAGGTCAAGTGAGGATGAACCATCTTTGCACATGCAGCTCTGGGCCAGTCCCAGCTTCCACAAAACACACATTTTATCCTGCCTGAATGGCAAACACTACAGCAAAGCCTCTCAGCCACGCTGCCCAACGAGCACACACAGAAGAAAGACAGCCCTGGATCTCTGCAGCTCCTCCTCTGTCCTTCCACCGTGATGTGAAACATCAAAACTGGGTTGAAATCTGCTTTTGGCCTCTCCTCAGGGGTTTTGATCTTTCTCCGCCTCAGAAAGGGGAAAATAAACCAGCCACTACTGACATGAGTCTTTTGTATCCACCTTCCCTTTCCATGATGGTGTGATTACATAAGGTTTTGCTAAATTGGGCTTTCCCAAAATACTGCTACATCATGCCCCTTGCCCCAACTTCTTACTTTAGCAATGTAAATTAGAACTAGAGTGGTTTGTCCCATCCTCAGACAACACGTTAGGAGACCAGACTTCTGCTTTTCTAAAAGCACTATCCACCTGCAAGCTGAAAAAAGTCCAAACACTTCTCTTTCTAGAAATCATTACATCGGCTGCTCTGAACGACCATTAGGACTGGCTGAAATTATTACTGTAAATGGGCTTTCAACTACAAAGTTTCACAGGGAATAGCTGCATTTCTTGGAGCAGGGAAAAAAAGAGTTTAAAAAAAGGCAGTTAAGTCTTTCAGTTCATGGCTACTTTCTTGATTTTTTTATTTTTTTTTTTCAACTATTAGAAGAAAGCTTTCATATTTCTGTGGCACTTTCTTTTAAAACCTCTGTGAAAGGAACATCTTCATAAGACTTGCCATGAAACAGCCACTAATGGGAATGCTCAATTTTAAGATCCTCCTTTAAGGGATAGATTTACACTCTGAGGCAAACCACATAGGCATTTAAAAGATTTTCAAAACCAGGGCACGGAAAGCTGAGGAATCTTGGCATCTGCAAAAATCTGACTCTAATTTGTAATGCTGAGATCACTTAAAACCAAGATTTTTATTAAGAAAAATGAATTCTGACTTGATGTTAAACTGGTATTAAAAGAATCTGGAAGTCACAGAACAGTGGCATCAAAGAAGAGAAAGGAGAAAGATACAAAGAAAGTACATAAGAGAGGAGGGTAATAGGTTTAAAGGAGAAAACCTGACAGGTTTAAATATAAAGGTACTATGAGATTTTATTCCTGCTTGTTCCCTTCCATAGTAGGTCTTGTTCTGATATGTTTCTGTAGAAAAGGAATGCTCTGAACCTCTTCAAACCATTCAGTCTTAATAGTAAAAGTAATTTTCTCAGGTGGACACTGAACAGCTGCAATTACAGTTTATTTTGCTGAAGAAATTTTTTAAAGACAAGAATGGTAAGAGACATGGGGTAAGGAATAACAGCACAGCATGTCTTCTAAGCTTGACTCCAGCAGCTTTGCAGAAGACCCAGAGACACTAAATGGTATTTTTCTGTTGAAATGTCAGGGAAGTTTATTTCAAATGCCCTTTAGCTGGGGATAATGAAAAATAATGAAAATATTCTAACTGTGGTCAGGCAGCTACTGCTACTCTCATTCACAAGATCCATTTAAGCTCTAGCACAGTTGTTTTAGGGCTAGCAAAACCACAAGAATTATCTTCTGTGAAAGACTAAAGCTTTTACTATCTAATTGTCATGCCCATTCATTCCATATCTGCTTTAAAAAAATAAAAAAAAATAAAAATACATACCAAATAATTAGGTTATTTCTTGTAAAAGAACACTCTTGAGGTCCCTCTCTTATTTGACACAATGTTTGCTTAAGCATCATGTCATACATGGTAGGTTAGCTCTACAGACAGGAACGAGTAGCAGAAAATTAACTTCTTTTTTTTAAACAGTTGTCTTTTAGCCCACTGATGTCAACATATCACAGAATCAATTAGGTTGTAAAAGACATCTGGAATCATGAAGTCTAACCTTTGACTTCTCTGGAAAATTCTGTTGGATTTGGGTTTTCTTTTTCTGGGGGAAGCAGGGGTTGGTGGTTTTTTGATATTTGTGGGGTTTTTTTCAATTTTTCGATGTATTTCAATGAGCAACATGAATGTTTAAAACTCCTGGCAGATGTTTTTTCATTGCTGAAGCAGTTCTTCATAAACCTCTATACTTATTTAGAAGTGGACTTGCATTTTTTTAAATACTTTCTACACATCTATTAAAAGTATATTAGAGACCAGCATCAAAATATGATAAGTGAATGACACGGAAGATAAGATAAAATAGTGTTTTGTTTTGGTTTTTTTTTTGAGGAGAGAGACATGAACAACAGAAAAGTTTGATCTCCGGTATACAGGCAGTTCATGGGAGGTCACCTTATCACTGCAATATAATTTTGGTTTGGTTGAACTTTCCCAACATCTTTATGATAAACAAAACAATTTTTCCATTACTAAAGGCCACTGACCTGACAGCTCAGGGTCTCAGGACTTGTCTGGGTTGTCTTTGCTTGAGCTGATTTTAGCCTTAAAAAAAGGTCACTACATGATTGCAGCCTCTCATTGCTCAGGTAAAACCCATCGTAGAACAAAGAGAATGGTTAGGAAACAGTGACAAAAGCAAGCATGTAAGCTCTGTTCAAAAAACTTCCAAAAATAAAGCCCAAGAAGGCACAAGTCCATGGAGGAAGGGACTATCAGCATCTTTCTTCTCCCACTGAAGGGTAGAAACTCCCTGAGACAGGACCACACACCTCCCAGTGACTTCAGGATGCCAATGGCTTGTCCCAAGTCCCTCTCTTTTTCAGGAAGGTTGACATTAGCAGTTTTTGGACACAGAGGGGCTGTACACACCCCCAGAGAAAAAGGTTTTCCAAAAAGGATTTTTTTTATTTCCCTAAAAAGCAATTTAACTGCACTCTTAGATTTTTTCCTACATTAATTTGAATTACTAATTTATATTATTGTAGTTAATAAACCAGTCTATTATACTGTTAAATCATGAACTGGAGTAACAAAAATTTCCCAGTTCCACTTGTGACTGTGCTCCTGTTTTGCCCATAGGAGGTTTTGAGTATAAGAAGCATGAAGCATGATCAATATATACATATATATATACATATATACATACAAAATAAAAGACAAACACCAAAGTGAACAGCGCTCAGAACCATGTATTTATTCCTAATTGACAAGGAATATTAGAAAATTAAAAGACACATGTGATCACCTACAGCTCTTCCTTCACAAGTGTGTTTACCCTGTTGAAACTTTGCGGAAATATTTTTGCCAGTTTCAGCTGTAATGGGCAGTTTATTTTATCTGTACACAAAAATGATGACATAAAACTCTAGCAACATCGTAGTTACTGCAGTCTGTCCTAGAAGCATCAAATGAGTTTTCATCATCAAATCTTTTCAGGCAGAAAGCGATCTGTGTTTTGTACAATGTATTTAGCTGAATACAGTCAAACTGTGGTGAATTTTCAAAGATACTCAGTGCTCATTTTATAGAAGTGAACTTTAAGAGGTAATTTTGTGGGAACACATATATTCCATCTATGCTTCCGAGAAAGTGAAGTTTTGTGAGCACTTTTTTTGTTGCACTTAGTGGGTGTAACAGACAAGCTTTTGGGGCAAACAAGGCCTTCTTTAGATCTAAAATAAAAGCAATAAACTCAAAGTTGAGAATAATTATGTTAGTTATTTAACCAGTTTCAAAGAAAATGGTGGTTATGACCAGCAGAGCACAGGGAAACATCAGCAAGTGAAGCAGCAACAAGTTCAGCAGGTCTAGTGGGACAGAGAGGTCAGGTTGAAGTGCCACCTGAAGAGAAAGGCCAGATACCAGGGAGACAGTATCTCGATGGTTTTTAATGGCAAGTGCAACTGTGAATGTTAGCTATGAAGACACTTATTTTTGGTAGTTATTCCTTAAGGATCAGGCTGAAAGACCAGAAATGCAATCTTCCTTTTCTGAGATACTGTTCTTTCGCTGGTAAGTGGACACATTTTACCTTCATAAATTAAGTATAGAAGGTCATGTTAGTGGCTATCTGATTTTGTTTATGGAGCATCCAAAGGGGGCTTTCAGTGCAGTACAGGAAATGGCACTCCTAATAGCTTTGCTGTGAGAGACACCTAATGCTTGGAAATGTATGCTAGAAGTTTTGCATATTTTCAGCTGGTTCAGACTGGTATCACTTGGTGCATGTTCACCTCTGAAGGTGAGTTCAAACGAAGCCAGCAAAGCCACTTCAATTCCAGGAGGAGGGCTCAAATCATGTCAAGGATTCTTGGTATGCTTCAAATAACTGCCAGTTTTGCTAAAGCAAATATATTGGTCTTACTGAAAGTAGATGGTGTTCTTTCTGCTTTATGAGACACACCAACACCAGTTTGGAAACTTTCTAGAGACAGTTGAAGGTGCTACAGCTATTAAATGGATGTGCTTAAGATAATTGTTCTAAAATTAAAATCACAATCTATTCAGAATCTGATGATTTGACAAATGATTTTAAAAGAAAATAGATCAAAAAACTCCTCACCTCACTCTGCCTTACACTGGATTAAAGATATTCAAAATGAAAAGCGTTTTGAATAGAGGAGACTTTCCCTTTGAAAATCCTATGTGGACAGTGGTTTTCGTTTTTAAAATCAGAAGACTCAAAACTTACATTTTTTTCCTTAGCATCTCCATCAAAAGCCTTATCAGAAATTCTCCTAACAGCCCGATTAGCAACACATATGCAATCATCATCACACTATATTTAATTGGGACAGATACAAGAGTCATAGCTGTTTCCGTGAGTGTTTCAAGCTAAATTACATTTTTGATTGAGTTACTTGAGTGGCAAATCTCCATTAGTGAGTTCTATATTACATGCTGTGTTATCACTTTCAGAAAAGCAAAAACTGCATTCAGCATTAATATAGCTCTCTATCAAATAGGTTTTTGTATGATCTCACTAAAAACCCCCCCAAAACAAAAACCAAACAAAAAACACCACAACTCAATAGCATTCACTATTTAAAGTATTACAGTAAATGTCACCCTTTTTAATAAATAGTTTGTTCAAGTATACTTCAAGTACTACACAAATAAATAAATACACTTCTTGTAATCCTTGCAACTAATCTATGTTAGTTTATAAGTAATAATTCTGCTAAAATGAGAAGAAAGAAGATTGGATTACAAGTTCCTTTCCAAAAGAGCCAAATGTGTATATATAGAAAATGCGTTAAAAAGATGAACTTTATATTAAAGAAAGCAGTATCAGTACATTTACCATATAAATATACTTCTAAATCCATTCTTTGGTGAATGGTTACAGACTGAAAAAGATCCATATCAAGTTAATGAACTCTACTCTGCTGACTTACAGAAAAGAATATAAAATAGAAAAATCTACATATATTATTTCAAACTGCTTATTAGATAGACTTATCTATAATATATATATTAGGCACAAATTACATTAAAATAACATTTACAGAACTGCAAAGGAAAAGTTTCACAAGTTAGAAAATGGAAAGGGGGGAATGAAAAAAAATCAAGGTTGGCTGAGTAACCTCAACTCACCCCTTCTGCTTAGGCTGTATTTTGTGATCTTTATTTAAATCATCTTATGACATAGCAAATGTTGGAAGCCAATGCAGAAGAACAATGGTAGGAAGTTAGGAGACATGGAGCAAGGATAGATCACTGATATTCACCCTTAAGCTGGTACAAGCATGATGCTACAGTATAGTCCTGAAGCCAGCAGAAAATACTGCTGCTTCATTAAATCCCAGACCTAGAAACCCGTCAAAGGAATTTGTGGTCTGTAATTCCCAAAGT
Source organism: Manacus candei (assembly GCF_025592945.1). NCBI lineage: Eukaryota > Metazoa > Chordata > Aves > Passeriformes > Pipridae > Manacus > Manacus candei. The sequence goes on along the minus strand of NW_026138156.1, from coordinate 1,668,577 downwards.
ACAACATAATTAGGTTCAATCTAATCTGCTTAATGTCATATGTGATTCATTGCCACTGTCTCGGTTAAATAAAACCCCAAATTCCCAGAATTGTGGCCATAAATCAGTGCCTAAAAGGTGGGGGGCTTAGAAAAACAAAGAAGAGGCTTCAAAGAGTTGATAAGTTTTTTTGAGGAGCATGGCCACCAATTTGCTGAGAGGGAAGGCTAATGGGTCTGGGCAAAAGGGCTTTAAATTAGCAAGAAAGAATAAGGTATTCAGAAATGAGACAGGAAGAAAAAGAAGAAAAAAAAAAGCAGCCAGTACACAAGAAAATCAGCAAGAAAGATGCATCAATAGAAGGGAGAATAGAGGCCCCGAAACTGGGATTCTGCAGGCAGGTAATTTACGGTGTTTCTAAAAAATGGCAAGAGAGATAAAAGAAAACTCAGTGAAATAAAATAATGAGAAGTACACACAAAGTTGTATGATATCCCTATTCCAGTGAATTAAGGTGTTCTGTTTGGGACAGTAACAGAAAAACTCAGGAAATCTTACTGTGGGATAAAATTAAGTAATTGAAATATTAGTGGAGGAGAGTATATGAGACAGAGGAGTGACTACTACATATGTACACCCAGGAAGCATCCCCTACTTCAAGGTAGCCATGGAAGTAGGAAGGAAAATTATGCTTTTAAATTTCTGGGGGAAAATAAAAGCAGATAGAGAAAGAAAGCTTTCTCTAAAGATTACCAGAAAAACATATATGAGATGAAGTCCTGAAGTATCAGCACATACTGAAATTAGTTGTAGAATCATTAAAAGCTATACTAATATAGAATTTATCTTAGAAATAAAAATATACAAAGTAGAACACATTCATTCATAAGGCACGGTTCCTATGCACAGTGCAGGGAACATCAGGATCCCAGAAAAGGAAAACTCAAGGAAAAAAATGCTTTTTAATTGCTCTCCCTCTCCATTTACAGATACCTCTAGCCAGTGAGCAGGACAATGTCACACTAGTAATGCTTTTAAGTTTTTAGACTAAAAACTAAGATGCTTCTTTTTTTTTCTTTTTAATTATTTTTAAGCACCAGAATTACATTAAAAGGAAAAAATTTCTTTTCACTACTATCATACTTACCTTGTGTTTTCTGAGGAGGTAGTTAGCTCCCATACTCCATGAGTGCCCTGTAGAGAAGGGTGAAATTCATCCAAGAGCCAACAGGAATGTTAAATCACTTTCTTCTGGGGGACTTTCCACTCTGTGAGACAGGTGAAACAGTTTCTGATGTAGAAAATCAAACTGTGCTAAAAGAAGCTTTCTAGGGATCCAACATAGTGGTTAAAAACCAAAAGTAAGAACCAAAGCCCTCAGCTGAGGAAATCTTTAATTTTTGCTTGACCTGGAGGTGTCAGGAATTCAGACAAGGCAGCATCTCCAATTATATCCATCAGGTCTCCTTCTGGATTTTGAATTGCCACTCAGACTCTGTACACAGTAAATTTAGACATGTGTCTCTGAGGTTTGGGTTCTTTTCTGAAATCTAGATACCTGAAAATAATCCATTTCAGTGCTTACTTCTTGGATATCAAAATTCTGCAGTTTGCTGATTCTATCCCAGCTCTGTCTTCAGCTGCAGGTGACTTCAATGAGACAGGCCTGCACTCAGTGGAAGCCTCAAGGTAACGGAGAAGCTTCAGAGGACAGGAAAGAAAACCTAAAAAATCTTTCTTAAAAGACACAGAACATGTAAATCCACCAAACTTCCACAGACACTGCTAGAATTTAGGGAGGCAGCATCTACAGAAATAGCATAGAAAAGCATAGCAAAGCATAGAATAGAATAGAATAGAATAGAATAGAATAGAATAGAATAGACCAGATCATTCCAGTTGGGAAGGACTTACAGCGATCACCCACTCCAACCACCTCCCCAGAATTTAAAGCCTGTTATTAAGGACATTATTCAAATGCTTGTTAAACACTGACAGGCTTGGGGCATTGATCACTGCTCTAGGGAGCCTGTTCCAGTGTCTGACCATCCTCCTGGTGAAGAAATGCTTTCTGATGTCCAGTCTAAGCCTCCCCTGGCACAGCTTTGAATTGCTCCCATGTGTACTATCACTGGAGAGCAGGGAGAAGAGATCAACACCTCATAGTCCAATCCTCCAATCTATCCAGATCCCTCTGCAAGGCCTCCTGTCCCCAAGTCTGGTATCATCAGCATACTTGATAATGGTTCATTCAAGTCCTACATCCAAAGCACTGATAAATATATATACATATATGGAAGAAACTCTTTACCATACGCAGAAGAATATCTTCACTGTGAGGGTGGTGAGGCACTGGCACAGATTGCCCAGAGAAGCTGTGGATGTTCCCTAGAAGTGTTCAAGGCCAGGTTTGATGGGGTTCTGAGCAACCTGGTCTAGTGGGAAGTGTCCCTGCTCATGGCAGAGGGGTTGGAACTAGATGATCTTTAAGGTCCCTTCCAATCCAAACCATTCTATTATTCCACGATTCTAGGACTGGCTCTAGAATGGGACCCTGAGGAGCATCACTGGTGATGGGTCACAAGTCAGATGTAGCCCCGTTCACTACAAGCCATTGAGTTCTGTCCTCCAGTCACTTCTTCAGCCATCACACTGTGAACCTGCTCATCCCACAGTTGGACAACTTGCCCTGAGGATGCTGTGAGGGACAGTACCAAAAGCCTTACTAAAATCCTGAAAAAATGCATCCACCACCTTCCCTTTATTCACAAGGTAGAACTGTTGCCCAGCAGCATCAGTATGGAAATGTTGGGGTGATCAGGACAGAAGCACAATTACAACACACATTGCCGGGAAACAGCAAGTGATTTGATGACATTTTTTATGTATTTTAATATGTTCCAAAATATTCCTTATGTTATATATGACTGGAGAGATTTCATGGAGACCATCTGTCGTGGTTTGAATTTTGTGTTCCCCCAGGGGCTAAGAAAAGTGGTAGACCCCAAGGGGTGGAAACCCCTGGAAGTTTTGGAGTTCTGTCCAATGGGCGCTCCTGCAAAAATGTAAACATCCCACAAGCTCACCGGAAAAGATGAGTTGTAGTTTTGGTTGTTGAGGAGAGGTGGCCATGTTGTAGAGCCACGAGGAAGGGGCTCTGAGCCCCTTGGGCCCTCTGGGGCCTTCCAGTCCCTGACTGGGGGGCTGCGGGGACCTGGAACAGCATAAAGCTGGGCTAGGTGCCTGTGGTTATGCCGGGAGATGTTTTCTCCATGGGCACAGAGCAGCAGCTGGCACTGGCCGGAGAAACTGTGGCAGAGAGCCAGAGATAAGACCTGAACTAAGGAGCAGCAGAAGCAACATGCAGGACCAGAGAAAGGACTCCTGGAAGGAGAGCTGGGAAGAAGAGAGAGAGAGTCAGCAGCCTGAGAGACAGAGTTCTGGGGGTAAGACTGTACCAGATCCCCTAAAACTCCCTTGAGACCCCTCTTGGAGAAGAGGGACATGGACTCCTGTTAAGGAGAAGAGTTTTAGACTTGCAGCACCAGAGACAGAGAGGAGCTGAGAAGCTCAGAGCGTCCTGGAGCTGGACCGGGACGGCCAGAGGAATGCGGGGGGAGTTGACCTTGGCTCCCCCCCCTCGCACTGCTGCCACGGTGGCAGCCTGAGAGACAGGGCACAGAGGCCCTGCAAGGAACTGAGTCTCCTGGAGATACCAGACCGTCACGAAAACCCCCGTGTCTTCGTGATATGACGTGGTGATACGACCTTGTCTGGGGTTACGAAGCCCACGGAAGACCCCTCGGTTGGAGGCGATGGGGCCGAGAGAGGCTTGGATACCTCCCTCGTGAGTGCTGGCAGAAAGCCAGCTATCAGCTGCTGCATGTGGAGAAGACAGACAGACTGCTGCCTCAGAAGATGCTCCTGCTTAAGGACTGGAAGGGATCTGTCCTTCTTTCCCTCCTGGACTTTTATTTGGAGGGGAGAAGAGATCTGATCACTGTAAATACATATGTCATGGTAGAGACAGTTTGTGATCATGTGTATAATGTGATATGGTATTTATTTGTACAGTCATTGTAATATATTCCCTTTCCCCCACTTTGAGTCTGGTGTGTTTTGTCTGGAAAAACCCATCTCACATTAAATTGAGATGTGGGAGGGGGAATAGAGCTAGGGGATTGGATTTTGGGGCCATCTCAAACCATGACACCATCTTATAGAAAATATGTTCTAGGAAAAAGAAGAATCTTTAAAAAGACAGTGGTTGCATCAAAAATAGCCCCAATATCATATTAAAACACTGATGATGTGGATCAGTAGTTCAAATATCTCCTGTCATAGCAAACCAAATGCCTGCTTCCCAACCAGAGAGGGACTTTGACCAACACCATACAATGATTGTAAGTTTACTATAAGTTTCCAGGAAGATTTTTATTTCAAGAGAAAGCATTGCAAGAAAAAGGTATAATCATATCAGAGACTGTTTTTGGAAGCACATGTTGTCTTAAAGGCTAAAGTTTCACATTGCTTCTGACATATCAGAGCTAATCAGCTTAAAAAAAAAACCCAAACAAGTGTTCGATATTTTCCAGCTCTAACAAGTATCTGTGTCAACACCATGTTTGAATAAAGAGATATCCACGAAAAAGGGTCTTTTTGTGGAAATCCAAAATTAATTTTGGTTTTCTTTCCCTCTCTCCTATCCCAAATTCTTGAAGATTAACTTAGTTTAGAAGCTGAGGGCCACATAAACTGAACCAACAACATATTTTTAATGATGCTTTGGTGTAGGGGTAGAGAATTGCTTGTCCATATCTGTAATTGATATAAGCAGATCCTTGGCACTGAATTTATGGTTCAAGTATGTTTTGGAACAGAAGGGAATTCTTCAGATTGATTTGTACAGTACTGCCACCTGCCATATCTGTAGGTGAAATTGTAGCTACAGCGGCCCATAAATATCTCCTGATCCTGTAAAATCTGCCCTTCCTAAAGACAAGATTCTCCCAAGGGATCAAATTTTTATCTTGTTTTGTTCCAAAATCTACACAACTTCTTCAAACAACTAGAATATTTTCCAAGTATAAGCACTTCCCACTAGAAATTCATCTTTATTCCCCCAAATTTTATATTTATTCTAGGCTACGAAGTTTTTCTAAAAACATCTGAGATTTCCTTGGCTCTGTTTGCCTTGTGCTCACTTTTCCTCTGACATATTCTTAATTTTCAAGTTAATAGCGTCAACTAATAGCTTTGAATTAGACCTAATTTTTGTGACAGAATTCCACTTTAAAATGCCCCTGCACAGTGACCTGGTCACAGCCCTATGTGAACTCAGGAAAGGCTATGACCTCCTGCAGTTGTCCCTTATTGTGACCTCCTTAATTGCACATATTAGGAGACACCAGTGAGTTAATAGCCATCAATCTCTTTATTCTGTTCACCTTTTAAGGTCTTATTGCAGACTGCACAAGACACCCGACAGTTGATTTTTACTTCTAGATCAATGGCACTTAAACATATTAAATATTTTAATAAATAAACAGCAGTCTGATAACCCACCAAACTGACCATGCAAAGTAGTACTGTGTGTTACCCCTTGTATACGATGTCTGTGTAGAATCGCTGTAGTTTTGCAAGATAAACCTTAGCAAAGTCATTACTAAGAGAGGATCAATAATGTTCTCCCTGTTTAGGGCTCACACTGATGTTTCTGATAAAATAAGAAGCTGCAGGCTGTTCCACTGGATACAGGCTCTATCCCAACTAGCATTTTGACCAAAATCCAAGCACTGGCAGAGTGCATTTCACCTGTTCCTCCTCTACCTGTTCTCTTTATTGCTGTTTATATTCTTGCATATTTATCAGGCTAAGTTTTCTCAAGAACAAACTGTAGTAGAACAGAATATTTAGTGCACTGGTTTTTTAAAACATACACAAGAAGACTTAAAATTGGTGAAAATGACCCTACACAAATCAGTCTGAGGTGTAGCTGGCTCTTCTGGAGCAGCAATATACCCAAAAGTTCAGGAACCTACCTGGATAGATCTAATTTTTTTTATTATTATTTTTTCACAGAAGGAGTTGCTGCATCTACAGAGAGATTCAATAATTATTTCTCCTTATCAGGCCTGAAGTTCTGCTACTCAATACATCATGTCTTCCTGAATCTCTTATGGAACTGGAGAATTCACGTTGTTTCTTGACTCAGGATTTTTCATTTTGCTTTGGTGGAGTTTTTTTTGCACAGAACTTGCCTATTTAGATTGGGACTTATTTTCTGGCTTGTGGAGCTCTGGTATTGTCGTGTGGTTTTATAAAAATGGTAGTGTCACAGTTCCTAGATACCTTCATTGTAAGTATTCTCATATACATTTTTAATAACCAATCAAAAATATGCATAAATACGTAGAGAGCATGTGTAACCATTGCACTCAAGGAGACTTCCTTGTAATGTATTTTTTTCACTGAGATTTCTACCCAATCTCTTGCATTTCCTTGATCTCGACTGAGGACGTGACTAGTTACAAAGGAGAATATTTTGGTTTACACTGCCTTTTTTAATTAGGAAGATGTAGAAAAATGAGCATTCCAACATTTTTAGTAACTTTTATTTAAAGTTGCTGTGTTTTTATACTCCTTTTTAACCATGACACTATTAATCCAAAAGCTAGGTATACTTGTAGCATTAAGCAAAGTCCAAAGTCCAAATTTATGCTTGACATTTTTAAATGGTAGTAATAAGAATTATTTGATGACTACCACAGACTCTAAAAGAAGCTGAAGATTATAAAAATATGTGGTACCATACAGTTAACTTGGTGTTTGATAAGACAAAGTTATATTAGTAGTAGTAAGAAAAGGGCTTACTTTCTTCTAGGGCATAACCATTGTTCCTCCTGCTATTTCTGCCTGAATATTTAGCTTCAGGTTCCTCTTCTAGGCAACCAGGAAAAAAAAAGGATTTTTAATCTCTGATTAGCAGAATTTAGCTTGAAATATGTGGGTTTGTATATATTTTCAAAACCATGAAACCAGCTCTTTAGAAGAGTTGGTCATAGAGACGAGTGTTAAGCCAAACTGTTCAGCACTTCACTTGCTTGGATACCATCAGTTTTCACCTCTCTGCTCTCTTTCAAATATGTGTTGGGAGTTCTATGGTATATTATTCACTAAATTATTTCATGACAATAGCCATCTGAAATCTTCTAAAAAATCAATTTATAAAAATGCTTCTCTTTCATAAGTTCTTACTTTTTCACAATAGTTCTGAGAATCAAATATTTTATTTCTATTTCCTCTGCAGAGAAATTCCATAAGAAGCTGTTGGGTGATCTTTTTTTGACACTGTACAGTTATTATAGTCTTTTTTGAGATACAGTTCAGATATGTATTCAGTCCACTGCAACTTAATTTATCCTTAGGGGCTTTGAGTTTCTATATTTTATAAACCGGAAACCGGCAGTCAAGTGCCTTGATGCAACAATTTAGAACAAGTGCAGACTGAGTTAAATCTTTATCTCAGAGTGGAGAGCTAGCAACTCTTCCTCCTTATATTATCCCACATGCACTCTCTGTGAAGACAGCAAAGAAGCACAGAGGCCCGATCTCACCAGGAAAAAACACCATATTTTTGTCCAAAGGCAGATTTCAGACATACTTTATACCTATCAACCTGTAAAGATACTTCACAGGCTCAAATTCTATTTGCAGGTGGGTCAAGGGAATCCTGACCCTAAAATACTAACAAAGGTTAATGAACATGTGATACACAAGCTGAATTCATGGTAAATATAGGTCTTTGCAAACTTGGCAACAAGGGGGCTGCTGTAATTCATCTGTTCATCCCTGCCCTGTGGTTGTGCTATTGACTTCGAGATGAAACTCCATGACTGATGATCGTACTATGAAGTTTCCATGCAAAACAAAAAGACTCAGACAAGTGATGGTCTTGCATCATCTGGCTACTATGGCATCGTCCTGGTGCTCTGGACACTGCTTGGCTACACTGTAATCTCTGAAGTAAGAGACTCATGGATCCATAGTGCAGAAAGCTTTATTTTAACTGTGTAATGGGGGATGTCATGGTTTGAGATAGCCCCAAAATCTAAATTCCCCAGCCTAAGCTCCCTGTCACATCTCAATTCAATGTGAGATGGGCTTTTTCCAGACAAAACACACCAGACTCCAAATGGGGAAAGGGAAATATATTACAATGACTGTACAAAATAAATATTATAATACATCATACACACGATCACAACTATCTCTACCATGACATAAGTATTTACAATGGATCAGATCTCTTCTCCCCTCCAAATAAAAAGTCCAGGAGGGAAGAAGGACAGATCCCTTCCAGTCTCTAAGCAGGAGTATCTTCTAATGCAGCAATCTGTCCTCTTCACATGCATGCAGCAGCTGATAGCTGGATTTCTGCCAGCACTCACGAGGGGGTATCCCCCTCGGCCACCTGTCTTCAATGAGGGTCTTTCTCCGTGGACTACGTCACCCCAGACAAGGTCGTTCCTCCACGGTCATATCACGAGATGGGGGGGGTCTTCGTGACAGTCTGGTATCTCCAGGAGATTCAAGCTCCTTGCAGGGCCTCTGTGCCCTGCCTCAGGCTGCGAGCTTCTTTGTAGCTTGCAGCAAGGGAGGGTTCCAAGGTCAACCTCCCACCCACTGTCCTGGCTCAGCTCTCAGGACAATGGAGCTTCTTAGCTCCTCTCTCTGCAAGTGCTGTAGCACTCCGAGGCTCTTTCGAGTAAGAGTCCATCATCTTCCTCCTTTCTCGGAGGTCTCAAAGGAGTTTGGGGGGGGGGGGTCTGGTTCAGTTCTTACCCCCAAAAACTCTGTCTCTCTGCTGCTGACTCCTTTTTTCTTGGCTCTCCTTCCAGGAGTCCTCTCTGCGATACATGTCGTTTCTGCTGCTTCTCCGGTCCAGTTCTTATCTGTCCTGGCTCTTAGCTAGAGTCTCTGGACGCTGCTTTCTGCTCTGTCTCCGCTGCCCACGGTGGAGAAACATCTCCCGGCTTAACTACAGACACTTAGCCCAGTCTAACACTGTTCCAAGTCTCTGCAGTCCCCCCCCAGTCAGGGGCTGGGGGGCCCCAGAGGGCCCAAGGGGCTCCGAGCCCCTTTCCTCGTGGCTCTACAACATGGTCACCTCTCCTGCAACAACCAAACTACAACTCTTCTCTTCCCTTTGCTTGTTGTATGTTTACATTTTGCAGGAGTGTCCATTGGACAAAACTTCAAAACTTCCAGGGGTTACCACCCCTTGGGGGTTACCACTTTTCTTAGCTTCAGGGGGAAAACTTAGTTCAAACCACTACAGGGGACAATGAGGGCCATGGGACAGATGACTCTGTAATCTCTTAACAAAAGATTTATGTCACAAGCACAATCATGAGCAATGTATTTCAAGTGATTTATTAGTAGTGTGAAAAATGACAGCAACTGACTAATTAAACTGAGAAGTACAACCCTAAAATCCTCCAACAGTTGCCATTTACATATATCTGCCATAGGATCACAGGTTAGCCACAGAGAACATGTGGCCAGCAGAGATAAAGGCATAGTCACATTTCTCACCTCCACACAGGCATTGGAGTGGAAGTAACTTTGTAAGACGAACAAAAAATATGCCTCTGATCAAGGGGTATAGTACAGAAAACCTCCCCAGAGAGCACTATTAGTGTGCCATTGCTTGGTTCTACTCCAAGCAGAGGACCAAGTACTGAGGTGATGACAATTTGTGCTGTTTATCTACCTATTGTCAAGTCTGGTTTCACTTCATAACAAACTGGTTCATAAGCAGTACTATTACAATGTATTACAATAAAGGTGTTATCTCAGTGATATGACTCAGAGCACTTAAAAAGATAATAATTTCTTTGTGACAGAACCTCACCTACCCTAATGTAGAGGTTAACTCCACAAACCATAGCATACCTAATCCCGCTGTTAACTGCAATAATTACGAGCCACACATCAAGCTACATCCTGAAAAGAGCCACAAACACCTTTACAGTCAGTTATGTTTCAAAGGACAGAGAAACGGGAACCAGATGAAAACATGTGGAACAGCTATGTCAATCTGTATGTCACAAACTTCAAACCACACAGAGCAATTACTGTGTTACCAAAACTGTCAAAATGCTTTAATTTCTGTCCCCCAAAATTTGTCTTATCACAAGCTTACCTGCATAACAAATGACTGTTTTCAGGATGTTCCTTGAGTTGCATGAATCTGCAACCCTCCTTTAAGTATTCAGCATAGTTATATCAATAGAGGTTCATAAAATTCCAGCCTAAAATAGCAATGCTGATAAGAAAAAAAAAAAACTAATTATGTTTACCTTTTTGAACAGAGTCTGTGAAGGCATATGTTTGACCTTCATAAATAATTTGGGAGACTGAAACACAAGGAAGAAGAAATACTTTTGAAATCAGAAAAAATCACCTTGGGGGAAAAAAAATAAACATAGGGATAATCACCTGTAAGAGGAATGTCTTTAACTTTTGCAGCAGTGAAGTTCCTTGACAGGATGGACTAATATTCAGAGGATCTTTGATCTGTTTAGAAGGATGGGGTGATATTGCTGTCTGAGAGAGCAGAACAGAGAGCTCGATGACCCCTAGCACATCTGTCCAGTTGGTGTTAAAAGAAAATAATATAAAAAATAATTATACAGATTACTCTTTTAAAGGCACCACAAGGAAAATATCATGTAAAACAAATCGTTAATGAGTTTACACAATAAATATTGTGCAGAGATATAGTTTAATTACTGTACAATTCAGGATGAGGTGGCACTTTCATTATTAAATCTCTGCACTCAGATTTAGAATGAAAACCTTCAGAAAATTTTGGATCAGAGGCAAAAACCTTGGGGTTTTCCACTTCTTGAAACACTAGCCCTCGTTCTTTTCGGGATATGCAGGTACCATATTTTCCACATTTCAGTTTGGTTTATGCTCATGTCATCAAATAATTGTCCTTCAGACAGCATTTTCTTATGTTATTCATGACTTCACATGCTGGGAAACACTGAATTCATACTGACATCCAGTAAGGTTGCCGGATGTGGCTGCCATGTTGGTACCTCTTCACACTGACTAAAAATTATTTCAGTACTCTACATAATAGTTGCAAGCAGCAAGTCCTCTGAAAACTAGCTGAAAGAAATGTTAATTTATTTAGTTAGGTCTTTTCACAGTGCATTACTCATAAGGGTTGTTGAGGGTGTGATGCTTAAAAATAAAAGTAGCTATATGCATATATCAAGTGTTGACTAATCTTTAACACCTTTTCAGCCCAAAGTTAATGCCAAGAGTAAACTGGGATCATAATCATGTGCTCAAACACATATTCATAATATATTACATGTGTCAGCAGACCCTATGGAAGTAATAAAGTACCTAAAAGTGGTCATGTTTTCTTTCTCTGGCTTGCAAATATTGTTTGCTATTGAATTTTCTGCTATGCATTTTCTTCTCTTCTTTCGCTTCTAAGTCTCAGGGTAAAAAAATTAAGAAAACATTATTTTTTGGATTGCAAATTCCTTTCTCTTTTGAACCTCTCAAAGTTGTCATGAGCCACATGAGTTCTCAACTGGATGTTAAATATCAGGCTTTAAATACATGCACTTTAAACAAAAAGTTGCTTAAAGTCAACAAGGTTGTGTTCAGATATATTCCAATACTATCCAGGATAACAGAGGTTCAACCTATTTAAGTGAAAAGTGTACTTTGAATGGCTAAAAATGGTGATCACCGATGCCTGAAAAGTGCAATTCTTGTTCCTTTGGAGAACTCACAGCTTGTTGTTGTCCATCAAGTCTTAGTTTCATTAAAGACTGGTCTTAGTTTTTAGGTATTTCTTAAAATAGCGCTCACAATATTTGCATTATTCTTCAGAAAAGTTCCTAGCTAACTGAGTCATCTCATATTTGGGCCCTCTGGCCCCCATTTGGTAATATTTTAAAGCAAATATGTATTGAAGAAAAGGTTCACTAAGTCATTTCCTCATAACGTCATTTCTAGTGAATCCTTTCATATAATCATGCATATCTTTATAAATATATTCTGAGCAATAAACCATGATTGAAATTAAGTAAAATACACTCTTAAGGTTGATTTAATCTCTTTTACTGAATAACCATTAAAATGAAAATTTTCTCCCAAGATGCTCAAGCCAAAATGAGGAACATGATAATAAACATTGGGTAATAAAAATAAATTAAAAATCAAAGCTTTATGATATATTTTCCTATCAAAATGAAAGTGGCAAATTGAAAACAATAATGATGCTCATCCACAGTTACAGTTCCAACAGAACATTTCAGAATTTGATTTACAATTAGTGGCATCTTGAAAATGAGCCATCATTTTACATTTTAAACTGCTACTGCTCAATCCACCAAGTATTAAAATCTTGATGTTGATTAATGGCATTCTCTCCCGCTGTTTCTCTCGACGAGGCTTCACAGAAACCAAAGCAACAATATTCACCATGTGATAAAGTTGCACACCTCCTCCATGCCCAGTTCAGTCACTACCACTGTGTTCATAAGCAGCAGGTATTTAATGGTCTGAGAAATTTTAGTGTCTTCACCAGGATGTGAGCATAGGATGTACACTTTGGTGCCTTTCAATGTAATACAGGTTTCAAGTGCCTGGATTAAGTGGGTTGAATGCAATCACTTACTGCAAGAACCAGTTTTCCAGCTGTGATGCTGTTTCCCAACAAACTGCAGCGACTGAGCAATACCATCTGGGTTTCCTGTGGAAGAATCACTATCAAAAAACAACTCAAGGACTAAGAACCATTGGAGTGTGTACCCCTTGTGCAAGGTGAAGGTGTAAGACCCAGTGGTCTAAGAAATTTCCCTAGTGTCAGTTCAGCTTTGTTCCTACTGCTCAGCTTGTCTCCGGTTCTGACCTATGAGGTTTCATATCCCATCCAAACAGAGGCTTATACTAATCCTGCAGATTTTTTATTGACATTGATCCACTTGCTGCTAGTGTCACACCTTTTACTGGCCAAACTAAAAGGAATGGAAGAGCCCAATTTGTCTTTTCTTCCTTTTTCACTTATTCTATGGAAGAGCTTCTATCTGGATTTGCACAACAGCAACGAGAAACTAGGAACTAGAAAATACGGATATGCTGAAAATAGTACCTGTTACATCAGTTCAGACTACAAGTAATGCAGTTTACTTTAATTTGCAGAAAAATAGTTAACCCAAACCACCTTTTTTACTGCTATTTTTTTAAAATGTGGATACGAATGAGAAGACTTGGAGCTCAGACATTTCAAAGAACACCCAGGGCAGTTAATAAACTTTTGATCTGTGGGATGACTGAAAATAAAACTTTCTTCTGCTAACATCTTCAGCAATCTTTAGTGCAGAAGAGCAACAGGTACATAAATCAAAATAAAAAGAAAAAGAAAAAAGAAAAAAAGCACTTATAAATATCACCATAGTTGCAGGCTATTGCATACCTTTATTCCTTAGGTGCAAGTCTCTCCTTAGGAAGATACAATTATTTAATTTGGACAAAATGCATGATTTTTGCCATACGTAATATTATGTGAATATAAGCTTGAAATGGAATATTTAAAGATTTTATATTTTTAATAAATTGCAATTGCATTTAATTATAGACAAAAATGCCATTCCTTCTTAAATATTATTTACTCACTTGAAGTGGTATTCCCAGACTACAAAAATTAATTAAAGTTTAAAACCAAATTAGTAAATATTAGCCAAGCTCTTACGAAATCTGACAAATTGATTGTGTGCACTATATTGTGACTGGATCAATTGGCATAAAATAAACAATGAAACAGTCTATTAATGCCTCTGAAAAGAAGCTCTGATTTTATTTTATTATTTTATTTTGAGCCTGTTCCTAATCCTTCAAGGAGCTTGGACATCAAACTCGGTGGATGGATGGTGAGATCTTTAGTGCTTTGAAAATGGGTCTTGTAAAAACTTTTTCAAAGGAATGATCCAGGTTTTAAAATGGTAATATGGAATAGCTGTGACTAAACAAGCAAGAAAACGCCTTGAGGGCTCAAATTGGCTACACCCTTTTGTTTGAAGTGACAAGACCTATCATTAAGCAGAAAAATTTTGCTTCTCCAGCATAACAGAGACACCAGCAATGCATTCTCACATTTTATTTCCTACTGTTATTATCTTTTCACATATAATTGGTTTCACACATTTCTGAGGAGTCTAAGCTGAAAGCCACTTGTTTTCTCAATAACATGCCCAACCCTGCTCACATCTTATGAATGTATTCCACATTCCCAACTCCTATCATGCTGCTTTGTCTCTCTAACAAGTTTTTCCTTCAACATCATCCTTCCTCATATAAATATTCCCTTATACCATTTCAGGTTACATATATATACACACACATATATTGTTTCCCTCCTTTAATTTATTACCATTTCTTAATCTTTTTGAAAGAAACAAAATGGAAAAGGGCTGTTAATTGCTGGGAGAAAATCTAATTTGCAGTATGCACACATAAGTTACACTGAGTGCACATTAGTCTTTAGCCTAACTGCTTTCAGAAAACAAGAAACCCCACAGTAAGAGCGGTGAAGAGAGAGAAGGGATAGGAGGAAAATTAATCAAAGAGGAAAAGAGTCTTTATTTTTTATTTTTAATAATCCATAAAGTGTACTACAAGAATTCAATTTAAAAAAAAAGTGTGTGGGGGGAGAAATTTGAAAGTGATTTCAGAAATTAGACAAAAATGGAAAGAAAACACAGGAAACAAAAATCCTCCAAAGAGAACTAACAGGCAATCAGAGCTGCACACAAGTAAAGATGATCCCCTGGAAGACCATGGTGGCAGTAGGGAGGACACTATAGCATGAGTCAGCATGGTCATTCAAGTAAAGAATCAAAATGCTGTAATGAGGCATTGGTCATGGCCTGAAATCCAAGTGAGAATACCCTGACAGGATGTTATACTAAATTTTCCCTTTATTTGCAGCATATATGGATGTACAACTAGGATTAAACCCATAAATGGGGTAATAACTGATATAGGCAGTAACACATGCAGTATCGTGTGTTAAAAATACATGTTGTGTCAAAACACAATAACCAAATGGATTTTGGTATTCTGTAAATGCCTAAATTTATGTTTCCATGTGCATGTAGAAAGTCAGTAGTCCGGGCACAAGACGATGCTGTTGCACTGCAAGTCTCAGACTAAGACAGCCCAGACATCTGCCAGCCACAGAACAAGGGAGAAAAGGTGACTCTGACATGAAAAATGCAGGACTCGCATTCCTTCTCACTCACTGTTGATAGAAACAAGAGTGAAGCAGCTGGATAAGACCCCAAGGGAGCAGAACGAAGCAAGAAATGTGACAAAACCACAAGACACGAGAAAGAAAAGCCAAGGCTGTCAAGGATATGACAGAGCCTGCAACTGGACTGAGGAAGCTCCACAGCAATTACAAGCCTAAAAAAAAAGAAGATCTGACTGGTAGCAATGGGAGAGCAAGAAGAAAACAGAGGGAGGTCCTGGCCAAAGAATATCAAGAGAAAGCACAAGTATCTAGATGCCACTGCAGAAACACATAAATTTTAGTCAGTCTTGCTTAACTATATTTTATTTATTATCTTATTTGGTAAAATATCTATCAGTGTTTAAGAGGCATTTGGACAATGCCTTTAACAACCTGCTTTAACTTTTGATCAGCCCTCAAGTGGTCAAGTAGTCGGTCTGGATGACTGTTGCAGGTCCCTTCCAACTGAAAGACTCTATTCTGTATTAAAATATTAGGCTTTGATAACAAAGTCACACTACAGGTGACTAAATATACTGTGTATCCCTCCTTTTCCATTTTAGTGTTTGATAAGCTCAAATAACTTTTTCTGCCCTCATGTGGATGATTCCAAGTAACTTTTTCGGTCCTCATGAGGATGATTCCCTTGACACCCTTCTATACGTAAAAGGGTGAAGGTATCCAAAGTCAGCTGGAGTGCAGGGCAAGCAGTGGTGGTGCTCCCCTGGTGTGCAGTTCCCCCAGCTTCCCCCCCTCATGCAATGCTGGTTAGAAAACTCTCCTACACGAGCAGGTGGAAAATCACCTCTGTCAGGTCACTTAGCTGCAATTGTCATTGTCACCAGCTTGAAGAGACAAGATTTGTTATCTGCATAATCTCAACTACAGGACAAGAGCAAGATACAACCAAGGCCGATGTAGGATTGAATTTCCTGCCTGAAAAAGGTGTAAATCTCAGGATTTTCACTTCCAGGTTGATATCACAACATATATAAATGTTTAGTGAATAATCACCCCAAAAGTCCAAATTCATAGTAGGAGCTATTATCTCAGCAACAGCAAGAATCTCCTATTCATGTGGTAATGTGGTTTCTGAGAACCTCAAAGAAACCTCATAGTTTCTGAGAGCAGTTATTTGTATAGAGATATTCTAAAATTACATGGAAAACAGAGTAAAGAAGGTGTTGTCAAAGGCTTCCAAAATGCAGATGAGACCAAAAAATTCCCAAGCAGCAGCAGGTGCTTTTACATATTAGCACTAAAAAAACTCAAACAAAACATTTTTTTCTTAATTAATATTGGCCATATAACCATGAGAGAAAAATATAGCATTGATCTGAAGCATTATGACTTTAAATTTGTGAAACAAGCACTCTGTCTTCACCCACGCATCCCCCTAAGTCAAAAAAGTATTCTCCAAATTACATACTGATGACACTGGGACTCAAAGCCACCTAATTATCCTTTCTTCCCTGTCATGAGAGGAAAGAGCTCCTATGACATATACAACCATATATTCAAGATATCTATCAAGGACTTTAATAAAGTAGAAAATTAAATTAAATGCCATTTTGTAATCAAGAAATTAGTGTTTCTGCTTTTCTACTCATTTCTCAAAGTGCAGTTTCATTTACTCTTTTTTCCTCTCTAGCATCTGTTTTTTTTCATTCCTCTTGTTAGCTGCTTAATATTACTGAAAAAAAGGATTTTTCCCCTTAAAAAAAAAAAAAGAGGCAAGAAACCATTTATCACTTATTACATTTCCTTAAACCTCATCATTCTTTTCCCTGCATCAACCATTTTGTCACTGAGATGACTTCGTCTGGTACTCTTCCTTTACAAGTAATAGTCCAAATCTGATGATCTTTTGGAAAACATTACCTCTCACAATGGCATGTATGAGTTCATTACTTCATCTCTCCCAGCTATATTATCCCATCACAAGAAACATAGTGACTTTTGAACTTGAAAACTTTTCCAGCCCTACAGGAGCTGATGAGCAGGGGATTTTTCCTTTGTCTTTCTTTGTACTGAATCAGAACAGATTTGGCATCAACTTGACCTGGAGATTGAACTGAATCATTAAGTAAAATTGAATGCTTGTAGAAAATACATAAAATAGTGTAGTGATATATAATGTAATGGACTCCTTCAAAAGCTCTTACATATTGCTCTGCAGATGTTATAGAGGTTATATATTTTGCCTGAGATGTCCTATCTATTTGTTCATTATGAAACCTTCCAGATAAATTCTATGGAGACTTTTTTTTTTAATCAAAATTTTAGCATTGCCAGTGGTAGTTCAGCATACTTAAGAAAAAGAAAAGGCTCATTTTCTCTCTTTCCAAAATCCATTGATTTCCAAGAATTATTCTTTACCTCAATATCTATAAAAGTATACCTTCTCCATACATATGTATGTACTTTCACAGATTTCTGGAGCAGCACTTTAAAGTATTACCAAGAGAAAGCAAAAAGTATGTTGTCTTCTGTATAAGACACCAATTTACCTGTCTGACCTATGATCAAGTATTTCATTAGTGTCTCACTCACAGCAGGAAGCATTTTTTGGATATAGCATGCATGATTTATTTCAGGACAAGAAATACAAATTAAAACACTTTTCGCATCTCCTAATGACTTGGCATATTGGAGAATATTCCATAGATCACCTGATGGTAGGCATATTTCTTTGATTATTCAGCGGTGGGATTTTAGTTTTCATTCACTGGGAGATTTTTAACAGAACTTTTTTTTTTATGCTGGCAGTTGGGATTTGTATGAAGCATTCATACGAATGCTTCTTGTATGAATCACAAGCATCACCGACCTAAACCGCCTGTTCTTGGGAAAACTTGTACAGAGCAGGTTTCTGTTCAAATTTTATCAATGAAACTGAAAGAGACCTGTTCCTGGTCATAAGGACACATCATTTTAATTAAAGTCTCTTGTTTTTTGTTACATTATTTTCAACTCTGATTGTCTTCTCTACTTAAAAGCCAACTGGCTTTTCTGGAAGGCATAAAGATTTTTTTCCCTCTAAAGTGGTTTACAGTTAAATAAAATAAGAAATAGTTCCTTTGGCTTTCAAAAGAGATCATTAGGTCTCCATATCATGATAATAGTCAGAATTAACTGTGTAATTAATGCATTTTTTGAGCTAGAGAAGTTAACTAGATGGACTCTAAAGTCCTTCCAGATTATTAAAGTTCGAGTCTTGCATCCTGTTTCCCATCTCCTCCTCTCAGTGAAGAATAACTTGTCTCTTCACCTTAGCACAGTCAAGATTCCCCTTTCTGCCAGAATCCGTTTTTTCCCCTACATTTCCTGATACAAAAAGTTGTGCAAGTACACCAATACAAACAAAAATATCTAAAAAACCCCCACTAAAATAATGTTTGTAGCAAAGACAAGTAAATTTGCTAGAACAAAACAAGTCTATTATACTCAACAAACATTAAATAAGTGGAAATACCTACAAAGCCACCTTCCAACTTATGTTTTTACATGTCCTATAGGAAATTGCTTAACTAAGGCTGGTGTTTTTCTGAAGCTTTCTGCCATTTTTAATGGTAGCCACCTTTTCATATCTATTTGCATGTTCTAAATCAAACCAAGAGCTGGAGGTGTAATCAAAAAATCTTATTTCAGCTCTTTGAAATGACTACTCTGAGCTAAAATCAATGTTCTATCAACAACCTGTTTTTTAGAAGTATTCAGGCTGCCCTTGTATTCTTTGTCTGTGGTCTCTTCTTTCCTTAAGTCTATCACCCATTCTATCTCAAAAACTGAAAATTAACTGAGAAACTATTGCTTAAAAACACTGATAATTATATTGTTTATATTTAACAGAGATTACCTATTGCCTTCTCACAGTCAAATTGGACTGGAGTTTGTTTCTTGTCAGAGCTTTCTGAAAACCTGTATTTTCAGCTGTGAAATAACAAATAGCCAATCTTCAGCCCTTCCCAGCCTCCTGAATTCCCCAGAACTTTCAGATGCAAAAATTAAATATCTTGTGTCTGCAGACTCTAATCTTACTAAGACTTTCCATTTTTTTAGCAACTAATTGTGGAGAGCTGTAATGTCAATGTAAGTATGGAGGGGAGAGGAAAGGCATGGATAAAGTATGGAAAGAGATCAGTTGAGAACAACTCTAATCCTCAATAACTTTGAGTCTTTTCAGGTAAAATTACAATCTTCAATACCTAGATTAATATAAAACACCTCTGACTAACCTGAAAAATACATCTCATATCTTCTACATCCTTACCCCACTTCTCATATTGGTTCAGAGTTGGTGGTCAAAGATATCTGCTGCAATCACATGTAAGCACGTTCTCCCCTGTACTCACACCTCTCTCCCAACAAACACGTCCTCTTACTTCCATGAGTGAGAAAAATCAACTGCTTTTCTGTATGTCTTGCACAAGCAGATCTCAGTTAAGCTGAAGAAGTTGCATATATGCTGCCTGCCCCTAGAGAGCTGGTTGTATCAATCAAATATAAAGATGTTTTTTCATCCCCTTTAAGTTTCTAAATAAATTTTTAAGGTCTATGTGAGATGATTTAGCTGTGAAAGATGCTTCACTTTAACATGTAAAAATCAGCCTCCAAAGACAGACAATGATGTATCTGTAACTACCTTTATAAAAAGAGGTCTTCTAGTACCCAGCTTAGAAATGGAACAAGATTAGTGATACCTTAGCTTTAAAACTGTCCAATTATTTTTTGCAGTATTTCCTAAGAGTACAAATTGTTACAGGGTACAGTGCTTCCTAACTGGCAAAATGATTCAGGAAAGTGCATTCACAAGATGTTCCTCAAATAATTAAAATCTTTAGCTAAGGGCCTTGTGCTGTCCCTGCATTTATAAAAGAAAGGTGCCCACATATTATTTATTTATCTGCTTTTTAGATACTTTCTTTAGCAAGTAAAACTGCCTACAAAGTAAGCACACTCCCTGTACATTTTCATCATCTCTCATTTTAGCTGCTGCTTTAGGTATCTTTGAAGAATTAACTCAAACTGCTATCAGTGACAGAAACCAGTCTGCTGTACAAATAAACTTCAATTTTACTTCCAGGGGTTGAAAATGAGAATAAAACCTGTTTCTTTCAAACAAATGGTTTATTTACTCTGCTAAGTTACAACCTCCAGCTGAGTCACTGCTGTGAGTCCTGTGTTATCCAAAAGGGAGTTAATCAGCTTTCAGAAGTGCTAGAAGCATCCTGTTGCAGTCCTGACACTATCAGCAAGTGACAGTGTACTCTGATGATGTAATCCTAACTTTGTGTTACACTGTTACATCAGAGCACCTGCCTACACAGGTACAGGGGCAGACCAACCGCATTTCCAACTCCATCATCAGGTGTTGGTACATAATCCTCCTCCAGCCCCTTGTAGCTCCAATGCAACATTAATTTTGCAACATTAATTGTGGCCGATAAATATACTGTGAGAAAAATATTTGAATGCAATAGTTACTAGCACATGTTAGCTTCTATCTGAAATCTATATATTTCCATATTTATAAAGATCAAGATACAATAGTTGATCATATATTTAATGGTTCTTTGGAGAAAAAAATGTGTCATTTTTCTTTACCATTTTACTTATTTCACACATAAAATTAACTTTAAAATGAAGTCTCAAGAAACATTGACTTAAAAATACCAAGCATGCAGAAAGAATCTTTGAAGAAGAAATTTGGAATTGTGACTTGAGTAGGACTTGAGGAGGAAGGGGTTGTTATTTCAATAGCTACAGAATATCCATAAGGCTCTAAAGATAAGGATTACAACAGTTCTCACTCTTTCTTCACACCTCTTCAAAAATCTGCAAATAAAAATGAGGATAAGATATTTGCTGTTAGGAATCTGGAATTCAAATAGACCAAAGGAGGCACCAGTACTATGCCACTTACATTAATACTTGTAGAGGAGCTACCCATTTTTTAAACGGGAGACTCCCCCAGGCAGATATTACAAAGAATTCTGAAACCAGAAGCACAATTAGGCCTAGGGCCAACAGCCTGAAGCATGACTCAGTCAAGGGACATCAGATCATAGATGAATATCTCTGATAAAAAGAACAAAAGCAGAATTAAGCAGGTTGCATGTAGGCAAAGAAGTAATGAGTAGCAATATTTTCTTTGCCTGAGTTTGAAGAGGAAAATAAATTAATAACTATGAGACAACAATCATATGTTCATACTATTGCTACATTCTTCTGGGGAAAAAAAAAATCCTTTAAAAATCAAGCTAGGACTGTGATGCTTAATGCCTCTCTATTAACCATGAACCTTAGTGATCTAATGCAATGTTCAGAGTCTATAACTACAGACCCACATACATAACTACTCATATGAATAGCCACAAAGATTTTAACAGGATAATGCATATAACAAATGCACAGCCGATACTCATCTGAAAGGAATAAGTACACCATAGTATGAATAAATAATGCTTAATGAAAGGCTGGGTTTGAGGCAACCTTAATCAAAGAATCACAGAAAGGCTTGGGGTGGAAGGGACCTCAAACATCATCTAGTTCCTGCCACGAGCAGGGATGCCACTCAGTAGATCAGGTTGCTCGAGGCCCCATCCAACCTGGCTTTGAACACTTCCAGGGATGGGACAACCTTATTTAAAAAAAAAAAAAAAGAGTCACTGGGTCCTTTGAAAGACCGCGATGTACAAATGCCAACAGGCATGACCTGATGGAGTGACTTCTTGCCTCCATCACCTCGGCTGCAGGAAGGGAAGCTGCAGAACCTCCTCTCCTCAGGACATGGCTCTCCAGTATGAGGGATCATCTGCTGGCCAGACAGCGTGCTTCTCCCATTGCAAGTCTATGCTAAGAGACCACAGGACTAGTAGGCATTGAGAAGCCAAGAGGAGTTCCTTTTTCACTCCACAGAAATATAACAGCATTCCACATTAAATAAGCATTGTGGTTACCAATCTCCTTTGGTTTTGAACTTGTCTTAAGCTGCTGTTGGAGAATTATTTCCTTCTTTGAAAATTTGCTGGCATCTTGCTAGTATGGGTGAAGTCATCACTAAATTCCCTTCTCAGGACTCACTCTAAACCCGATGGGAAAGTAAACACCTTTGCACAATGGTTTTTTTTTTTTGCTTGTGTGTTCCTCTAGTTGCTTTTGCAACACAAGCAGCTTTGCTCAGCAGCAAATCCTATTCAAGCAGTTATTGTGATTGCCTGCACTAACATGAGACACTCGTTTAAGAAGATTACAAAATAATGATGAAATTGCAGCATTACTGCATTGTAAATCTCATCAGTGAGGACAGAGAGAAGCTCTCAGAATGCAACAGATTACTATTTCAAGTTTCTCCATTTCCATTATCTGCTTTCTGCAAACATAAGGAAACTAAAGACATTGATATTTTAAACTTAATTAAATATTTCAGAGATGGTTGTATATAATGGCTATATTGTAGTTTAGAAGTTTAGTTTCACCCCAGAGTTAACAAATGAATAGCAGGTGATTAAAATGCTGTCTCTTGTACCAGTAACCTGTTTCACAAGCTGCATGTTGGCACATTAAATCACCTTGTGAAAGCTGGGCAACATCAGCTTGTGCACTGGGCATTTTTGTACAGGTATTTGGACTCGAAGTGCTTAAAGCTAGGAAGTGTCAATTGGTTGAAAGACTCAGTAAGACATTCACTACTTTAAAATTATATACTGTTAACAAATATTCAGCAAAACAAAGTCATGAGTTCAGTTTCATTACTATAACCAGTTTGGGAAGGTAGCAAATCCATGAGATTTAAATGTTGAATTGTTTTTACTGCTCAGCTAACAGGCTCAGTTTCAGACAAAATTGAAGACTGCTGAAATTATCTAAAAATTCATGCCCATCATAAAAGTAAACCAGTTGATCTTGCTGCAGGACACCACACTCCCTGCAGATACTCTCAGCAAAATATTTCCCTTTCCTTCACCCTAATTCCACACCCTTGAGGGGTTTCTGTGTCCTACTGCGGTCATGTGCTCTGCTATGAAACTGGGTAAGCTGCTGCCTCCAGGACAGTGTAGTAAATTATTAAAAAATAGGAGTAGTAGCTCTTCTCAGCTTGGATATACTGGTGCTATTTACATCTCTGGCATCCAAACAGTGCTGTGAGTTACAGAGAGACTCAGTGCTCTTACTTGGCCTGGACACCTCCTGAAGCAATTTATGCCCAAATTCACAAGTGGTTCATACAAGCAGGCTCTCACTCAAAGTATTAAACACATTACTTTATGTATAACGCTTTATGTACAGATTTATATATACATTCATATGTAGATATGTCTTAATTTAACATACTTTCTGAAAAGGACAAATCTATATTATATATAGATTAATACACAGATATGTTTTAATATAACATACTTCATGAAAATGATAAACCTAAGTGAAATCTTTCTCCTATTGAAGTTAATAGTAAATAAGCTCAAAAATAAGTCAAGTTTGGGACATAATGAGGAAGATTTCTGGACTTATTTTCTCAATTAAACCTAGGTGAGGAGCTTTTAGGGGTGACATTTCTGCTGAAGCTAGTGGATAAAAGCTATAATCCACTGCCTTTGCCTCTGCATTTTCCCTTGGAACAAGGTAGCTACTCCAAGGACAGGAGTCTTTTAGAAAAACTGCATGTCTTATGTGCAGACAGAAAAATAAAATCTTAAAACAAAAATCTGGTTATCGTTTCTCATTCATCAGGAGTTCTCTAGCAATAAATAGAGCTCCATTTGAGTTACCTGTTTAGCTAAATTATCTTGAAAGGATTTTTATGTTATATAATTAGCTGAGAGCTGGGTTGTATCTCTCTTGTGGCTAAGGCAGCTGGCAGGAGCACATCATCTTCGTACTCCCTGTGTGTTGCAGGTGTCTCTGTCCCAAGACCCTCCATTCTGGGCCTGCTAAATATGCAAATGTTATTAATAAACTATTGACTCAATTTGTTAAACATTCAGGAAAATGGTGGCAGAATGTGCATTTCCATAGCCCTCACTGCAGTTCTCAGGGACAGCACTTGTCTACTTAGAATTTCATCTTATTTCCATTAAGAAAGGAAGGAGTGATTTTAATGTAATCATCAGGGTTGGAAGAAACCTTAAAGATCATGTAGTTCCCACCCCCCTGCCATGGGCAGGAACACCTTCCACTATACCAGGTTGCTCAGAGCCCTGTCCAACCTGGCCTTGAACACTTCCAGTGGCGGAGCATCCACAGCTTTTCTGGGCAACCTGTGTAAGTGCCTCACCACCCTCACAGGAAAGAATTTCTTCCTAAAACCTCATCTAAACCCATCCTCTTCTAGTTTAAAGCCACCCCTCCTGTTGTCTCCCATTCTCCCTTGTCCTATGATGGACATGAGATCCTTGCAGGGATTAGCTAGTAAGGAAAGCCCACTAAGAATTTATTTTAAGGCACAAACACTTTTCAAATTCTTGGTCTGGTGATCCTATTCCAGTCAGTTTAGTTTTCAAGTAATTTAAGAAATCTTTACAGTTTAAAAATGTACCTTTAAAATAGCTTTTATAGCCACATTTCAAAACATCTGAACTTCTTTGGAAAAAGTTAATGTTTAAACAGTTAGAGTATACTGTAGTTAAAAGTAGTATTTCACCCTAAACGTAAATGTTTTATATTTGAAAAACAAAGTTACACAAAACATTATTGTGCTTTCAGATTTCAAATGGGTTTTGGCAGATGACATATGTTCCCCAAAAGCATACTTTGGGGACTTGGGCCTTGACAGAAGGAAAGCATTAAAAGGATGAGCAACCAAGGGATATATTCCATCTCTGTTTTCAGTAATGCTATAATTTGTAGCATTTACAACAAGAACAAAAAATGAGTATTCACAAAGCAACAGCTGTCCTTCTCTTCAAAATACTCTTAAAGCTCATCTCTGTCATGATGTTTTCAAAAACTTGACAATGGTTAAGCAGACGATATTCTGCAACTGCCACTTATTCCAAAGATGAGAATAATTTCATCCCTAACTAGAATTTTTTCTATCTTCTTTTTATATATGCCTTGGTGAATAGGGACTGTATTTTGCTCTATGTTCCAAACATAGGTAATAATGACAGAGACTCTAGATATGATTAAAAAACAGGAAATAATGTTTGTTTTTAAACTAAAGCACACGTTCTCAGTTATAGACAGTTATAATGGCTCCTGTATTACAGCAAATGGCTCCTGTATTTACACTAGGTAATAATTTACTCAAATAAGTTATGAAATTACGTCCAATTGTTTCTCTCAGGTAACTATATCATATTAAACAACCTGATGTGTAAAACCAGACTTAAGTGTCAAGTTGAAAGAAATCCACTGAACATGTCTCTCCAGGTATCACAGAAATGCCAACATTAAACTGCAGAGAGGAACACAATTAACAAAAATGTATTTCCAGCATAACCCCAGAGGTCATTTTTTGGATATATCACAAGAGAATTTGAAGCCAATAAAGAACTCTTTAGGTGTGTTGCTGAGATTCAACAATATCAAAGCAGGTAGTTTTCATCAGCTGCCTTAAAATCCCTTAGCTATTTCTGTTTCCACATATCTGCTGTGTCCATATAAAAACACACTTGATACCAAGACTGGTACGATTACAGCTCCAGGGGTAGAGGCAGTAAGTTTAATCTGTCACCTTGTCTCCACCTAGCACAGATCTATCTGATAGGTGCTCTCAAAATATCTTATCACGTTGGATTTCTTAACACACAAACCGTGAAGAAATGCGAAGGGGAAAAAAGCTCTCCTAAAACACCAGTGCTTCAAGAACCCTTTTGAATACTGGAGAATCAGCTTCTAATTTTGCTGAAATTTGAAATTCCTCTCTCTGAGACAGGGATTTCTAACTTCCAAGACAACAGTCCAATCCTCAGGCCATGGGCAGACTCTAAGAAAACTGGATTTCTCCAATTCTGAATGTCTGGGGAGAGGGAAGAAGGGAAAAGAAATTGAAATACACTCTCCATCCATCTAAAAACAACACAGTGATCAGATGATTCATATCAGTGAAGTGTTAGAGAGCTATATAGAATATTCTAAAGATAAAAATCTCCTCTGAATATGTATATAGAAGCTTGAATGATTTTTTGAGTACTTCAACAACTTCAGCAGTAACCCATGAAGCACGGGGCTGGAATTGTTCAAACGGTAGCTAATATTCAAATAACCCATCAAAACTGTATTTCCAACAGACTGGCATCATGAAAAGAATTTTGGAATAAAGGGGAACAGATGAAGAGAAATAGCAAAAAGAACTCAGAGGAGCTGTCAAAGTCCCCCAGGACAGTTTTAGACAGAATTAGGACACCATTTGCAGGGAAAGTTGTTGTTATGGACACTGAAGGCTCAGCCCCAGCTCTGCATGAAGAAAGCATTCAGAGAGGAACTCGACTGTTCAGCTCTGATCAGAATTAAATTTACATTTATTTTTTCCGTAACCTGTGGATTCCAAATTTTAAAGTAGAAGTCCAGCCTCAGACTGGACTTCAACATTGGATACATGTCCAATTGAAAGAGGAAAAGCCTGGGGAGCTCTCTCCCTAGAAAATCTGAACAAAATTGGGATATGGAGGCACAAACAGGACACTGATCTATACTTCAGAGATGCAAGAGTTAAAGAACAACACTCTAAGTTAAATACTGACAGATAGCATTGGGTAGCTGCCAGTACAGGTAGAAAGATACCATCTGGGAGGTGTTAAATGATACTTTGGCAAAGTACATCCCCTCTACAAAGAGGTGGTGGCACACAGCAGGTTCACAGCCTTAGCACGGTGTTTCAGAGCTTATCTCAGCATCCCTGGCTGCTGAATCCCAACTATAAATCACAGCACTGACTTGTACCTGCTTTTCCCATGTCTTTGGTGAGTGCTGTAGGTACTTTCTCTTCCTTTTTCTCTCCTCCACAGTCTTCATGGCCCAAAGTTTGGCATAAGTAATCTTTGATTAGAGATTAAAAACAGCTCTAGAAGGCAAGTGGTTCCCAGAATATCACAGACTGTGGTGTTGGGATATTCTTAGTGAAAGCAAAAACCTTCTAAATTCTGCACCAAGTAAGACTGAAATTTATAAAGATTCCAATGGGACATAGACCACAGATGCTAATAATTCTTTTTTCAATGAAAGGGAGATAATCTGGCATGGAGCCCAATGGGTACTTTGTTGTTAGGAACTTCCAGTACAGCTGGACACAGTACTCTCAGAAGTTGGACTCTGACTTCTCACTCCATCATTTCCTAATGATTAGCTTCAGGCATTTCCCCACCCAGCCTGCTATTGCCTCTGTACCACACTGTTAGCACCTCCCAGTGTGAGGTTGCTCAGCAGTGGGGTATCAACAGTTTGCCAGACAATGCAGTGTCCAAGAGTTAGGGGACACGGTGATTCTTGTAGCTGCAGCTCTTTGCCAGTACTCAGTCACTGGTTTACTCTATAGTGACACAACAAATGCTTCAAATGATCTGCAGAGTAGGTATTGTTGGCTAAACAGTCAATTTATCAAATTACTGTATTTCCAGATGGTGGAGTCAATGTACTCTGGCTTTCTGACAGAGTGGGAGTAGAAGGAGGAGAGTAAATATTTCCCTTAGTAAGTACTAAGAGACTGAAGAGACATCATTATAAATACACACAGAAATACAGAACACTAGAAAGTAGCAACCAATTAAAGCCCTTATATCTCTCTGTTTCTTATCTCTATCTTAACTCTTATCTTATAAAACCTTTGAATAGAAAAGGAAAGATCATTCTAAAGGCAGTAAGTGGAGTTCAAGGTAGATAAATGATTATAAAGTCTCCAAAGGCACCCAGGGCTCTCAGAAGTAAGGATATAATTTAGAAGTTGATAATCTACCTCTGAATGCTCAGCCACAAAACTCTCCACAGTGCTCTAGGTGATCTAGAGATACTGGCAGTAAGAGAGTCACCTCTGTTCAGAATTCCACAAAATTGCCTTCTTCCTTCCAGGGAAGGGAGTCTTGCAATAGCAACATGCTGCAGGGCATGGAGGTGGACAAAGACACTTGGCTTTTCAGCAGTAGGTCTCACCTGAGGCTGGTCAGCCTGGAGTACTCACACAGATTTGATAAAACGAAGAGATGGTGCAAATCCTACTTTCAACGAAAGAAAGAACTTCAGTAATTTAGGCCAGTATTTACTATATTACTTTTTAACAGAGGTTTCCTAGCTAAAGGCCAGATAGATACCTACAACAAGCACAGGCACAAAACTTACTTGTACTTCTTTTCTTTAAATCTGGCTCTAAAATTACACTGCAATAAAACATAGCACAGTGATGTGTTGAACTGCAACAATAATTTCCTTAAACCAGATCTGGCAACACACTCTACTTTACTGGCTTACTTCTTCTTCAGGTGGTTTCATGCACCATTCAACAAGTCATTGCAGGCTGCTGTGAATTATTTGTGCATATTTCAGGCAGCAGCTGCCAGGAAGCCTCACAGGCCTACATGTAAATCACATGGCTGCAGACTTCCTGGGAGAAATAAGCCCAGGTCACACCAAGACACTCCTTGCATTAAAGGAAGAAAAGGAAATGTGAACTATTAATTACACTTTAGTAAAGTAATGCTTTAGATTTAGAGCATTTTCTTTTGCTGACTGGTTGAAGTTCACGGACCAACTCCAGTTAAAGAAACTGTCTGGAAATAGTGGTGCCTCAGTTCATGTTTTTTTTCAACGTGGAGCCTCAGGATGGGGAAAAAATGCTTTATTTAGAGCTAATTTTAATTACAGCAAGACAAAGGGCAAGAGAGTTGTATGTATACATAAAAATGTTAAAGACAGAAAGTCACTTGTCTGATCTAAATGCCAATTAGACTGGGCTAAATTTGAATTTAAAAGCTGGATTTGGTTTAAAGTACAAAGGTTTTAAAATTCTTTCAAACTCATGCAAATTTAGTCACCTCAAGAAACAAGTTTTACCTGTTTGCCAAAGCCTTCTGGCTTTCTGGATGAAAATCTGAACTTGGTCATTCTGAAAAAAAAGAAATATGTCATGGAATTGAGACAAAAATCTTAATGCAAGTTCAGGCATTTAAACCTATTAAAACTGAAATGCCATGCAATGCTGGTCATGAAATTCTAGTAATCTTTGACTATCTGCTCATTCTCAACAATTAAAAAAATATAGTTATGAGTTTCCCAGAATAAATAGTTTAAGTATTAAGAAAACCAGTGAGCCAAAATACTGTTGAAAAAGAAGGATGTGTGTTTCAGAGAATTTGTGTATGTAACAACTTCTAAACTTGAATTTACAAACTTCAAATGGATGTTTAAGATAATAAAATTTTTATGGAGATCTAAAATTTCTACTTCTCTGTTCCCTCTCTCCCTCTGATATTGCCTGTATCTTCTGAGTCCAACACCTAAACCTTTTCTCAGTTTAGTTTTAATGAACATTAAAATCAACCAAGTCTTCTGTGTAGAGTCAAAATACAGTGTTTCAGACTGAACTGATTGAAACTGTTGAATTCAGCTGCATACATCCACATTTAATTAAGATTGCTGCAAGTGCAGGTATTCTCAAACTGTCCAAAACATGACTTGCTGAGGAAATCAATCAACCAGGGTCAGAGTTTCCAACTGGAAATTATTTTGTACATTAGGAAGAGAGTAGGGAAAATAAATGTAGCGGAGAGATGGCTCAGAGAGAAAAGCACTACCCAGGTAAAGTCCAGTGGGACAGTGCTGCAGGGATCCCCCCATTGGGAAAGGTGGGAGTAGCAAGAGCTGGAGCTGTGACCAAGCATCTCCTCTCTTCTTGTGTTCAGGCAGACACCTTTTTGTACATTCCTGAGAAAGAACAGAAGAGCACAAAGGTTAATCCAGTGTCACAACATGATATACAGTGCCTTGACTGCTGTTCACCTTTTCAGGTCAGGTGGGTGAAAAGGAAGAGGCTGTCAAAAGCCTGGGCACTTACAGTTATTCATATCCTCTTCTCTCGACTATATAAGTGTACTGAAAAAAATCCAAATACATTTTTAGTCATCTTCACACTGCATGCACGTACTTATATAAAAATACACACACAGACACACACACGACGTCTCTTTGGAAGCCATAAAAACAGACAAGCCATTCTTAGCACCACTCCAGAGCCTTCTGGAATTACATCGCTCCTACACACGGGCACTCGGAGAGGACATTGTTGAGCAGTCCACTTTGTAGCACACCACTGCCCAAGCAGGGGACAAGCAGGAAACAAAATTTCCTTGCTCCACAGTGCCCATAACTGAAATACAGGATGGCCTCAAGTTGCACCAAGGGAGGTTTCGATCAGATATTACAAAAAAGTTCTTCACAGAAAGGGTTGTCAATCACTGGGACAGGCTGCTTAGGGAAGTGGTGAATTCACCATCCCTGGAAGTGTTCAAAAAATGTTTGTATATGGCACTAGAGGACATGGTTTAGTGGTGATCACAGTGGTGGTGCTGGGCTGACATTTGGGACTTATGATCTTAAGGGTCTTTTGCAACCTTAATGATTCTGTGATTCTATGATTCTAAGAACTAAAGGAAAAATAAAGCCATGCATATGCTGGAAAAAATATAAATAAGTGTCCCGTTTCAAAACTTCTTCTTTAATCTAAAAAATGGAAACTTTTGATGGACATCAGGTTGTGTGTCCCTGGAATGAAATATGGATCTCTAACTTTTATGAAAGTAAAGTATTTCAAAGAAGGCATGGAGCAGAAAAGACATTTTAAATATAATACCTTTCTCAGGAGGAATCTGTCTCAGCAGCAGTTCATGACACTGCAGACTTTGATTCTGCTTTGACAAATATTTTCTCTAAGGTGAACCATAAGTTGTTTTAGTTTCACCATTTTATTTTTTCCATTTTTAGTTTATGTAGGAATTGCACTGAAATGACAACCTCCGCTCCCTCAAAACATTCAGAGATTGGACAATAAAGACCATTTATTTCTATTAAACTGCTACGACTTATTAAGGTTATCCAGGCCACTAGCTTGTGACAAAATATCTTGTTCAATGTAATTTTAATTTTGACCTGCAAGAAAAAGGCAGAAGTAAAGAAGATACACTTGAAAGAGCGGTGCAAGTTGTATGTCTTAACTTCCTTTAAAAAAAAAAAAAAGGAAAAAAAAACCCAGTTATTTGTCATTCTGACAAACTAATGAAAGATGATGTGATATTTTTTCTTTTTCCTTCCATTTTTGAAATGGCCTGCCATTTTCAAGATGTTGTTTTAAAATTTTGTCTCAAGTTCTTGCCTTAAAATTTTTTGTGAAAGGCAAGTTATCTCTTCATTCCACATTGCTTTTCAATCTCAAAATAGTCATCTAACATGAAAACACAGTCAGAGCTGTAACAAGCAGAGCTGCCAAGATAACAGTAAGAAATTCCATCCTCTACTTTTACCTTGGTGCTAAAATGTAAAGTACACCATTTTAAAACATTTTGTTTTAAACTGGATATTTGAAGTCTAGATTGAAAAGAAAGGTAAAATGGGCTGTTCCACCTGAAAAGCCTCAGTTCAGTGTCAATTCAGATATGTTTTTTCTCTCTTTTAATACATTAGGTAAGAGAAGAAATTATTTCCCTGTTCTGCCAACTCAATCACTCCATTTTCACTTCATGCACAATTCTTATGGACTGGTATCTCTAGCTCCTCCAATTTTCTTCTTCCATTCAACTGCTGTCATTCCTTGAAGCATAATGTAATGGTAACTTACACACCGGTACCAGAGAATGTGTTATTTCTTTGCTCTTGTTCTGTTATATATATGTTGAGCCTATTCCGTAAAAGAATTGCAACTTTTCAAGTCTCCATTTGAGCTGTGACATTTTCTTCAGAAGTCCCCAAAAGCTTGTATGTGTAATTGTACCTTCCACTATTTTAACATTTTCCAAGAATCAAAAGAACATGCTTTCAGTTTTAATGGAAAACTTACATTTTTTTCCTTTATAAATATAAGAGTATGGTTTCTGGTCCCTATATTTCAGTAATTTACAGTCATGAAGTTCTATCTACAGGAGAAGTTGTCAGTGGTCAAGGCTGAAATTTACTCATTTACACCTCAAACAGCAGCTGATACGTAGAAAGATCTCTCTGTTCTCTTCAAAATGCTTTGAGCATTCTTAAAGGACTAGTGTAAAGCAGAAAAAAGATGAAATAGTTCCAGTAAAACAAATGAAAAAAAAAACCTTTAAGAAATTTCTCCAAATTAGTCTACTAGATACGGTCTAGTGGAAGGCATCTTGGCCCATGGAAGGAGGGTTGGAACTAGATGATCCCTTTCAACCCAAACCATTCTATGATTCTATGATTCTATGATATGTTCAAACTTATCATAACATGGTTTAACTGCAGATTTGCATCTTTTTCTATAAGATCACAAAGAAAGGCAAAAGAATGCAAGTACAGTTAAGAAAAGTAAAAAGTCAAAAAGCAAAAGCAAACGACTCTGTTTCCAGCACCATACAAGAAAGTCTGTGATTCAGAGTAGCAGTATTTCACAAAAAGTCATTTGCAGATTAATTTCTTTGCCAAACCTCTGTTTGGCACAGGACCTCAGGGAAGCATTTCAGCTTCAGCCTCGTTTTCTCAGAGATGGAATTTGTATATTCAATTTGAGGGCCAAGAATTTGGTATTCATCATCTCTCCAAAGAAACTAAGAATATAACTAAAACATCTAAAGCAAGTCTTACCTCTCTACTCCCCAATGCAGCATCACTTTGTATCAAAACAGGTAGCATTAATGAGACAGTAACAGATGATAATCTGTGCTGTGATGTTAGAATAATAAGAACCAATTAGACAGCCATACAATTAAGGCTGCTGATGACACAACTGATATCCCAGACCACTTGCAGAGCAGTTATCACAGTAATATGGCTTAAAAGAAATGATCAAATTACAGTATTCAGATTTGTTTCTGTTACAAAAGATAGATGAAGCTTGACACAGTCACAAATAACAGATCTTCTTAAGTATGATTAAATGTTTTAAAACTATTTGACGAAATGGCACATTTTGATGCAATTACCATTAAATTGTCTTCTTGGCATGTAAAGCTTACTAGTTGCTTTACTTGAGGAAAGAAACAGAGAGATATAGGGATCAACAGTGGAGCTGGATGGTAAACCTTGAACTTATTCCTCAGGAAGATATCTATTCATCAAAAAACCTCCTAAAATGAGAAAATAATAAACTGAATTCAGTGCTATTGTTAGGGTAACTGGGGCAGGGAGGAGAAAGGAAGCTTAAAAGTTAAAAGAACATTTGAGCATTTTCAAAATAAACCCCAAAATCCTGTATTTCAAACAAACAACAAAAAAAGACTTCTTAGCTAATATTAAGACTGTCAAAATTAAAGACTGTAAGGAAGAAAAAGTATTGTGCTCCTACATGGGAATATGTTTGATTGTGGGTCTCAGATTAGGGTGGCTTTTTCTTACTGTTCCTTCCTAAAGTCAGGAAAAGTACCATGCTAGGAAAGTAACCATTATCCTTCATGGTTCCATTGGAGTGAACAGTATTGTATTCATATAATAAACAGCGTAGACGAAATGAGAGCCAAGTCTTTTACTGGCTCAGCAGTTTAGCTGGGAGATGGATTTCCCAGCAGAACTTGTTTACATTGCCTATCCCCACATGATTAAACAGGCGGCTGCCAGTGGTAAATTTAAATATTCAAATGTGCATTTAAAGGAAAGAGAGAGGCAGCATGCACCAGAACATGGTGGGTGGTGAAGAAGTAAATGATGCTGTGATTCTGATATCTGGACATCCCAGAGAAGCTGGTTAGTCACCACACACGCCATTAAGCACAGACCACAACTCAAGTCTTACTCCTTCCTTGTAAGCTCTTCTTATCCAGCTCCCTGCCCTTCTCACACACCCCAGTTCAGTAAACAGTATTGAATGACATGCTTTAGATATCCCTTTCTATTGCCTTGGAAAAGCAGTGCTTTTGGACTCTGCTCAGTTTGAGCCAGCAAGGAACTTCCCCACACCTATATATGTGTGTATATACCATGTGCTATGTGTGTATAAGTACCATGTGCTTCAATGTACCATGAAGTACCATGGTACTTCAATACAAAAGTAAGAGTCAAGTTTTAAACCTACTATGTTTAGGCTTCTACATGAGACACATTAAAACAGAAACATCTTTTTAAGATATATTACTGAAGTGAATAATGCTCTCATTTTCAAATCTAACTCATACTCACTCCTTCCTGAATTTTGAATGCCTTTTGAATGACTCCTGACCTCAAGTTACAGTGTGTGTTCCTCTTGAATCACAAGTTTAAAGTCCCCAAACCTTGCCCTTTCTGTTCTGAGAAATATTTTATCATTGAGTTGCTTTAAAGTCAAATTTGTAACATTTATGAAACAGGAAGGACACTGAAAAAATATTGAAACAGAAAAATATTTTTTAATTAAATAATACAATTATTTTTTAAAATTTCAACTAACAGTTGTATGATTACTTTATATGTTGCTTAAAAGTAATTTTATTTGAGACAGAGAAGCATTCAAATCATCAAAACCTAGAATGCAAGATTAACTCACAGTCCTAAAGTAGTCAATATCACAGAGTTATGAACTTTTATGCACATCTTATATCTGTGACGAAACTAGGTCCAAATCACTGTCCTAAGCCAACAGGTTATCCAGAGAGAATAGATGACAGGCTTGGTTCTGTCAAAAACATGCCACACCTTCCTTATAGTGGTACACTTTTTTATGAGCAGGATTTTAAAGGCAGAATCCTAAATCTGCTCTAAAATAATTTTAGCAATATTAGTGCTAACTGGCAATCAAAGCCTATTCCACAATGCTGACCAAGCATTTTTTCATTCTAATGGACAGCTAGAGGATTTTTCTTTAATATACTCAAAACTTTAGACAACAGCAAAAGAAGTTTTCACCTCAAGAATATTAGTTAATAATTTGCCTTTATAGGGCATGAAAGATAAAAGTAACTGTTACCAGAGAACAACTTCTGTTAGTTATTGGTATAAAAAATGCTGGCTGGACATCTTTGAAAACTGAAACTATCAGCTTATCTGTAAAAAACTCACAACAGGGGCAGGAGCAATATAAAAATTCAGATCTCTTCACAATCATTATGACTAATTCTGATGAAGGATTATCTTGTGTTTACATTTGTAGAAGTCTGTGATGTGCAGATTTTCACCCTCAAAAAAGTAAAATGTAAATATTTCACTTACAGCTGCTCATGTTAAATATGTCTAACTGTAAATTTATTAAGGAATGGTAGCATAATATAGATACACCCACTTCCATGCATATAAGCAATGATACATAATGACTAACACCAGCTCCATTTGTTCTTTGAAGAACTCATTGAATCTTTACATATCAGTTTCTTCATTTGCAAATGCATGTTTTTCCAGTTATTGGCATTCAGTAAACTCTGTTACTCTTTCAAGTGCAGGAGTTCTTAAAGAATCTGAGTGCATATGATACAGTCATTTGGGAAAGGAGGGGTGGAAGAGAAGGAAAAGGAGGGTTATGATGGTGCTTCTCCCTAAGTACTTCTGCAGTTTAAATATTTTATTATGCTTTTTTTCTATGTTAATTTAACTTTTTAGCAATTTTATTTTAATTTAAATCAAATTAAATTCAATAAGATTTCACTAATGTTATCATTTTAATTTTAAATCACATTTATTTTTGATAAGGAGGGCAAGACAGTAAAGAGGGGCACTTAGAAACATCAATATGCAGCTTCCTCTCTCTGTAGACTCAAGATCGTAACCAGCTACATTTTCATGAAATGAGGCATATGTTCACAGTTACCCAGGAAGATTCTGGAAATAAACATTTGTTCAAGTGCCTTCTGTCAATGTGCAAGTCAAATCACTGCCAAGTCCTCCCTCCTTCCCTCCATGAACTAATGTCCTCTGCGTAGCTGCCCGGGGTAGAACAAAGGAGATGTCCATGCCACCATTTGAAGTGTTCAGTAGTAATTCCACATCACTGCACTGGAATCTACTGATGACTACAGAGGAAACCAGTGTCTGCTGGCTCTGATGCTGAAGCAGATCCAGCACTTTAGCCAAAAAAGCCAATATTGTCAAGATCTGAGATGAGTATATTAAGTAGATGCAGTAGCTTAACTTCTGGAGCTGCTCTTTCTCCACCTGCAAAAAAATGGCTCGGGAACAGCAGATTAGCTCTGAAAAGTCTCTTGCTGTATGAACTGTGAGTACACTGAGCTATTAAAAAATCCCCTTTTAAAGGCTGCAGTGACCCTTTGATTCTAAAGTTTCATTGCATACGATTGAAAACTTTTCCCACCTTACTCCACCAGCTGTCTTGCCCCATCCCTTCCTCTAATGAAGTTTCCTCGTTTTTATCTCTTCTCAGTTCAGTGGCAGTTGACATCTTAAAACATAGATGTAGAAACCTGCAGAACACCACACTAACCTTCCATCTTGATAGAGGAGACGTTTTAAAAGTTTGACTGCAGCCTGTAGACTCAACCAACAGTGATTTGTGCTGTCATCTTCACAGACGCATAATGAATTTCAAGTATCCAAACATCTGTACTGGACACATTTTGTTTTGTTGTCAAAAGGACATCAGGGACCTCCTCTGACTCCCATTATACAGATCCTCCATCTGAAGAATTCACAAGGATCTGCAGAAACCATATTAAATTACAGGGACCAAAACTATTTTTTCTTTTTAAATTACTGCAGCAATGTCAAAGGCAAACTGGAAGTTCTTTAAAACGTGAGGCTCCCTTTCTGACACACCAAGTAGCTTTCACAAAAATCTTGTCTCTGACCTCATTTCATGCATTTTACATTACTTTCACCACCTTAGTGTCAGGCACTAAGGTCATTGAAGTACTTCTGATTTCTTTCCTGTTCTACTTGATTTTGTAGCACCTCCTCAGCCATGCAGACTTTTGTGGCACATAACTGAAACACCCCTCTTAAGTTGGTGAGGAGACTCTTACGATAAAATCAGCAGAGGAGGGAACAGGGCTCATTATTTTTACGTTACTGCTATGCAAACACATTTCTGCGTCACGGGCTATTGGACTGAATTTCAGTGTTGATCCAAGCAACATCACTCCAAAGTTAACATAATAGCTTAGGAAAGTAGAAACTTATTCAGAGTTTGAGAGGTCTACAGGTCTCATAATGAAACTGGTGAGAAAGTCGTGCAGCATCACAACTTGCAAAGCAGCTGCTGTGTTTAAATTTCACTTTTGCATTGAAAAAGGAGCTAATGCCAGTTGTGAAGTTCAAAGGATTGGCACTGTAGACAGGAACAGTTGAAGAGTTTTCAAATATTTTGCATGCACAGGAGAAGAGAGAGGATTTCTTTGTAAAAAAATTAGTATACTATAACACATATGCTGGAGGAGGGAATATTTAGAGATTAGATCAAAGACATTGATTTACATCTTGTTTATGACAGCAATAAAAAAAATCTATACATGCTCCCATCAGTACATACTACCAAGTTTCCTATAACAATCAGGGTGATATTCATCTGATATTGAGCATTTCAGTGCCAATACTAGAACTCTACATTTCCAGTGATTCAGTTATATAAAAGACACAAGTATATCAAATATCTTCCAAGGGGAAAAAGAGTTCTACAACGTAACAGCCTGGGAAGGTTTTATAATAATGTCTTTTCTTGTTGTCTCTTCATTTGGTACAAGAATTTAATAGTTTCTCACCATCTTTCCCCAATAACAAAAATCTTTTTCCTATAATTACAGGTTTATTGTGTCCTTAAACCATGAAACAATCAAAGTTGAATTTGGCATTGCATAATGGTTTTTCGCCTTATAATTTCAAACTAAACCCAAGCAGACAGCAAATTTAACATTTATGAAATCTGGGATGTGTCAGAGAAACATGCCATTAAAAGAGACTGTTTGGTATCACTATCTTGGTATTGCTTAGAAATACTACATGTGAAGCACAAAGTTGAGCTCCATCCCTCTGCTGCAAATTCCCTCTGATTGAGATGGGGAAAAAAATGGAAGTATCAGCATGTACAAGAATGTGCCTCTGCCACTTTTATCTCTGAATCACAGTTGCCTTCCTTCAGTTCAACTATCCAAGTTATAGCAGAATAATTTTGTACGCTTTGTGCAATACTGAAAAGCTTTTCTGTCCCTCATTTGCATGTCTTTTGGCCACTTTTTTAAGCTTATAAAGTTAGAACATTATCATCATTTTAAGCTCCTCAGCAGTAAGAAGAAAAAAACTCCTAATATGGTCTCTGCTGGGAGAGCAAGGATATAGAAGGAATAGATGCAGCAGCAAAATGTACAATAATTGCTTTAGGGTTTTATCTTTCTGGCTTTACTATGGAAAGACCTCATACAAATACAGTGATTAGCTCATGTTATAGATCATTCATAAAAAAACCCAGAACTTCTCCAGCAACAGCTCACTTGAAGAAGGGCTGCTTTTGGGGACACTCACTCTTCATGCATCAAAGTCCTGCACAAGTACAAAAAAAACCAAAAAAAAGAAAGTACATGCAAACAATTCTTGTCCTTTCTCAGAAAAACTGAACCAACAGGTTGCACTGAGGTCTACATAAACCAGGGACAGGACACCCACAGCTGCAGCAACAACAGAAAGATGTGATGCAAGTGGGTAACAACTCTGGGAAAATCCATCTAGCAGAGGCTGAAATTTCATTCTTGCACAGCAAAGGAAGGCAAAAAACCTCCAGTCAATTGTCACTTCTAAGTGAATATAGAAGCAACTGTACTTACAAAATGCATATTCAGAACAGATGTTAAAGCCAAAGCTCATATATCAGCATGGGTAACGGGTCAATTTTGTCTTCAATTTTAAAGCATCTAGAGTTTGATTTAACGTAATAGTGATGAGAGATGCAGTACCAGTAGCTGTAGAGCAGAAAAGGCTGAAATATTTCTTGTAAAAATGTCAAACAAATAGAAACTGTTCAAATCACATTTGGTCTGCATTTTACTAGCACGATGAAACTACACGTTACTTCCAGCAATAATCACTATGAGACAAAAAATGTTCTTTTATGGCTGGTTGGTATATTTCTCTATCTCATTTTTACATACCTATGTAGTCACCGCCTGAAATTCAAATTTATATGTTCCTTAAATCAAGTTTTCACTGCTCAGATTTTTTCAAAGCAGGAATATATTGCTTTTTAATACAGGACAGGGCAATGTGTTCTGCCAAGTCTTTTCTAAGATTATCATCAGTGCATTTTCTGGAGAGACTGATCTACTAAGAGTGTTCTCTGCTGTTGGATCAGCATAGTCTTCTGAGCTAAAAAGTATGACATTCAAGGCAAGTGAACACATTACATCCACAACTCCTATATTCCACTGTGTGTGAAGCAAACAAAACCTGAAGAAATAGTTATGACAGCAATTGGTTATGCTGCAAAATTTAATTTCATCTCATTTAAATATGACTAAAGAAATTAAATACTCCCAAAGCTGGTTCATCACAAGTTTCTTCTCTATTTGGTGGCTCAGGAACTCTGAGGCATAAAAGCACCCTCTGTGAATCCATGAGAAACAACTTTCCACTGCCACCTCCTCACAACAAAACAGCAGAAGCCAGAAAGACACAATAACACCCCTGAGGAAATTTTTACTTGGAACCACTTCCTTTTCAAATAGTATTTGTTGTGGGCTGTTGGTCATTTTCTAGACCTATGTAACAGAGCACGAGGTGTTCGTTATATAAATCCTGCATACTTTGAAGTACACTCCCTTTATTGTGACTAGTACATTGTAATTAAATATTTTAAAGAATATGTTGCAAAAATTTAAAATGTATTTTAATACAGTGTATTTATAAGCCTTAGCAATTACAAAAGAATTGTAAACTATTCTGCATATGTTACAGTCAGGGAGAAGTTATTTTGCTCACTGAGAGAGGAATGAAAAAAAATACTTTTGCCTCTCTCCTTTTAAACTTTTTCTCTGCTAGAACAACTAATATCATAACAGAAGCATTTAATGGCACTATTA
This sequence comes from Manacus candei, assembly GCF_025592945.1. Lineage (NCBI taxonomy): Eukaryota > Metazoa > Chordata > Aves > Passeriformes > Pipridae > Manacus > Manacus candei. Next base: position 1,628,197 of record NW_026138156.1, on the reverse strand, counting down.
ACTCAACCACCTAAACCCAGTATCTATATTAATTACTTTCATTATGCTTAATTGGACATAATCATCTAACCTAACAATTCCTTGTACACTAATTAATAAAACAGCATGTCTTCTGGATCAGAAATGCGTTAATTCATTTCTTTTGAAGGTAAGATATTTAGGAGACAGACAAAATTCATAACTTCCATTATTGCTATATTTGGACAGACTGTTAACTTTTGTAATCACAGTGACTGTTCAGGGCAACGGATCTCTTCGGTGAAATTGAGATTTCATGCAAATTTTGCATATCTAATGTATTAGGCGTTTTTTGCCTCCTTGGTGACATTTGATGAGAAAGATATGCATCAGCAAGGTCATACAAAAAACTCTAAATCTTCCATCTACATTATAAATAATCTTCTATAATGCTACATTGTGATCTAATGGTGTTCAAGTACATAATGTCATCTCCTTAAGGAGGTAAAGAGTTAAGCACTTATTTGATAGGTCAGAAGCCTGGACGGATCAGATGGACCATCCCAAAAAATGCATGAACTGCTTTCTCTTCCAGCAGCAAGTTCATGATTTGATCTGACCTCACAGGCAAGAGCCAGTCCTCATTTCTCCACCTTGCTCTTGAGAAACATGATTCAATAGATATTTTGCCCATGATTACTTTTCATGAAGGACAATCTGAACAAAAGCAAGGAACACTTTCATCTTGATATTGTAGAGTCAGGATTATTCTCTGCGAGAGGAGACCAAAATAAAGATGACCCTCAGCCTGGGCAGTCATCCTAAAAACTGAACAATGGACATCTCTAAGGCAGAATTATTCTCTAACCCTCTTATTAAAGGTATTATAATGTTTAATAATATTAAAGAAGGAATAGGCCAGAGGGGGGAAGCTCTCACCACTTTGTCATTTGGTAGCTATGTAGGTCTGCATCGTAAAGCATGCATTCCATTTCATATTGAATAAATAATTTCAATAATATTAATAAGTAATATTTTAAGAATGAAATGGAGGAACCAGACCTGTACTTAATAATCAGGACACTTCCCTGGGAAGGGAGAATAATGTGCGTTTGAACCAATTAATCTTTGATGTTGTTCTGCTGTTCATAACAAAATTAAATTCAAGAGCTAGAAAATACCACAGACTAGCTCAGCAAAATAGTTTAGAATGCAAAAAAACCAAACCAAACCAACAAACAATAGCAAACTCCCATCATGAAGAAATTAGCATCTTGATTTCACATTCTACATAAGTGTGCTAACCAGTGAGCTACATTTGATGAACTAAGCAAGGGAAGGGGTGGAAAAGGCAAAGGGGAGCATAAGCTTGCATTCCTAAATCTCTCAATCCATTAAAGAAACAAAACAAAGTGGGGAAAAAACCGATTAGGCACCAATATCCAGAAAATAACTCTGTTTTGTTAGTCACAAGGCGAAAGCACATCACCCAGAAGAACTAAGAAAGGGGTCTAAATTTTAGCTTTACAGGAGTTTAAAGATCCATTCCCACTCTTAGCGCTTCCCTCTGGTAAATTCAGCAATACCTTATCTACATGACATGCACTGACCCAGTACTGCAACCAGAGATGTCTATCTATACCATACCAATCCTCCATCGATACCATACTGGAAGTTTACATGCTTAAGACAGTTCCAGGTCTCCTGCTGGAAGCTGACTGCCTAACCTGGGAGCTATTCAACGTGTATCAGAGATAACCTTTCTACAACTACTGCCGTCTCTTGAAATCATTCAGCAAACCTTCTGAACCTGATTTGGTGTTAATTGGCTTGTTTGAGGGATCCTATTTCTGCACACAATGATCAAATGCACTTTTCTTTGTTTCAGTACATTCACTGTATGACACAACTTCTTTTATCAGAAAGTTAGACAAGCTACACGTTTGAAAGGATAAATAAGCCTACATGGTTTCACAAAAACATATTAGTAAAAAATAGTAAGGCCAGCCATGGCAGAGGCAGGAATTCAGTGGTTGTGTTTCCCAGCTCTGAATTAATTTAACCAAATTACACATTCTTTGAGGACATTTTTTTAACTTCCTTCCTTAATAAGAGTGACTGAGCAAAAGCTGTATTTTATTCACATCCAGATAATTAGAAGTTTTGGTATTAGCATCATTTAAAAAAACATTCATCTGTTCCAACTTCCTCTAAGTTCCAACAACACATTTTAAGTGAACACACTTCTGCACGTTAATATGCCACATCCTACTGGAAAAAAAAAAAAAACCCACAAAAAGTTCTTCTCATGAATCTCCCTCCATTCTTTTTCTCATTTTTTTCACTCAACCTGTACCAAATCTTTTTGGGCCCCTCTCTTCACAGCCTTTGCCTCTTTGAAAAAGTAAATGGTGGGGATCATCTTACCAAACTTCACCTTGGCTGTCCATGAGAATCTTTGAACTGTCTGTGTACTAAATACCTGCTCTTAAATACAATACAAATGGATAAAATGCAATCCAACTTTGATTCCCTCACATAAATTACAGAGAGCACATGTACACACTCGTGTGTGAACAGCCAAACTCACCTCTTGTGAATTTATCTACAAAAACTTGATTTCAGACCTGCCGCATACAACTTTCTTTCCCTTTCTCCTGCTCCTCAACACACAGTATTTGTGAATGTCTGACCAAGATACTATTTGAATCTTCCACTGTTTGAGCTGAAAATCTTGCAGGGAGAGCATATCAATTTTCAGGATACACCAGATCCAAGTTACAGCTTATTCTAAACTCTGATCCCTATTCTGGATCCTAATGCAATTTTCTTAGTCTGTAATTAGCAATATTATTTTAGTGCCTAATTAATAACTAGTGCCACAACCTAAATTATCATCATTTCAATAAAATAATCTTTCAAATCCAGTAAAACAAACAGTGTAAAACACATTTCCTAGCTGCAGACAGGTATGTCATAGCATGCAATTTTTAATTTCATAGGCATAAACAGATCAAGTTTCACTACATAGTCATTAAGTAAGTGATTATAGTTATTAATGAATTAAGCAACTTTTTTAAAAAAATAATAATTCATAAGTAGTATAAATGAATCACTGGTTCCGGAGCTCCCAGCCTTTCCCAGGAAGCATGCTGCAAGTCACACCCAGCCCCAGGTCTGTTCTGTCTTGCCTCTGCAGCTCAAGCCTTCAGGGGAAGACTCTTATCTTTTGACAGATAACTGCAGAAAACTGTCATAACTGCAAAACATTGCACGATCTGCAGTCTTACACACCATGAATATTACAATTTTTCTTTCTGCAAGCAATTTCAATGTAATTTTGGTTTTATTAAAAGCATTAAGTCTTGTTAACAAACCTCACCTGATGCACTAAGTCTCGGTAGTGCAACAGGATTTCTTTGTACAGATTTTTAAGAGGAACCCAAGGCTGAAGATACAGTCTTGTCCCAAAAAGCTCGAACATCTTTTTAATTCCAACAGTTCCATGTCAATGCGAATTACTTATTTTCAAGCAAAGCAACCCCTTCAAAAATAGTTAGAACAGAGAAAAAAATAGACTTTGAAGTTTTAATTTGTTTACAAATGTCTGTGGAAATCAGAGTTACCAGGTAGATTTCAGGACGGCGTGGGTTGTATTTGCTGTGGAGATGAACAAAACTAGCTTGTTGAAACTAGCTTAGCTGGTTGCAAATGTAAACATATGACATGGTTACTGTACAGACTCTGAAACTAAAGAAAAAGTTTCACTTAGCGCTGAGAAGCTGAGAGTGGTAAAACTACTTTCTTAGCACTGTTCCTCAGAAGTCGAGAGGAAAATTTTAAAATACAACACAAATCAGAGTTGATTCCTCCTGCCCTAGCCCCCCTCCTCCCTCAAACAACCAACCAAAACACTCTCAAGGCTGACTCGTCTTATTTAATAGCCCTCTCTGGAAGACAACTGCTATTAGAGTTCGGCATCATTAATTGTTCCAGAGCGCAGTGTCAGCGTGCGAGCCAGGACAAACGCAGAACTCCTGCATGTGTGTTACACGGTACAGAGTTTGCCTTTAGCAGTTCTCCACTTCTGACAAGCAGGAAAATAATTATCAAACTACTTGATGCAGCAGCCTGAGGCTATAGTAACTAGTTATAACCCAATTTAAATTTTGGTGGTTTTGCCAGTATGTAATTGGTATGTAATTTAATTATTAAACTGCCCGGGTTTTTTTTAAACTATCAGCCGGCAAGTGTTCTATCAGAATTCCCTTTATGTAACAAAATATCATCAAAGAAAGGAAAAATAATCATTGAGAGTTCCAGATTTTCTTCTCTTTAAAAAAAAATAGTCACAGAATCAGAGAACAGTTTGCGTTGGAAGGACCATACAGATCATCTGGTTCCAGCCCCCCTGCCACGGGCAGGGACACCTTCCGCTAGACCAGGTTGCTCCAAGGCCTGTCCAACCTGGCCTTGAGCATTTCCAGGGATGGGACATCCACAGTTTTTCTGGGCGACCTGTGCCAGTGCCTCACCACCCTCACAGTAAGGAACTTCTCCATTCCATGTGAAAAAAAAAAATTCTTAAATGGAGTTCAATTAAAGAAAAAAGCATTCAAAAATATACTCTGAATCCATGTAGCCAGAGGAGAAGCGTCAGGGCCTACCAAAATCTGCAGTCAGACTGCAGCAGTAACAGGAGTTCCTGCCCCATGGTGGCTTCCTGACCACCCCAGGTTTCCCCAGAGGAGGAGAAAGCAGAGATGATCTCCGAGGCCAGGCACAGAGCACCAGCTCTGCTCCAGCACAGGAGGTTGCTGCTCTGCTGCTCTCACCCTGGACTCCACAGTTGGACACTGGCCCCAAAAGCTGTAGAAAGGGAGGAATAACATGGGGGTCTTCTCCTACTGCTTGGCATTTCCCACTTGAGGGGACAGGCACAGCCTTCCCTCTCCCTGCTCACTGCCCTTCAAGGTTAAGCAGGTTAAGCAGGTGCTTTTTTTCTCTCTAATTCAACTCCTTTCATTTCTCCCTGTTAAAATCCCTTTATTTTGCTCATTTATTACACCCCCACCCCCATCTATCATCTCTCTCCAACTGTGAAATTCTACTTTTCCACATTTGGTTGTTCCTTAAACAGAAACTACACCGCAGCTTTACAGTTTTCTGCTGTCTCTCTCTGAACCTATTCCAGATGTATCATATCCTTTTTGAATCAGCAGGAACCAGCGCTACACACAGTATCCAACAAGATGCAGGTAAACTAGGGATTAATACACGATGTACTCTTCTTGTCTTTTCTTTTCCCAACAACCCCTAACACTCTGTTTTCTTTTTTGATTACTACTGGGCTGAGGTTTCCACAGAACTATTTATCATAAACTCTGAAACTCACTCCTTAGGGATAATGAGGCTTCAACCTCAGCATCAGAATAAACATGCAGAGCAAGGACAGCAGCAGGGCAGTGAAGAGAAACCTTTAAAGACATACTTTAAGAGCTATATCCCAGGGCTGGCTTCTCAGTTTAGGAAAGTTTACATTAAGAATTCAGAATTTATTTTTGCTCTCCATGAATGAAAGCAACTTAAACAGTTGTCAGTGAAAAAATAAAAAAGCAATGAAGCAAGTTAACAAAGATAAATAAGAATACAACATCAAGAGTGACTAGTGCAAGGCAGAACGGTTCAGAAACCACTGAAAGTTTAAGTTTCCTATGTTTCCCACATCCCAAGTGAGTTTTGCTCCTCATGCCTGCAAATGGCACCTGATTCTGAGGAGCTACTGCTGAACCAGAGCTGCTGCCAAACAGTCCCTACAACAGCTCTCTTAGGCAAGCAAAGCTGACACCCTGCCTCTAATCCACTCCCTGTATCCATGCACCAGGCTTGAATGCAAGCCAGCAGGACTCCCAAAGTGTGGATAGTGATAGCTAGTGAATTGCTTCACTTGAGCTTTAAAGGCCTCCTCTCAGCAGGATATATGATCTCAGCACACCACCATGCTAACTGCAATGACAGAGCTGCCTATTCACAGTTCCCCAGAGGGCAAGAAATGTGCTGAAGTCTGGTAGCACAAGACCGTAAAGAGAGACCATCAGGACATGTACACCTTTTTTAAATGAGGACTGCTTGTTAGTGGACTGAGCAACTCTGGATGCTAGTCCCTGCTTGCCTTTTGCCCTTAAGAAAATCAGCCAGCAACTTTCCTGGATTAAATTAACTACAAATACAGGGATGAGATACAGAATGACTAGTCTCTCTCCTTCAATGGTGCCTTAGCTACCAAAAAATTGCCTAACATGAGAGGAGCAGTACATATACGAGACCAAGCTACTTGTAAGATACTGTTAACACTCCAGAAAATCTTACATGGTGATAAAGCACTTGAAGAGTGCAGGGAAATTGCCAATCTAACTTTTACTGTTTGAAAAAGGTACTTACATTCAGAGAAGCATGCATCTTGCAGTCAGCGTTGAACAGTCAAATAAAATCCCCAAGAGAACAGCATACATTTGACACTTGTGATGCTTTTATCTGTGAAAAGCAGCTAATCTTCCTCCAGTCCTTTCCAGGGGCACCGAGTAACTGGAGTACTTTCAAAGAAGTTACATAGCTGAAAGTGTTGAGACTACACTCCTTGCTCTTTTGATGGCACATAATGCGAGACACTTCTCAGACCAGAGCGGAAGAGGAGTCCATTCTGGTGCAACAGCATGCATCTCTACAGTAGATACTGTTGACTCAGAAGGATGATGCATGAAGAGAGACTTCATAAATTCACTGAGCAACAAAGGCAACCAATACAGCTTTTGGGAGAATGCTGTGATAGAAGACTATTAGATTTTTTTCCTATAAACAAAAGACAAGCTGTGCTTACCATCAGATCAACTACTTTCCTCTAGGTCTGATGGATCAAAGTTGACAACAGTGAATAAATACACTGTTCAAGTGTTATCTGTGCAAGCACTGGCTTGCTTTGCCACTTTCTAAAGTTTGGAACCTATTGAAGTTTTTGATAAACGGTTGCTCATCAATAAAGATCAAGGTTTGCCTCAGCAAATGTCAACTTTTTCTAAATCACTGAAGCAGTTTATCAAAATGTAAAGAGTGCTAATTAATTCAGGACTTCCCAAATTACCAGCTTATCTTAATTCACTATATAAGATACTTGTCAGGTGTTTGGGAAGAAAAATTGACACAAACAAATTCTGAAGGGATGGAGGGGTGGGCGTGAGAGGAGTTCAAGAAGACTTGAAGACTATCTCACCAATGAATCCTCAGATGACTATTTCCAGAAAATGGCATGGGTGTATCCAGAACCTGACACAAAAACAATCATGTAAGACATGAGCATTATGTGATGCATTCATTTTTATTGGACTTTTAGAGAAGATGACATACAAGATTATATTCCCTTCAGGTAGTTGACACATTTTAGGATGAACAGTACAGGAAGCTATAAACCCTTATCTGAAAAGAAACCGGTATTATTAAACAGGAGAATCTAAAGCACCATGAAGGTCTTTATGCTGTATTTCATGACCATTTAGCCAGGTAGAAATCTACACTCAATTAATGAAACTACAAAGATTCTGTACTTGCTAGGGAAGCACAAAACATGAGGCAGTTTCATGTTTTCTGGAGCATGGGGTAATTCAGTTCACACACTTTGCTATTGCTTTGACACCGAACCAGTATACCAAAACTGGTTATTTCCACTGTGACAAACAATCAAGCATAGATACTAATTCAGTTCCACATCACACTTGATAAGGTTGACAGCTTCAGAAGGGGAAAAATCTGTAACTGCTTATTTGGTCAGATTGTCATGAAATGATGTGGGCATTTGCTGCACAGCAGGGGATGTCTTAACTGGACAGGAGCTCAGCAGACAGGAAAGCTGTGTTTTGAAACTGCAGACCTTGAGTTTCAATCCTGTTTTCTAGTGCAGGTCATTTTGAGACAGACCTCTCTTTGTAACTTGTTCCACACTGTTGGAACTGCTACTGCAAGTCTATTTGCTCACATACATTATTAATATCAGCCTCATGTGTCATCCCCCTTCTAACCTTCAGTCCAGCTATTTGAATTTCATTAGGCTATAACTAGAGTCAGTTGAAACTTGGGGCTGAAAACAGACAAATTGCAACAATTCTCTTACCTCATTATTAAAGATTTATATTACAGCATAAAAGATTAGGTTTACAAACTTTATGGTTTTAAATGGGGGGAAAAAACCAAAATGTTCTCTTGTGAGGACAAAATGCAGCACTGCACAAATACTATTTTCTTCTTAATTGTATTTTAAAAGACCTTGCAAAAACTGTTGCAAAGAAATGTAATTTTCCCAATGCAAAAGCATTCCTTTGGCTGTCTTTCCAACAGCAAGAATCCACAGTAATGTAAAGGTTTTCAAGAAAAACACGGGATGAAGAGTATATGGGATATCCAGCCTAGGTGACTACTCCTTGTTCTTTTCTTCTCTGAAGAAGCCTGAGATTAGAGACACTATACCATGTGCAGTAAGAGAATATGCAGCGTTTCCTCCAAAGGAAAAATGCTATTCCAATTTTTTTTTTTTTTTAAGTTCTAAAACAATGTTTCAGCCATTGCTCAGAAGGAAAAAAAAATCTCCATAAACTAGATTTACCTTAAAAGGTTAGCATTTGAGTATTTTTTTCATGTTAAATAAATTTTGTGCACAGATTGGGTGGTTTCATACCCATAGCCACACAAGTAACTAAAGGTTCACAAAAGAATTTTTCTCTTTCCCTACTTTCACCCCCTAAAAGGTCCTTTTTTCACAATAGAGAATTACATCATTAAAATTTTGGACAAACATTCCTGAATATTCATTAGTCTTAGTTATTTAGTCTTTCTAACTAATCATAAGTCCTCTTTATATATGGTCTTAATGATTACTACAGTGATTCTCCTGTAGTTTTCTTAGTGGTTGTTTGCTTTCCCTTTTATCATTCCCATTCATGCACTGTCTGGTGCACTAGCTGTCCTTGACATTCCCTTATTAGGTTTACAAATAATCATTAATTTGTTTTGTGTTCTGCCTCCTGTTTCAGTGATATATAGGCATGTCATTACCTTTCTAAAGTGTATTCATTATTTTTCTCTTCCCAAAAAGCTCACTACTTTTCACAGAGGGTTCAAGGCAATTTGCATTGTACACACGTAATGGTGTATACTGTTCATTGCAGCTTCACTAAAGTGTATGTTATCTATTCTTTAGCTATCATAATTAATGAACTTGTGATCTGAAGTCTCTTTCACTGTTTGATTGTTCTTTCTCTTGGTCTGTTTGAAAGGCATTGCACTCCAGTGAACAGAATACTAAACTCAGACTTGGGTTTGATTGCCACTCCTCCTTTTGTCCCAGGCCTTTATTATGGCACCATCTCCATCTTCCTCCCACCACCAAGGAAAAAAGGAATTCATAAAATGTGGGTTTGTGCAAGGTGGGATTTTTTGGTTGAGGGGATGGTAATCAGTTTAAAGTTCTCATCAGACTTGGGTCTCTTCTATGCCAAGAAGCTCGCTTGGGATGGCTTGCTTAGAGTCTCAGCAATCTGCTGTGGCTGACTTTATCAAGCAGGACATTTAATGGCAAGTCATCTGAAGCCCAAAAAGAAAAAAATAATCTTTTTGTTACACTTTTTTTTCCCTCCAGCAGTTTTGGTAACCCAGTTTTATGTTGTTCTTACTGCTCAAAAAATAACTCAGACATTCTGGTTAATAAACTTGTTGAAAATACACTTTTAATTAAAATGTTAAAACACATCAACTCAGTTCAAAGTTTCACTCACATTTCTGATACTTAGATGCTATATTTCCAAAATTAACAAAATTTTAATAGTAAAGAGACAGCTATGACATGATTGTCGTCTTAAGTTGCCAAGAAGCTCTTAAAGTAGTAACAGAAAAAGAATGAACTAAAGAGCCTGTAGCCATTCTCAGCACAGTTTGGAGATTTAAAAAACTCAGGAATGAAAGACACATTAGTTACTGGTATCAGTTGTATTTGTAATTATAAAAAGAACTACAAAGGCACAAATGTGATTTGTGGGATTGGTGGAGCCCATCCCCTTCTGAAAGACTGACAGAATGTTATCATGGAATTACTATTTAAGTTTAAGAGGATGCATGGAAAAAACATGAGAAAGTGCTGTAGAGGACAGCTTGTCCAAAACTGGGTTCCACCAAAGCCTGCAAATGTCAGGCTCATGAAATAATCTCATTGAAGTTTATGCAGTATTAAAGACCACATTCCAGAGTTATCCAGAGATACTAGAAAAGCCATCCTAAAGAACAAAGGACATTAACCAGAACTAATAATTTCGGCTGCACTCTCAGAAACGGCAGTCAGGCATGTTCTTTAATGCATGGTACAGCACGGGTGATGTTGGCTTATCAGCTTGATAGTGCAGTTGAACACATAATTATCCAGTTCATCTTTCATGACAGGTATGTTCACAACACTTGTTGTCACTACCCTGGAGACAAAAATAAGACCAGCACTAAGACTTTTTTTTTTACATTTCTATCATGAAGAGAAACTGAGAGACCAAGATAGAAGGCAGATTACCTTCTTAGTGATTTTAAAACAGCAGAAGTCAGATGACTTCAAGAATGGCATGTTAAAGAGAAAACAATTAGAGCAAGATTAATCTGATTTATACTGGAGAATCAGTATGAATCCAGATCTCTTATGTTCTGCCTTGAAGAAAACAGTAAGAAAAATCAGTCGTGTGGATTACATTTTTTAACTCATGCACACTAAGCTAATACTGAAAGAGTGATGTGCTTTGTTATAAAGAAATCATTAAACTTCATATTCATCGGAGGTTATCTGTCCTACACTCCTAGCTCTGTGCATTTACCTGATTCATGCTGAGCATCTTACTCCTCCTTATACTACTTTTCAAGGAGCCACCCTTTATTTTGCTCTGAACCTTGTGTCAACACATGCACATGTGCAAACCAAGTGTAAAACACAATCATGTCAGGAGTGATAGTATTTCCCACCCACTCTGTGAAAAGAATTATGCTGTGTTTAAGGCTGTTGGGCAATCTGGTCCAGTGACAGCCTTTCCCAACACAATCCAATTAAACTGAGCCCTGTGTTGTCCTCTGTGTGATGTTCTGAAACTGTAACGTCAAAATTAGGCACCTCATAGTTGAATGAGATTTATTTTTAATGCCTGTTTCAATTGTTAACACAGTGGAGCTGAATTAACTGTAACTTTCATTTCTTCCCAGAAACAAGTGTTGAAAAGGGTTAGTTATTGCAGCTTCTTGGAAGTAATATCTTACAGTGAGAGGTTTCTTTCCCCACTTGTATACTCTATTTGTACAAATGACAACAAGAACACACAGCAGCATATAGGATATTCTCAGCATTTTACTTAGGAATTATATCTCCAATATGTTTGTCAGCATTTTCCTAATAGATCTCTGTATTTAGAAGTTTATAACTCTACTGAAATTTCAATCTCAACTGGAACTTGGCAAACTGATTCTCCACTCAACAAATCTTTCTCCAGTGAGCCTCAAAAATAAAAAAGCCATTAGATGGGAACACATATATAGAGCTTGTTACAGAAATGATATTACAACTGAAAAGCAACTACACTTATTGTATCAGTTCATACACCAATGGGAACTCCATAAGCTATAGAATTGGAAAGCTTTTCTTAAGAAGAAATAAAAGCTATACAGAAAAAATACTTCATCCTTCCTGAAAAAGGAAACTATTAGTGTAAGTTTTAAGAGAAGAATGGAAGACTTTTTTGAAAAGTAAATTATCACATATTTGTTCCTTTCCTTCAGTTAGCCAGGTCATAGCTATCTTTAGTTATGCTAATACTGGAAATATCTGAAATAAGTTGCATGCAAGTAAGATGTAATCAAGAATTATGTAGGTATATTCAAAGAAAATTTGAAGTGAGATCTAAAAGTTAGAATCAATCCATAAAAGATGCATGAGCAAAAAAAAAAAAAAAACCCTCACACATTAAATAGGTTTTTCTATAGATTCCAAGAAAGTGATTTACAAATCCAAAATACAGTAGTGCCATGCATTAATGGAATTAAAACCTGTTGTTCAGTAGGAGTAACACAAAAAAGGAAATTGAAGTCAACACATAACAAGTTTCAGCTGCTTTAATGCAGTGAAACTTGAGTATCACACCACAGTCAGTGTCAAAAAACAAATGACTGAGCTTACTCACAGCGTTTCAATGGAATCAAAATCTATTAACTGCCTGCACATCGATATTCCTTTGCAAGGACCGCTTTAAGTCTCAAGGCTAAAGACACACTGTCAAATGAAGTACATCATCAAGTACCAAATAATTTAAAAGGTCATGAAGAAAGTTATGCTTGAGTAGTGTTGTAACAAATAAGCAAACCAAACAAGCAACAGCTCCCCCCCCTCCCCTTTCTGCCTCACTTGGCACCATCCCTCCCTTCCACACACTGGGGTTTGAAACCTCAGATAATAAAAGCTGTTATGTGTTTATTAAGGTCATGAACATACAACACCTGAATGATCTTAATATCCTTGCTACAACTCCTGAACCATATAAACCAGCCACACTTGTCATTTTAAGAGCATCAATAGTACATATTTTATAACACATGTATAACTTTGACAGTGGCAATATTTGCACCCTTCCTAAACGTTTTAGAGTGGGGAAAAAAACTGGAATTCAAAGCTCTTCCATATTCATGCATCACATCTTACTGAAGATGACCTCAAATATTATAAACATATCAGAATTCTCTAAGCATAACCTATAGCAGCTTTGAGAATATAATTCAGACAAGCTTTCATACATGACTAACATTAATCAACTTACAAATCTTGATGTAGAAGTTTAGTTTTAGAAAAACACAGTAATTTAATCAGTGTTGTACACTGCAGTTCTGTTTTGTTCATCACTACCCATAACACTGTATCATTAAGCATGTTTAATTCCACATAAAGCAGTCAGTGAATGCTAAAGCCCTCCTCAGACATCATTTAACCCAGCAAGCCTCAGGCACCACTGGAAAAAGCCTGCAATTTGAGAACAGGGATAAATCCAAAGATAGCATGACTTTGGAAATATTTTATGTCTCAATGACCCAACACAACAAGATTGTATTAATAACAAAATCCTGACATTGATAATACTAATTATTCATAGCAAGACAATCTCCATAAAAGGACAGTGATCTTCTGACGTATATATTACCATGTCAAATTAATTAATCCAATATAAATACAGGCTAATTTACTTCTCCATTACCTCCCTTTACGTTCCAGTGGAATTGCTATAGTGAAATGTGGATGTAAGACAGTGAATGACTCCAACCCAACCTGGGAAAGTCTCTCTCAATCACTTTCCTATTCTGAAGGGATCAAAGAGGCATCTTTCAGCCTCAGCAGAAGGTGTAAATGATGTTTACTGCTCTGTCCCTCCCAAGTAAATCTTATCTGTCCTCAATCAAAACCAGTGCAATAGGAAGGTCAAAAAATCTACACATCTCCCACATAATCTTACTCTGCAAGTTGTTATTTAAGATTTCCACAAACCCTGAAGGTTTACCTTTTGAAATGTGAAATTAGACCTATGCAGCATCCACTCTATGTAGCAAGAGAATTACGGAGTAAATCCTCATTTTCTTATTATGCCAAGAGTTACAGACCATCATTCTCATATAGCAACAAAATCCCATTAAAACCAAACCCTCCATCGTTTGGCAACTACACAGGAAAGTGTAATTCTTCTCTGAAGCAGCCTATCAATTGTCACTGAGCAGTGAGAGCGGAGAAAATGCTTTCCTATGGAGTCCTGAGTCATCAGCCTGAACTTCTGCCACATTCTTGCATTAGGCACTTGCCTGCTGAGCAGTTATTTGTGAACACAGTGAGACATAAACATGTTAGCCACGGGAAGAACAGAAGGAGGGGGGAAAACCAATAAACAAACACAAAAATGTGGGGAAATAGTATAAAACTTGTAAATATTAGAAACAAGAAGTAGAAATAATCCTCACCTCAGCACTCAAAAAACAAGAGAGGTTCTGTAACATGCTCCTTGTAGGGACTCCTCTGGGGGTTCAGAGGTACTTGCTCACATCTAGTACTTCAGAGTTTATACCTCTATTTCCACATGTTTCTTGACCTGGAAATTTCTGTTTGTTTGTTGCTTTCTTACAAGATCAAGTATCAGGTGATAAAACCCTGAATGAGCTGTTCAGATCACCAACTAAACCGAACCATTTCATATCAACTGAACTCAATTATTCTATTTTAATTAACCACAGAAAGATCTAACCCCTTAGAAATAAAGACTTCTCTTTCATCTTCCAAGCAAGTAACAGAGTATAAGCATTAATAAATTCTGAAATGCCAGTTAAAACTGAAACTTCCCATGTTTTATTATTTCAATATGTGTAGATGCCTGTGAGAATAACCAGCATTCCTGCAAGAACTGCCCCCCAGCCCGGCCATTTCATTAACAGTGAACTCACTGATGCAGTAGACAAAATGGACAACAAAGATAAAACAAACACTTCCAAAAGTCTATTGACCAAGTGATATCAGAGAAGCAGGTTTGTCAGGGGGAAAGATAAAAGATCACACAGAAGGAAAAGATTGGGGATAAAAAATAAGTGGATTCTTTTTAATTTTGGAAAAGTTTAACAAGGAAGGTACTGCAAAAGCCTTTATCAAACCCCTTTTTCTATTTTTTTCCCCTTATAGTAATTTTTTACATACCTTCAGTGCTACCTCAGGTGTGACTGCATGGTCTAGGCAGTCATTCCAGAGCTCAGCCTGACCAAGCTAGCAGAGGCTAGCATGTTGGCATTAGTTGACAGTCTATAGATTTTACAGTGAATTATATGTACAATTATGTAATGGTCTCTTTTGTAGTCTATTATGGCATTTACAATATAGTCCCACAGAGAATGTACCATCAAGAAAATAATCCACTTTTTCTTTTGTGAGTGAAATCTAATTATACGTTCAAACCTCCAAACAATTGAACTGCAATTAAAAAGAGAGAAAGGTGAATTAGAAATCAAAGATAATAAGAATTAAACAGTTGTGAATGTCCATGGTATGGCTCAGCAACAACTACTTTACTTCAATCATATACATTTAAAAAACTCTTCACAGGGTAACATTTTCTTTTCTCACCAACAAGGAATAGCCCAGTTGTCTACAGCAATATCTACTGTTTCTTAAAAGGGAGCTTACAAAATATTCTGGCAGCCTCAAACTTAATTGAAACTTGTACAGTCAGTGAAAGGTAGAGGGAGGAGATAGACACAATATTGAGGATGTCATTTTATTCAGTTTAATGCAATCAATGTGAGCCATCATTCAAAACTCACAAAGACATAAAATGGATTCAAAAGACAAATACTGAACAGTTCCCTTTGGGGGGATTAATACCTCACAAAAGTATATTCTTATCAGATAACAGAAACGTCTTCAAATTCATTCTCCTCTAAAAAAAAAAAAAATTGCTATTTGCCATTGATAAGAACAGAACTGAATTTCAGTTTTACTGCTAGGATAGATCCACCTCTACTTTGTGGCTATATTTATTTGAAATAGAGATGAACAAACGCACCCATGGAAAATGACTGGAAAACGCAGATTCAAACTCTAAACTCACTGTCAAAATTAGAAGACTTCCAAACGAACATGTCCTATATCATGGTATTTGCAGACATCTGCACTCTGTCATCATGGCCTGTGTGTCAACCTTAGCTTGCATAAACTCTGCAAATTAATTCTGAATTATCACTGGAACAATTCCACCACAATTTAGAGCTTAGCAAGTCTCTTAAACAGCTTTCAAATATGCATAACTAATCTATAATTTTATATTCCAAATCTGTGAGCTTGTCATGAGGACATGCAACTGCGCTGCAGAGAAATCACGATTCAGATGATCACAACTCCTCACCTCTTCCCACGTCTCTCCCATTATGTGAAGAATAAAAAATTATTTCACCTGCAAACCTTTCTTAAACTGTTTTTTTTTTGTTATTTTTAAAAACTCTGCCTTTCAAGGTATGTTATCTGAAAAACATTCAAGTGAGTTTCTAGTCTTCTCCGTATGGGAATATACTTGATATCAACTGTAGATTATAAAATAATCCAGAAATTATTAAATCTTTTAAATCCTGTACTTGAAAGCTTCTTCCTCTCTTTACCACTTTTCATACAGCAGTTTCATCTCATTACATGCCTAATAGGGAATGACTAATGTGACACCTTTAAGTAATTCCTGCTCATTTTTTTATTTTTAAGAGAAAAAATTCCTTCCTTATGGGACTTAATGACAGACTAGATTTATGAAGTGGGAATGAAGATCCTGTCCTTTTTGCCAAAACCAAACTCGAGGCCTTGTGTCAAGGAACCTGTTCATAGGATGCTTCCTGATGAGCAAGTAGGGACTGAAATTTTAGGTCCAGAGACCCTTCCAGAGATCATGCTCTTTGCTAATTAAGTCTTATAACCTTATAGCTTGAAAGGACTGAAATACAAGGAAAGTCATTTGAATTTTACTCCTGGAAAAATATTTGCTACTTCTATATTATAAGGCAACACATTAGTTACACATCTAATTTAGGGACATAATTCGTCATAACCCAGCCATGAAATGAGAATTAAGATCTGTTTCAAAGGACAACTTCTTTTGTTGGAAGATACTAGTAAGTTGCTTGCACCAAAGGCATTGCTAAGCACACCACTGACTTTGAGAGAATGAATGCAGAAGTGCAGGGACCCGCAGAAGTAAAATATAATGTGTTGAATCACACGCACAGTACCCAGGTCTTACTCAGTGTCATTCTAGGTCAGTCTTCCTCATCGGAAACTGCATCTCTATTCTTTCTAAACTTGGTAAAAAAAAACCCAAACAATATAACCTGCTAAAGGTTTGATTAATAACTTAGTGATTTTTTACCTGTAGAAAATTTTAGTTATAGACAGTGGCAAAAAACCAGAAAACTATAAAAACTATGACAGGACTAAGGGGAAAAAAAAAAAAACCACAAAACCCCAAAACCCAAAATATGTCCATTAACATTAAGCTATTAATTAGTGGAAAACAAGTAAAATCCACTACAAATATATTGCCAGCAAGAGTAGCTGGACCAGAACAATAAAACATAATGGGTATAGCAGTAGCTCAGCAATAGAAATACTCAGTGAGAAGTGTTGGTACTGAGTTGACTTCACCACATTAACCTGAGCACATCAGACAGGTCACATATTTGGATAATGGCAAAAACAAGCTATGAAACTCCATAAGCTAAAAATACATGTTTTCTACTTCTTAGAAGTTTTACATAGAATTTAACCAAGTATCTTCTTCCTTTAGTAAGGCTTCACAAAACATTTTCTTTATCTAGTTCATGAATAGTTACATCACTGCACACAAAAAACATTATAAACTGCTTACTGCATCATTCAAACTATTTTCATATCACAGTAAAATGTGTGAGTGAGCTAGATGCTCAAATAGTTAAGCCAAATAAGTTTAAATTGTAGAAGTTGAGCTTCAAAGTACTCAGGAAAAAAATGTGTTCAACAAGGTTTAAACACATCAGATTTAGGGTCTGTGCAGAAGAGTGCTTTTAAGTTGCAATTATTTCCAATTCAAAATCACCTTCATCTACATCTATTTTAGAAAAAGGAAAATGTGTTTTGATTAGTTGTTTTAATCCAGCTGTAATCCTAAGTAACACATTTTCTTAGTTCTTAAGAGGGCAGTTATTTAGAAGATGGCAAGGGATTTTGCTTCTGTAATACATCTTTTCAGTTTGTGTACATTCATGAACTGCTTTTCATGCCCATTTGAAACACTACTAAGTGCTTCAAAAGTATTACAGATTTCTGTATAAAACCAAGCTTTAATGCAAGATGATTTCTCCAAAGAGAATTTTGCAAAAGAAAGCCATTCCTTTACAAGGCAAAATGGTAAACTGTCTACTCCTTTCTGATGGTCTTAATAATAGAGTATGCATAGAGAGAAAGTACGTCTACAGTTTAATATAAAAAGAAATATATTTTTCTTAATGATAACTTTTAGTAGCTCCTCATTTCAGCCACATGCACATTCCACTTACTCATCTAATCCTGTAGCGATTATTTTCTAGGATGCATTTTACTGTCTCTGAACAAGCTGAACAATTTCAAAACCTGGGAGGCAATGAAATACATAACTTGCCATAAAGTTTGAAGTTTGTGAGCAAATTAATTCTACATCTGCAGTAATATTGTATAACACATTACAGAAGAAAGTCTCATTAGATTTTTACAATTTGAAGAGCTAATACGGAATCAGTAAGCATCCAGTTGGGAAGCAAAAAACATAGAGTAATTAATGTACTATAGTATGCATGCATTGATTTTTACATGGACTATATTTTAGTGGTAATAATGTCTGGCACCAGAGTACAAATCAATAGGAGCCACTACTGTGCTGTTGTTTAAAAAAAAAAAATTAAGGAGAACAATCTTTTCTTTAACTGGCATGATCAGAATTCCACATCTCAATTTTGCTATTGTAATACCTGCCATTATTTTAAATAAGATTCTCATCCCAAACTTATTTGAAATACATATAAATACCCAGTCTTTGTACTCATGCTGTTCTTCTCATAAGCAATATGCTGTCAGATTTAGAAAAAAGCAAAACATTAACATCAAATAGAAAAAGGACTGTCTGCTTCACGTGAATATTCATGGGGATCTGTGTTTGCTATCACAGTTCAAACACCATGTTATGCTTTGCTTCCCTTCATTGTTTCCTCTTAGAATTGTTAAGCAAGTTTCGGGCTAATACATGAACACAAGGTGAGCAAGAGACTGCATGAGCTTCCTGAAATGGCAATATTAGAGTATATTGAGAGTATACTACAAGTATATTAAGAGTGTATTAAGAATAAAAAAAGTCAATTCTGAAGATTCAGTATCTTGTTTAAGTCTCAGAAGGCCCCGGGGCAGAAGGGAACACAGTGAGTAGCATCAGGGCCCAAATTCCATCTTCAGTAGCTGTTTGGGAACTGCACAGGTGTAGACCCATAACCTTGCACAAGGGAGTTTCCAATTCCTTCACAATACAGAGGAATAGTTAAGGGTCATCTCCAAAAAAATCTCTACTAGAAGAAGAGGCAGGCAAGTGGCCCAGGATGAAGGCTCTGGGAGCCAAAAAGAAAGGCCTGTGTGCCTGGAAGTGTGCAGTCATTTCATGAGCTTGATTTTATAAAACTAGTAAATAATAATAATAATAATAATAATTTTAAAAAATCAAACCGTTTTTAGGCTGTAACTTCACAGAAGCCCATGAAAATGATGGAGGGAAAGAAAATATTACACTAGTGAGAGTTGCAAGATGTATAGAAATCCAAGGACAATTATGCTACATATGAAGGGTATCCTCCCCTATGTAAGAAATTATTTTACTTAAGACTTTAGGTCAGAACAACCTCCAGAACAGTATAGCCAATATTAAGGCATGCTAAAAATTATCCAGGCACACAAAAGAACACTCAATTAAGATTCATATTATTGATAACACAGCCCATTTTTAAAAGGAAGGCCTAATAAAAGGAAAATAATCTTAATTTAAGGAAAAAAAAATCAGTCTATGCAATGTCTCTTTCTCCCTAGCACCTACAGTTCTTTTACTTCCAAGACAATACCAGTCCTGCTTCCACTGTCTTTTTCTACTAGTAATATACAGTCAAGAAAAGCTGGCATGGGTAACTTAAAATTCATCGTCATTAGCACACAGAATGAAGCAGATGGAAGTAATGTACTTTCCACTTCTTACACTGTGGTTAGTATTTCAATATTTTTAGAATAAACAAAATAAATGGGATTATTAGGTGTGTTTCTAGTATGAGAAAAATAATTGAAAAATGTAATTAGCACAATAACCTTCCAGAGAAAGTATGCATGCAAACTCTCTAAAGGCTGCTGCTAATACACAGGAAAAAAAGTATTATTTATTCTAGAATGTCTTTGGATTAGCCGGCTGGTTCTCTTACATACCAAAATATCAGAGTCTAAAGGCTATTAGGGACCTACAGATACCACTTCTCTCAGCAGGTGCGACAAACACACAGTTCTGGGGTGGGAGGGGGTGGAAGAACAAGAACTCCTGTGATCTTACCTTACAATGCTTTTCTAAAATACACTGCCAATTTCAGAAATACCCAGTCAATATTTCCATGTTGGGTGGTGATTTAACTGTTTTACCATATAATAAAAGATTTAAGCCCAGAAAGTAGTAGTTTGTTAAATCAGGGACCTAATATTAGGAAATACTGCTAATTTGAAATTCTACCTTAGAGTGAGGATTGAAAGAATTCAGCAACTCCCAGCATTTGACTTGCTATTTTTAGCCGGGAAAGTGTGTGATATAGTGCAGTACCATTTGCTTTTTGAAATTGATTGTGCTGTCTTTTCGCTGGTAATAAATATACTATCCTAACACCATTTACATAAAAACCTGGAACCAACACAGTGTCAAGCTCAAATGCAGTACAGCAAATCTGTGTTTGAGTGACCTTTATGTATAATGTGCCCACAAAAGCCTACTAACAAAATAAAGCTTTTTCAGGGCTGTCAGGTTTCACCAACACAAGGTTAGAAAGGATAAATCAAGATTCAGCAGAAAGAGTAGTATATGGTGAGGAAAATAAAACAAAACAGAAGACAGGCTGGTTAAAGAGAATCTAGCATTACACTCACTCTGATCTGCTGGGTTTAGTATTCAAGTGGCTGAGACACTGATGATTTACATTTCAAAGAAAAAAATGAAGCTTGCTGATGATGTTCCACAGAGCGTGGGTGAGACTGCCTAATTCTTCATGACCTGTATCCATGGAAGCAGCGGAAGCACCTTTGGAGCTCACCCTTCCCAGCACTGTTCATGAAACTCCAGACTTGTCTCTCTCACCCCAAATACCCACATTTGCCACCATAAACCTCGACTCAAGCATAAAGGTAAACTGTTACAAGATTGCAAGGTTCTTGGTATACCCCTTAATGAGAATATCAATAAATAGGGAAACTATGTCTAGGAAATAAATATGAACAATGGCATGTTGTTCACTTGCAGAAGTAAAAATAAAGAAGTGCTTCAACTAGCACACATCTTGATTTCACTGATTTTTATTACATTATTATTAATGCAATGAAACCAATGGTCTCATTGCTCATCTTTGTCCACGTTCTTTTAAATTTGAAACACATCTATAGCAGCAGATGTCAACATATCCCCTAACACTGCATAGTACTAAATTTCTTAGAGGAGGATTTTGGTGCCTGACTCCTAAATTTCACTATCTTGGCCCCTTTTGGGGAAAAAAACCCACAACTATGCTTAAGAACAGAAAAATTGTCTAATGGGCTCAGATTGTTGTTGTGTAAAGAAAAAGAAGCAATATATACAGGAACAGCATTTGGCCATTCTCTTGTTGAACTTTAAATTGGGATCCAGATCACTGCACAGTTGAGAAAGAAATTTACTTTGGTTTAGTTTCCTGACAGAATTCTCCCTTGCTCACTGATCAAAAGCAGATTACAAGAAATTAGGTCTGACAGTTTTTTTAGGAGAATAAATGTGTGAGATGTTCAGGTATCACTGAATGGCTTGGGTTGGAAGGGATCTTAAAAATCATGTAGTTCCAAACCCCCTGCCATGGGAAGCCATAGCTCATACCCCTATATGGGGATGAAGGAGGGAACTTATTCATTTTCCCTCCTTTAAAGGCATCAAATTATAATTCACAATTCTTATCTAAAGAACTTTTCCTGCCCTCTTAAAAATAATGCATAAATAGATATAAACAGATAAGTAAATAAAAAGGAGAACCAACCTTTACTTCCTCCTTGGCAACTTAACACTTTCAAAAGAACATCCCTGACTTTTCCTGTACCTGACAACGTAAGACCAGACTTCTGCAACCTCACAGGCCTATTAAAGTAAATTGGGCACAACAGTTATACCTGTTTGCTCCACTGCAATTTTAAGTTCCAATTCTAAAACAGAGTGCAAGTGGGGTGTCTTATCTTCTCAAATTCAAAAAAGTCCCTCACAGTCAAAAATAGCCTTAGTAAACTCCGTATCAGCTTGATAGACAAAACAAGAGTATTTACATTCATCCTGCCTCTTTCTCCAAACTCACTGCAGCTAAAAAAACCCCACTTCTGCCTGTCTGAAGGATCAGACTTGTGTCTGTCTGAAGGATCCCTTAGACACAGTATTTGGTTATTATCGGTTAAAAAAAAAAAAATAAAATAAATATTTTTAAAAGTGAACATCTAAATGTTTTGTTTTGATTCCTTGTAAGGGTAACAGCAACAACGTTCACTTCTCACCCTTCACATCTCTTCTCTCTTCTTTCGCAAGAATATCCTATTTAGTTCCGCAGTCTGAAAATGACCTTTCATTTCAACAGCTCTGTGGGCTCCACTACTCACAGAAATAAACATTTTCTTCCTGGCACAATAGCAACTATTTTAATATTCTCTTCAGACTTTCTCTTCACTGCAATCCTAATAAACACATTCAGGTTTACGATAAAGAGAGATCCTACCAGACAAATGGCAGCAAGGTTACAAGCTGAAGCTGATGACCTTCTGAAAGCTTGTTTTCCAGAGCTGCCTGATGGGGTGAACATTCCAGTGCTGTTATTCATTGAAATAGGAACTCCAAATATTCCCCCTTTCTAAGCAAAGTCATTTTACCTTGACAACATATCATCACTGGCTCTCTTCTGTACATCTCCTAGGTCAGGAAAGAAAGGTGAGCAATTTATCACTCATGAATCCTTGATTTTAATGCAGATATTAACTGAAATTCAATTTCTATTGAATACATATTTTGAATATTATATACACATACATATGCAGTAGCATTAAGGCACAAAGGCTAAACATATCTGTCAGATCTGATCTGAACTGGGATAGAGATATAGTATTTTTTAACTACAGTATAAAACACTGGTGACTTGCACTTCATAAATTCCTGATTTTTCCAGAACCTTTCAGCCATTTAGCCATTAGAAAGCAAAGATCTTTAAAGGAGTTCCAGTTTTGTAATTCATTTGACTTCAGCTTGCAGGCGTTAAAAAAGGGTTAGGTCATACAGATTCATTTATTCCAAATATCCAACCTGTAATGATTTCTGCTTCTTTTTAGGAGGAGGATTTATAGGTTGGATTACACCCCACAGAACTATACACAAAGGTGTCCTTCCATGTGCTAATCTCCCTCTTTTGGCACAGATATATCACACCTAAGATACTCCCTGGGTGACAGAGAGGAGCCCACCATTGTTTTGCCCCACACTGAGAAGGCTGAAGCCATCATTTCAAATGAGTATGGGTTTCCTATTCGGGCACTACTGCAATCCAAACTTAAAAGCTACCTCATGAAACTTCATGTCTTTCTCTTTTCTGCCTGAAAAGCAGACAGGGTCAGTCCTTACCTTACATCCTAAAAGGGCACTTTCAATTTACCAGGAAAGAGTCAGAAATTCAGCTTGCTTCAGCAGAGAGAATTACAGGGTACAATCCCAAGCAAATTAGTAACACGCCAGCACTAGGAAAATAAGGTCACAGTGTCTTTGGCAAGTTTTTGAATAGGACACTCATAGTTGGTCTAGATTCTTGTGCTAATACCCTCTTTGAAGGCACACTTTTAATTAACTGCAGTAGGAAAAGTGGGTAAGAGAGGTGTGGAAAGCAAGCCTTATGTTCCTCTATACACTCTAAGCTAGAGAAGTTTGGTTTTATAGTATCCTTTTGATGCAGTTCCTTCCAGACCATTGAAGAAAGCTCAACCTTCATTTGAGTCAGAGCTGAGTCCCTTGCTGAGATGCCCTGCTCTAAGCAGGCCTGTCCTGCAGTTGGGCAGGGGACGGTGACACACACCAGGTTCCCTGAGCTGGGGGAGCCCCGGGGGAACACCCCCAGTGCTGACCCAGTGGCACACCCTGAGCAGCAGAGGCACTGGGGGACTCTGCACCAGCTGCCCCACCCATGGTCGATGTCTCCACCCAGGAGGAGCTGCTGAGGAGAGAGGGTGCAGTGCAGACCTCACTGAGATCCTTCTCTGGGGCAGGGACAGGCTGCAAACCTGCCTGCAAGGTTGGGCCCAGGTGGAGAACCTGCAGGTGGCTGAGCTGCATGAGGTGGTGAGAAGGCAGTGGAACACTGGGGAGGCTGAGAAAGAATTAGATAGCTGGTTCAAAGCACAGTCTGCAGTGGACCTACAGCCAGACAGCCACAAACTCCCACTCCCACCCAACACACAAAAGGGGACAGGAGGCAACAGTGCAGAACAGAAGCTTGCAACAGCAAGATGTTCAGGGGGCTAGAGCACCTCCCCAATTAAATTAGACTGAGAGAGTTGTGTTTTTCCAGCCTGGACAAGAGAAGGTTCTGGGGAGACCTTATAGCACCTTCCAGTATCTAAAGGGGCTAGGAGAGAGCTGGAGGGACTTTTTACAAGGGCATTTAGTGATAGGACAGAGGGGAATGGCTTTGAACTGGAAGAGGGCAGGTTTAGATCCACTATTAGGAAGAAATGCTTCATTGTGAGGGTGCTGAGGCACTGGCACATATTTCCCAGAGAAGCTGCAGATGCCCCATCGCTGGAAGTGTCCAAGGCCAGGTTGGATGGCGCTCTGAGCTCTGAGCTCTACTGTAAGGTGCCCCTGTCCACAGCAGGGGGGTTGGAATGAGATGATCTTTAAGGTCCCTTCCAACCAAACCATTCCATGATATGATTATAGAAGCAGTATCTCCATCTATGTGGATGTCCATGGTTTTCTACAGCTCTCCACTAAGTCCATCAGCTGTCACCAAGGAGCGCTGCCAAGTTCATTCTGCAACACAGGGAACTATAAAATAACAGAACAACAGAACACACCTACTTTGTCTTTCTCAGGATTATCCCACAGATTTTACAATATTGTTCCATGTTCAGGTCTGTATTTGTATATCTCCTAGTAGTCAAGCATATATTTTCTGTTATGTTCTGGGAAGTAACTGTACACATTCTAAATGGTGCTTTACATTACCATGCATTCATGTTATTAGTATTTTTCTCAAAGAGAGGATTTTTTCTTCCTCTTCAATGTTAAAATAATCTTTTGTTGTCACTGGACTCGACGATCCTTGTGGGTCCCTTCCAGCTTGGCATATTTTGTGATTCTGTAATTCTGTGATCTTTTAAAGTAACCAGCTGCTTCCTGCCAGGATCTACAACTCAACTGGTAGCACTATAAAGGTATTTCTTCAAAACATTAAATTTTATTGCAGTTTTATTTGTTGATGCTGTAATCTTAAAACTACCTTTGTTAGTCTGCATTGGCCCTACCAATGTGTCGTCCTTACTGCAGCAGTTCAAGACAATGCAGTACCTTTGCTTGCAGTTACATTTTGTATAAAAGAGTCTGCAACTGGGAAATGGGAATAAATTATATCCAGGCAATTCCAACAATGCAAAGAGAATTTAGAGATCATAAATGTCAGAAAGTTCAGTGTCGGTTTCTCAGAGGGTAAAACAGAACAGATAGTAAAAAAAGATCCTGCAGTAAGCAACAGGGCACGCATGCAGAGATGTTTCTCAAGCAAACAGGGTTAGGTGAGCTGCCTTAAGACCTGAGCTCTTCCCATACAGATATGTTCTCCAAATCACAGTCAATAAAAGATGCTTACATTTATAAATCCACTAATATCTTTAAAAGGTAGCTTCCTTCCTCTATCAAAGTCAAGAGGATTTAGTTGTCCCCAACAACACAGTTTAAGAGACCTACCTGTGTACGACCAAGAACAATCCTTTATAAAACAAACCTTTACCTTTAAAATTAAACTAGAGGTATTTAGTATAGTTCCAAGCAAGCAACTCCTGCCAAGTGGCTGTCAGATCAGAGTGCTGTGCAGTATACTTGACAGAAAAGCTAGTGTAGTTACAATAAACCAATCCAAGATTTAGTACTGGAAGAACTCAAACACTGCCAAAAGAATCACACAGTAAGTGCTCCCTGTAACAGAGATTTTGGGATTCTTATTTATGCATACCTAGATTCTCAGATTTACGAACAGCTACCCTTTTGTTTCAGGGGCTCCTCAAATTTAGATTTAAGAGATATATACTTAGGCCTGTCTTAATAAAAAGCAAATACGTATTTTAAAGGAGAGGAGAAATAACTAAAGGTATGGGAAAGAAATCCATCACCCCCAAATGCTTGGAAAAACAGGACTGTAGAAGTGTGACAGTCATACAACACAACGATTCTAATCTCCCTGATTAGAACATATTTACAGACCCAAGTAGTCTTTCCATTTATAACTCAAGGGCTATCTACACTACACTTAATGCCCTTTCCCACTTAGCCCCCATCCACCAAAGTTTTGAACTAAAATACAGGCACACCATACTGGTGTGAAACCAGTCAGGTTACCAGGATTAGTCATTCTGATGCATATTCTGTTTTGAAGTCCATCTTACTAGGCAAATGCATTTATATTAATGCAAATGTCTTAGCTGAGATATACTACAAACTGAAAGGAAAATAGAAACATTTCAATGATTAGAACAACAAAACATATAAAAATGAGGCATTAAATATAAGGGGACAGGAGCCAGAAGTCAAATTAGCTGAAGGGCTTAACTACACCCCTGGAATGAAGTGCTATTCATTGTTGGAAATACAAAGCAGACTCTGACAATTAACGAATAGAAGTCTTGGTCTTTTACAATAGATCTTTAAACCGTTCCTTCTCAGCAGATTCAAAATTGTTTCACTGGGGAGCACAGGGGCTACTGACCCCAAATAGCAGCTGTTTTGTTCAGCTCACCTCACACCATATCAGAATCCCTGGAAGTTTTGTACTGCATGCTAGCATCCCCCTCATCCCTCCCCAGCAAAAGGTAAACTTAATCATAGTATCCAAGTGAAAAACTCGGGAAACAGTTCACGTTGCTGTTTAACAAACTTCTAAAGCTACTAAAACAGGTTTCAGGGTCTACCTTCCCTCGCTGATCTTGCCCAGGCACACTTTAGTGAAGCACAACTTCCACACATTCTTATATTCCTAACTCCCAAAACAGAGGCCTATAAGGAAGGTAGTTTCATATTTAGGTTTCCTTATGCCCATCAAATATTTTGTGTGCTGTAAAAGGCACTAAAGACAGGTCATCTAAAGTTTATTAAAACATCTGTGCCTTCCAGCATGGAGTTCACAAATTCCGAATGCAACATTATTCAGCCAATTTAACAAGATTAGCCAGCCTGTTTTTTCCACTTTCTCTCATTTCTTCATCCATAACAAGCTAGCTTGTAGCTAAGGGAAGCCAAGCACTTTTAAAGCTTTATTCTTTCACAGCTAGTAAAGTGCAGCATTTACAATTGGGAGCTATCATGTCAGAAGCACAGTAGTTTCTCACGGGTCATTCAAAGTGTGCTACACAAACCAAACCCAAGAAAACAGAAAGGAGATCGGGAAGAAAGCAGACTAATTAACAGTTCTAAATTTTAGTTAAACTCTGTTCAACCTTCTGCTTCTCAGATCCAGCTAGACAACTAATAAGCTTCGTGGAATTCCGGCCCTTAATTAACACACACTTATTTCCCCAGAAGGATTAGAAGTTTCACCAAATGTTCAAGAAGTCAGTTTTTACAGCTCCAGTTAGATAACTGTCTACATTTAGGAGCAAGGGTTACCTCTCCATATTCTATTGGTAACAGACTATATTTTTTAATGCCATCGCTTGCATTTTCATTGCACCAGGCTTCCCTCTTTGTGACCACATAACATTTTCAGCCAGTAATTCAGTCACTTGACATGATAAGATAAAAGCCATTAATGTAAGTACCCCAATTATACATTAACTGTTTGAAAGCAGAAGAATCTGTTAACAACCACCTTTCTGAAAGGCTAACCCAACATTTTATAGACCAAGGTCTGAGGCTTTGTGCTCCCTAGAAAGGAAGTGATCATCAGAAGCAAAATGCTAATCAAAGCAAAACCAGTTTGACCAATGCAGATTGCACCACTAACTTCCACCAACATGAACGATGCATGGTAAACAGCACCCTTCCCAAGGCAGTCCAGCTTCTCTGCTGGCAATTAGTTCTTCCTTGACTTGTGGCTAAACGCACAGTTCATTTTAAAGCCCTGCCTCAGTCTTGTGACAGCAGAAGGTATGAGTTTTAAATGACAATGCTGAAGAATTAATAAGACAATCAATCATCAGACCTTTATCTTACTGTTAACCATCTACAGCTATCTTCAAAAAGCCAGCTATGACAGTCCTATGGTTCTGCAAATGTCTTCCTCAGGATAAGAGCGACATATCTCCTCTAAACACCCCAGCTTTCTTCTGCTCCTTCTGGTTGCACCTCCATGCTGCAAATTAATACATGTTGTTTCAACACTGCTTGGGCAATTCCACTACACTACACTAGAAAGGCTTAGAAGACTGACAAATCAGGCCAGCTTTACACTTCAAAACTGTACAAAGGCCACCCATTGGCAGTAGCAGGCAAATGGCCAGCCTTTATACCCTCTTCATCATTTTTGCTACATGCAAACCTGTCAAGACTTTCACACCACCATAGTAAAGCAGTGCCGAGTGGCACACAGGAACACAGAGCTGATGGAGGTTCCTCACTACAGAGATGAATGTGATCAGGCCTGACTGAGGTTTCCTCAGCTAGGAAGGGTGAGCCTCAGAAACTGCTGATGCTGCTAGTGCTTTTAACATTCCAGGTCAGGCCTTTCTTCATACTGTAGTTTTCCTTGCAAAAAAAGGGCATTGGCACTTTTAAAAGTTTCTCTCTTTCCAAAATGAATAAACTGTCTCCCAAGAAGGCCACTGAACAGTTCCTGAGGGTAAGCCAGCCTTGCTCAACTAAAGGAATGCCATTTCTCCATGTCAGTGTAGCTCTTCAAGGAGCATCAAGCCAGCTGTTGTCTTTGGCCAGAGCGAATCTGTACCAACAGTGCTGTGACCAGCCACAGACCTCTGGTTATCCCCACGAAGCAGTGTTTGGATGCAGGACAGCTGTGCTTTGAAGCCCCATGCCCTTTAGCCTGGAAGGGACACCACTCTTTTCAGTCCCACGGCCTGTCACCACTGGTTGACAGGACCAGGTACCTCCAGCCCATTTGCCCCTTGGCCAGGGGGCTGCAGGGGCCCCTCCTATCCCCTTGGCCTGCAGAGAAAGGCAGTGAAGGCAAGAGCATGGTCACTGCAGCTGGGATCAGGTACCAGCAGCCTCTATTTGGCATGTTCTCCTTTGCTAAGGCATTCCTTGCCCCTGCCACCCATTCCTGGCAGCTCTCTCGTTGAAAAGGGTGGATGCTGTGACAAGGGTCTCTCTGGAGCTGCTCACATCTTCTTGCCAAAGCTGGCAGTCCCTGGGCTGTCCCAACGGTGCTCCAACAGACCTGTCTGCACCCCCTTGCTAAAGGAGACAGAAGAAAAGGCCTCCTCAGCTCTGCAGCCAGGGAAAAGGGCTCCCCATGCCCCAAAGCCTGGCTCAGGTCAGTAGTTCCTGGCAGTGCTGCTGAGCCCAGGCACTGCTCCACGGGACCTGTCATGGGCCCTCGTGCCACAACCACACTTACTCTTCCAGTACTTTCCTCGGGAGCTGCAGCTCTTCCTGCTGCTCTAATGTGCTCTGCCTTGCCGTGCTTCGCCCCTTCTCCTTCAGCTTCTCAGCATAGGCCTTTCTCAGGAGGTAGGGAGGGCGATAGGGATCCTCAAACACGTAGGGGCAGGAGGTCTGCAAAGGCAGAGGAGACTTCTAAAGCACTGCCACCAATGGCTGGGGCTGCTCCCAGAGCTTCAGCTGAGGCGTGTGACTTGCACAGGCTTGGCTTGGTCTTCAAAGCAGTGGTGCTGACCCCTCGCAGAGAGCACAAAGCTGCCAGCCCATGCCATAGCCAGCTGCACGCTCCAGCCTGGGGCCTCAGGAACAGCTCCACCTGCAGGGAGGGCAGGCCATGGCACTGCTGCTGTGCCCGGACACCTTTCCTGCTCCTTCCCAGGTGTTGCAGCTCCAGGGCCAGAGTGTCACTGGCCCAAAGAGCGAGGGGGGGAAATGCCCCTTTCCTGGGGGATGTGAGGTGCATGCCATACCTCTCCTAGCTCTGTGATCTGTCTCGTTCGGTTGCCAAAGTATTTGCGCCACACTTCACCTTCCACCTCATGGCGCCTGGATGCCATCAGCAGCTGGAGCTCTCTTTCTTCCCTCTCATTGTAGAGGGAGTGCATTCCCTAAAGGCCATGCACACACCACACATGCAACATTAGTCACCTTGAGCATGGCTAGGGCAGGAGGGCTGGGACAATGGGCAGCTCCTGCTGCCTCTCTGCCTCGGCCCAGAGCCCAAAATGTGACACAGGGCTGGCAAAACCCAAGGATGTACCATTGCTGAGGGTCGTGGAGCACATTTGGGGAGCTTTGACCGTGACTCAGATTGAGGTGTGGGGTGCATTAGCATCTTATCGGTCTTCTCCTGGATTACAGGCAGGAATCTAAAGAGGAAGGCCAGCAGTCTGAGTCTGTGGGAGCCCAGTCTGAGCCTGTATCTGTGCGATGGGCTCACACCCTGCTCCATGGCACCATGCGGCAGTTCAGCAGGACAAGGTCTCCAAGGCCATTCAACATCAGCACGTGCACCCCAGCCAAAGGAAACATCTCTCCCTCTCTACCCCAAGTGTGCAGTGTACCCCACACAGCCTCAGCCACACCACTCCTCTACAGGGCTCACCCTCCTCGGCCAGCCTCCTTGTCTTTAGGCCGATCAGATTCCACTGACTGCTGACTGGCCTGGGAAACCCTCCGTCGAGCCAGGAACACTGGATCCAGCACGCTGACTGCAAGTGGGAGAAAGGGAAGAGCATTCCGTGTCTTTGAGATCACGTGGCCAGCAGGAGGGGCAGAGCTGCTCAGTTGTGCCACACAAGGCTCACCCTCAGTCCTTGCCACCCTTGGGAGCCAGAGTTCCAGGCAGGCCCCTGTCCCTTACCCACACTTGATCCAGAGCTGAATTCCCACCAAGCCACCCATCTCTGTGGGACATGATTTTCCTCCTCTCCTACTCACCACTCTGCCATCAGAAGGGACTCACCAATAGGAAGAACTGGGAGGTACTGGGAATCCCCAGGGCCCACTGGAGGGATTGGACTGTAGGGGCTGCCCACAGCTCAGAGCCTCTTCCAGAATGGGTCATCACACAGTGACCTCAGACCTGCCCTCATGAGGGCAAGAGCACCCTCAGTCCCTGCCAGCCCTCAGATGGCACATTACCTCTGCGAGAACCCCCGCCCCAGGGCGCCGACTCTCTGCTGGGCTTCAGGGAAATCAGAGGAGCCCATGGCTGGTGTGGGGTCTCCACTACAAGACTGGAAACAAGAAGGCACCAACTGGGTAAAGCTGGGGCACCAGGCTCCCTTGGGGGCTCACACTTGTAACTGCTGGCACCCGTCTTTGGGAGCCACTGACAAGTCCTTGGAGGACACGGTGCACAACAACCCTCCTTGCTGCCCATGCAGACTGTCCCACCTCTCTCAGGGCACATTGAAAGTTGACTGGCCCCTTTGTCTGCAATCTCCAAGCCAGGGAAGAGTGAGCGGTGGGCAGAGCAGGAAGCTCTCCAGAGAAGGGGCTCGTCCTGCCCAAGTTTGGTTGGAATGGAGCCTCAATGAACTAGAAGCTGCAGAAGCTGCAGAAGCCATCCAGCTCACCTTGGTAGTGTGATGACCTCATCTCGACTGACCCGATTAAAATCATTTTGGCCTGGAAAGGCCACGATCCTCATCATGTTGGAGTCCTGGAAGGGGACAGCCACATTTCAACAGACACCCAGAAACATGCTGGTTGCCCACCAAGGTGGCAAAGCGCCTTGCTGCTCAGAGACACAACTGCTGCTTCCCAGAAAGCCTCACACCACCTTCTCCCTTGATGTCATTAGACCCTCCCTCAAAGGGCCAAGGCACTGCCAAGACATGGACAAGCTCATCAGGAGTGTGCCTAGGCTGGGTGGTGAGGCAGGTCATGACAACTGAGAGAAGGCAGCAGGAGAGCTTTGACAGCGTTGCCACAGAGCCACGAAGAGGAATCCCATAGAAATGACAAGCTCACCCTGAGAAGAGCTTTCAGCATGTTTCCTGTCACATCTGGCTCCAACACGCAGTGATCAAAGAAGGTCATGCTGACCACTTTTCCTCGCACAGCAAGGATACCAATGCCCTTGAAGGAGAATTCCACCTCCTTCTCGTCTGCAAGAGCTCCAGCAAAGCAAAGCAGGGTCTCATGTACACACAGCTCCACAATTTCTCGGCGGAAGTGGGTATCTGCAGCAATCTCCCCAAAGTCCAGCTGAACAACAGGTGTCTCATCTAGGAAACAAGAACAAAGCAACAGGGTGTCTGCCACCAGAGTTCAGCCAATTCCAAGATTAGGGGTCATCAGTGCCCAGCCCTCAGGCAACACTCTGCCAGACAGTGCTCCCCTTTCAGCTTCAGTCACATCTCCAGAACAGAGCTGGTGGTCAGGAGAAGCCAAGCAAAGCTTGGCCTCCTGCTGCAATCAACCAGCTGGAGCACAGGGGGAGCTGGGGAGATGAGGCTGGCTCCCCAGAGAGGGGCAAGGTGCTGGGCTGCCCTATGTGGGCCCACACTCAGCACTCTCCAGGTTGGAAGTGTCATCTTTGGCTGTGTCAGAGCTGTTGGCAACAACCCAAATGCAAGGACTGTGTAGGGAAAGTATTCCATTTTCTTACCAGGAATTTTGGTTTCCTCACACTCAAGGTTGTAGAATGTCCTCAGTTGTTTGTTTACAATGAACACAGGTCTCTCAACAGTCAAAACCTTGCCCTCTTCCACACTGGCATGCACTGGGACAATTGCAAATGTCCCAACTCCAATCTCCACTGCCTGGAAACAAGCAATAGGAGGGAGCATTGGCAGGGCTGCCCAGAGGCGAGGTGGCTGCCACATGACTGGCATGGTCCTGGGAATGGCACTTTGGCCCCTGCTCTGGAGGCCCAGAGGGACAGGGTGAGGCATGTACAGGAGGCAGGACTCACCCTCTTCTGCAAGAGTTGTCTGTGGATGTAGTGACATGCTCCAGACCAGATTTTCCAGATTTCTGGAAAGCAAAGGAAAAGCTCTGCCATGCTCTGATTCAGTGACAGCCACCATCCCCTGTGCCCCTAC
This sequence comes from Manacus candei, assembly GCF_025592945.1. Classification (NCBI taxonomy): domain Eukaryota; kingdom Metazoa; phylum Chordata; class Aves; order Passeriformes; family Pipridae; genus Manacus; species Manacus candei. Next base: position 1,594,962 of record NW_026138156.1, on the reverse strand, counting down.
CCACACAGGTGACAGTGGGGCGCCCTCAAGCACCCCTTGCCCTGAATAAGCACTCTCATCAGGGGCTGCCCAACTGCGTGTTTGACTCCACGTTTAAAGCAACCCACCCTGTGTCCATGATAGGCCTGGGGAGGAAACGCAGGCAGTAGTTCTGGGAAGGGGATTTCCACTCCTAGACACTGCCAGTTCCTAGAGGCCTGGGCTTCCAAAGCTACCCCAGAGCCTCAAGGCACCACAAGGCAGGGCTCTCCTTACTGCAGTCTGTGCTGTCCAAAAGAGCCCCCTCTATGGCCCCAGCCTCAGGGGGGCTTTCCACAGCTCATCTCCATGTAATCTTGGCCCTGACAGTGCTGCTGCAAGGGACACCTATGGCCTTACCACTGTTGCTGAGCTCTTTGAGAGTTGGGAGCTCCTCCGGCCCCACAGGCTTATAGCGCATGTACTTCATTATCTTTGCCCCCCTGCAGTGCAGCAGATGAGGAAGAGGTGCTTGTCCTGCTATAAAACCCCTCTGCTCCTCTCCTCCTCTGCACTTCTTCCCAAGTGGTGTCTACAATGTTCTTCTAAAGTCTCCTGGCAGCAGGGCAGCTCCTGCGCAGCAGTGCAGAAAAGCTGCTTGCTCTGCTACAGAATCCCTCTGCTCCTCTCCTCTCTCCTCAACACTTCTCCAAGTGGTATCTCCAACGCTCTCCCACAGCTTCCCTTTGCCTCCTGGCAGCAGGGCAGCTCCTGCACAGCAGGGTGCTGGTGAGAGCAGTCCTGGTAATCACCCAGACCTCTCCAAAGAGTGTGAAGGGGGACCTGTCCCTGGGATGTGAGTGTCCCACTGTGATGTCATGCCATGGGTCACAGGGCTGCACACAACCTGCCACCACACAATCTCACCTACATTTATCTCCAGCATGAGCAGGGCAGCTCCACCGGTCACCTCAGGCTGCTGCACTGACCCTCCCACCTGCACAGCTCAGCTCATCCTCCCCAGCTGGGCACACAGGAACTCCTGGAACCTGGGGAGGAATAGGCATTAGTGCTGAAGGGGCTTCATGCACTCAGAATAAAGCTGGAGAGGTCTCCCCCAGGTCACAAGGGAAAGCAACCCCACGTTTTGGCTCCCCTATCCCCTAGGGTCACTGGGATGGACCTCTTTTCCTACACTAGGATCCACAAAGAAGGACTACAACTGCACATGGGATGCTGCAAAGGCACCATGTGCCTTGCAACTGCATCATCCCTCATACACGTGCCCTCCTGGAAAACTTCCCTAGACATGACTATTGGCTCCCAAACTCTCCAGTAAGCTCCCAGTGCCCCATTATCCCATGGGGACCCTGAGCACAGCTCCAGGAGCAGGAGATATGCTAGAAGCAGCACCAGGATAAAGCCTTGAAGATATAAGGAATGAGAAGACTCTTACCCAAGCACTGACCAAAGGCCCCATGAGCCCAAGCCCCAACACCAGAGTAACAAGGTGGTCCTGAAGGGCTGAAGCTCCCCCAAAAGAGGGGTGCAGGTGCCAATGCACTGGGCAGCATCACAGAGCAGCCTGTGCCACCATTGCTCAGGGTAAGACACACACTATGGAAGGGAAGAGCACCAGCAGCATGTACAGAGGTGGGAATCTCACTCTCCCAGGTCCCCCAGGAGCTGGACTCCATATTTTCCAAAAGAGTCCCACCATAGAAGGAGACCCATGTTGGTCAAGCAGGATTTGCCTTTCCTAAATTCTTAGGCTGTGTTGTCTCTGCTGTGTTGTATTTCAAGCAGACATCTGGTAAGTTGAAATCCCACATGAAAACAAGGGCTAGTGATCATAAGATTTCTCCCTTTGCTTATAAGATATTTCATCTGCCTCTTCATACTGCTTGGGAAGTCTGTAACAGACTCCCACCACAATATCTGCCTTGTTGGCTTTCCCCTTGGGTCTTACCCTGATACACTCAACCCTATCACACCACCATTAAGCTCCAGAAAATCAAAACACTCTCTGACTTACAAGGCTACCCCACTGCCTCTCCTTCATCTCCTGTCCCTTTTGAAGAATTCATAGCCACCTGTTGCAGCACTCAAGTTGTGTGAGTCATCCCATGTCTCTGTGATGGCAAGTATGTCACAGCTTTCCTGATACACAATGGTTTCCAGTTCCTCCTGTCTGTTGCTCATGCTGCCTGCATTGGTGTAGATGCACTTCAGCTGGGCTATTGGTCCCATTGACTTTCTGGGGGGGAGAACCGCTAATTCCTGCATGACCATTCACAGGCACTTCTGTGGCTTCTCATACCTCAACAACTCTTGCATCCTTGCTGCCACATGGATCTCCATTCCCTACCTATACTGAGACGGCATACTGAAGGACTTTGGTAGCAACCCAGCCCTCACACAGTGGCATGCCACCCCCAGGCTTATCTCTAGTGATCCTGGATTTATCCTTTCCCCCCTTCAGCTGTAGCTTAAAGGTCTCTCAACTGCTAACTCCTAAGCAAAATTCCTTTTCCCCACTTTGAAACAGGTGTAGCCCATCTGTTGCCAGCAGGTTCAGTGTTGTATAAACTAACCAGTGATCAAAAAAAGCCAAATTCTGCTGATAACACTAGGCTTCAATCCAGGTGTTGATCTGTTGGATTTTCCTGTTTCTATCCCCATCATTCCCTGAAACTGATAATGAAAACACTACTTGTGCTCCACATCCCTCAACCAGTTGTCTCAAGACCCTGACATCTCTCGATTGTCCTCAAGACTTCTTGCTGGTATATCATCACTGCCCACGTGAAAAACCAGCACAGGATAATAATGAGAGGGTTATATGAGGCTGGAGAGTTTCCTGGCAGTATCACTACCCTGGGCCCCAGGGAGGCAGCGCACTTCTCTATGGGTTGTGGCCTATTGGGAGCCCTGTTCCTCTCAGAATGGAGTCATAAATGACAATTACCATTATTTTTTTTCTTATCAGAGATGGTCATGATGAGGGGAGTAAACTGACTCCACTGAGGCAACCCCTCCCCCCTGGATGAACCTTTGTCCACAGTGTCATGTGCCTGGCCCTCAAGTTCCAGAGCCTCCTACCTGTTGTTTAAGGGCACCTGGGGAGGTGATTTGTGAGAAATCCGTTCCCATTTCCCCCTGTCTTAGGTCCTCTCCTTCTGCCTGCAGGCGAGAGAGCAGGGATCCTTTGTTCCTTGTGATGCCCCTGGCTGGTGCATTTGCCTCGGGGTTTGCAGAGTGTGGCCGCACCAATCTTCTCCTCAGCCTCCTTCATGCTTCCTAACCTTCCCACTGCCTCTCAGCTTACAGCAGACCAGACCGTCCACCTGGTCGCACTGGTGTTGACTGCTGCCCTCCGATACCAGCGTCAGGCTCTGGCCTTTCCCGTCTCCCAGGCACCTGGACTGCTGCACGTTTTCCCGGGAGCTCTGCCTGAGGTCGCCATATCTTGTCTGGAGCGCACAGAGGACGCGGCTCTATGCCGAGCGGACAGCACGGGGGGAGCTCCTCCCGCGAGGGCACAGACAGCGCCCGGCTGGTCGCTGGAGCTGCCGGGGGCCGCCATTCCCGCCGCCTCCCGCCCTGGGGGCCGCGCTCCTGGGCCCAGGCGCGAGCGATCCCGGCCCGCGCCTGCTCAGGGCTGCCTCTGCTCCTGTTGCCAGCGTGTCCTGTCGGGAGGCCGAGCCCTTCTCCGTGCCCGCGGTGGGGCAGCGGCATTTTAGGAGCACCCCCCGCCTGTCTGGTTCCCTGTGTCCCCCTGCTTCGCTCCTGAGCGTCTTTGCTGCAGCAGTTCATCTCTACCCAATACCTCCTGCTCCCCTTGCCTCTCAAGAGAAATAGTGCCTCATGTGATTAAAAACAAACAAACAAACAAACAAAACAAAAAAACCCACCAAATAAAACCCAACACACATAACGGATTAATCACTTAAGTTTGCAATACAAATGCAGTGTGACTTCGATCTCCTAAGCCTGTCCCCAGAACCCTGTGTTACCACTGCCCCTGTCAAGTCACCTTCTAATTCCACCAATCTGCTGGCCATAGACCAGCCACTGTGGATATGCTTCCGGCCAGCTGAGAAGTCAGGAAATTACAGTTTGGGAGCCCTGGGCATCTGGAGAGGCAACCAAAGAGGTTTTCTGGCTGCTCAGTGCCTGGATAAATCCCTGAATAAACTCCACAGATTGAAGATCTATCTCCAAAACCGTCAGCCTGACTCCTACTCCCAAGAGATCTGCACACTTGCTGAGGCTGCACTCAATCCCACTAGCCATGGCAATAAGGAAGACGATATTTGGTAGTGGCAGTCCCAGGGGAGACCCTGGAGTGACATGGGTCTGGCATAGTTGCACATGCTGCTGCAAGTACTCTTTTACCCTTGCAGGTCATGCCTTTCTTCGTCATGCTGTAATTTACCTTGCAAAAAAAGGGCTTTGGCACTTTCAAAATTTTCTCTCTCTCTGAAATGAATACACTTTCTCCCAAGAAGGCCATTGAACAGTTTCTGAGGGTAAGCCAGCCTTGTTCAACTAAAGGAATGCCACCAATGAAGCACATTTCTCCATGTCAGTGTAGCTCTTCAAGGAGCATCAAGCCAACTGTTTTCTTTAGTGGTGTAGGTTAGATTCTGCTTTTGAATTTCCCCATACCAGCCACAGAGAGAGAGGAGGCAGGGAGGGTTACCCAGAGCAAATCTGTACCAACAGTGCTGTGACCAGCCACAGACCTCTGGTTATCCCCACGAAGCAGTGTTTGGATGCAGGACAGCTGTGCTTTGAAGCCCCATGCCCTTTAGCCTGGAAGGGACACCACTCTTTTCAGTCCCACGGCCTGTCACCACTGGTTGACAGGACCAGGTACCTCCAGCCCATTTGCCCCTTGGCCAGGGGGCTGCAGGGGCCCCTCCTGTCCCCTTGGCCTGCAGAGAAAGGCAGTGAAGGCAGGAGCATGGTCACTGCAGCTGGGATCAGGTACCAGCAGCCTCTATTTGGCATGTTCTCCTTTGCTAAGGCATTCCTTGCCTCTGCCACCCATTCCTGGCAGCTCTCTCGTTGAAAAGGGTGGATGCTGTGACAAGGGTCTCTCTGGAGCTGCTCACATCTTCTTGCCAAAGCTGGCAGTCCCTGGGCCGTCCCAACGGTGCTCCAACAGACCTGTCTGCACCCCCTTGCTAAAGGAGACAGAAGAAAAGGCCTCCTCAGCTCTGCAGCCAGGGAAAAGGGCTCCCCATGCCCCAAAGCCTGGCTCAGGTCAGTAGTTCCTGGCAGTGCTGCTGAGCCCAGGCACTGCTCCACGGGACCTGTCATGGGCCCTCGTGCCACAACCACACTTACTCTTCCAGTACTTTCCTCGGGAGCTGCAGCTCTTCCTGCTGCTCTAATGTGCTCTGCCTTGCCGTGCTTCGCCCCTTCTCCTTCAGCTTCTCAGCATAGGCCTTTCTCAGGAGGTAGGGAGGGCGATAGGGATCCTCAAACACGTAGGGGCAGGAGGTCTGCAAAGGCAGAGGAGACTTCTAAAGCACTGCCACCAATGGCTGGGGCTGCTCCCAGAGCTTCAGCTGAGGCGTGTGACTTGCACAGGCTTGGCTTGGTCTTCAAAGCAGTGGTGCTGACCCCTTGCAGAGAGCACAAAGCTGCCAGCCCATGCCATAGCCAGCTGCATGCTCCAGCCTGGGGCCTCAGGAACAGCTCCACCTGCAGGGAGGGCAGGCCATGGCACTGCTGCTGTGCCCGGACACCTTTCCTGCTCCTTCCCAGGTGTTGCAGCTCCACGGCCAGAGTGTCACTGGCCCAAAGAGCGAGGGGGGGAAATGCCCCTTTCCTGGGGGATGTGAGGTGCATGCCATACCTTTCCTAGCTCTGTGTCCTGTCCCGTTCGGTTGCCAAAGTATTTGCGCCACACTTCACCTTCCACCTCATGGCGCCTGGATGCCATCAGCAGCTGGAGCTCTCTTTCTTCCCTCTCATTGTAGAGGGAGTGCATTCCCTGAAGGCCATGCACACACCACACATGCAACATTAGTCACCTTGAGCATGGCTAGGGCAGGAGGGCTGGGACAATGGGCAGCTCCTGCTGCCTCTCTGCCTCGGCCCAGAGCCCAAAATGTGACACAGGGCTGGCAAAACCCAAGGATGTACCATTGCTGAGGGTCGTGGAGTACATTCAGGGAGCTTTGACCGTGACTCAGATTGAGGTGTGGGGTGCATTAGCATCTTATCGGTCTTCTCCTGGATTACAGGCAGGAATCTAAAGAGGAAGGCCAGCAGTCTGAGTCTGTGGGAGCCCAGTCTGAGCCTGTATCTGTGCGATGGGCTCACACCCTGCTCCATGGCACCATGCGGCAGTTCAGCAGGACCACGAGTCCAGCAGGACAAGGTCTCCAGGGCCATTCAACATCAGCACGTGCACCCCAGCCAAAGGAAACATCTCTCCCTCTCTACCCCAAGTGTGCAGTGTACCCCACACAGCCTCAGCCACACCACTCCTCTACAGGGCTCACCCTCCTCGGCCAGCCTCCTTGTCTTTAGGCCGATCAGATTCCACTGACTGCTGACTGGCCTGGGAAACCCTCCGTCGAGCCAGGAACACTGGATCCAGCACGCTGACTGCAAGTGGGAGAAAGGGAAGAGCATTCCGTGTCTTTGAGATCACGTGGCCAGCAGGAGGGGCAGAGCTGCTCAGTCGTGCCACACAAGGCTCACCCTCAGTCCTTGCCACCCCTGGGAGCCAGAGTTTCAGGCAGGCCCCTGTCCCTTACCCACACTTGATCCAGAGCTGAATTCCCACCAAGCCACCCATCTCTGTGGGACATGATTTTCCTCCTCTCCTACTCACCACTCTGCCATCAGAAGGGACTCACCAATAGGAAGAACTGGGAGGTACTGGGAATCCCCAGGGCCCACTGGAGGGATTGGACTGTAGGGGCTGCCCACAGCTCAGAGCCTCTTCCAGAATGGGTCATCACACAGTGACCTCAGACCTGCCCTCATGAGGGCAAGAGCACCCTCAGTCCCTGCCAGCCCTCAGATGGCACATTACCTCTGCGAGAACCCCCGCCCCAGGGCGCCGACTCTCTGCTGGGCTTCAGGGAAATCAGAGGAGCCCATGGCTGGTGTGGGGTCTCCACTACAAGACTGGAAACAAGAAGGCACCAACTGGGTAAAGCTGGGGCACCAGGCTCCCTTGGGGGCTCACACTTGTAACTGCTGGCACCCGTCTTTGGGAGCCACTGACAAGTCCTTGGAGGACACGGTGCACAACAACCCTCCTTGCTGCCCATGCAGACTGTCCCACCTCTCTCAGGGTACATTGAAAGTTGACTGGCCCCTTTGTCTGCAATCTCCAAGCCAGGGAAGAGTGAGCGGTGGGCAGAGCAAGAAGCTCACCCGGGAAGGGGCTCATCCTGCCCAATTTTGGTTGGAATGGAGCCTCAATGAACTAGAAGCTGCAGAAGCCGCAGAAGCCATCCTGCTCACCTTGGTAGTGTGATGACCTCATCTCGACTGACCCGATTAAAATCATTTTGGCCTGGAAAGGCCACGATCCTCATCATGTTGGAGTCCTGGAAGGGGACAGCCACATTTCAACAGACACCCAGAAACATGCTGGTTGCCCACCAAGGTGGCAAAGTGCCTTGCTGCTCAGAGACACAACTGCTGCTTCCCAGAAAGCCTCACACCACCTTCTCCCTTGATGTCATTAGACCCTCCCTCAAAGGGCCGAGGCACTGCCCAGACATGGACAAGCTCATCAGGAGTGTGCCTAGGCTGGGTGGTGAGGCAGGTCATGACAACTGAGAGAAGGCAGCAGGAGAGCTTTGACAGCGTTGCCACAGAGCCACGAAGAGGAATCCCATAGAAATGGCAAGCTCACCTCCAGAAGAGCTTTCAGCATGTTTCCTGTCGTATCCAGCTTCAGCAGGCAGCGATCAAAGAAGGTCATGCTGACTACTTTTCCTCGCACAGCAAGGATACCAATGCCCTTGAAGGAGAATTCCACCTCTTTGTTGTCTCGGAGGGCCCCAGCAAAGCAAAGCAGGGTCTCATGTACACACAGCTCCACAATTTCTCGGCGGAAGTGGGTATCTGCAGCAATCTCCCCAAAGTCCAGCTGAACAACAGGTGTCTCGTCTAGGAAACAAGAACAAAGCAACAGGGTGTCTGCCACCAGAGTTCAGCCAATTCCAAGATTAGGGGTCATCAGTGCCCAGCCCTCAGGCAACACTCTACCAGACAGTGCTCCCCTTTCAGCTTCAGTCACCTCTCCAGAACAGAGCTGGTGGTCAGGAGAAGCCAAGCAAAGCTTGGCCTCCTGCTGCAATCAACCAGCTGGAGCACAGGGGGAGCTGGGGAGATGAGGCTGGCTCCCCAGAGAGGGGCAAGGTGCTGGGCTGCCCTATGTGGGCCCACACTCAGCACTCTCCAGGTTGGAAGTGTCATCTTTGGCTGTGTCAGAGCTGTTGGCAACAACCCAAATGCAAGGGCTGTGTGGGGAAAGTATTCCATCTTCTTACCAGGAATTTTGGTTTCCTCACACTCAAGGTTGTAGAATGTCCTCAGTTGTTTGTTTACAATGAACACAGGTCTCTCAACAGTCAAAACCTTGCCCTCTTCCACACTGGCATGCACTGGGACAATTGCAAATGTCCCAACTCCAGTCTCCACTGCCTGGAAACACAAGTAATAGGAGGGAGCATTGGCAGGGCTGCCGAGAGACGGGGTGGCTGCCACATGACTGGCATGGTCCTGGGAATGGCACTTTGGCCCCTGCTCTGGAGGCCCAGAGGGACAGGGTGAGGTGCTGAGGAGCCAGAGTCCAGCTGGGAATGTATTAAAGCCTGGAGAGAAATTTATGGTGCATGAAGGGACTCCATCTTATGCACTTTTTCATTTATATCTAGTTTTAAACATTGTTTAAAATGTTTTCCTCATATGATTGTATTAACCCCATTTTCCTGTATAGCCTGGGCTTGCCCAGGCTTGCCCAGAGCTGTTTTCCCGCCATAAGTTGTTTACTCCTTCATTTTCCCACTCATCCTGCACTGATTGGCTGGAGAGTGCCAAGTGTGGAGTGAGTTCCCATTCGTCCCTAATGCCCAACTCCTCCCAAGTTCCTCCTCCCTTCCTGCGTTCTCCTATCCTGTTATGCCCTGGAATGTTAATCCCATGCTCCTCCCCTGTTACCAAACCCTCCTATACCAGACCCTATATAAGTCCCTGCTTTACCTCAATAAAGTAGAAATTGCACCCCGACCTTCTACCTAGTCGGACCCCTTTGTGCAGTGTTGCAGTCCCATTCCCTCACCCACTGGACCATGGCATATGGCACCCAGGTCGTGGGGCAAGGTAGAAGGTCCTTTTATTAAAGGAACTCCCTTGTGCTCACCGGGCTCAGGTGGCACCTGGAGAGGTGATCAACCTGCCAGTCCTCCTCGGCTGAACTGCAGACTGTGGACCATCAGGTCAACGCGAGTCTTCGCACAGGACAGGTGAGCTGTCGGGGACATCCCTACTCCCTCTCCCATCTCCCAGTCTCCACGAGAGAGGAACTTTAACATCAACGACAAATTACCAGAAGTCAGCATAACACCATAATAGGACTCTGGCTGTCGACCTCTCAGAAATTTGTATACAGAAAACTTAAAGATTTTATTATCGATCATGGTCACCCCTTGGATAAAAAGTCAGCAAAAGCATTAGGCAAATGGCTTGAACACAAGGGGGAGATAATCTCTGACAATACATCAATTGAAGACTGGGAGAAAATTGGATATCACATTTGGAAAGCAAACAAAAGGGGTGACCGAAATGCTAAAGAAGCAATAATTGCCTGGAGACTCGTTCTGATGGTGCTACAGCACCAAAAGATGAACTCGAATGAGAATCTCCAAGAAAACCCATCGAAACATAAAAAATCCAAGCCAAAATCATTAGTCTGCAAGACAAAATCCCCAGAAAAGGACAAGCCCCGAAAGTCCCAAAATGGCGAGAGGGATGAAGAAGGCGCAACATTTTGGCGGTTTCCACAAAATGGCGTTGGTGATGGGGGAGGACGTTCGTGCGCACGCGAAACCGAAGTGCACAAGCGGCGAAGGTGGGAAAGGACCATTCAGGAAAAATCTGCGTGGGAGAAGCTTAGGCGGGTCCCACCGGCTCCACCTCCAGTTCCACCCCCTAGGCTGCCTCTGCCTCCGCCCGCTTACATCACCGATCCACCCACTGACACGCCTCCGCGCATACCCTCTCCCGCCAGCTCCGCCTCTTTCCCGGAGTCATCGCCCTTCTGGGGCCAAAGGGAAAAGAGGGGCAGGGTCAGGCCTAGTTCCAGTGTCAACACCTGGGAACATGGCAGTGCCCATGAGGCCTATGCCACCCAGGCCTCCAGCACTCACCACACACAGGCCTTAGACACATACTTATTAGTCACTCACCACAACCAGACGTTTGGAAGGCCTTCAGGGCCAAAGTGGCACAGGCTAATGATGCCGAATTCCTGAAGGCTTTCCCCATTTATTTAGAAGAAGGCCGTGCCCCAGAATGGAGGCCAATATCCTACCCTATGTTAAAGCATATCAAAAAAGCAATTATCGAATATGGCCTTGGAGCCCCGTTCACAGTGGGACTCCTTGAGTCCTTCTTCCTAGCTTATCATTTGATACCTTATGATATTCGAGCAGTGGTCAATGGCCTATTATCCACTGTCCAGTCATCAGTTTTTGAAGCAGAGTAGAAGAAGCTTGTTACCAAATATGTAAACGAAAAGATGGAAAGGTGAGGGATCCCGATACAGAGTGCAATAGATATGTTATATGGCAAGGGCAATTATACCAGTAGGCAGGATCAGGCACGCATAGACATAAAATACCTAGACATAACTAGGGAGTTGGCAGTTGAAGCATTAAAGAAGGCAGTCGATGTGTATATTCAGACACCATCCTTTACTCTAACAAATCAGGGGCCTAAGAAACCATTTATAGATTTTATCACAAGATTAAAAGGAGCGATTGCACGCCAGGTTCAGCAGAAAGTCAAGATATTCTATTTAATAAATTGGTGTATGAAAAAGCAAATGAGGACTGCCAACAGGCACTTAAAATCTTAAAGGACCCCACATTACTTGATATGATAGAGGCGTGTAAGAATGTGGGGTCTGGATCTCATAAGGCCTGATTGCTCACTGCTGCTCTAACTTGACTGCAAACACGTTTTAATTGTGGCCAGAAGGGCCACATGAAAAAACACTGCCCTGAACTGGCCATGAAACCTGACCCCCCAAAGACATTATGCCAAAGGTGTAAGAAGGGTCGCCATTGGGCTCACTATTGTCGATCTATTGCTAACATCAATGGCAAGTTCCTCCCTCCAAGAAAATCCCCCGATTTAAGATGGAAAGTAAACTTTAATTTGCTGCCTGACCTTAGGAAATGTCACTGTGAACATCAGGGAAATGAGAGGCAGAGCGCTCAGGGGGGTGTGAAGATACAAGAATCCCCTCAGATGTACTCCATCCTACACAGCCAGCCTTCCCAGTAGTTAAGGAACGACCACCACTCTTAGACTGGATTATATTAACCATTGTGCCTCCCGCACTCCAGCTCAAATCCACTCAACAACTCATAGGGGTCTACCCCTCCTCTGACGTTCAACCAGATCAAGTATACCTAATTGTTTCACATTTCACAGCACTCGAGAGGGGAATTGTAATGACACCTACCCTGTTGACCAGACTCACAAATAATAACATCAGTATTTGTATTTCTGTTGTTTTACCACCTGTAGAGTTGTTTTACCACCTTCAGCCATCATCTATCATTATATAGATGACATCCTGATAGCAGCAAAACACGGGACCGAACTACAATCCACCTTGACTGCCTTAACTGACGCCATCCAAAAAGCAGGTCTGCAGCTTGCCCCAGAAAAAATTCAACACACCCAACCTTGGACCTACCTCGGATGGAGGATCACTCAACAGGAAATCATGCCACAACCACTGACTTTCAAAGTAACGGACACTATGACCCTGAATGATTTGCAATGGCTTTTAGGAGCCATTAACTGGCTGAGGCCTGTCTTGGGGATCACAACAGAGGAACTGCACCCCCTCTTCGAGCTACTTAAAGGTGACCCAACTCTCACATCTATTCGATCCCTAACCCCAGAAGCAAAACAAGCTCTGGAAGTATGCTCTCAAGCCGTCGAAAACAGGCAAAGCAGACGACGACACCCTGACCTGCACATTCGCCTCGCCATCATATCCAGCAAGTTCCAACCTTTTGCTGTCCTTTTCCAATGGGATCAGGCAGAATCCGACCCTTTGAGAATTCATTTTCCGGTCGCCAAAATGGTCTCCACAGATGCTTTGGTCAGCATTATGTCCGAGGATGAGGAGATCAGGTGTGGCGACCCAATACAGGCAAATTGGATGACTGCTGTCAAATCTTCCAGACTGTTCTTGACATGCTCTGTTTATTTTCCAGAACTCAGGAAACCACAAAAAGTCAGCATTATAGGACTGTTAGATATGGGGGCCGACGTTACGATCGTCACCTCCCGAGACTGGCCTCCCAGCTGGCCAGCACAGTCAACCGACATAAGGGTCAGCGGGGTGGGCGGATCACAACAGCCAGCCAGAAGTACCAAAACTGCCAGCATATACGGGCCAGAGGGCAGACCTGCATCTCTCAAACCATTCGTACTTAACATTCCAGTAACTTTATGGGGACAGGATGCCATGGAGCAGTGGCATCTCGGAATAGAGACAATTTTTTAGGGGGAGTCACTGAGCAAGTGCAGCTGCCCAGACTGATGTGGAAGACTGAAGTTCCAGTCTGGGTTGATCAGTGGCCCCTACCAGTCCAAAACCTGCAAATTTTAAACAAATTGGTAGATCAGGAATTGGCCAAAGGACACCTGGAGTCTTCCACCAGTCCCTGGAACACTCCAGTGTTTGTCCTCCAAAAATCCTCAGGATCCTGGAGATTTCTCCAGGACCTGCGCAAAGTGAATGAAGTCCTGGAAGCCATGGGAGCCCTTCAGCAAGGTATGCCATCTCCATCTATGCTACCTGCTGAATGACCCATGATGGTTGTTGATATAAAGGACTGCTTCTTTCATATTTTTCTCAATTCAGCCAATTTGGTGAATTTGTGTTTTCCGTCCCAGCAATCAATGCTTGCGAACCTCACTGCACGTTCCAGTGGAAAGTGCTTCCCCAGGGGATGAAGAATTCGCCAACGCTTTGTCAAATGTTTGTTGCAAAAATTTTATCCCCAATTAGGCAGAAATTCACAAAGTCAGTCATCTTCCATTATATGGACAATGTTTCGATCTGCGCGGAGACAGAATTGGCTGTCAAAAAGACTTTAGATTTGGTTGTTTTTACTCTAAATTCGCATGGTCTAGAAATTTCCCCAGAAAAGGTACAAAAGGAAGCACCATGGAGGTACCTCGGACTCCAAATTAACCAAAAAAGTGTCAGACCGCAAACAAAAATGTCCAAAATTTGAATGACCTCCAGAAGCTACTAGGAGCTATCAATTGGATACGCCCTGTACTGGGGATCACAACCAGTGATTTACATCCCGTATTTGAGCTTTTGAAAGGAGATGCAGATTCATCCTCCTCCCCAGGTCTGTTACAAAGGAGGCAGAAGATGCCCTCCATATGGTTGAAAAGAAAATATCGGAAAGAGAAGTGAGTCGGAGGATGGAGGGACTGCCATCCTCCTTGGTAATTATAAGGGAAGAAAAACAGCCGTTGGCCATCTTGGGCCAATTTTGAATCGATAATAAGGACTTCTACTTGGGGGAATGGTTGTTCCTCCCCCACCAGTTCCAAAAGACTATTGTTACCCTGGGTAAAATGATTGGCAAATTAGTCTTCAAAGGACATATGAGGTGTTTAGAGCTTAACAGAAGGGAACCACATTATGTTTACCTCCCATTAACCTCTGAACAAATCGGGCAACTGCTGAGACCCTCTGTTGATTTCCAAATTGCCATTGGTGGATACCTGGAAGAGGTGAAGTTTCACCTCCTGGCATGTCAGTTTGTTCAGAGATTGGCCCAAATTCCATTTAAATTAGAAATTATGCAATCCAAGATTCCAATTAGAGAAGCAAAGAAGATATTCACGGATGGCTCCGGTAGGACTGGAGATGCAGTCATCGTCTGGAAACAGGATGACAATTGGCGACAAGATATCCATAAAGTGCAAGGTTCACCTCAGATTGTGGAACTTTCAGCAGTTGTACGTGCTTTCGAGATCTTTCAAAACGAAGTGATAAATATTGTATCTGATTCAGCCTATGTGGTGGGCATAGTAAAGAGAATTTAAAAGATGTTTCTAATCGGCTTCTGTTTGATTTGCTAAACAAGCTATTGTTTTTGATTCAAAACAGGAAATTAGGATATTACATTATACATACCCAGTCCCACACTGCTCTACCAGGTCCTGTGGCAGAGGGAAACCAGATTGCAGATTAGCTGGCAGGTATGATGCCAGTACCAAATTTATTCCAGCAAGCCAGATTTTCTCATGAGTTTTTCCACCAAAATGGTCAATCACTACAAAAACAATTTAATCTGAAATTAAATCAGGCAAAGGAGATTTTAAAGACCTGCCCTGATTGCCAAGCAGTGGCCCCACTTAAACCCAAAGGAACTAACCCCAGAGGGTTGGAGCCACTAGAAATTTGGCAATTGGATGTGACACATGTGCCCAAATTTGGGAAAGTAAGATATGTACATGTGTCAATTGACACATTCTCCAAAATTATAGTAGCCACCACGCATTCTGGTGAGAGAAATCGAGATGTCAAGAAGCATTTTTTGTCTGCGTTTGCAAGAATGGGGGTCCCAAACCAGGTCAAAATGGATAACGGGCCCTCATATGTATCAAAAGAAACCAAAGCATTTTTTAATAGCTGGGGTATCCACCATACCACTGGAATGGGGCAGGGTATAGTGGAAAGGGCCCATCAAAACATAAAAAATCTACTAAGGAAACAAAAAAGGGGGAGTATGGGTCTGGCTCCCCAAGAAAAGACTAGAGAAAGTCATGTATGTTCTAAATTTCTAAAATAATTGCAGGGACCTGACATGCCCACAAGTAGAAGACCTATAAGGAGGCACTTCCGATCAGAAAACCAACAGAACATAAGGAAGGCCAAAATACTTTACAAAGACCTACTAACTGACAAGTGGACGGGTCCCTTTCCTCTCATCACTTTGGGGAAGGGACACACCTGTATCTCCACTGATACAGGACCGAGGTGGGTCCATGCAAAGTGCATGAAGGTCTTCAGAGAAACATCATGTGAACCATCTACGCCTTCACCACCTTCATCAGTTTCGGAGTGATCCTTTCAACATTGGAGACCGCGTCAGCCATTCCCATCTGGATGTACCAACAGCCCGAAAACGTTTGGGTGAAGTTGGCGCAAGAAACAAATAATGACACTATCTGTCTTTCGGTTAATAATATTAATAATTTATTTCAGACGTGTTTAGTTGGTTTACCCCTTAGTGACGATTTCAGAAATTATTTTTAATCACCTTCTTATGTTGAGGATGACCCCGCTGAATTTGAGGTCTTAGGTTCTGTTATTACTGATCAGTGTTTTAAGTTCGCATCTGGGTCTACATCTTGCATAAAGAAGAACAATGTTACTCCCTTTAAGAAAATATATCAGGATGCCTCCCTGTGGTGCAATGGCACTGCGCTTGAAATAATCACAACAGAGTCAGTAGGCTTCAAACCAAGTGCCCTGCCACAGGGAAGATTCCTAATCTGTGGCGAGAGAGTGTGGGCTGGTATCCCATCCTATCCCATTGGAGGACCCTGTGCCATCGGCCAGGTCACCCTATTCCACCTACACAAATTTGGGTTAATCAGTGAAAAACCCACCTCATTGATTCGCCCCAAGAGAGACTTCGGAATGCTTTGTATGCAAAACCCCATCCTTAATGATACATTGAGAGTGAAGTACCTGGCAGTGGGGCCGGAGGCAAGACCTCTTACCCCCCAGCCACCAAGTCTTTACACGACCCTAAAAGATTAACCACTACTAAAAGGTCCACGATAACACCTTCTCCTCCAAAAAGAGACTGGAGGCTAGGTAGCAGACAAGTTATCGAGTCATATGGAAAAGATACCCTCAGTTACCCTACCCTCCAGTCTCCCCTTAAGTGGGTGAAAGGAGATTCTCCAGTCTCATCCAAGGTTGCTGTTGTTCCACCTGATGCTTTGCATCCTCCAATGGGAGTTCTTCCAATCTCCAAAATTCCGGAGGATTGTGATCCTAATATTGAGTTGTGGCCAACCATGGGAAATTATTTCAGCTCTTTTATCATTGCAGGGATCAGAACCTTGCATGCCCTCAACACCCTGACGCACGTGGGATGCTGGCTCACGAAAGAGGCCAACGCAACCAGCATGACCCTAGAAGGCCTGGTTAAAGCCACTCAAAAATTGAAAGAAGTCCCTTCAAAACAGGGCCACCATAGACTTCCTGTTACTGGCACACGGCCATGGGTGCCAGGATTTTTAGGGGATGTGTTGCCTAAATTTTTCCGATCACTCTGAATCAATTTTCCAAAGCATTAAAATCTTGCGTGACCTTATCAATGAAATTAAATTTTCCCCTAAGATATCCCCAGATGATCTATTTGATAAATTGGGTTCCCCTAGTTTACCCAACTAGTCTAAACAAATACTTTTAATGTGTTTCAGAGTCTTGATGACCCTTTTTATGTTGTTACTAACATTTTGTTGTGTCATAGCTGCCTGCAAAAGCCTCATTCTGAGTAAAATATTTTTGTCCTTCTATCAAGAAAACAAAAAAGGGGGAGATGCTGAGGAGCCAGAGTCTGACTGGGAACATTTTAAAGCCTGGAGAGAAATTTATGGTGCGTGAAGGGACTCCATCTTATGCACTTGCTCATTTATACCCAGTTTTAAACATTGTTTAAAACGTTTTCCTCATATGATTGTATTAACCCCATTTTCCTGTATAGCCTGGGCTTACCCAGGCTTGCCCAGAGCTGTTTTCCCGCCATAAGTTGTTTACTCCTTCATTTTCCCACTCATCCTGCACTGATTGGCTGGGGAGTGCCAAGTGTGGAGTGAGTCCCCATTGGTCCCTAATGCCCAACTCCTCCCAAGTTCCTCCTCCCTTCCTGCGTTCTCCTATCCTGTTATGCCCTGGAATGTTAATCCCATGCTCCTCCCCTGTTACCAAACCCTCCTATACCAGACCCTATATAAGTCCCTGCTCTACCTCAATAAAGTAGCCATTGCACTCCGACCTTCTACCTAGTCGGACCCCTTTGTGCAGTGTTGCGGTCCCATTCCCTCACCCACAGACCGTGGCAGTGAGGCATGTGCAGGAGGCAGGACTCACCCTCTTCTGCAAGAGCTGTCTGTGGATGTAGCGAGATGCTCCAGACCAGATTTTCCAGATTTCTGGAAAGCAAAGGAAAAGCCCTGCCATTCTCTGATTCAGTGACAGCCACCATCCCCTGTGCCCCTACCCACACAGGTGACAGTGGAGTGCCCTTTAGCCCCCCTTGCCCAGTCTCATCTCTGGGGCTGCCCAGTTGCATTCCTGACTGCCCTAAGGCTCAAAGCAACCCACCCTGCGTCCATGATAGGCCTGGAGAGGAAAGGCAGGCAGTAGTTTTGGGAAGAGAATTTCCACTCCTAGACACTGCCATTTCCCAGAAGGTGATTATCATGTGTGTGTCTCAAACACCCATAGCCAGATGGCTGTGGAGCCAACTAAAACTTGTTGATAACACACAAGGATTGTTGGTAATAACCGGAGATTGTTGGTAGTAACACACCATGGGAAAGGACAAAATAAGGCTGGAGAAGGGGGCGATGAGGAAGTAGAGGAGCACTTTTCTGGGACAAACATCCTTGTTATTAATCCTGGAGAGAAGCACAACACAGTACAATGCAAGTGCAGGAATGAGATAGAGAAGTGACCATGGACTGTAGGGGGGATGAAGAACACCAAAGACCCCTGAACCCTTTCAACCCATTTCCACAAAGGTGTGAAAGAACAGACTGCAGATGATAACTAATTTGCATAGAAAGTGAGAAACCTCTTTGGGGTATAGAAATGTGTCTATAAAAAAGTACCCCCACCAAGCCCAGGTGGTGCCCCCAGGACATCCCATTGGCTGGGCTGATATTGGAACCAGAAGTAGTGATTGATTCCTTCCTTCTTTCTTTTTCTTTCTCTCGCTCTCTTCCTCTTTAATTCATCTCTTCCTTTCTTTCCCTTTTCATCTTACCCATTTATCCAAAACCCACTGCCATGTTCCTATATAGTAGGTCAGAAACTCACAATTTCCATGCCAAGCATGTAATTTACTAATAAAACATCATAAGTTCTTGTGGACTTTTTTTGTTCCTTTCTACCATGAGCATCACCCTTCCCCTTAAGGGTGGGATGTCACAGCTACCAAAGCCACCCCAGAGCCTCAAGGCACCACAAGGCAGGGCTCTCCTTACTGCAGCCTGTGCTGACTAAAAGAGCCCCCTCTATGGCCCCAGCCTCAGGGGGGCTTTCCACAGCTCATCTCCATGTAATCTTGGCCCTGACAGTGCTGCTGCAAGGGACACCTATGGCCTTACCACTGTTGCTGAGCTCCTTGAGAGTTGGGAGCTCCTCTGGCCCTACAGAACTAGAGAGCAGGTAGTTCTGCATCTCTGCCCCCCTGCAGTGCAGCAGCTGAGGAAGAGGTGCTTGTCCTGCTACAAAACCCCTCTGCTCCTCTCCTTTCTTTGACGCTTCTCCCCAGGCAGCGTCTCCAATGCTCTCCTAAATCATCTCCTTGTCTCCTGGCAGCAGGGCAGATCCTGCAATATAGAGCAGAAAAGATGCCTGCCCTGCTCAAAATCCCTCTGCTCCTCTCCTCCCTCTCAACACTTCTCCAAGTGGTATCTCCAACGCTCTCCCACAGCTTTCCTTTGCCTCCTAGCAGCAGGGCAGCTCCTGCACAGCAGAGTGCTGGTGAGGGCAGTTCCAGTGGTGTCCAGGCCTCTCCAAAGAGTGTATTCCAAGGACACTGTCCCTGGGATGTGAGTGTCCCACTGTGATGTCATGCCATGGGTCACAGGGCTGCACACAACCTGCCACCACACAATCTCACCTACATTTATCTCCAGCATGAGCAGGGCAGCTCCACCGGTCACCTCAGGCTGCTGCACTGACCCTCCCACCTGCACAGCTCAGCTCATCCTCCCCAGCTGGGCACACAGGAACTCCTGGAACCTGGGGAGGAATAGGCATTAGTGCTGAAGGGGCTTCATGCACTCAGAATAAAGCTGGAGAGGTCCCCCCAGGTCATGAGGGAAAGCAACCCCACATTTTGGCTCCCAGGGCAACCCTCAGCCCCTCCTATCCCCTAGGGCCACTGGGATGGACCTCTTTCCCTACACCAGGATCCACAAAGAAGGACTACAACTGCACATGTGCCTTGCAACTGCATCCTCCGATGCACAGTCACCTTCCTGGAAGTCTCCCTTGACATGATTGTCAGCTTCCAAAATCTTCTACCCAGCTTGCAGAGATTCTTTGCACCTGGCTACAGACACCCAAATAAACCAGCCCAGATGGGGACTGATAACCATGTGCAGGTGGTATAAGAAGTCACCTTCCCTGAGACAAGAACTGTGTTTGGCCATGAGCTTGTCATTGTGTCCATTAGGTATCACTACACTGTTCAGGTACACAAGGCACAGCTGAAATGAAAAACCCGTGTGCAGGCACGTGTAACTCAGCCACTGAGTGTGGTGTACCAGGTGTGAAGGAACATGGACGTGGTGCCTGCTGTTGTCAGGTAGAATATAAGTAGCTACCATGAGGTGACAGCGGCTCCAGATTCTATTTTTATTTTTTTAATATACGCAAACTAAGCTCAACTTCTAGTTCTTTATTTTTAAACATTGACCAGTTCTTTTACTTAGTTATATATGACTTTAAAATACTGTTCATGAAAACTTATTAAGTTTCCATAATACCTTATGGGTGCCTTCCCATTAACATTTCATAGACTTTCCATGAAGGTGTGATTTATGGCCTTTATGTACAACCACTCATCGGAGAGATTTTGAATAAGACAATCTCTGTGAGTAAATGTTGCTCCTGTACATTAGTGGTTTCCAAGTCAGGCAATTAACTTACAAATGTTTGCAGGCTCTTTCTTCATTTTTTTCATAACATAGTCAGGAACAGTATTAATATCCAGTACCAAGTCTAATAAAATTTCCATTACCTTCTGGGGTTAATAATGAACACAGCAGGGACAAAATCAGTATCACTGTATTAACTATCATTAAATAAGGTATCTAAGCATGAGCATCATAGCAAGTGAGTGTATATAAAAAATTTGTATTTGTCTACTTATCTTATTCAAACTCTAACTTTGACATTAAGCCTTGGATTTGAAAATTAGTAACGTGCAAACACATTGTGCACGGTCAATTAAACTGAACTCCACTATTTCACATCATCTCAGGAACTGTGAAAACTAGAACTAAACTTCATTTCTGCCAGTTTTAAAAAAGTATTTTAGATTTTTTTTCATGAATGAAAAAAACTGTCTGAATCGATTGATTTTAAGTATGGAACTCTCTGAACGATTTGATCCTACGTATAACCATTTCAACTTAAAAACCAAATCATGCTGCATATTACAATAGTAAAATTAAATTTTACTACATTCCTTCATTAGCAGCATACATCCATGTAATTAAAATACTTGGAGTTATCAAATCTGAGGCATGTATTATGTCTGGTCTAGCACATGGAAATCTGCGGTAGAGGGCTCAAGGCATATTCCCCACTGGCTAACCTTGGGCATTTGAGTGTTTCTGTGGACAAGTAGGCTCCATACAACTTGTCAAGCCAGCAAAGAGAGAAAAACACAAACCATGTAGGTCTGAAGTCACCTCCGTACATAATAAAATGATGGTACAATCACATTTGGAAAGCAGGTTGTAAAAAGAGAAAATGGCTTATGAGGACATCAGTAAAACAGAAGGGGGAGAGAACAGACAAAGGATCCCAGCTCCCCACATGCTCAGGGCAGTGAACTCACCCGAGCACTTCCATAATCCCATCCAAATTATGCTGGGTGGAAGGGAGAAGGGTAGTGCTAATGTCTCCTGCAGTCTTCTCTCACTACAGACTCAGGACACAGACAAAAGCATGAGTCCACAAGTTGCACAGGGTAAACAAAACCCAAACTTAGATGATGCCTGTGCATGGCTCTTCCCTGCGCTCTTTTCTGTTAAAAGCTTGATGATGGAAGGAGAGGCACCTTGTGAGCACTGATTAACCTCAAAATGCACAAGTCTGCACCGTTCTGGTCCGAGAAAGTTTATTTATGGCTCACCATTATTTGAGAAGACCTGCTACCTGCTCACAGTGCTGCAACAGACTGCACCCACTCCAGTTCTAAAAGGAATCTTGCTGTTCTTAATGTGAACCACACACCGACACCGTAACTAATATTAGTTGGCATTTATTAGCAGTTTGAGATACAAGACAGTCTATGGGCTTAGGAAGTGTGGCCTCTTAAGGCAGGCCTCTTCAGTAAAAACAGAGGTAACACAGCAGAGAAATACGAGACATTGCCTGCAGTTTCATAAACCGCTTTTTTTTTTTTCCAGACTGGAAGTACAAATGAAATGCACAGAGCAAAAAAATTAAACTTTCAAGGACTAAATCTAGACCATGCTGTATGCTAAACATATTTTAGCATACACATTTACAATGAAATAATTTCATAAGTATCACAATTTATCTTCTCACACAAATGAGAACAAAATTAGTTTTAAATATCTCAGAAGCATATCTTTTCCTCCTTCAGAGTCAAATGGGGCTGAGGACTTTTTGAACAAAGAGACTTACAGTGAATACCTGCAAGCATCTGTAGCCACATACATTTCTCATTTCCATCTCTATTTTTCTCCTTCTTCCCCAAAGCAATTAAAATCTTCCTTTTGCTGGAAGGCCTGCAGGGAATAACCAGAGGGGAGTTCTGAGAGACAATGAGGTCCTGAGGTGAACCATCTTCCTCTGGGTCCTCAGTTAGCACCATCTCCATGGAACCACTGACAGTGCAGTGCTCCTGGTAAACCTTTCTAGGTGTCACTCCAGCAAGCTCTGGTGGCATGTGGAAATGCTGTTTCCATTGCTCAAGAGACTGAATCTAGGTTTGTGCCTCTGCCCAAGGGCTGACTCACTCCACTCACATCCACTCTGACTGACCTAGCCCCATTTTGTCTGTAAGACTCAAGCTGTGCTTTAGGTAAGTGCAGCTAAATTTGGGAGACAATAACTTTATTTCTGCACATCCACTCAATTAATCTGCTTCTGGACTGTCATTGATAATAATTCTCCAAGAATTACTGATTAAGTCATACACTTAAAATTATTTTCTAAAGCCTCCTATTGTCATCTGAGAACCTTGATGGTGACTCTTGCCATTATAGCTTATTACCCTTCAGCATCATCACATCCAAGATATGGATTTTGGTTTTTCTTGTTCATTCTCAGCACTATAAATGCAATGAAGGAATTACTACTTCATATTCTACTTCTTATTTGCTAGAACTTTCCTTACATAATTTTCCCTCTGAGGCTTTTGCAAACTTCTATTTCTTTATTCTTTTATGGTATTTTCTGCAATTCTTCCTCATCTCCATTATTTCTACTGAAACTATTCACTGTCTTTCCCTTTCGATTTTGTAAAAACCTTGAATTCTCTCCCCACTCCAAACTATTTAAGGGCTTTCACTTCTGGTTTATATCAGATAGGCTCAAGTTCTAGTTTTCTGTTTCGTTAAATCCTAATTAAACTTCTGGCCCACATACAAATGATGCCTATTACCTCTGTGGCAGCTCTTTCTTTTGACTAATATAGAAATACTCATTTCCCTATATATTTTGTACCAGAGAAAGTTGTCTTTAAAGATGAGAAACTGCTCTTCAAACACTTAGTCAGTGTTAATCATGCAGAGATGTAATCTGCTTTCACACAGCCCTCCCTGCATCAATCCAGGATGAGGTGTTTTGTGCTACCTACCAACCAGAAGACTATTTAAGACCATTTAACCACAATAGGACATAAATATTCAGATTACAAAATAAATAAGTGAATTGACAAATAATAATAATAAAAAAGCAACAAAACAAACAAACCAAGGGGGAAAATGAATCCTGAATATAAGCCAGGTAGTCTAACTGTATTCTAGCTACATAGCCACTATTAGCCAACCCCTGCAGTTTCCAGATGTTTATTACAGGATATGCCTGGACAAATCTTCTTTCATAAAAGCTCTTTGACACAAAGACATTAAACTTTAAGTACCTTAACACAACAACAGACCTTTTAAAGGGGATTTACTTAAACTTTTTATATACAAAAACAGCTGGAGAGGGAATAGAATGACAATGAAGTAAAACCACTTAGTAAATCTCCACCTTCTTCTCCTTTCATCACAAAGGAGAACTCCATAAGAACTGTGTATACAATAGTCCTATTAAGCTCATGATTGTCTAAAAGATTAAGGCTCTGACCAAAAGAGCAGTGATTTCTGAAATCACTGGAAATCTCACTATTTGCTTGAACAACTTTGGATCTGGTCCATACTGACTCCATAACTGTTCATAAGCTGGAGGAAAACAACTCTGGCTATAACCTCCATAAAAACACGGTAAAAAGGAACAAATGCTTGCTTTCTATTTACTTTACTTTCCATATTTTTTAAAAAGGAAATTTTCAGCATTTTGCTCCACAATATAATCAAGTTAATTTGGTCTGAGGAAGTGAAAGGAAGACACAAGGCACAGAAGTTGTTTCTGATTCTGAGATTTATCATTATTCACAGTGAAAATGACTACTACTTTATCCCTCAGTTTGATGCTGAAACAGAAATTATTTGCCAAAAATGGGGGGGATAGTGGGACATACTTTTTCTTTTCAGAAAATGCTATCTATTGCTAGTTCCAGGGTCCTGGTTCTGTATTTCATCCATGTCCCAATTACCTACAGGCTTTTCATCACAATTTCATATGTTCATTAAATGCAAGATCAGACTTCTGTAACTGACAGTTTTACTTCCACTTGGAGGTTTGCGTGCATGTGCATATATATATATTGTAGACCAAGACCAAAAAATGTATATAGCATCAAATGATAAAAACAAGGAACATGATTCTAAAACATTTTAACTAAAACTTATGCTGGTTGGATATTGATCATTCCTAATTTCAGGCAAGGCTTCTACTGTTTTTCAGTGAGTGCCAGTGAAAATACATCTCTGTTGTTCCTGTAGAGAAAAAAAAGAAAAACAAAAATCAAAAAACATGATCAAAGAATGGCTGCTCACTGGCTGACAAGCATACATAGATTTGTAGGACAAATGAAGCTGTGGCTACAAGCAGGCGCCCATCATACCCGAAATAAAAAGAAACTGTGTCAAAAACTCCAATTATTTAAGTAGGCCTAGAACAGATGCCGAGGTCACGGTGCTTTTATAGCCAAAAAAGTTAAACTACTTTGTAGATTTTTTTTCTACCTCTCTCACAAACTGAAAGTTATTACTTCCTAATGCCACACTTGGCAACCAGATGGTACCAAGAAAACCTCTATTCTAATTTCACAGGTATTTTAATAAATTTATGCTAGGCTTTTTAGATCACTAAGATATGATTAGCATCTTCTATACACGAGTAGATAGACCATATACATGCTATCTCATCACGCAGCAGTACCAAGCTGGATAAACTGGATCGGGTTCAAGCTAATCAGACAATCCCAGTCCTAGTGGATTAGACAAATCAAGCAATATATAACATCGAGCAACTTCCTCCACCTCAAGACAGATGTTACCTACGATCCAGCATACAGGGGACAAGCAGTACACTTGCCACTACAAAATTAACTTCTCTCTATATTCTGAAGACATTTGAATAAGCCAAATGTATTTATACCAGGCTGTATTTTGGCATGGCCAAATGCAGCATTTTTTATGCAGCATTGGAAGCTCTAACACTGCATTTTTCATACTGCCAAACCACACCAAGTTCCTACAAAAAGTTCCCAAACTTCTGCTGTTAGGATGCCCAAAGCACACATTTCTACTTCTGTTTCATTTCAGTAGGCAGGCTTACAGAGAAACCTTCTCGGATTAGACTCGTGCAGTACTGAAATCCAGTTCCTGTATAGAACCTTCTTTCTCATGGACTTAATTCACTTTTGTCATACGGGGGAAATATTATGCACATTATACACATACAAAGACTGAGGCATGGAAAAGTAAAGTGGTTTTTCCAAATCACCACTACAGGCAAAGCAAGAGCACAATCCTGTCTTCTAACTTGGTACTACATCAAATGGCAATTTCTGCCATTCCCTAAAAGTACATAAGCTCTGGAAACTGTTTTATTACAGCAATCACCTCTAGAAATTTTCAGAATCACATTATTATTCAGAAAGCTCATTTCGGCAGGAAAAAAAACCCCACAGTTATATACTTTTCTTGTCCCCTAGACCCATTTTTTTTTGATTTCTCAGATTAGGGTACCAATCAGATATTATCCTCCTTCTTCCCATGGAGACCACAACACAAGGTCGTTATTTATTACCTGCTGAAAATTAAAAAAAAGGTATTAAAAATTACAGTTTCCTATATTATAGTTCTGTAGATAAAGGACTTCTGATGACGCTATAATTTTCTGAATTCTGGTCAAGGATTTTCAGTTAATATTCTTCAATACTGCCCTGTAAGCCTATAGTTACATTGCAAAATCAATGTATACAACTATTATTTGGCTTTTCTATCTCTGCTTGCAGTAAGAACTGCATTTCTGAAGCTATTTATCAGCACTTTCATCATGCCATAAAGGCTATTTCTTCCTTCCTAATTGTGTTTTGTTCATTTCTGTACTGAGCAAAATATGGCAAGTGGTCAAAAGGATATATCCTTTCTTTCCAGCAAATTGAATGCTAGTTTCCTGGTCATCTCCAGATTCTTAGAAACTACAGAGTAGTGAAAACTGGGAGACACAAGTGGTCCCCACATCCCTACTGCCCAGCATTACAGCAGCAAGGGAGAGCTGCAGACAACTTCCTGACACGTTCTTCCAGAAGAAGCTTTTCCAATTAAAGCCACTAGTACGGCATAACCAGTAATAACAGTAAGTTGTTCCAAAATATTCCCACTCTGCTCTTGACACTGCCTTTTACAGGAAGCTATGGTCCCCTTTGACCAAGTGTGGCCCAGTTACAGGGAAATCTATGAGGATTACTGAAAACCAGCAAACTTGCAAATGCTTTTCAGAGCTAAGAAAATCCAAGCCTTCCTACCACGTTTCTGACATCTTCCCACTCTAGTGTAAGTCACATTTACATGGCTCATTCTTCCATTTAACACTTCCCACAACTTGAGTCCTTCCTGTCTTCACTTCCTTTTCCCGCCTTTTCCTGCAAAATCTCTTTACTTTTGTGCTTAGTTCACATAGAGTTATCACAGCACCCCTGTGATATTTTTCTCTGCTAAACTGATTAGTTCTTTAAGTCAGCTCTCTGCCTGCTGGAGACAGACACTCCCCTCATGATCTCACAGCAGTCCACACTACTACCCAACAGCACTGCTGCTTTTATTTGTAAAGAGCATAGGTCCTCTTTTTGCGTGGTCATTACATGGCTTGCTTGCAGTCCAGCTGCTGCCTCCCACAGCTGCAGGATTTGCCGGACCATCCCTCCCAAGCAGCAGCAGCTGCTGCAGCTCGCAGCTCTCCGGGAGCGTGGAATGCTGCTGCTGGGGGAAAGATGCTCTCGCTCCCTGCGGCAGCAGTGCCCTGCACTGGTCCTTGGCAGCCGGGAGGAGCAGCCGCCGAGGCCATCCAGCTCCGTACTGAGCTCCACCGCGGCAGGGTGACCCTGCCGGTCACGGGGGGAACATTTCGCTGTCTCGACTGGCGGAGTTGATCAGCCTCTCCCGAGAGCTTAGAAGCACACAGAATTAAAGGACTCTCGCTAGAGGCAGGATCGGGTTTGTACTGGCCGCTGCTCCTGCTGAACTTGGTTGCAGCTGCATTCCTCTCTCCCCCCATTCGCACATCTTGCAGTACTGTCATTTCTTTCCAAGCTCAACATCAAGGTTCATGTAATTATATATAAGCATATACATATGATTGTATATGCATGCATTACTTCAAAAAGATTTGCATAGTAAAGCCTGCAAAATGAGAAAACACCAGTATTAAAGGAAGCAGGTGTGATTCAGCAGCTTGTTGTGGGCATGTTAGGAGACCGTCACATGTGGCTGCAGACTTCTTCAGTGCATATTGTGCCAACCCTGCACTTCCTATAAAATCATCATCACCTCCGGAGCTTTTCTCATCATACCCAAGTGCTGTATCCATTCATGACAAAATACCTTCGGCAACACTGTTTTAGCCCTTCTTAAAACGAAAGAATGTGGGCATATCTTACGTACATTAACACACAGTAGCATAGTGTATTCGGCATCCTTAACTACAGGGTCTTTCCTTTCCTTCCTTGTGCATTGTGCACTGTAACAGAAGCCAAAGTGCTGCAGGTATTAACCAGCTCCGATTCAGCATCAGTGGCACTGCTCATGGTGTGCACTGATTAAGCAACAAAAGCTTTCTCGGAAAAGATCTTGTCCCAGAATAAAAATCTGGTACCCTTTGAGTCCCTCGTTCCAATGCACAAATCGCAGGACTGACAGGCAGCAGATGTGGGATCTTTTCGTAACAGATCACCACGACGTACAGGCTCACTGGAAGCAACAACGTCGCGAACTTTGAAAGCAAATATTTCTTAATTCTGATTATGCAGCTTGCATATTTTGCCAGTCGTTTTCCCAAAGTTTTGCTGAACGAGGCGTATTGTCCCTGTCCCCCGCAGCTGCGAGATCCTGCTGATCAGAGCAACCTTGGAGCTGCGTGAGGCGGCAGCGGCGGGGCCGACACAGCCCCCGAAGATCCCACTGCTGCACCGGCTTCTGGTGAGGGAGACAGTCTTATGGTTTGATTTCTTAATTGAAAAACTGTAATTGTAGCAGCACCAGGCCCCAACGTGCATAATGAATAGAGTGTGGACCATTGAAATCTATAGCACAGACTGCTCCTACTTCACCTAATTAAGTAACAGCTCGCAGTTAGGAGCTTTTCCATATGCATATGTAAAGCCTGCTGATAAAAGGAGAAAGGGAACTCTTAACAGCTTTGTTGTTGTTAGGCTGCGGGAACTTAGGAAGCTGCTGAAAACTCTGGTAGGGTATTTAGCTTTGTGCTTACAGCCTGATTGCTTTTGCTTTTAAGTCTAAATACTTTTTAATTTTTTTCTCTTACCATTTGTTTTGCTGCATTTATACTTTATAGCCATTTCTCTACTCTTTAGTACTTGTGACCTCCTTTTTCTGCTATTCTATGTTGTTCTATACATATGCTTTTCTTTTCCTACTTTCTCTTGCTTCCTTACCACCAGTGGGAGTAGCAAATGTGGATAAGTGTGCACATGCTTTAAATCTATATCCAGCTCTACAGAGGACTTGCAGAACCCTGGAAATAATTATTCTGAGAAAAATTGTGTTCAAGCTCCACAGCAATTGTGTGGAACATATGAACTTGCACAGTTTCTGTCATGCAGTCCAGCCACTAAGCAGTTGTGAGAGTTGTGAGTACAGATTTTTCAAGGACCAACTTATAAGTTTCTGAGAGTGTGGAAGGGTTTCAAGGAACAGCTTTTGTGGAAGAAGTTTCAAGGACTTACCTCTTTGGTGTATCTTCCTCAGAATGGCAACAAGCACTCCTGAGACCTCCATCTGCTAAAGTCACTCTTCCAAAATGTGGAGATGGAAGAATTTCTGAATTGAATATTGCAATATTTTTAGTATAGACAAAAAAAAGAATCTGTTTTCTTTTATCATTGCCTCATAAGTGACTAAACTGCTTTCCAACTGGAACTTCCTCAATACTAAATTTGAGGTGGGTAAAGACTATGGAAAAGTTTTCCCTAGCCAGATGCAATTTTAGGAGAAAAAACCTGAATACAGGGTCTTACCACGGGAAGACTCAAAAAGAAAAATACAGTCTTAACTATTGGTAGTGAAAGTAGCTCCACCTAGAACAGGTATAAAATCACAGCTGTGTGTACTCTTCCTAAGTGACTATATAATTAAAACATCATTTTTACCATCATTCTCCTTTTCCTTCCTAATTGTTATCTGTTGTGTAGTTGGCATGATGACTCAGATGATAGAATTATGCTGGAAATTATATATACATGGAACACTGAGGCCCAAGAATGCAAATTCTTCTGAGTAAACAATCTAGTTTGGGGGGTGGGGGTGGGTGGGTGTATTTATTCTGCCAAGCACTAGACATACAGTAATATAAGTCGAAGAATAGAAGTTTTATGTTTGAACTACTGCTTTCAAGCTGAATCTCAAAACAAACTGAGCTTTAGTTCAAGGCTTGAACTTGCTGTTGAAAAGAAAATCAACAGTGCAATTTTCTTTATCATGAGCATCTACATCTACCTATGGCTTTGAGTGTATAATAACAGTCTCAAGCAACTGGAGTTTTCCACTGTAGTTTTGTCCTCATTTGCTCTTGTAATCATTCAAGCTTAGCAGCATTTGTTGCATTCAGATACAGGTCAACTGCATTTTGATGAAGTTCAAAGAAACGGGTGCAGGTGACTGAGCCATATCATAAAAAAAAAAACCAAAAAAACCAAAAAAAACCAGATAGAGAATATAGTGGCTTGATGATGCTTGTCCAGATCAATGTGATCGTATTTTGCTTTTCATCTGATTCAATACCAGGTTTCTATCGATGAAGTAAACTACCTTTCTGAAAATTCTACCTGGATGATAAGTAATTTGTCTTATTGAAAAGTCTTTTGTTAAGAAATATTTTCTCTGATGTAAGTTAGATACAGATGCCACCTCTTGTCTGCAAGTAAACAGATAAAAGGAATATGTATTTTTGACTGATCACATTGTATAAAGTAATTTTCATTGCTTCATAATGTATCTACGGCATGACAATAACCATAAAGTTAAAGATTGTCAGATTTGTCACTAATTAATACATGAATAATAATGGGACATGAGACAAGCTTACAGGAATCAGGCCCAATGTTGGTTATTGTAAAGCCATGCATACAGAAACAAGTGTTTTGAAGTGACCAGGACCTTGGCTGCTCTGATCTGGACATAGTAAAAGGCCTGACTACTAGAAAATGTTCAGAGCTTAACCATGGAAAAATAGTTTTCTTGTACTTATTTCAATGCAGACTTGAATCAGCTAAAACCACAAGTCAATGAAACAGGCTGGGATTTTTATTTCTTTTTTTTTTTTGTGATAAACATTATGATAGACTCTGAAGCTAGACAAGGTGGAATAATAGCAGTAGACTGTACCAATCTACTGTTTCACACTGAACAGCCTCTTGCTGCTTGAGTAGTCACCTCGAAATCTCTACAGAATGCCTGGGGGCAAGGAAAAGGAGGCAGAAGACTGTCCTTAAGAAATTCCTATAGCATGCATCCACTGTAATTCTGTTCTGGACTGTAGTGCATCCACTGCAACTCTTACTCAGAAAGACTCCAGGCACCTTCTGGAGAGGCTCCATCATATCTGATCACTAAAGGAGTACCGAGCATGTAATAAAGTCATACTTTATTGTGCCTTATTAAAACAGCTGTCTAAGGTCATAAATACAATGAGTTGTTTTTATCACCAGGAGAACTCCCGTAAGCGTGAGGATGATGATTAACATCGTATCTCCAGTTCTGCTTATATCTGCAACCCCGTGGCAGATGCTTGGCTCCAGTGCTGTTTAAAAGCCATCAGAAAATGTCTTAATCACTGGTGACCTCTGCAAGAACTTTGGTGGCTTCTACATCGATCTGACCCACAGAGTGCTCCTCAGGCAAACATGAAGGCAGGCTTTTTTTATTGATTAGCCAAATTGTCTAGGCTTCCTGTTTTGTCTCCTCATTGGCAATTAAGAGAGAAATCCATGGAGGGAGTGGTGGCAGTGAACCTTTCCCTCTGATACAAATAACCTTAATCGGGCCTCTGAGTTGATTTGTGAAATTGTTCCGTATCGACTTCTCTTTGAAGTAGGATTTCATCCTATGGCCCCATGGGTAGGACATATACATCTTTCTGTTAGCCATGCAGGCTTTTTCTAACTGTGTTATCTTTTACTTCTTATTTACAATCCTACTCCCATCATTGATTCCAGTAATCTTTCCCGCACCGTGAACTGTTATTTTCTTGAGGGAGAACCAGGCTGGGTTTTTTTACCGTTTTTTAAACCTAGATAATTAATATTAAACCAAGTAATGACAATCTAGGAGGCTGGGGCGGGGGGTCCATTTCTCAGTGTGTTTTTAACATCCAGACAGTTAAAAGAGCCACAATGTTCCTCAGCCTAAAACCAAGACTGATACCTAAAATGGAACTAGATTATTTTGGTGACTTAATTAAACAATGGGGATTAGCTTTCTACACCCTAAAATATGATTTTCCAGGTTAGGATAGTGATTGTTTATTCCAGAACACAGCATTTGTGTGTTTCCTTACTTGTGTGGCTTCTTTTGTGTCTGAACAATGGAAATACTACACTTGGCTAATGAGAAATTAAGCATTTCTTCACCTCATGCCCAGTAATCACTTATTTAACCCCCCCAAAATAATGCATTAATCATTTACCTCCATCTTTCCTATATCTGTTTCATACTGTTTCATGTAAGGCCAGGACTTGTTCGTCCTTCTTAATGTCAAAGTGATATTTTAGACTTGGAACCGTTGAAATAATTGGGAATGTTCATAGCTTATGTCACTATGACTTCATTGCTACTCTGTGATGAAGGGCAAAAGAACTTGGGTGGGGGAGAGGGGATGCCCTGGTCTTGGGGCACTAACACGGGCTGCATCTAGGGCTGAGCCCCCTCCAGATCTGGCAGCTCTTCCCCCTCTTATGCACATGCACTCGTTTTTTTTGTGTCAATGATTCACTCTGCCAGCATGTATGAATTAAATGCAAAGTTTTTCATCTTTAAAATAATCTGTGAGATTTGGTAAATTGAGGTGCCAGGAAAGTTCTGGGTGAGCAGGAGTGTGATTTAGCATCTGTCTTCCTTGCTAGAAAATGCCCCGTTGTACTTGGGGTGCCAAGGAGGATTTTGGCAGGGGGAAAAGGTTTGACTTACCCAGGTGCCATCCCCATCAGCACGAGGGATTTACAGACCTGGCATCATCTATTTCCATCTCCAAATCACAGCACAGAGTGAAATGCAGCGATGCGAAAGATTAGTCTTCATTCGGCGAAGAAATTGCCAAATTAAATGATGACAGATGGAAAAACTAAAGGCCACAGTGTCAGGGGTCCGTCCACAGCCCTGGGCTTTAGGAAGAGGTAAATACACAGAGCTCAGCTGGTGCTGCAGGAGGTGCGTGTCCGGTGGAAAGCCAGAGCTCGGACCGTGTATGAAATCGATACCTGCTATCGAAGGGAGCAGCACACAGCGTTAGGGCTAACCCAGTGTTATTAGAAAATGATATATTGCACATTAGGATGGATAATTCATGTCGCCTTCATCGCCTCAGACCGTCGTGAAAATCCATAAATCATTTTCTCGTTCATGTATCGCCTAAGTGCGATTTGTCACTCGGCATTAGCGGGAGGACGGCCGCGGATCCCCGCCGCTTCCCAGGCGCGGCTCGGAGACCCAAAATGGAGACCTGGCTGCGCTTGGAATCGCGGGGGCAGATCGCATTCCCTGGCTGCGGGCCCCCGGGGCTGCCAGCTCCGCGGGGAGGGAAGGGAGGAGGGAGAGGGGGGAGGTGGCTCCCCCCGGGATTACAGACGTGTATCAGTATAAATCTGTGTGTCCTCGCGTGGTTGTGCCCCCCGGATCACGCCGGCGCTGCAGGAGCCGCGTGTGGGTGTCGCGCCTGGAGCGCGCGTGGGGAGGCCAGGGATGTGCTCCCCTTTCCTCCGGAGCTCCCTCCGACCCCGGAGGCGGGCACGGCTGCGGGCACGGGCACGGGCGGGCTCTGTCCCCCGCGTTTCGCCTGCGTTCCTCGAAGGCAGGCGAGGTGCCGCTTCCGGAGCTCCGGCGGCGGGGAGGGGAGGGCGGGCTGGAGTCGGGCTGCCCCGAGTGGCGGTCAGTGCCTGATGGGTCCCCCCCCGGGAAGCAGGGGGATGATCCCCGCTGTCCGTGCCCGGGGCTGGCGGCAGCGCACGGGCAGGTGAGCGGCGGCGGCGCTTCTGCATGGAAGGGGAGCGCAGCGAGATCCCCGTCCGCATCCAGCGGGCAGCGGGAGCAGACGGGGAGTTCTGACGAAACCCATTTCCCTGGAAAACACCCACCGCAGTCGCCCCCACGGCTGTGCCCCGCGCTGCCACAGCGCCGAAGGGTGTGCTGGGGCCCGGGGACCACAGGATGTAATTTGGGGGGTCAGAAGGGGGGGGCGCATCTCCCTGCCCGCCGCGCCGGCTGCCGCTTCCCCGCTCCCTCCTCCAGCGGCCTGGCAGCACCGCCTGCCGCCGCGCCGAGCCGCAGCGCCGCCGCAGCGCCGGTGGCGGCAGCGATACGGGGGGCTCGGGCAGGCGGTGCCAGGGCCCGGTGCCGGGCGGCGGCCGCGGGAGCCCCACGGCGGGGCCGGGCCCCGCTGTCCCCCCGCGGGGCGGGGGCGGCGCCGCCCGGGCGCAGTGCGGCACTGCGGCCGCTGGGGGGCGCCAACCGCCCGCGAGTGCGGCCGCGGCCACGGCCCGGGTGGGGGTGGGACCCCACGGAGGGATCCGGGCTCGGGAATCATGGAATGCGCTGGGGTGGGAGGAACCGTGAACACCATCTGCTTCCCACCCCCCTGCCACGGGCAGGGACACCTCCCACTGGAACAGGTTGCTCAGAGCCCCGTCCAGCCTGGCCTTGGACACTTCCAGGGATGGGGCATCCACAGCTTCTCTGGGAAACCTGTGCCGGCGCCTCGCCGCCTTAGTGTGGATTCCTGCGTTTCTGCGGGAAAAGCGCGCCTGAGCGTGTAGTTCATTGAGATGTGTGGAGGAAGCCACTGCTGACTGATGGGTTAACGATGGGGTCAGAGCAGGAGCTGCTCGTCCCTGCTTCGTGTTGCTCTTCAAAAACAATAACATTTTTTGGTGAAAAAAGACCCTCACAAGAATTACAACACTCAAT
Source organism: Manacus candei (assembly GCF_025592945.1). Classification (NCBI taxonomy): domain Eukaryota; kingdom Metazoa; phylum Chordata; class Aves; order Passeriformes; family Pipridae; genus Manacus; species Manacus candei. Next base: position 1,560,708 of record NW_026138156.1, on the reverse strand, counting down.
TCTTTTCACTCCTCCTTTATTCATTCCGTAGCCTGACGCGGATCTCTCAGCCAGCACCGACAGCCCGTACTGGAGCGTTTCCCTTGGATTCCTCCGGTTCTCCCTGCCAGCCCCCACCCCAGGAATGCCCCTCCACACGCCACCCGGACTACCCAGTGACACACAGTATTCCCAGTTTCCCTCTTCCCACGTACCCGACGGTCTCCTCTTACATTAGAGCAAATTCCAAAATGGAAATCGGAAAATATCGACTCAGGCTTGTGATACTATAAATTGGCCGGAGCTGGAAACACCGTGCGCACGAACGACGGAAAGTTGCGCTCTCTCCATTACCAAACGAACCAGTTAGCCAAAGGGAGGGGAAAGGAACAACAGTAATCCCAAGTTTCCCCCCTTGTTTATGCCTTTTCTAAAAACGCTACTGGAAAGGAAAGTTGGAGGCGGCGAGTGGAAATTCCCTCTCCGAGGAGCAGGGTTGTTTACGTTTACCCGTGTGTGTGTGCGCGCCGGTGGCGAGCGGCGATCTCCCGGTCCAGCGGCTGCGAAGGGGCGGGGGGCAGAGGAGGGAAACAGCCAGCCACCGACGGAGGGCAGCGGGCAGGGACTGAGGGAGCGAAGGATGGGGGAGCGAAGGATGGGGGAGCGAAGGAAGAGGGAGCGCGGCATCCCCGGGACGCGCCGCCCGAGCTGTGCCCGCGCGCCCGCCCGGCCGTGACGCAACCTGCCTGACGCGCGCCGCAGCCAATGGGACACCGCCCCCGGGGGCGGTGCTGGCAGCCGATTGGTTGGCAGGGGCCTCGCGCTGCGCAAAAGCAGCGGAGCCGAGCGGTGCCGGCTCAGAAACCGCCGGCACAGATCAGAGGAGCCGGGAGCGGGAGCAGCAGCGGAGCCGGGACGCGAGGCGAGCGGCAGCAGCAGAGACAGACACAGATACAGAGACAGGCACTAGACGCGAAAGCAGCAAGACACGAAAAAAAAAAAAACAACCCACTCTGATCGACACATCCATAAAAGCAGAGTGATGATGATGAACATACTAATACCAATAAAAGAAGAAAATGAAAGACCTTTAATAGAAGAGAGAAAAATCTGAAATCCTCACATTAAAAAAAAAAAAAAAGGAAAAAGAGAAAATCCTAGAATCAGGGAATGAAACTTTTGGGTAGCAAAGCTGTTCTCTGCCTTTTTTTTTATATGAAATCTTTTTGCAGGTAATTTTTTTTTTTCAATTTCGCGGTTTCCTGCCTTTTTCTTCCATCTAAAGAGGGCATGTCCACCGGCTGTTCCAGCAGCATCTACCCCTCCAGCTCCCACCAGGAAGACAAACCGAGGACAATCTTGAAATATAAAAATTTCCTCCTTGGGATTTGCTGCTGCTGCTGCCTCCACCGCCACTGCTGCTGCCGCGGTGCAGTGCCAAGACTCTCGGAATAAATAAAAGCGGGCTACTGTGTATCTCTAGCTACAGCCAGCTAATATCTATTATTAGTTGGTCATTTATTTCGAAGATCACAGATGAAGTGGGGACGCCTGTCTTCTTCATTTGGTCAGCGTGTGAAATAATAATACCCATAACAAAAAGGAGGGAGATGGGGGAGAGAAAAATCCTAACATGAATCAGAAGAAATAGTATCTAGCACACTCCCTCCCCCCAGATCAACCTCCCCCCTCCCTTTTCTTCCCCCCTCCCCTGATCCCGCTCTCTCCACACGCTTGCAGGCGCGGACACACACACAGAGACGCGCACACAGACACACACAGACGCGCACACACACACTGTAGTGTGAATTTTCGGAGGAGGAGGAGGTGGTGGTGGCTTTTGGAAGAGGAGGAAGAGGTGGTGTCGGGGAGGGGGGATCTCTTTCCCCGTTTGGAGATGATTGTGCTATTCCTCTTTGCCTTGCTCTGGATGGTGGAGGGGGCCCTTTGCCAACTCCATTACACGGTGCAGGAAGAGCAGGAGCATGGCACGTTCGTGGGGAATATCGCCGAGGACCTGGGCTTGGACATTACAAAACTTTCGGCTCGGCGCTTCCAGACGGCGCCCAACTCCCGCAGCCCTTACCTGGAGCTCAACCTGGAAACCGGGGTGCTCTACGTGAACGAGAAGATCGACCGGGAGCAGATCTGTAAGCAGAGCCCCTCCTGCCTGCTGCACCTGGAGGTCTTCCTGGAGAACCCCCTCGAGCTGTTCCGGGTGGAGATCGAGGTGCTGGACATCAACGACAACCCGCCCTCCTTCCCGGAGCCCGACCTCACCGTGGAGATCTCGGAGAGCGCCACACCGGGCACCCGCTTCCCGCTGGAGAGCGCCTTCGACCCCGACGTGGGCACCAACTCCCTGCGCACCTACGAGATCACTCCCAACAGCTACTTCTCCCTCGACGTGCAGACGCAAGGGGACGGCAACCGCTTCGCCGAGCTGGTGCTGGACCAGCCGCTGGACCGGGAGCAGCAGGCGGTGCACCGCTACGTGCTGACGGCGGTGGACGGCGGGCAGCCCCAGCAGCGCACCGGCACCGCCCTGCTCACCGTCAGGGTGCTGGACTCCAACGACAACGTCCCCGCCTTCGAGCAGCCCGTCTACACTGTGTCGCTGCCGGAGAACTCCCCGCCGGGCACCCTGGTGCTGCAACTCAACGCCACGGACCCCGACGAGGGCCAGAACGGCGAAGTCATCTACTCCTTCAGCAGCCACATCTCGGCCCGCGCCCGGGAGCTCTTCGGCATCGCGCCGCGCACCGGGCGGCTGGAGGTGAGCGGTGAGCTGGACTACGAGGAGAGCAGCGTGTACCAGGTGTACGTGCAAGCCAAGGACCTGGGGCCCAACGCCGTTCCGGCCCACTGCAAGGTGCTGGTGCGGGTGCTGGACGCCAACGATAACGCGCCCGAGATCAGCTTCTCCACCGTCAAGGAGGCGGTGAGCGAGGCGGCGGCGCCGGGCACCGTGGTGGCCCTTTTCAGCGTCTCGGACCGCGACTCGGAGGAGAACGGGCAGGTGCAGTGCGAGCTGCTGCAGGGCGATGCGCCCTTCCGCCTCAAGAGCTCCTTCAAGAACTACTACACCATCGTCACCGAGGGGCCGCTGGACCGCGAGCAGCCGGGCGGCGACGCCTACACCCTCACGGTGGTGGCCCGGGACCGCGGCGAGCCGCCGCTCAGCACCAGCAAGTCCATCCAGGTGCGGGTGAGCGACGTGAACGACAACGCGCCGCGCTTCAGCCAGCCCGTGTACCAGGTGTACGTGAGCGAGAACAACGTGCCCGGTGCCTACATCTACGCCGTCAGCGCCACCGACCGCGACCAGGGCGCCAACGCCAGGCTCGCCTACTCCATCCTGGAGAGCCAGATCCAGGGCATGTCCGTCTTCACCTACGTCTCCATCAACTCCGAGAACGGCTTCCTCTACGCCCTCCGCTCCTTCGACTACGAGCAGCTCAAGGAGTTCAGCTTCCAAGTGGAGGCCCGGGACGCCGGCGAGGAGCCGCAGCCGCTGGCCGGCAACGCCACCGTCCACATCATCGTGGTGGACCAGAACGACAACGCCCCCGCCATCGTCAGCCCCCTGCCCGGCCGCAATGGCACCCCGGCGCGGGAGGCGCTGCCCCGCGGCGCCGAGCCGGGATACCTGGTGAGCCGAGTGGCGGCGGTGGACGCGGACGACGGGGAGAACGCCCGCCTCACCTACAGCATCGCGCGGGGCAACGAGGCCGGGCTGTTCCGCATGGACTGGCGCTCCGGGGAGCTGCGGACGGCCCGCAGGGTTCCGGCCAAGCGCGACCCGCAGCGCCCCTACGAGCTGGTCATCGAGGTGCGCGACCACGGGCAGCCGCCGCTCTCCTCCACCGCCGCCGTCCAGATCGTGCTGGTGGACGGGGCGGGCGAGCGGCCCGGCGGCGGCGGCCCGGGCGCGGGGACGGGCGCGGGGGGCGGTGGCGGCGGCGGCTCTGGAGAGCATCGCCCCAGCCGCTCCGGGGGGGATACCTCGCTTGACCTCACCCTTATCCTCATCATCGCCCTGGGCTCCGTCTCCTTTATCTTCCTGCTGGCCATGATCGTCCTGGCCGTGCGCTGCCAGAAGGAGAAGAAGCTCAATATCTACACTTGCCTGGCCAGCGACTGCTGCTTGGGCTGCTGCTGCTGCTGCCCTTGCTGCAGCCGGCAGGCACGGGCCCGCAAGAAGAAGCTCAGCAAGTCGGACATCATGCTGGTTCAGAGCTCCAACGTGCCCAGTAACCCAGCGCAGGTGCCGGTGGAGGAGTCGGGCAGCTTCGGCTCCCACCACCACAACCAGAACTACTGCTACCAGGTCTGCCTCACCCCTGAGTCCGCCAAGACCGACTTGATGTTCCTCAAGCCCTGCAGCCCCTCTCGCAGCACCGACGCCGAGCACAACCCCTGCGGGGCCATCGTCACAGGCTACGCCGACCAGCAGCCCGACATCATCTCCAACGGCAGCATCCTGTCTAGCGAGGTAAGGACGGCACCCCCCGCCAGCCCACACACCTCCCGCCTCCCGCTAGGCTTCATCCTCTAGCCATCTCCAGACGTCCTTCCCCAAGCCCCGGGCCGCTTTCCTGAAGCCCCCGCTCCTCCTCCCCTGGCGGGAAAGACGTTTTGCATTCCCCATCCTTTTCCTTTCCGCTTTAATCCATCCGTCTGTCTTCACTCCCCTCTTTGCCCTCTCCTATTCGGGAGGGTTTAGCCCTTCGGTCTCAGAGGGGAGTGCGTGGTAGACCCCCCCCCCGCCCCGCCGGCTCCCTCCCACCTTGGCTCAGCAGTTGTTGCAGCCAAGCGTGTCCCCCCTGCTGCCTTCCCCCCCGGCCCGCCCCCATCCCGCTGCCTCTGAAGGAATCTGGCCCCGGCCGGGGCGCGGAGATCCCCCTGAGCCAGCGCTAGCTGCGAGCAGATCGCCTGTGGGTTGAGGGGGGTGGGGATTACGGCTCTTCGCAGAGTCTCTGCAGCTGACAGGACTGGAGTGAGGTGAGGTGTAATCACAGCATGTTCTGAAGAAACGCGTTAAACCCATGTCTTTTTTCCTTCCTGAAATCTTCGCATGTGCAAGTAAGGCTTTGGGGGAAACCCCCTCTGGGACTGTGACAATCTCTACAGTTAACAGGAGCTTTAATTAATTTGTGAATTAGGGTTTATTAACTGACTTTTCTTTACTCTATCTACACAGCTCTTTATGACAACAAAGCTGAACTTGCAAAGGAAAGCAGCAAGAGTTTCAATAAAATTATATGCTGAGACCTAATGTCCCTTCCTGTCAAACACGTTGCTTATATTGTGTTACCTGGTGTGTAGAGAATTTCTATCAAAGTATATATTCCCCCATGTTACTCTCCCATAAATCATTTTCTACTGGGTTAGCTTATACTTTTTCTCAGTACCTCTCTGCTTATGCACTAGTAAAAACATTACATTCTCTCTTAACTGAAACTTGAATGCTGTCCAGTCTGGAAAAGATGGTTTGAATGTATGTTCTAAAGAGTTATGTTTTGCAGTAAAATTTCTAATATTGGATTGTAAGATTGACCTTGCCTAGAAATGTCCATAAAATCCTGTCTTTTGCTGTCTTTTTAATGACTTGAGGGTATCTCAATGCATTTTTTTCCTTAGGGTACAATAACAGTACCATCTCTCCCTATTTTTATACACTGAAATTAAAAACAGGCTGAGAACTAGATTACAATAAGTTTTTTTTCTCAAAGTAGTTATGTTAATTTTTTGTGGGAGTCCTTGTGATGCTCAACAGTGTACACTGTGAGAAAACGTCAGAATGTCATCCCAAAAAACCCCAGAAAAATCCCTCATGCCTTCCCATCTGTATGACTAAGAGCTGGGTTTTTTCCCCTTGCATCCTAGAAACAGATTGTGTAGGCCTACTTGCAGCTAAGCATAACCATTTATAGTGAATATGCTGAGCAACTCCCTTGGTTGGTTACAGAACTATCAAGAGTTAAAAATCTTTCCCAATGTTTTCTTTTTTCCTAGACGAAACATCAGCGTGCTGAGCTCAGTTATCTAGTTGACAGACCCCGACGAGTAAACAGGTAGGAGCTCCTTAGCCTTGGTTTCCTCACACATGCTTTAGCAAGTCTGAATGGGGTGCAGAAATGTGTTTACTGCAGATGTAAAAGAGTAGTAAAGCAGTGGGAAGTCCAATGTCTGTAGACGTATTAAATAAGACACAGTTGGCTAAATGAGTTTGAATTACAGCTTTTCTGAACTGGATTCAAAACCGACTGAAAAGAGAACAAAATCTCAGTTTGTATTAGTCTAAAACGTGCTTCAAATACTCATGAACATGCTTCTGTAGGGTCTTCCAGAAGATATTGTCTCGCTGAGTTAAAATTCAGCTATCCAGCTTAAGTAAATGCTACCAAATTACTTACACCGACTACATGAAACCCAAGTGCAGTAATAAGTCTTGCTGTCTCGTCCAACCAGACTCCTAAGATCTGAAAATTCCTGGTTTGGTTTATGGTGGGCAGAGCACCTCTGCAGAAGCCATGCAGCAGGCAGGGTGGGGGGATGCAGCACCGTGTTTGGCCATGTGATGGCGGAAGAATGTTTTATGAGTTCCTCTTTTATGTTTATTCTAATGTAAAGATGTTTCTGTGTCTAGTTCTGCATTCCAGGAAGCAGACATAGTAAGCTCTAAGGACAGTGGTCATGGAGACAGTGAGCAAGGAGACAGTGATCATGATGCCACTAATCGAGGTCAATCCTCTGGTAAGTCTGATAAGAGAATGGAAATAGTAGATCTTTAAGTAGAGAGACTAGAAGGAACAGTTACTTATAGGAATATAATACCAGAGAGACATAAATAAGGTGAGCATATTGTGTGGGAGGCTGGGTTTAAGTCAACTTGCTGCTGCAGTTACCTGGACAAGGAGGCAGTTTTGGACCTCTTTTGTTCACGGGGCAGAGTTTATTCTATTCATTTGATTGTAGGGGAGGGTTGGTATGTTATACTGCATCATTTGCTGTAGCAAAACTTCCTGCACATTAAAACACAGTTGTTGGTACATTTCATAGTACATTTTTTTTGATGGTAGATTTGCAGAATTTCAAAGCATTAAGCAATTTTGTTTAGTAGGCACTTCAGCTGGCATGGCAGTGGGAAGTGAAGGGGGAGTTCCCAAGGGAAAGAAAGAACCCAGTGATTGAATGACAGCCAGACAGTGAGGTTTTTTTGCTGGGGATCAGCGGAGACACATTGGGTGCTCTGAATATGTAATACCTTAGCATTTTTGGAGGATTGTTTTTTAATTCAAATTGAGGCACCATATAGTGCAAGTGATCTCCATGTTAATAAGGTTAAGGTATTACTAAATACATTTCTTCCCTCCTGACAGGAAAGAAAGGCTTTAAAAGACTTATGATGTGAATCATCTAGAAAATATATACGTTGCAGTGTTATTCCCATGTGCAGGGCTTGCTGTCTTTGCTCTCATACTGTCAGTTTGCTTCTGAAAGGAACATTTGTTCAGAGCCTGTGCATTAGAATTCACACTCACCCTCACACTGCATTTTAGCCACAAATACTGTGCTTTCTTCCCTACCACAACCTCCACAGGTCTGGTACATCTTAGTTCAATACAGTGATTTCTTTCCCCTTGTCTCCTCTGTGCTCTGTCATGTATAAGGATTTGCTGCAAATGTGTCATACAAAATACTGCTAGTTGTCTTTTTTTTGTTTTTCCTGACCCCCCCCATCTTACAAGATACCAGGGCAGGGGACCCAGTATTGTCACAGCAGTGCTGCCTCACCGGGCTCTGTTAACATCCCCTGTTTCCTTGCTGCTGTAGTCACTGTGCCCTTAACGATGGGAAACCCAGGCACCAGGGGAAGAGGAGGCTGCCACAGGGCCCCTTTCTATTGCTGCAAGTCATTAATATGCAGACCTAATGAGACTTGAGAAGAGCCAAGAGTCTCCGGAGCTCCCTGCTTCTTGCAGGGCTTCATGCTAAGTGAACAGAGTGTCTATTTTATGTCTGGGAACCTGACAACAAACCAGGTCTTGCCAGAAGTTTACATCTGAACACAGAGCCTCTTTCATTTTTGGCCTATATATGGCGTATGATTTATTGTTGTTTTAAAAAGCCATGTATTTAGCCTCCCCCCACTCTTTCTTTTGCACTGTTTCTGATGCAGCAATCAGTGCTATCGAGTTATAAAAAGCTCCCTCTCCTCCTGCCCTCCCTGCATTCCTGTTTTTTTTTCTCTTTTACGCATTTTACTGCAGCAGTCATCTCCATGAACATTTCAATCAGCTTAGTCCCTCAACATAATGAACCATAATAACCAAACAGGAGAGAGAAGAATAAACATCTGCGGAAGGGGCTGGATTTGACTGATGGTGGGAATATAATCATAGAGTTGCACATCAACTGAAAGCTATTTTCTTTTAGATGCATTCAGTGCTGTTATTGTTGTGCTTCTGGTCTTTATTCTTTCTCTCCATTTTAAAAGTAGTCTATCTCAGAGATGAACACTTGTCAAACTTGGCATTGGTCCTTAGCAGGGTAAATTCTTCTTCATTTCTATTTTATCAAATAGGGGAAAAATCTATTCTATACTTTTAAATAATGTTAAATAATTTAAGAATCCGATGTGATTTATGAACTTCTGTGTCTCCAATGGCAATGACAAGGGAAATAACGAAAGCTGCAGATTAGGTTTGGTCTACTCACAATCAACAGTTTGAACTGAAACCTCAGAATACACAGAACTTCCAATTTCGTATGTTGGTGCTGTGATTTGAGAATAATTTGCATGCACCATTTTTTTAATGCTACTTCCAAATAAATATTTGAATATAAATCTCTTTAGAAACTGCTTTAATCTTCTACATACATATTTTTTACTTCTCCTGTAAGTTTTGGGCTGATTTGTGCTGTCTTCATGCAAAGAATGCGCCCCTTGACCTCAGAGATGACAATATTTTGATATAAAAAGTTTACTCTTGCTATTAGCTTTTGGTAATGAACTTTATGGGGAAAAAAAGGGCATAAATCTTGTGTGACCTTAAATGGTAGAGGAAATACCAGAGCAAATGCCTTCTCAGTTTTTCGTTTGTTCTGATGCTCTGTAATCAATTCTGTCTAAATTACTGAAGGAAAACACACTGATTGAAAACATAGCAGGAGTTTGGGCTGTTTTTTTCCAAGATATTACCAGATATTGTGCAGCATTATATTTATTGTCAAAAACATCTAAAAATATTTAGTACGCAATTCACATTGCGTGCTAAATATAAATTCATATCCTACAAGTTTCAGTCAACAGCACATTCTGCTGGGAAAACATCTTTTTACGGTTCTGTACATGACTTCTATCAGCCATGAACAGTCCTGTGGCACAAAAGTAGCTATTCTGCAGTTGTCCATTGCTGTCCGAACTGGCTGTCAAAAGTTGTGGTCAGTTATTAATTGGGAAGGAAAACATGCAGGATGAAAACCTATCACCCTGTCATAGCTTTATCTTGCACAATTATGTAGTGAAAATTATGAACTAAGCTGTTCTACGTATCATAAAATATTTTATTGTATTTTGAAATAAGATTCTAGTTCACCTTTTCACAAAATATGTTTTCTTAATACTGATTTAATCATGTGTTTAAGCATGCTGGAAAGTATGAAAGGGATTCATATTGTTCTCATTAAAGTATTCCATGAATACCTCATAATTATCTTCTTACCTACCTTAACATTGTCAAAGTACTAAAGTACTGCCATCTGCTTTTGGCAGGCAATGGCAAGTAGTGGGAGGCTCAAGAGCCTAATTTTTGTGGATTGAGTAGTTATATCAAAGACTGGGATAAGAATCTGAGCTTTTTGGAAAGTAACTTTCCAAAGGTGAAGAAGTGCAGGAAGTTTGTGGCAAACAAAGCGGGGGAGTGTCTCAAACTCCAAGTGCATGTTCTAATGATTTGTGCTCTTCTTTGAAAACTGCTGAGACAAAACCTGCTACTTGTTATAGAACAAACACAACTAACACAACACTACTACCTATTATTAACACACCGTATTTCAGCCGTGTTCTGTAGGAGTAATTTCTAAGCATGAGGTTAGTTTATTTCCCATGGTTGATTGAATTCTTGGCCTCCCTCGTGAAATTGCCGGCTTGGGTGCCAATTAATACTCTGCATGTGTGTACGCTTAAATTGTATGATTAGACACCTGTCCTGCAAGATCTGGACTCATGCCATCATATTATTTCATATGGTTGCTCACTAGCTACTCAACTTTCTCAAGCAGAGCTCTTCGCAGTATTATGCTTTTTTTCACTGAATTGGCACAATGTCTCAGATGCACTTCAGGAAGGAATATCCAAGATGTGAAGCCAAGTAGATGTACTGAACATGTATGTACTATAAAATGCATCAGCTTTTTTTGATCATCTCCTCTGTGCAGTGCTGTACAGTTTGCATTGGTGACCAGCTGAGACCTAAAATCAGGAAGTTGGTAGGGATCTGATACAAAGGCACAAGGTGAAACATTGCCTCACACCTTTTCAGTACAGATTAGGTAAATGCCAAGAGGGTTTGTATACATTATTGCAGAAGAGCTATGATATTTCAGGGTCTATAAAGAGAAGAATCTGAGAAGTGAGAGGAAGAACTTTCGTGATAAAGGCAAAGAGAAAACCAATATTCCTTCTAAGTCTATGCAGAGTGACAACTAAATCCTGTTTTGAAGATCATTTGGGCAAAGAGTCTATCTCGGATAAAGTGAAAGTGAACATGAAAATGGCTTAGAAAAGTGCTTTGACTCAAGCTGAGGGCTGTTTCTATTTCTTTTTTTTCTCTTCTTCCTTGGTCTGCATGCTTAATAATGTTCACATCTCAGTGGTCCAGATAGGGCTTTGAAGCTGAGATTTGGAAGAGCTGAATATTGAAGATATTTGAGTCTTTATTCATGTTCTCATGCAGATTAAGTCAGTTTTATTCAAAGCAGTGCACCAATTATTTAGTAAGAAGGACTGATAATAACTGTTTCATGAAGTCCAGTTCTTCAGTAGATAAAGTCTTCCTCTAAGGAGGTTAATATCATTATCCGTATTTACCAACACAAAACATGAATCATAGGGAAATGAGTAACTGTCTCAGTGATAATCTAACCAGTTGTCCTGGTAATGGAGCTCTGAAAAGGAGGCCTGGTTCCCTGCATCACACCTATCTTGCATATAACTAGCACAGAAGAAATGGGAAATGCTATTTAATTCCAAGTAAAAGGCAAAGTTCTGAAAAAATTACACACGTTGGGGAAAAAAAATCCCTTTCAATAATGGTATTGCAAAAATACTTTGTTAACATTCAGTTTGTATTTTTCTGTTTTATTACATCATTTACTCAGTAATACATAAGAACATGTTCACTTGTTGCTCTAAAGGCTTGGTGTATGGTTCTTCTCCTTTAATTAAACTAAGAAGGAAACATTATTTATAATTGTGTTTAGGCCTAATTTTTGCTTTGACCGAAATGGTCTTTCAAACCATTTAAAACTCATGCACATAGAAATTTTGATTTTCTCCTTTTGAGATATGAAAAGGAAGCAATTTGGGAATTTGCTTCCACAATGTGGTGCTACCAAGTGTGTGATTCAAAGCACCTGAGTTCAGGTAATTCAGATGCAGACATCAAACAATACATAACTCCTTCCCTAGTTTTTGGCAGCTTTTGAGTGAGGGCCGTGGGTTTGTTTTACTTCAGAATCTGCAAAGTTAAGGTTGTGTGAAAGCTCATATTGGCCATTGGCCCATGTGGTAATAAGACTTGAACAAATAGGAATGAACTAGTGTCCTTTGCCATCAGTTTCTATATGTAGGCTGTATTTGGAATAGTGCAATGCTTATCATTTTCAGAACTTCAGTGCTCCATTCTATCTGTTTGTATCCACAAAGGGCATTTGAAATTCATATTTCAGAGTCACCTTTAAAATCTCAGTTTATCTGCAAGGTCCAACTTAGGATCACTGAGTGAAAAATTTTTCTTTATTGTGGATTTTCAATTATGATGAATAGTTTAGTTCAGAAGGATCACATATATTTAACTACCTTTATGAGGGAGTTGAGATGGAAGTGTTATACTGCTGAACATTTCTTTTTGTTATAAATCAAGAACATGATTCTTGGTGTATGAAGGAGTTCTGTGCTGAGTGTCTTGCTTCATTTACCATGATATGTCCTTCCTTCTTGGAAAATAGCAAACTGCCTTTACCTGCCCCCAGCCCTGTGTTAAATGTTTTTCAATTAGAACCAGAGAATTCTATACTATGACCCACAGGAAAAGGGTAGAGGAGGAATAGGCAGCATTCATACCACAGGCAGTGTAAATAGACATGGGTGCCCAGGGATTTTGAAACTAGGCTTCTAATTTGAATTTCTTTTCTGTCAAAATACTAAACCCAAGGGCTTGGTTCTCTACCCGTTCAACTAAACTCTTAGGGAATGTTGTGACTGATTGAAACTGGAGCAATTCCTAACCCTTACCTCTCTGTACATTTTGTTCCCATCCTAAACAAGCATTTACATTCTACCTGTGTGTTCCAGGAGTGTATATTAAAATTCAGATGTATATGATCTTTTTTTCTTTTTACAAGTTCTCATCTTCAAGGGGGAAAAAGTTTGCTGTACAGGCTTACATTTTATATCTCCTACATTCATTACTTTGTTTATTTAAAATCCTGATTTATGGTGGCTATAACATCTCTTTTGTAATAAGCTGTTATATAATACTGTTCAGTACACTGCAATAGACAAGCAGTATTCAAAAGGGAACAAAAAAAATAATATTTGGGTAGAGACATTTTGCAGTATAGCAGTTGATGTGAGAAGAAAATAGTAAAATGGAGGGTAATTTTCCAGGGGAAATAAAGATCCATGAAGGGAAGAAAAGAGTCTATATTTGAATATATATATTTAAAACAATATTATTGTAATCTCTCCCTCCCCATTGAATAAAGTATATAATTTAATATTTATCCTTAAGTTTTTCTTTCTCCTGCTGTCTTTCAGAAAAGGTTGAATGAATATGGTCACTGATACACTGTTAGCAAAATGTAACTATAATCATTTCCTATTAAATGTAGGGCTATTTGTTGTTTACATGTAACTTTGCTAGGAAGTCTGTAAATTGAAATAACCGTTTTGTGTTTATTGTCCCTTAAATCTTTGGAATGGCAAAAAGTTAGATTCATAAAATGTGTCTTTTCTTGCATAAGAAATATTTTTCTTCAGACATTTCAATATATAAGATACACACACACGGTTTTATAGGCATTGTTAGATACTAATTTCTTTCTGGGAAGCTGCATCTAAATATTTCTTTTCAGTCTTTGATAGCTAATACCACTACAGAATTTATATTTAGACTATTTTTCTCCTCGCCTGATGATCTTCATCTGATTCCTTAATCATATCTGCAGTTCACATTTGCATTCTTCAACAGTTCACTGATCAGTAATTTGTTTTCAGACTTCTGCATGCCAATTATCAATGCAAGGTTCTAATCTAAACTGGACTTGGCATTGTATATTGCTTAATTTCAAATTAAAAAGTCATTATAAAATGAGATTAATCTGAGATAAAAACCTTTCTTTTCATTTCCTCATGTTTTTTTTTTTGTCTAAATGATTGCCTCTAGTACTCAAGCACTTGTTGGTTGCTCATAATGATTCTTCCTTGCTGAAGAGATTGTTTTTTGTAGTGTGAGGTATTACATAAATATTACTAATATAAGTCAAATTATAACTCAAAACAGTGGTAGAATTCTTAATACTAATCCTTACATTGGAGATCAAGCTAATCCAGTTCTTTACAATGTTGGCTGGTGAATGAACTACATTACATGAATCTTATTACAACTGTTCAAAGTTTTTTCCTATTTCTGTTACAGGTAGTGTCATTTTTTGTAATTCTAATGCAATGCTTGTAAATGCAATGTTTATAACAGATTTAGTTCAGTTTTGACATGCACCTAAGACAGTTCTCCTTATAAATACAAGAAAAGGATGTTTCTTTACTGTTCTGCTTTTCTGTAAGATGTTGAACATTGTGTTGATGTAACCCAAACAGCAACTAAGCACCCCAGAGCTTCTTGCTCAGTCCCCTCACCCCAGTGGGGTGGGAAGGAGAATCAGAAAAAAATAAACCTTGCAGGCTGAGATAAGAATAGCATAATAATTTAAATAAAGTGAATGTAATAATAACAGTAACAAAAAAGAGAGAGAAAGAGAGGAATGAAACGGAAGACAAAGAAGTGATGTGATGCACACTACAGTCACTCACCGCCCGCTGACCGATGCTCAGCCCTGAGCAGCGACCGGCGCCTCTCTGACAGCTCCCCAGTTTATGTACTGGGCATGATGCTCTGTGATGGAACAGCTCTTTGGCCAGCTTGGGGCAGTTGTCCTGGCATCCTCCCTCACAGCTTCCTGTGCCTTTCCTCACCGGCAGAGCATGGGCAATGTTGCTGCTGAGCAACAATTGAAACATCAATGTGTTATCAGCATTATTCTCATATTAAATCCAAAACACAACACTGCAACAACTACTGGGAAGAAAATGAACTCTATCCCAGACACAAGCAGGACAAAACAACTTGAGATTTATTTATTTTACTCTATGCCTATGATTTCATACACCAGTCCTCTCAAAACAAGTATAATCTAACAACTTAATAACTCTTAGCGAGGAATTGTTCCTTTGGAAGGCCAGTCTGAAAGGAGACAGCAGCAGCATAGCTTGTCATTTGAAATCTTAGTATCATTAAAGGATTTGTAAGCAAACGGTTCCATGTTGGCACAGACAAGTGTTTGTTTATAGAGGAGATGTACTAACAATCTTTTCTATAGTTTCCTCAGCCACCTCACATAGGACTGCAGATACCTTTGTACTGCTAATTGCAGTATTTTATTATAGGATCCCGTCCTATTTCTTGGATGACTTGGTGATAGTAAGGACTGCTGCAGTAGCAATGAAAACTATCTCTGAAAGAGTGCTGTAACAATTGATTAAAGAAGCTATGCTGATCACTTGAAAGCTGGATTCTTGCTTTGTAACATCTGGTTTTAATATCAGTGGGCTCTATCTGTATGCCAGTATAGAACAGATAGTTCCTTTATAGGACTCATTAATGGTTCATTTTCATAAATGAAATCTGAGATTCCTCAATCTGGACACTTAATTTCTTTGGTCAGAGATAGATTTGCAGAGATATTGTTAGAGAAACAATTCCTTCATGTTCTTAAACAAGTATTTTCAACTGGTGAACCACAGACATCCACCTACAAGCAGAATCGAACCTTATATGAATGGGTTCTAAACAGCGAGATCTGCAAGGGATTTTGTGAGATAGAACCACCAATGCTGTTCTTGTTGTGGTATTTCTTTGTGTGTGTGACATTCTGGCATTTAGTTACACTTGTTAAAGGATGCCTTTGACTTCTGAAGACCAGACAATCAGATTTTTTTGTAGTTGACGTTGAGGAGATGAAACTAGTGGATGAAGTTCTTACACCTTTTCCCTTTCCACTTCTCTTTCCTTGGCGTAATCTGTCAGCAGCTGTTTGTGATGCTGAAGCTTATATCTGTAGTTTCTTTTTCTTTCATGCTTGCAGGCATGGATCTCTTCTCCAATTGCACGGAGGAATGTAAAGCACTGGGCCACTCAGATCGGTGCTGGATGCCTTCCTTTGTCCCATCTGATGGACGCCAAGCTGCAGATTACCGCAGCAATCTGCACGTACCTGGCATGGACTCCGTTCCAGACACTGAAGTGTTTGAAACACCAGAAGCCCAGCCGGGGGCAGAAAGGTCCTTCTCCACCTTTGGCAAAGAGAAGGCCCTTCACAACAGTCTGGAGAGGAAGGAGTTGGATGGACTACTGTCTAATACACGAGCGCCTTACAAACCACCATATTTGAGTAAGTACCGTTCAAAAAGCTGTATGAAAGTGTTCCCTTTGCGGGAATAAAGACTAGCTCTTTCTGCTATTCATGGTAGGAATAATACAGGCACAATTTTAGGAGCAACGGGGAAAAATGGCTTCTCTTGGGTTCAGGCACCACTGAAGAAGGCATTGTTCAATGCCTTTTTAAAAAAGATAAAACCTTGATTGTTTTTAGTATGACACGACTTTCAACAGCAAAAGTATGAGCTGATATTAGT
Source organism: Manacus candei (assembly GCF_025592945.1). Lineage (NCBI taxonomy): Eukaryota > Metazoa > Chordata > Aves > Passeriformes > Pipridae > Manacus > Manacus candei. Next base: position 1,544,528 of record NW_026138156.1, on the reverse strand, counting down.
AGGGGAGTTGCTCAATTTTGTTTTCTAATGCTGGATTATTTTCAAAGTTTTCTTGGATACATGGTTTAAAAATTGGCATTGCCAGGCTAACGTTTTCATAAGACTAGAATTAAATTGAGATAACTTTCCTGGGAGTGTTTTATACAATTGAGGAGTATCTGGTGAATAAACAGTACGTGTATTATTTTGAAGTAGCTATTTACATAGTTTAAGGGCTTAGAAAGAAGAAGATAAAAACTTTTGCCCTAAGTCTGATCATCTTTGTGCCTACATAGTATTGACTCTTGTCAGTGCTCCTCTGTGCCTTCTGTCTCCTTCCAAAATCTTGCCTCTTTCTTTAGTCGCCTTTCAACTATGGTTAGGTGATATGAAAGAGTGTGATAGATCTCAAAAAGACCTTCATAATTCCTTTTGGAGTCTGAGCCAGTTGTAGAGCCCTTGAGTAACACTTTGATCTAATATGTCTTTTCATTCTGTTTAGCTGCCTTCTCTATTTTATTAGAGACCGTAATCTCCTTTACTTCAAGAGTTTATGATGTTTATCTCATCCAAATAAGCCAAAGACATTAACATTGCATTACCAACCCTTTTTAAAGCAACAAAGGTCTTCTAGGACAGCAGATTTGGAATAAAAAAAAGAATCTCTCTGAATGCTAATAATTTATTTATTTTTGTAAAGCATTCAGCTGTTCAGAGAGGTGCTGTGCTGGCAGTCCTGACGTGTGAAGATCTTTGCTACAGATCATTCTCAGCATAGACAGCTCAGTTCTCCCTTCTTAATTAGCTGTCCTGGTATTTCAGTTCTTCAGGAGAGGTCTTTTTACGTCTTCAGTCTTTAGATTTGCTTTACTGAAAACTTCTAAATTCAACTACCAGTTCTGATATGTGAAAGCCGTTCCTGCAAAACCTGTCCTGAGATGATCAGCTTATTTTGTGTAGGTAAAATATCAGGTGTCAGTCATCTGGTCATATTCTAAAGTCCAATGTGAGATTTCGGTATGACCTAACAACTCATGAGTCTGGCTTTCTCAAACGGGTCTTCCATCATTTACTTCTACAAAACATTCTTTGGCACTAAGCCGTAATTTAGCAGTACTGATTCCATCACTGTTACCTCAGGTAAAAGTTTAACTTTAATTTAACAAGTTGGTACATCCTTAAATGGTCCTATAACAACCAAGTTCTAGTGCAGTATGGACATTGACATGATTATTGTTATCTGATGATGCCACAATAGTAGTTCTGTTCTGGTTTGTTGTAGGCTTTGGAGTTTTATTTCAAATAACAATGACATATTTCTTTTGTTGATAGTTTGGGGATTTTAAATTTTGTTACACTAACATGAGTAGTTTTGTTGAACAATGTCTTTACATATAGACATCAGTTTACATTTTACACTTTTCTGGTACAAGGGCATAAAAAAATGGAAGTAAAATGTCAGGAGTAACCATATATAAACAACTGTTATTACATAATCCACACTTGAGAATCCAGATTTAGTTTTACTTTTTTCCACCGATCCTCAAAGTTGAAACTTTTACAAAACAAGAGTAATGCTTCTCTGGGTTATTTTCCCTTATTTAGTATTTTCTTTAATTTAGATTATATTTGTATAGCAAAGAACAGGAGCAACAAAAAGTGACTGCAGTACTTGTAGCAATGAGTAAATAATTTATAATTAATAATTTATTCAATGAATAAAGCAAGAGAAATGCATAAGAGGAAGTTGATCCAGGAAGGAACTTTAGTTGAGCCACTGGGTAATTGCAATTAAAAATTGCAATTAAAAATAAAAGTAATTTCAGCTTCTTAACACAGAAGACCGTATCAAAGTCATTCTGTCAGTAGAATGATTTTTTAAAAGATATGATTAAAATGTATGAAACAGAACCCTCATATTCAGCAAAAATACTGTATAAAAAGTTATAACAGGTATGAAAACGGCCACATGAAAAATGAGTAGCAAAGAAGAAAAATATATTGCAGAATGCAAAAAACCTATTTGAACTAAAAAGGTCTCAAAAAAGAAAGATTCTAAAACAAAATCATCAGAGAAAGACAGACAGGTGTATTTAGGAAGGCACCCATCCCAGGTAACCGTTTCAAATAAATGTGCCAGACTGAGTCATGAAGAGGATGTTGTTGAAAAATTGGCTAAAACAAATAGGAAGAAGTCAGTGGATTATGTGTTTCTTTAATTTTGAGTTTCTAACAAAAGCTAGTAACCGAAGAATGTCAGAAGTTGTGTTTATCTTGTAAATTAGAGACCAGTGAGAAGCCTCAGCATAGTACATAAATTTGTAACTTAGGGGTTTTAGGAACAAAGTAGCTGGCATCTGTCCAGGAAAGTCATACAAGAAAGATTCTCAATCTATTAGAATTTTGATAAGAGTGAGAATTAATCAAAAAAGTGTATTTGAACTGTCAAAAAAAAAGCCTTTGCACAGCTTCTGTGTAGTAGAAGCTCCTAAAGTAATCATGTTGTCACAGGGCAAAGCATTACCAGACTCTCTGTGCCTAAGAGGAAAAAATCATAAGGATAAATGGAACATTTCAGCAGAAGCCGAGTTCCCCAAGTGTTTATGCAGAGATCTATGGAGTTTAAAAAAATTAATTATCTAGAAAGAGCAATGAGAAAAAGGGGGTGGTGTTTCCAGATGACATGAAGTGGTTTAGGTCCATTGAGTCTCTAATATACCCATGTTGTGCAGTGAGGTGTGGTCCAGAAAACCCCGTCTGCTTCCAAGCTAGCTTGCTGTGGAATGGGAAGCTGCAGAGCCATATCAGCACAGTGAAATAGCTGAGCCAACTCACTCACTGGAGCTGTGCTGTTAGTGAATAGCTGCAAATATTAACTGGTAGATCTACGTGGAGCTTTCATGGTGCCATAGCAGTGTGTCTGCTTGGTGATTCCTGCGCTGTGTTCAAATGAGTATATTCAATACAGAAACTTAGATAAATAAATGTGATTTATATAATCATGAGAAATTTGAACTCATCTTAAGGAAAAAGACCATAGAATAATTCCCTGAGAAGTGTCCCCCAATGTACAAAACCAGCAGGAAGGAAATAAGATGCCAGGTTGTAAAAAGGAGTTGAATTGAAAATACACTAAAAAAAGTATTACAAAACCCTTACACAGAACATGTCACTATGTTACTCTAGACAGTCTGTTCATTCCATAGAAACACATGGTATAACGGCAACAATACTGAAGATATTTTGTGCAAAGTCATGTTAAAAGCTTAGTACTAACAGATTTAGACAAGCTGTGATAGGGACATGAGGTAAAGGAAGCTGCATGAAAACAGAGAAGGTGAGCTGGGCGCTTTCGTGTGCTGTTCTCAATAACGAGAGAGCAACAAGGCAGCAAAACAGCTGAAGGACAACTAGGTCGTGATCTGATCAGATCATACACATTTGATACAGTGATACCCTTTTGACACAAATAATACAGCAACCTGTCAAACTTCGTGGCATGATTGAAACTAAAGGCTTAATGGTGAGCATTTGGGTATTTGGTTCTTTGTTGCCGGAGGTTTTGGTCATTGCTTGGTTAAGTGAAAACAGCAGCAGCTATATTAGAAATTATAATGTAGAAAAATATATAAACCCTCATACCTGAAAGGGTTTCTTTGTGTTCCATTATCAAAGTTTCACCAGGCTGGTCTAAGCCATTGGATTCACTCATGAATATACAAATTCTGCATATTATACTGAGCAGAGTACACTGAAAGTAGATCTCCTTGTACTCAAATAGTATATTTTAAAGAATATATATTTTTATATATGTTTAATTATAATGAGCACAAGTTATAAAATTGTGATGGGATCAGTAAACTTTAGGGTTTTTGAAAACAGTTTTCTCATAGAGTGACTCCAGGATTCTTCTAACTTGCATATTCTTCTTACTGTGTAACTAACACTTACTACTTCTTATTCATCCACGTGAATGCAGACAGTTAAGAAATTTTCATAATGACTTGAATGTTCATAAAACATGAAAGGGATTCGGAATTTGATTGGAGAAATAAAATATGTGGAATAACACTGGTGAGGAAAATAAAATGTAGCTTTTAAACAATTCCTATATATTTGTGTAATATATTTAAAATAGATTCTAACAATTTCTATCTAATTTTTCATTCAGTGGTAGTTATATTATCCATTATTTTTATAATTAATATTACTATAGTCATCAAAACCCCTAATCCAAGATTCAAACTCTGTTGTACCACATTCTGTAGGATATCTAACAGGGACTATCTTCACAATGAATACCTGATCAGTCTGATTCTGCTCTATTTCTAATACTTTGAATCACGTCCTGAGACAGTAACAGTGGAAACAGCAACATTACATCCACCTCAGGAGTATTTTGATCTATAATTGCTAAGAAATAGCTTTTCTTTTTTTTAATGTAATTGTGGTTTATTCTAGATGGAGAGTTCTTTTGTAAAACTTTAGAGCTTTCCTAAAGTTACCTACTGACACTAGTGATAGAATAATTTTTCTTCCTCTTAAAAAGTTAGGGTTTTTTTAAATATACTAAAACTAGCCAAAAATTGCCATAATATGTTAACTTCCCATGTAGAAATGCTTAATTTGCTCTAAAATAAAATTACTTTGGCAATACTTAATGTACTTTGAAAGCAGGTTAAAATAAACTACATAATGACACAATTTACTGCAAGGAATAACAGTGTTTATACAAAGAGACATTCTGGAATAATAATTGTGTTATAAAGTAACCCCCTAATTAGCTCTGCAACACTTTCTACATACACCCAAGAGTCTTCACTCTCACTGATGGAACTGTATTATTATCATGGTAATTATTGCCAAGACCATCAACATACTTTATATATGAACCAGGATTTTGTCATGTTAGGTAAGACATAGAGAATAAAAAAGCTGCTCTCTTCCCCAAAGAGCTGATGCCTGAGCAAAGTGAATTGGAAGGGGGCAAAAAAATCCCTTTGTTTGGACATTTGGATTTGTGTGGCCTGGTTACTAAGCATCAGCACTCCCTTGGATAGGTGCAGAGTGAAATGATTTGGATGAGACTAGTTAGTATCACCCAAAGAAATCAAAGGTGAGCTTGGTCTCATTCCATGCCTCTGCTTCTTATCCTGGATTGCCACTGACTCTGCAGTGGAGGTACCATGAAGGTCTGAACGCAGCTGGGTCTGAGCACAAGTCCCCGTGTTTCTGTGAAAGGACACATGTAACCTGATGCTTTTGTTCTACAAAATACTTATCACCTGCTCAACTTGACCTAACCAAGTCAAGATGGTTTACAAATAAAATGAAAAAGCTTTTGGAAGTCTTTGCATGGTTGAATGTTTAGGAATCGGACAATCATTTTATTTCAGATAATCTGCCACAGGGGTAGCACAGAGCACATTTTAACTTAGATCATTATACATCTCCCTGAATTAGATTAGAATAAATGACCTAGAGAAGAAAAATGTTCATGTCTTTATACCAGGACGAGAAGTGTCTCAAAATCCTTTGATTATTTATCAAAGGAATAAAAAAATGCATGTAAATATTTATTGTGTATTTTGATCTGGATAGGATCATAAAGGCCTATTTCTGCCTGCCAGGATATGTAACAGAACATTTTCTGCTGATATTTGACATGAATATATGAAAAAATATTTTAAGCAAGAAGTCTTTACTGTCTTGAAACAACTTAAAAACAAGAAAGAGAAGGAAATAACAATTTTATGCATTCAGTATGATGGAAGAAGAATTTTCTTTGTTTTTTTTGTTTAGTTATATGTCATTTCTGTAAATTGTTTGGGTGGTCTTTTGTGTTGTGTTCTATCACAGCTGTAATGGACATTATAGTATTCCATTTGCATAAACATCAATAACAGTTATTTTGAATGGGACACTTGATTAATTTTTAAAAATGAGGCCTGTCTACATTTTTGCTTTTAAAATTAGTCTACTTGATTTCTAATACAAATCAGGTATAGATTTGTGAATTGTCTGATCCCTTCATTAATCATTTTTTAATTCAATTTGTGGTTTTCACACAGACTTGAAGTAAAAAGGCACAGAAACAAAGGCAAAGAAATTAGCACCAATAAATTGCATGTACATATTACAGTTCTCAGGCTAAGAAGAAAAAAACATTGCAATGCTGGATTAAAGAAAAAAAGAAGTTGTAGTGAAACAAAATTTTTATTGACATGAATGAACAAATGGTATGTGCACAGTCAAAGAGTTGTTCTTTTGTGAATAGTTTTGTAGTCAGAAAGAATGTTAAAATCGTGTGGATATCCTGCCACAGAGAGTGAAACTCCTCACTTATATTCAGGAATTTATCTCTGGTACAGGATACAGCTCTCATTTCTGCACAGATGAGAATGACTTTGCACGTACAAAATTACTCAGCAGAAGTGGAGGCTGAGTTGAAAAACCACTTTCTAATAATGCTAAGAAACCTAATTGAAAACTTTTCCTTTTCTAAGAAGTCTGATAGAGCATTCCCATTTTTGCTTTATTTGAAACGCTGAGATTTATTCACTCATACCTCAGTTTTGCTACTTCAGATACATCGTCTGTGTTAGGTAAATATTAGGTAAATAAAGCTTACCAAAAAACCAAACCCAAATCTGAAATAAAACACTTGCACTAATTAAAATACAATAGGGGGAGAGCAAGACTGTGATGTATTTTTCCTCATGATTGTAGGTACTCTATGATTTTTAATAAACCACTTCTGATGATTCAGTGCTCAGTGTTTATTGCATAACCTCTGAAAGGTATTTTTATCTCACATTCACGACTGGTTTGCATTGTTCATACAAATGTATTCCTCTTGCAGCTCTTGCTCAAGGGGAGAACACACACAGAGCATTACTGCAGCAATAGAAAGCAAATGGATAGTTCAGAAAGCCAAATTAAAAAAGAATATATAAATATGCAAAGATAACTTGACTGTAGCCCAATAAAATCTATAAATTGCATTATTTTATTCAATTTTTATGGAAATAATATAAGAAAAAGAAATGAGCATTCTTCTTTTAATTTTAAAGCACAGGTGTCAGGTCTTATATTTAAATACTATTTGCTTCAGTTTCTATATAACTGTGGCCTTGGACAGAATTAACAGTACCCAATACTGTGCAAAATACTGACTAAAAATTGTGCCCACTTTCAGATTTACATAACATCTTTTATCTTTGATGTCTTTAGAGCTCTTTGCGACTACAGTGCAGGAAAATAATTGAAAAAGTTTAAAAAAAAGAGTAACTTTTATTTGAAAGAAAATTATATTTTTAGTTTGTCTTAAAAATATACAATTTGAATTATTTCTTTTCTTCTAATAGCTGTAAAAGTCTGTTTTTGCCAGTTCTGACTGGAACACATAGAAGTCTTATATATCTTAACTATCTCAGACTAGTGCTATATTTATTCATTTATGTCAATTTTGAGAGTGCTTATGTCTGCTGTGAACATACCATCTGTGGAGATGTTTTTTTTTTAAATGATGAACTACCATTTTCTGGATTCCTACCAGTGGAATATGAAGAAGCAAAAAGATTGCTTGAAACTTTAAAGTAATTTTTAAGATTACTGTGTAACACTGATTTAAAATTCAAAAATGCCTCTTGTCCTATAAATCTAAATCCTGTGACAAAAGTAATTTAGCCACTTAGGGACACAAGATTCTTTGGAAAGCAAAGAGATGTTTGCAGCTAAAATTTTCAAAGGCACTAAAGTTATTTATTTTTGGTAGGTAAATTCTATTAATTATAAATAAATGCTGCTCTTCAATATACAAACCTCCTTATTGTGACAGTCAGGAGCTAGAGAACTGAATATGTGCTTAATCTTGGGTCTGTGCACAGCAAAGTCTTCTCCTCTCTGCTTGCCTCTATCCAAGGAACTTCTTGGCTTGCAGAGCAGAGGAAATTATACTTGTTTTGGCTCTTTTGCTGTACACAATAATTAATTTTCCACAGTCATTTCCACTGCTATAAGTTTTGAGGACTTCCTTTTCTTTTTCTTATTTTTTTTCCCCTTGACCAAAGTAGAAAAAATAGGAAAAACCATTTAAAGAATGCAACAAATAGCCAGTAAGAGAGGGAGCTGCATCTGTTTGTGGTGTTAGGACAAGCACACTGTGGGGATCAGTGTTGCTGTTTATCTGGCAAGCCTGTAAACAGCTCTATTTGTGCACCAGCCACTGAGAATCTACAGTTCCGTGCTAGCAGTGGAATGATTGCTGCTGGGCAGTAACTGTGAATGTATTTGTTTTAGAAACATAGTGTGGTGAGGGCAGAAGAGTGAAAAATTATGTATTGGTACCGTCTTGTAGAGGAAGTAGGAGATACAATTAGAATATTATTTTTAACTTCAATACCTAGTGAAATATTGGAAGAACTAAATATGATATGGATCCACTGAAAATCCAAACTCTTCTGAGGTGATTTGATTTCTTTCTTCAATTTCTTTATTGGTTGAAGAAAGGGGAGACAAATTTTCAGAACTTGCTTGCCAAATTCTGCCTGAAAGTTACATGCAGGTATGAATTTCAAGAGTAAATCTGCATTTCTTGCATACACATGAATCTATTTCATATATGTAAATGATGCTACTTTACATGACACTTTCACAGGTTATCAGAAGTAATGTAGCTTAGAAAGGAAAAATAGAGGATGCAGAGTGGATTCACCCAAGGAGTTACAGGGGTGACAGACTCCTGTTTTTGCAAGTGAGCCGAGTCTTCTGACTTTATCTTTTCACCTCCAGCATCACGGCTGCATTCAGCCCTGGAAAAGGATTCATTATGAAACTGCTGGAACACAACCTTTCTTTATTCATAAGGAATTTTATAGATGCTGATATTGTGGATTCATCTTTAGTGAGAGTAAAATTCTGTCACTTTGTGACTTTTTTAGTTGCCTATTTGGGCTTTAATTTGACATCCATCTATTCTCGATTGAAATTTAGATGACAATTGAATGGAGCTGCACACAGCTGTGGGCATTGATAGGAACTGAGATCTAAAAGGGTTCTACCTTACAAATGAGATGCAGTACTAACTTTTTTCCTGCTCTACAGGAGATAAAGGACAGTGTGCTTTGTACTTCCAATATTCTTTATGACTGCTCTACTGAATTAAATAGGATCCTTCCCACCACTGGAATGTTATGGTCTGTACTCTTACACTCTCTGGCCTGCCTTTAGCCTCTGTCAACTCACTTTTTTCCCTAACAAGTCTGGGACATGATGCCAGGGACCATTCCTGAAAGCAGATTGGATATGATCACACTCTATGGCCCCAATATATTGCTTGATATGGTTGAGAAATTTTAATAATGTGAATATAAATCATTCCATTCTGGTAGTCTTAAGTGACAAAGAAGGGTGATGGGCAAACTACGTTTATGGATAGAAACCAAACCAATATGTGTTTTTGAAAAAGGGAAGTTTTGAAAGGCTTGTGAGAAGGTTATATGATACACTTAAGTGTGTTATCTTGGTAAACTGGGAAGGACTCTGAAATCGGAGTGTATGCTGCTCATGAAAAGCAGTGTGCTTTAGAAACAGAAAATAAAATATTCATAAAAAGAGTCAGAACATACCTGTCAGGTCCTAATGACACTTGATCCCTGCTAGGAGAGAGGAGTGTTGGAATAGACATCATGGCAAACATAAATTGTGTAGGAATACACATTGTGGTGCTGATGTAATGCTGTACTGCATGTTATCTCATGTAAGAACAAGTAAATTTAATTATTTCAGGCCAAATCCAGCATGAATAATTTAGATACCTCCAAAGGCCACCAAATGGTGATCTACATGTCTACTTCTCCCTTGAATCTATAGGGAACTTAGGCACTTAAGAGCAATTTAAGAGAAGTGTTCATATCCCTCCTCTTCTCCCCAGGGCACTGAAAATTTTAAGTCACATTGTAGCCAGCCTGTAGTGTATTCTGCATTGGTTAATCCTCAAACTGACATGTTAGTTTTTGGGCTTGTCAGCTTAAAGAGATATATACTGTAGATTTCGGGAGAGTGCAATAAAAAATGGTGAATTTTTAAAAAAACTACCCCAAAAACACATAAAGGAAGAAGAAAAGAAGATCGAGGAGAAGAAATTATTGTTGCATGCAAGCATTTAAGCAAATTTTATTAAAAAAAAAGGAATCAAATATTGGTATTACTGAGGATCGTACCGAAATTATCAGCTTGTAATAGGTAAATTGGGAAGAATGTGAATTTGCTATTAGAACATGTATACAATTAGAATAAGTTGTTGATGGAGAATTTAGAAATACTCTTAGGGAATATGTTCTGTGCTGTAAGTTTGACATACATCAGGAGTAATTTAGGAGTTATTTAATTGGTCTTAACACAGTACATAATTATAAGAACTGTTACAAAATTAAATATTCCATGATTCTCTGACTATAATGTTGATGTCATGTACTATCTTGAGTATTTTCAGGTAGATAATATGGTTATAATAGTACAGAAAGACAAAGATGCTTTATTCCCACTGTATCTTGTGGGAAAACTGTCTTTGTATTTTTATGGTACATTATAGAATATAGCTTAGCAGTTTCTGTGCTGAATTGTAGTAACTAAAAAGCATTGTTTCGGTAGTAAATAATGGCAACCAGAGATAAATCAAATCTGACATCTGCTGTGCCACCGGGCTGTTGCTGACGGTGGAAAAGAAAATTGTCAGCATTTAGAACAGAAAATCAAATGCACACAACAGTATCTTGTGTGCCATAGAACATTGATGACAAAATGCAGGACTTGATTCAAAAGACGATCGTTCTTAGTCATGTGCTTAATGTAAAGCACATGTTGATTAAGGTCAGTGCTTAAACTTAAGCCTATGCTCAAGGCTAGTCCTAAATAGAGAGAAATTTTATCTAGTGCTTGCACAAACTGAGACTTGGATAGTTATTCTAAAGAACTGAAAAGTTGTTTGTTTTGGTTTTTTTTTTCAGAGAATCAGCTAAGTCCATGTAGCATATAAATCTCAGAGCACTCAAGTTTCTCAGAGTACCAGAGAAACATTATTTCAGTGACTGTCATGATATGTCAGCATTTGCATCAGGCATCCCACTTGCCATATGAAAATAGTTACCAAAACATGTTCCAAACATCAAAATATCCTTTAATAATGTATTTTCCAATCTTGAAATTAAGCTAATAAGGCAGTAGGTGTAAATCAGCAATTTGGTCAATAAATTTTTTTTTGAAAAAGAGTGATAATCTGTTTAAGTTGTTGATCTAGAACAAGGTGTTCAAATTTGAAAAGTGGCAGTTTTGTATTTAAGTGCAAAGTGCAATTTTGCCCACTTTTCCTGGAGTATGTAACGTTGTTTGTCATGTTCTTTAGGTTATGGCCAGTGGAGCATCCAACACTGTCAACTTTTGGCATGGTTGGAAATCCTTGTTTCTTGAACTGGTTTAAGTGAATATAAACATGGAAATGTGCTTAGTGCAAGACAAAAGAAAAGGACAATATATGTGGTTATGTAGGTTTTTTTATACAAAAAAGGGGGGGTTGCATAATCATATCTGTTCTAGAAGTAGAGATGTACTCTCAAAGGAAGGAAAGATTTTAATGGTCTGTGGGGGTTATTTATTCAGCTAAAGCAAGCCTGTTTCCAGAAAAGTTTCAGTGCAACAATTAAAAACTTTTCCATTTTGTCCTACTCTAATTTATTCACAGCCTGAAGACCTGATGCTCACAATTGGGTTTTTTGTTTCACATGAAATCTGGATAATTGTACCCATCAGTCCAAATGCTCTTGGTTTATTTTAGAAACAATATTTATATCTTGGGTTTTGTAGATCCCAGAAGGAACATTTCAGCCATACTGAGTGGCATATCATTATTAGGGACAAATTCTGCCCTGGGGCAACTGGCAGTTTCACGTGTGGGAGATTCTCCTGCCTTCCCTGTCTTGTCACATGCCTGAATTGGACAGACAGAGTGTGGTCTCATTCTTACCTTACACCTTCAGGACTCTTCAGACATGCATAAAGCACACAAACAGTGGTCACCAGAGCCAATGGAGTCACTGGCATTAGGGAAGAGTTGATCTTATTTAACTATTTATACATATTTTCAAGTAAAAAAGCAAGTATGTTCCATCTTCCTTTTTAAAAAACCCATATTAATTGTATAAAATGTAACATGGGCATCTGGGATGTGAGCTATTTTATCCAAATGTGTTCTACAGAATATAAAGATTTGAAACACAAAATCTGTTCACTAAAGCCTTGAAAGAAAAGAAAAAAAAGTTCCCTTTAAACTAAATCATGAGGAAAAGATATATGAGAAAAATGCTATTTTCATATTTATGTACTGAAGTTTATTTGGCTGGATAAGACAATCTCTATTTATAATGCTATTAATAGAATTTTCATAAAATATTATTTGCAATGCTTTAACAAACTTCTTTGAGTAACGGCTCATTTTAAAAAGAAAAAAAAAAGGCTTAATGGATTGCAAAAGATACTGAATTGACGCCTGCAATGACTGGAATACTTTTTTATCCACAGAACATGGGTGGCAGCAGAGTAATCCCCATCCTACATCCCCCAGCCCCAGCCCCAGCCGTGTGTCTCACCCTTTACCTGGATGCACCGCTACGAAGGGTGAGGGAGCTATGGCAGTTTGCTCTGCATTCCCGTTCACTTGTTGACCTCTTTCCAAAAAATATAGCTGCTGATACCTGAACTTGAACTCCAAGTTAACTGGAGCAGCCAGGTTATTTCATAGAGAATACCTTCTACCCGTGCTTAGGTCCTGGTCTCTGGTCAGTTGGGCTGAGTTAGAGCTGGAATGCTGAATTTGTAGTCTGTTGGTTGTCACTAGAATTGTCCATTAGCTCTGTTGAAGCTAATGGAACTTAGTGAAGAGCCATATTTCATCTACTACAGTTAACATATAGATTGTAAAGCGAACCATCAAAACGAAAAGATAGTTAAAATTAATAATGCACATTTAAAACCAACGTTGCCATAATGCTTAGGAGGCAATTAACTCCTTTTTAAATTATTGCTCACTACAAATGAAGCCAGACTAGCTGAGCTGTTTCTGAGTGAAACACAGGAGGTTACAGCTTCCTGTGTTCCTTGTGTCAGTTGCTGTGTTGTGTGGGGAACACCTGTGTGGGTGGTGTGGTGGAGCACACAGTTTTTACAGGGGACACACAAGGAAAGGCAATGAGTTGAGTGCTTGTGTAGAAGCCCATTTGTGAAAACCTATATGAAGAAAAATATTGCTTGGATATTGTGTGAACTTAAAAGAATTTGGATCTGAAACAGCAAGATGACAGTTTACATATTGGCTTTTCCACCATTCTCCTGTTGCATTGCTTTTTTTTTTATTTAAAAGAGAGGGGTTTAGGTCATCTTTCTCCCAAGTGAAGGGGGATCAGGAGTATTTCTGTAACAGCAGCAACCTGCCTGACATTTGATATTCTTTGGAGATTTTATTATCTAGGGGTTCATCTGGATCTTCAGGCTGTTGGCACTTGGGGAGACTCCCAGTTATTAAGATACAATGCTGTGGGAGTTTATAGAACTCTAAAAAATAGTCCAGAAGGAAAGTGACAATAGTTATAAAAGATATAGGATGTGTTTTCTTTCTCTGCTTGTGTTGCCAGCTGTGGAGGGAAGCAGTGGACCCTTTCTCTGTCCTTGATAGATTAGCTACCACTGCTAATCAGGAAAAAAATTTGATTTGCAGAGTTTGAAGGTGTTCCAAGTACAGGCAATCCCTCCTAGGCTTTGCCAAAAGAGGAAATGTACCTGCCTGCACTCACGGCTATAAAGTAGTAATCCGACATCAAGTTTGGATGCAATAGGATGATTCACAACAGGGTGAAGGGAAGATTTACTAAAGAGACTAGGACTTTACAGTATTTTCTGTTCATTTCTGATCCTTGAGCTAGGAATAATCACTGCATATTTTATTTTCTCTCCTGCTTCTTATGTTAATATTTTTCATTTCTTCTTCTGTTTGTCTACCACCGATGTCTTTACATGTCTTCTCCTATCAGTCTACACAGAACTAGCTCACTGTGGATGGGAGGCTTACTAGTGTGTACTGAGTAACAAATGAATCTTAATATTTTTTGCTGGGTTTTATTGTATTTTATTCCATATAAATTTTATGCATTAAGTGCTCTTAGTGTAACACGCAAAATTCTTGTGCAGGTGTTTGGGGAAGGATCAATAGTCAGCACAGCACAAATCCCATAGCCTAAGAACTTTAACTGTAATACTTGTGATTCTTTAATCATCTTGTTCACATCAAACACTGTTAGAATATATGTATAAATAGTATAATTACATTAGCAGAATTATGAAACTGATTATTATTAAAGCCCTCTTTCTGACTAGTACATGTACTCACACAGACCTGAAGTTCCCTGTGTACTAGTTTGAGAGTTCAGAACAGGAGATAAAATAGGGATGAAAGAGAGAGCTGTGATCTCAGAGGAGATATTAGGCACCAGAAATTATGGTGTTCTTTTTCCAGCTCTTACACTGACTCTGATACTTCCATTTCTATAGCACTTGCCATCTCTGGATCTCAAAGTGGATTATAAAGAATAGTGATTTAAACCTTCCTGCACCTCTAGGAGATAGGTAAGCAATATTATTCCCATTTTACAGATGGAGAAGCTGTGATACAGAGAGGCTTAGTGTTTCTTATTAAAAGTTTATTTATGACTACATATGCATGCGCACACACAGAGCTAGAAACAGATGTCAGAATTTTCATTGCCCTCTGTTTTAAGCTAAGTCCATCCTCCTTTCCATTTAACCTCTCTGATTTATATTCCCCATCTGTAAAAAGACGGAAACTGGTATAGACATGGAGAGATTTGCTTGCACATAAATTTCTGTGCAAAACCAGAAAAAAAACAACCAAACAACCATGGAGTACAAAAGTTGCTTTTGAAATCCGGTGCATTTTATGTGTTGGCAGAGGATATTTTAGGATTTGGGAAAAGGATTTTTTTAGGTGGGGAGAGTTGCAGGTGTTCTGCAACCTAAGGTACAACATTTAGTTATTGCTATAAAAGGGCCTGATTGTTTTGTAATATAAGCATATTAACTGAAAATTAAAAATTGTAAAATGCATCAATTTACATGGCAAAAGGCCAGACACAGCCAATAACTCAATCTCTCTATTATCTGCAAGGTGGTGCCACATCAACCCCACCAAGGCACTGTGTCAGATGGGAGTGGGACAGTAGTGCAACATGAAAGCAGCGATTGCCCCAGCTGTATCTCTGTATATCTTTCTCCCATCGAAGTCCTATGTCTGTAGTGCAGCACGAGTTCCTCAGTGGCAGACACCAATCTAGACGACTATGCTTAAATATTTACAAGAGAGCTGAAATTACTACTGAACTTCAGGAAAAAAGTTTAAAAGATCCAATATAAGTTTTGCTGGTTTTATTACTGTTAGTGGAATGGTTGTTTCTTGTAATATTTAAAAAGATATTTTAAAAGGTATCTAGAAACTTGATTAATCTGATTGCATACTGCATCAAAATATCACAAAGGTTCTGATCTCATTAATCTTTACTACAATGTTTAAAAAATAGCTAGTGGAAGCTTTTAAAAATTCTTTTTAAGTCTGCAATTAATTTGCCACAGAATTGAAACATCCAAACCATTGTATATTAGATGTTTTAATTTTAATGCTAATAACACATCTGGCAATTGTCTGTATGTTGAAAAGACAGTTTATACAGAAATGATTTCAACATTTTCCTGTGTGCGTCCTATGGTATAGGCAGGCTAGATTAGATGAACATACAACACCCGTGGTAACATTCACCTGTAAGTAGCTTTGACTTCCCTGTGATGCAGTAGATAGATTTCATACCTTTACTAGTGAATAAATATATAGGGAATAACTGCAGCTAATGTATATTTCTATGTTAAATGGAATGGAGACTGGATGTGTTTATGTGTCAACACGCAGACATCAATTGCATATATGGATGGCTTGATTCAAAGTTTCATTTGGAAGATAAGATTCCTTTTTGTTTTAGTTGTAACACTTCATGCACAGAAATATATGTAATTTGAGGTAGGGATTTAATTGATTTGGAGCTAAGGTAAAACCTGATTTTATCATTACAAGCTTTACTAAATAATGATTATGATGATGCTAATAATAATACTTCAGCAAGTGAATTAATTCCTTGTTTTTGTGTGTGACTGAGATCAGAATTTAACCCAGGGTCTTCCTGAGTGCTAGTACAAATCATTTCTTACCTTTGCTCCCAATTACAATTAGAATAGCCAGTGTCTTGAGGTAATATATCTACCACAGCTGGTGGATTAGGATATGGCTTTGCTAATGCATTGACCTTCTTCATCCGTGTAACATGAGTTAATTTCCAGCCTGACAGTAAATGCTGAAATTTGAATTGTAGCACTAATGCACCATATTTTCGTCTGTCAAACCAGACTAAAAGGTCATTTGGTGATGAGGATAATGGTTCACTTTGAAAGAGAAGGAAAACCAGCTTCTGAATCTTTGGGGGAAGTCTAGCTCTTGCTTCAAATAACAAGCTGAACTGGGGAAAAATTAGGCTGTGAAATTCCAGTAATATTGAACCAGTAACTGACTATTTGCCTTGTCTTTCTATCAATTCCGTACAGGCACATTGGAATACTTGCCATGACATGTTAGACAGAATAATAAAACAGCCTATGAAATTGGGTATTCTGACTATCAAGCCTCAAAAAGACTTTTCTCTGAAAAGTGAATCTACATTAAACTGTTTGCTATAATGGGAATTTGAAGCGGCAGTTTGTGACAAGTTTTGATTGTTTCCATACCCTCTAAGACATAATAAACCTAAGAACTGCTGGAGACTGATTTTTTTATTTTTTTTTCTCTCAGAAGTGTCTTTCTTTCTTTCCTGCAGCACGGAAAAGGATATGCTAGTCACTTCTACAGGACTTACCTGAAGCAGCATGATTTGCACAAAAGTCGACCAACAAAAAGCATCAACTTTCAACTTCATTATCTTGGCCATCCAGTTCTGTGTAACTGAAGGATTTGTGTGCTGTTGGAGACATCATGGCCAACAATAGGACCTAATTGCTCTCAGCAGGCCTGAGAAATGAGTTGAAATGTGTAGAACTGTAGAAACTTAAGAGGCAACTGATCTTGCCTCTCTGATCAGTGTGTGCCTGTTTACAGCACTATATATCTTTCTCTCTCCAAAATGTCACTGAGCCCTTTAGATGTTTATATTCACCACAAGAAGCCAATCGTACAGATAAAAGAGATGTGCATTATAAATGCAATATCACTGTTTTAAACTTGACTGTTTTATATTATTTTTGTGTGATTGAGTGTTCCCCAAACTATTCCAACTTTACAAGAGAGATTGTGATCATGTTCTTTTCACGTGTGGGTCATAAAAATGTTGTTAATCTGAAGACCCACAAAATTATCAAAGACATTCTGTAGTTTATACACCGTGTTGCAAAGTGTTTACTGTACTATTTCAAAGCTTCTAAATAAATATAAAATATATATATATTATATTATATATAATTTTCCGAAAAACGTGGTACAACTTAGTTGATTTTTAAATGGATTCATACAGTCTACACCATACACTAAAGTGAGAAGATAATTCAGGGTTCCTAAGCTATCCTTGCTAAAAACAAAAATGAAATAAACCTTTAATAGTACTTCCCCAATATTCGTATTTTGGTCAATCCTGTTTTTCTTGTTAAAAAAAAAGAAAAAGCTGTAAGCAACAACATTTTGTCTAAAAATTGTAATGAATTTTCAATGCCAAAGATGCAGCTGTCAATATTACCCGAATGAGCGCTATGTACTATCAGAGGTATAAATCACTCTCCATTATTTTGATTATGTTTCTATGGTTTTTAATTTAGAATCACAAAATCTTTTTCAAGGCTCTATAAATTCACCTGTATATGTTGTTAAAAAGAACACTGGGTGTCTGTACATTTTGCAATGTAAGATATAATGTAAGTGAAGTTAAGTATTTTAAGAATATCATCCCAAGCTCATAAATACTCATACATACATACATACATACACACACACAAACACCCACACATCTCTCTTTGACATAGTTTTGTGAAACTATACAAGTATATTGCCTAAAAATATTTCTCTTGTGGCTAGGAATAGTTGTTGATAGAATTGAAATTACAAAGGCAAAGTATTTGCCAAACTATTGACTCTTTTATCACAAAGGAGATTTCCAATTAGGAACATGGCACATTCTCAGCTGACCCCTCTCCCATTGGAGTGAAAATGGTGTTAGCCACTATCTTTGTTGGGAAAAGGATTAAGCCCTTGCATATAATCTTTATGTTCTGTAATAATTCTGTGGTCTGAAACAGTATCTTAGAGCGTTTCTTTTTTATGAAATATTGAAAAAAGGTAAAATTTCAAAGGTAAAGTTTAAAATTACTTTCATGTCCATGGAGTTTAAGTACCATTTACTAAATGTAAAAATCTAGTAAAATGTTTTTTCTTTTTTTTTTTTTTGTATTGTGGTTTTTTCCCCCCACTGTATCTTCGTATGTCAAATATTGAAAACAAATGAGAGCACACTATGTTATCAACCAATGTTTAGCCAAATTGGAACCAATTCCTAGTGATGATTCAATATTAAGTAAGACAAGAGAAAATGTCCTATTGTTTGCAGTGGAATTTGGATCATGCCATTATATAGGAATTCTGCTGTTCCCACCAATGCTGCCACAGGATGAATGTGTAGGCAGCCACTGCCACGTTGTGATGGAGTTTGGGTTTCTTCCTTTTGTTTGTTGGTTTTGGTTTTTCTTGTGATTTATAATGATAGTTTCTGTTAGGTAGGAGAATATAAATCACCTGTATGGAAACTGCCCTGCTATGGATCCAAACAAATTCCTTATCGAATTACAAGAGTTCTTTGTGCAGCCAGTGGACCAAACCCTGAAGGTTAATTTAATACTCCAAACAAAAAAAAATATGCTTGTTGAACACTTTTAATGTATACATCTAGCACATTTGTATAACTACAAATTGTTTTATGGGATCCTTTTAAAAATGTATATGTTATACAAAACACAAACAAACAAGCAGCAACAATAGCTGTCGATTGAGCAAACACAACAGTGAATTGTTCCTCAAGCCCTAGGTAGTAGAACTTGTAGTCACCTACAGGCATTGTTAATTTTATGAAGAAAAACAATGAAATTTGTGACAAGTATTTCATTTAAAGGAGTTTTTATATTCTTGTCTCTGCTTTTAAAGCAAGAAAGTCCTTGCCCTTCTTAAAACTGTTTTTTGTTTCTAAGTAACTTTTTAATATGGATATTTACTGTAAATTATTGTCTTTGGGAGAAAAAGGAAATGGTTTTTGTTTCTGTTTCATGAACAATCAAAGTATTTTTATTTAATGAAACTACCTTCACATTTTGTATGCCATTTTTTCTGGAAAATCAACTGTATCATACCCTGTCATTAATTTCCAAGAGTGAACTCTTAGCATCAACAGTGTGATGTACACACACATTTATTTATCTTTTTTATTTTTATTTCATGTTAAATACCATAGACACTGGTCCATGTATACACAGAAATCCTTCTGAGTTCTCTGAGAGAGTCCCAGGGGGAATCATACTAGGATGTAGAACTGTCAAGGAAAAGGAAGATTTTAGGTGCTACAGCCTGAGCTCTCGAGAAAAAGATGTAGCTTTTGCTGATTTCCCTAGCTCACTGTGAATTTTGGTACAGCAACATTTGATGATACAGGCCTTAGGGCACATTAAAACCAAATTGGGCAGTACAGAGGCTCAATTTCTCCCATTTCTTTGTTTTAGTGGGGAAGAGACCTGTTGCATCCAGCCACCTCCCACTGAAATTGTCTTGCTCAGCATCTCCCATGTATTCCATCACGCTACTAGTGCCTATCTGCAGAGATAGGTATGTAAATGCCTTTAAACATCAGCTTTTGTATTTTCCTCTTCCTTTAAGCGTATGTGATGCAAATGTTGAAGGATTCTGATTTGTATATTGGACACAACAGTGAACTGAAGTAGTCAGGAAACGTTTAGATTGGATATTAAGAGGAAATATATGCCCATAAAACTGGGATAAGGAAGGTTTTCAAAAACAGTTCAAAAATACCTATCAGGGATGATATAAGGGTATTTAAACTTGCCTCAGAGAAAAAGCACAGACTAGGCTCTCAGTCTTGTTCTGTAATGTTCCTAGTAGGGCATGCTAAGCTTTGGAGGATGTGATCTGTGCACAGCTGTAGGGGGTAAGAATGTTCTGTCCTTCAATTAGCTATTTGAAGCAATATTTAATGTTTAAATGTACAATTTATGAGCATAATAGAATAAGCTGTCTGTGTGAAGAACTGTCTTTCTTTACTGAAGTAAATTAGAGTTCAAGCACAGAAGACAGGGTCTTATAAAGGATAACAAAATAGAATCAGGTCTGTAAATCTTTTTTTCAATTCCTGATTTAGATATGTAGCAATGGATTTCTAAGCAGCTTGCCTATTCAAATTCTTCAAAACCAGACTTTTGTTTCTTCCAGATGGATTCTTCCAAAACTTAGAAATATTAAAACATTTTACTACCTGAAATAAAATTCCAATCATTTAATACAAGTTTTTACTATTCTGCTTATTGAGGGAAAGAAAAGAAGTATTTCCATGAACAGATTCTCAAATTATTTGAACAAGGTGTAGTAATGTTTTGTTGGTATTGTTGCAAAATTAAGTGAAATGAAAATACAGAGATAAATACAATTTGTAAAGATTCCCACATTATAGCCACTATATAGTTGTGAGGGAAGATATGTGTGTGTGTATATATATATAATTCAAATTCTGGTAAGTTGCCACAGGATTTTTTCTTACATAAATATGCTCCTTTCAGTAAATGCAAATAGAAGGGCAGAAACACATGTATGGTACTACAAAACTAGACTTGTTCCTCAGTAATAATGGATTTTTGCATTAAAGAATTACATTTGGCCCTTTCTTCATGCATTAGACCCATAACCAAGCACACAACTCAGTTTTTGACTTCCAAAATGTTACCTGCTCATAGAAGGGTTTTTTTTGTTATTTTTTAAAGTAATATCATTCCTCAGGGTAAAGGGTGGATAGATAGTCTTCCTAGGCTGATAAATTGCCATTGCAATTTTGCAAGGCTGTTAAATATTTGTATGTCTTACATGGAGAAAGTTGATCTTATCCTGCCATTGTTCCATGTTCAAGTCTTGAGTTTTATGGCATTTGGACTTGTGAATTAAAATCTCTACGTAGGTATAGGGGCCAAAATAAGCATCTTTTATATACATTTAGTTATTGCAATTTGATTGCAAAACATTAGCATCAGATGTCTATAAAGAATAGAAAGTTGTTTATTCTATTTGCAGTAATGTAAAAGGCAGCCAGTAGGATTTTACTATAATACTGTGCCATGAGAAATTCTTAAACTGTGAGTTAAATCCTTTGCACTGATCCCTACAATCAGAGATCAAATTCTTCTTAAAGAGCTCCTTTATTTCATTTTGTCTTTAAGAAATGTATACATATATATTAACAAATACACACAGCCATTGTTGAGCATCTGTGCTTTTGTAGATAACCTCATATGTAAGAAATGAGCAAGAACTAACTTGGACAGCTTTCTTGAATTGTTTTTGAATTTGAATTTGTTAATAAAGTTCATGATATTAACAGACATCAAGAAAAATGAAATCTCTGTGGGTGTAATTCTCCAGAAGGCAGATGCTTCACTTAAGAAGCATCCTGTCAAAAAACTGTATAAATGTGAGTGCTGAAAATTTTGCTGAGTCAAGATGAAACACACTGTACTAAAGCTCTCTAGTTCTCTGTGTCAGCACTGATTAAAGTGTCCTCTGGATGTTAACCACTTTAGGCAAGCAGAAGAAACCAAAAATGGCAAACAGGATTCAGATAACATTTACCATTCCTACTGAAGAGCGACTAAGACAATAAGTTAATATATACTATGATATTGATGTATATTATACAATATGGAAAAACCATTGAAGCCAAACAATTAAGAAAACCATATGCTTTCAAACACATGCACTTTAAAGTTTATTTGATGCTCAACTTAGAAGCATATTTTGAATAACCATCTCTGAGTTGTACTAACAGCGAAGAGCAATGTATTGTATAACAAAGCCTTATGGCAACATGATAAAGGGAATGTAACCAAACCAACCTTAAGTTTTAGAAGTCTTGGATCCAAACGTTCAGGTTGCAAAACTGAGCTGGATTTTATATGCATCAGAGCCTAATTCTATTAAAGGCAATGGCCCAAGCTGCAGTGATCTGAAGGAGAGCCAAAGGAAGCTTTCGTTTCTTTATGCATTTTTAAGCAAGTGCAGCCTACGATAAAATTATTTGACATCAGAAAAAGGGAAACTTTACTAGCTCTGCTTTTAAAAAGCTGCTCAATCAAGTTTGGAAGTTTGGACATGTCTGTGTGTCAGTTTAAAACAGACATTTCTGAAAATTTTATCTCAAAGCAAAATAACACAGGTTAAATGATGTCACTGTTCATGTTTTCTAATTAAGCAAAAACAGAAATGCAGTCCTGAAAAGATAGATTCATGTCTTTACTATGCAGAAGTTCAGAAAAGTAAAAATTCATTGGAGCAGAGTCTTCTTACAGTGCCATAGCTGCTGGTTGAAAATGTGAGCAAAACAAGCAAAGAAAATACCAACCTCAAAAATGAATGTTTGGAAAGTTTTTCTCTGGAAGGTAACAAACAGGTCCTAAGCACATTAGCTCCTTTCAGACCTAGATTGAAAGATGTTTCCTGTCATCTTTTCTTGTCTAGACTTTTACTTGGAGTTTAAAAGCAGTCCTCTGAAGGGTTTGCATGTTCACTTCAGTGGAGGGAGAGTATTGTCATTTGTTGAGAATAACATGGAAAAAAGACCAACATGAAACCTGATGTCAGAATTACCTAGTAATTTCATCTCCATTACCCTAGTAATTCCATCACTACAGCTTTTCTGGACAGGTATCAGAATAATTTAGGACTGAACTTTATGGATTGCTGATGGAAAAGCAGTGGTGTGGCACTGTTCCTGTGCAAAGAAGAAAAAGAGAGGAAGAAAGAAGAAAGAGAGAGTACCCTGCTTTTCTTAGTCTCATAGATGACATTAATTGGTGCTTAAACAGTGCTTTGTTCAGGAACATAGATATCACAAAAGAGAAAGATTTCACTGTGAGAGCAATATATTTGTTGTTGCTTATGCTGTCTGCAAAAAAAAAAAAGATGAATGCAAACAAACATTCTCGTGCTCAACCCCCTGAAGATGCAGCTAAATGATGCCCTTGGAGCTCACAGCCATTCAGTTTTTGAGAGAGGGTTGGTTTGATTTATATTCTGGCTGTCAACAAAGAACGAGAAGAGAGACAGAGTGCTGGAAGTAAAAGATAGGTAATTAATATAATCTAGGGAGGAAATGCAATATACCTTGTAATAGTATCATTAAACCTCACTGAGCTGCTGGAAACGATTTGTTAAAAATTAAACAAACAAGCAAACAAAAACCCAAAACAAAAAATAAATCTGCTCCTTGGCACTCCAAGTACTCGTTTATATTACATCAATCACAGCTAAATTGAAAAATAATGGCAGTTGAGGTATCATATTCTTTTTTAGACCTATTCACAGAGGGTGGGAAGGGGGGGAAGCCCTGGCATTCAGCATCTCCCTGGGCACAGGGATGGATGGTGTGAGGCTGAGCTGTGCTGTTGGCCTCAGGGTGGGGGTCTGGATCAGGATCAGTGAAGGGAACCAGGGTCAGGCCTGGCCATGGCCATCTCACAGCTCCATGCCAGGGAACCTCCAACCATGACCTGGCCATGGCCATCTCGCAGCTCCATGCCAGGGAACCTCCAACCATGGCCCCAGTAGGACAGGGCCACCCTTGGCTGCACTGGTCCTGAGCCAGCCCTGACCCTGAGAATCAAACATCCTGGAACATTCCTTGTCCTTCACAATTTACAAAGTTCCTTCCCAGATATATTATTGTATTCTGCTCCAAATACTGCTTTTTAATGGTGATACTTCATTGTGCTTTTCACCATTTATGTCAGCTATTTTTGAGGGGTTCCTGGCATTATGAATAGTTTAGTAACAGACTCACCAATTGTACCTTTATAATTAAAGGTGGAGTTCGATTAGCCCTTATCATATAGAAACCAATATGAAGGCTCCTGGGTTTAGTTTTGCTACTTTAATTCCAGTTGTCACTTCCCGTGTTACAGGAATTATTTTAATTTTATTATTAATGAAGTAAAATTGTGTGCTGTTTAGTAAATCTAATCCAAAAAGTACCGCTTATTCGGGAAAAAAATCCAGGCAAAATCAGGTAGTTTACCTTTTTTCTTTTTTTTATAAATAATTTCCAGACCTCCCACTGCTCAGGAATAAGGACATGAAATGCAGTAACAGAAAATAGTTGAAGTCTGCATGATGTTTTACTGGACTGAGGAGATTGCTTTCCTGTTTCCATTCTATCTGGTATAAACTGGAACCACCATTTGCATGCAAACTCTTTAGGTGTTTAATTCACAGAGTGAAATCTACCACTTTACTGAACACATTGCTAATATTCCTAGATCTATAGTTTCACGGGGAAAAAAAAAATCTTATGTTCTAATGCAAAATACAACCTTGAGCACTGGAAAATCTATGGAAATTGAAAAAACATTTATTTTAAAGATAGATTTCTATTGACTGCTGTTCTGTGCACTTTTATATCCTTTATTAGTAGGCAAAATACACTTCAGTGTTATGACAGATGCCTGTATCACTATCCTTATTTTCCTGAAGCATAACCGAGAAATTTCATAATGCAGTTTATTGCAGAGGTGGGAACAGAACACAGTTCCTAAATCAAAATAATAAGAGAAAAAGCACCACAATAGTGATTATAAAATAAAATAATGTAAAATCACATGGGTGCTACACTGCTGAGCTCTCCCCACATGCAGGTTAATGAGCTAACTAGTAGTCTAGAGAGCAATATGCAATTTGGTGCCCTTGGTCTCTCTGTCAAAAGAATACATAATTATTCTTTGCAAAATGGGACATCTTCAAAGAGAAAAATGAAGAGCTCTTCATCTTCCCACTCAGAGCCTAAATCCTTTTGGATTTGATGATTAGAGAGGGTTGGGAAAAGGAAATTGAGTTTAGATCCCATCATATTAAAGAAGCATTTGTCCTCAGTGGCCAACATTATTAGCAAATACAATGATCAGTATGGCACAAAAAAAAAGGGCCTCTATCAGCATTGCATTGTTTGGCAGTTTTCTGTTTAATACATGTTTTCTGCAAACACCTAAAAATACCATCTTGTTTTGTTAAGATGTTTGATAAGATGTCAAAGACTAGATACCTACGGTTTCCTGAGCAGATGATATGACTTTTAGAATATTTTTTCAGGATGTGAGAAATCTGTATTCAGTTCTTTCCATCTCAGATGATTTCTGCATCCACATCCACCTTAGAAGAGTTTCTTGCAGTTGCAAGTTGGAGGATTATCTCCTTTTCTGCTCTTCCAGTCTACAAAAGCATTTAAACATCTCTTAGTGCAGGAGCTGGGCCCACATGACACCTTACATGTCTTATCGCTGATTAAATACAGACTCATTTTCTAGCTCTCCAATGAATGTTTAGTATTGCATAAAAAATTTTCCTCAGGAGGTATTTGTACAAGACAGAGAGAGTGGCACTAGGCATGGAACAGAATCATTAGAGAGTTTTCCCTCTTGCCAAAGGGAGAGATCAGGAGAGCAAAAACCCCTGACATGTTGGTCACATAGATGACTGTCTTATCAGAAAATATTTGGATATAATGGTGGTAAGGGCAGTCTGAAAATCATACACTAACAGAATGCAGCTGGGAAGGACTTACCTGATATTTACCCAAAAGATGTTGAAAAGTTCAGAGATTCTGGACAATTGGATAAGTTTCTGGAAGGTAAGTCTTCCCTGAGTCATCCTGTTGATGACAAAATTACCATACCGGTTGAGTCAGGAAACAATACTTCCTCACCATTCCCTGGAGCAAGTACTTGCACACTAGAATTATACACTGCAAAGACAAAGAGAAGACACAAAGTAAGAATGTGGCATATGGAACTGCTGGTAGAAAAAGAGGATTTGTCTACCCTACAGATTCCCATGGCCTCAAACATCCTGGGACTGCATCTCTCTTGGTTCCCCTCACCAGACCTGATGCTGATCTCTACCCATGGGCCAAAGTTCCAGCCCTCTTTTGTCCTGACCCTGTCCCCAGGAAGGTGCTCAATGCCCGGTGCTGGGGCTGTCTCCATCTACTCTCTGCTGGGGACAGTGGGATGGACCCTGTCCCGATGCCCATGGGAAGCCCCCATCCCCTGACACCAGTTAGGGAGGTCATTGTTCCCAATTCTCCTGCCTTGCTGCAGAATCAGCACTTTGAATGCCATTACCAATACGTTTGCCTAACAGACTGTACTAGTGCAGGCACAACATGCCTTCATTGTAAAAGAGAGATTCCAAAGGGGATGGAAAAAGATATTTCATTTTGAGATGTAGTTTTGTTTTGATAATTTCATTTCCTTGATGTTATGTTATTGTGAAATATTAGAGTATTTAGATTGCAAAATAATAGCTGTTTCAAATAAATCAAACAAGAACATTTCCTGTGTGTATGTTGTCACTAATGGTACTCAAGGTCCTTGTTTTATCTCCTTGGTCTTGGCTTGCTCTTAAAAAGAAAAACCTTGCACCTATAACAGTTCTGACTCTCCGTCTTTCTCCTATTTCATCTTCCTCCAAGACACTTAAATTGGCCTGACAGTACCTTTAACAAGTAAGATAATGAGAGATGTATGAAAAGAAATTAATTTGAAGAATTTTAAGCATTCGTGGGTGTGCAGGTAAAATCCTACTTCAATTCCAGTTTAGTCTAAATAAACCAAGGAGCATAAAGGTATGTAGTTAGCTACTACAGGTGAACATCTTGTCCTGCCAGGGCCATTGTAAAGAGGGTAAACTGACCCATTAATCAAAATACCAAACATCTATCTAGAACTACAATTTTATAGTTGAGTGAATATACATAAATAGTCAATGAACGCAAACTGAATTAAAAACTGATGTATGGGTTTGTCCCTCTCAAAGTCATAGCACAGAGCTCACAATTTAGAGAAGAAATGAGCTGATTGTACCAGAAGTTTGTCAATTTGTCAGCAGCGATGGAGACTACACTGCTTCCAGTCTATACTGCTAGACGTGAAGATCTTTCTCTGCTCCCAGATGTCTGATTTGTTTTCCCTTAGGGCTTTCAAAGAATAAAGAACAGAGACTGTTCTATCTTGCTGCTTGTGAGAATACCTCTGTGGGCTGATCTTGTATTTTAACACCCTGTTGTATTCCCCCTGCATTTATTCAACATACAGAGGCTAAATTGGGAGAAAATGGCTTTCTTAAAACATCAAAACCTCGGTAGGCTTTGAACCCTTAAATAATATGGAAGATCACAAGAAGCCCATTCGAGTTAGAAGAATCTGCTTATCACCATGAATTATATCAGTACCATCTTTCTCTTTATTGCCCTCAGAGTGGGCAGAATCAAAGACAAAACGGCATAAAAAAATTACACCCTGTAGCCTGCTGATTTCTGCCTGCCATTTGTATGTTAAATCACCAGCAGCTGCCATGATCAGAAAGAGTGGTAGTCTGTGTTGGAGGGGATAAACATACATAGACAAAAATGAGAGCCTGGTTCCTTAAGGGAAGAAGGCAAAACAAAATAGAAATGGGACAGTATAGACAGTACAGGTGGTGAATGAATAACTAACAATATTGTACAAGGAATATGGGGCAAGTGCTTTATACGGATCCTGTACATATCTCGGTGCTTCTGTCTGCATTTACGTTGTGTATTGCTTCTCAAAAATTGAATAGAAAGTGCTTTTAAATGTCAGGCAGGTTTGGGTTTGTGTGCTTGTGTCATACAATAGCTACTACAATGAACAATGAGCAGAAGTTTGGAGTTTCAGAAGGTTGCAGCTAACTCTCCTATTTGGGGGATAACACCATCTGCTTCTTAGCACAGCGAGCTCACTTCCCTGAGACTTCAGCATGGAGCCACTGTTTGGTCACCTTTCTTTGGATGAACTGGGGAGAGACCACTCCTGTGGAACTGTCCCTTGGTCCATACTCAGGCTGAAGAATGGCTTCTTCACAACTAGGAAACCGAAAAGAAATTAGCTGTTGAATGTAATTTTTATCTAAAAATACTTCCTGGCTGTCATTGTTTAGGAATGGTATTCTCCACTTTAGTGTTGCCACTGAAACCACTCCAAACCATGTGCCCCTATCTCACTCCCCTCTCCCCCTCCCCTTCCCCCTGTGGCAGGCTGGAGAGGAGAATTGGAGGCACAAAAGGTAAAGATCACAGGTTGAGATAAGAACAACTTACTGGAAACACCAATGAGGTAAGAGAATGAACAGCAACAGCAACAATACTAATGACTAAACTGTAGAAGAGAGGTGAACAATTCACCTGCAAATGCTCACCACTATACAACCTGAGCCTGACAGTACCCGACTGTGCCATGCTACCCTGACCTGGAAGGAGCCCTTCCCCTGTGAAAATGACACTTAAGTGGTACAGAATAACCTCCAGGTCCTGGCCATGCCCCCTTCTGGATACTGCAAAATTAGCCCTGTCCTGGCCAGAACCAGGATGATATCTCCAGAGAATGATTT
Organism: Manacus candei; assembly: GCF_025592945.1. Taxonomy (NCBI): domain Eukaryota; kingdom Metazoa; phylum Chordata; class Aves; order Passeriformes; family Pipridae; genus Manacus; species Manacus candei. The sequence goes on along the minus strand of NW_026138156.1, from coordinate 1,515,685 downwards.
TAAAAATTTATGAGCAACCAGGGGTCAAAGGGTGTCAGGGGTACTCAGTGTTTTTCCAAAGCAAGTTACTACATTATATAAGAGCCCAATTCTTTTCTCCCACAATTATAGATGCAGCTTTTCCATCATCTTTCCTTCAACATTAAGCTTTCTTTGTTCAACAAACACAAGACGCATTTACAGATGTCTGCTGGGAAGGTACAGTGAATTTTTCTTCCTCCCTTAGCTGCATATTTATGCAATCCATGCTGAGCACTGTTTTGCAGGTAGGAACTTATGCATGAAACAGTGTTGAATTCCTCTTGTTTGTAGATTGGGTACCTTTCAACTGATGGAGTCTCATCTGATACATCTGTTAGCACTTCACTGGGAAGTGTCTTTCCTTGATGGCCTGTCACTCTGCAAGAAGGATCCTTCCCTTTTGTTCCTAATCTTTGCACAGCATTGCTTTCTCTTTGTTAGATGGATCACTTCTCCAGAATTCACAATCTTTAATAAACACATCATCGACAAAATGCTTTCATCTATTCTTTAGAGTTTTTAACATCTCTAGAAATTATTTTACTCCTTCTACATGTTTTGCATAAAGCTGTCAGCAAATCTGTTTACTTCGCTCTCAGAGAACTAAAGTTTTTGCTTTCTAAAAAAAACCCCACCTTTGTTCTTCTCCCAGCTCAGTAACTATTCATCAGATGGCTTGCACTCTTTGGTGGTGGTTTTTTAACCATTCACTGTGACAACTGAATTGATCATGCACAAACCCAGGGCTCAGATATCTCACTGGTATCAGTGCAGAGGAAAAATCTAAGATCCAGATTTTTATTATATGCAAAATACTTGCAGCAGAGTCTTGAATTTTTACATTTCAGTGTGAGTTACAAAGTATTACCATCCAATGTCCCCATAAAAATACACTTGGCATTCTGTAGTATATGTAAAAAAGTTACATGTATCATAAAAATTCTGCTTCATATTGTATGTGATTTGCTGATTAATGGAATTAATTCAATGAATCAGTACAAAAACAAAATATTCTTTCTTTCTCATGCTTGGGTGCAGACATCAGATTTTATTTATCAGTATTAGTAAAAAATTAGCACACAGGGCACCCACTTGTAACAGTTTAATTATTAAAGTCAATAGCAGGATTTAGACAACCAGAGGACCACAGGGGAAACTACCCAACAATGACAAGTGGGAGCCTAATCTGTGCGGTACTGAAGTTCGGTGTTACTTCATAAAAGGTGGGTAGAAAAGATGGCTTGGTGGCAGACGGTAAGCAGGGATGAAAAAAATTTAAGATTAGAGCTTTTCTCCACAGAAGTATTAAGTCTGGAATTTCAGTACTTGTGTAAGAACAGAGATCGGTCCAGGGACTCACAGACTTCAGAACTAATGAAGATAAAATGTTCAAGTTCAGGTGTGTCCGACCTTTTGGAACTTCACAGGTTTGAATTGTGGTTGCATGTCATAGCCTAGACTGATCCCATCCAAGTTTAGACATCGACATTAGGTGACCTCATTAAGATATGGCAGTAAGTTGATAAATAATACAGGAAAAGAGAGAATTGTATCAGGGAAAGTTGAAATTGAGGCAGCACTGAAATGACTTCTGGTGCTCCTTACCTGGCCAAGAGGCAGCTCAAGATAATGTAGACTCCAAATGTTGATACTTCATTTAGGGGTCAAAACTTCAATACAATAAACTCAATCTTGGGAGCCCCATCTTCTGAAGTTCCAAGGTAGAGAGTTCTCTGAAGAGTTCAGTTTTTCTCATTGGTGAGAGAAAGCTGTACTTTTTAAATCTTGGCTAAACTGAGTAGTGTGTTCACACACATAGATCAGATCATAGAATCATAGAATATCCTGAGTTGGAAGGGACCTAAAAGGACCATCAAAGTCCAAATCCTGGCCTTCCACAGGACAACCTCAGGAATCACACCATGTGCCTGAAAGCATTACCTAAAACACTTCTTGAACTCTGTCAGGCTTTGGGCTGTGACCACTTCCCTGGGGCACCTGCTCCAGTGCCAAAACACTCTAGGGTGAAGAACCTTTTACTCATCATGGCTGGGCTTCGTGAACGAAGATTTGGGAAGGCTCTATCCACATTTGTTACAGGCACGCTGGTGGCTTATGAGGCCAATACGTGACAGACATATCCGGTTGCAAAAGGCACAGCAGAAAGACTCCTTAGATGGTGTATTCTGCAAGACATGGTTCTTTCTGCATTGCCTTTTCTCCTCGAGAGTGATCCTGTGTGTGTTCTCAAAGGAGACAGCTGCGTTATAGATGGCGTGTCTCCAGACCTCCCGACTGGAGGCCAGAGTAGACCAGTTATGGTGATCAATATGGTCAAGGCTAAGATGTTTCAGGGAGTCCTTGTATCTTCTCTTTGGGGCTCCTCTCTTGCGGCAGCTGGTGGCAAGTTCACCATAGAGCAAGATCTTAGGGAGGCGGTGGTCCTTCATCCTGGAGACGTGCCCTGCCCAGTGCAGCTGTGTTCTCAGCAACATGGTCTCAATGCTTGTGACTGCTGCTTGTTCTGGAACAGATGTATTGGTCACATAATCTGACCAGTGGATGTTTAAGATTGAATGGAGGCAGCGTTGATAGAAGTGTTCCTTTTCCTTTTTAGAACCTTTTCCTAATACACAACTTAAACCTCCCTGACATGGCTTCATACCATTCCCTTGGGTCCACTTGGACCTTGTGGCTGAACGTTACCTTAAACAAACTCTTTTTGAACTAAACAAGAAACCCCCATTAAGAACTAGACCCTGCAGAAGCAGGGAGCAGACCTGATGCCAGTCTCCTTCCTGAACCGTGAGCCACCACTGGCAGCCACAAAACTCACAAGTTTACTCAGGAACTTTGTTCAGAAACTTTGTCCAGGCACACCCGGACACACAGACACACATACCCTCCCTCCCTCTCACCCCCCAGTGCCACCAGACTTTCAAAATCTTCCAGGAAGACTGTGTATGCCCAGAACTCTTCCAGAGGAGGTATTGGGCTGTTTACTTGAAGCAACAGGGTTATAAAAACCCCAATTTTTGATACATACATTGGCCCCCATCCCCAATGGACCAGGACTGTGTATCACAACCATGGACGACAATCATCCACACACTGCTGGAACCATGGGTGGTAATATTTCTCTATTTCTTCTTCTCTCTCTCTTTCTCTGTTTTTCCCTTTACAATTTTCCTCTCTTAGGGTGATCATACATGGCAGGATGTCTATACACCCCCTTTCCAATCTGTTACATTTTTTCTTGGTTTCAAAGCAGTTGTTCTAATAAAATGTGTTGTTATATCAGTTATTTAACATAATTTCACTTTAATCCACCACAAGGGATCCTTTAACAATCAACCTGGTTGCCCTGCCTTAGAGGTGGGTCACAACAGTTCTGCCACTGGTCACCAGAGAGAAGGGATCAGTTCCTGTCCCTCCACTTCCTCTTGTGAGAAAGCTGTCAACAGCTCTGAGGTCACTTCTTCTCCAGTCTCCTCAGTCTCCTCTTTTCCAGGCTGAATAAGCCACGTGACCTCCTCTGTTCCCCGTATGGCTTCCCTTCTAGACCCTTCACCATCTCCGTAGCCCTTTGGACGCTTTTTAATTGCTTCTAGTGGTTTAGCAATGGTATTCCCTAATTCAGTGTTCCCACTGAAACACTCCAAACCATGCGCTGCTCAGTCAGTCCCAAATCCCACTTCCCTTCCTCATGCAGCAGGACAGAAAGGAGAGTTGGAGGTACAAAAGGTAGAGATAATGGGTTGAGATAAGAACAATTTTCCTGAAAAAGGCAAATGAAATAAGCAGAACAAACAGTAACAGCAGCAATATTAATAACAGAGTGCACAAGAGAGGCGAATGATTCACAGGCAATTGCTCGCCACATGGAACCCAGTGCTACCCTGACCTCTCGCTTCACCACCTGCATGACTGTGAGGGACCCCTTCCATCCCTCCTCACTCCCTGCACATGATGTGAGGTGGTATAGAATAACCTCAGGGTTCTGGCCATGCCCTCGTGGCTACTGCAAAAATTAACCTTCTCCTGACTGGAACCAGGACATAACTCTATATCTCTGTGTGGCATATCCATCTCTGTGTAAGCGCTGCTTATAATGAAAACATCCCTGAATTATCAACACAAATCCAAAAACACAGCCCCACACAAGCTACTGTGAAGAAAATTAGCTCTACCCCAACCAAAACCAGCAGAAAATTTAATTTTTTTAAACGTCTCAATTGCTTCTGACCACTATTTTAAAATAGAAAATAGCAGCCAAAGTTTTAAAACAACAGAACCTCGAGCAGTTACTGCAGTTTATTATTAGCTTGGAAGAAAACAGAGCAGCGACTATTTCCCTAATTGTCCTTAAAGTCATTATTACATATGCAAGTACAATTTGGTACTCTCCAGAGTCTTTCCCTCATTACACTGTGTGATTCAGTAAATTACACGATTGTGATTAGTGCGGCAATGGGTGTCCAAGTGGTATCAGGCAACTACAGGGCTCCTTTTGCGGAGGTCAATTTAATTACATTGTGCATGACAGAAACCAGGCCAACTGAGTATTGCCTTTGCCACCAGCAATTGACACCTGAGTGTTAATGAGCTGGTAATTAAGAGCTGGCACAGACAGGCACATTTTAGTGTTTGGGACTGGGATTACCATATGCTTCAATGTCTCTATGCTAAAAGCCTGAAGTTATCCATTTTCTAAAAGATATAGGATTTTAAAATATAGGGAAATTCTGGCATTTGCAAATAACAAGCAAGAAAACACTTTTGATCAGGACTGAATGCTGCCTGTCATAAACTTCTGAGAAGTCTCCTCTTTCAACTTGTAATCATTTTACCAGCTTTTTATTTTTTGTAATACATGTTCACCTATACATGCTCATACTGCAATTGCCTATAGTCAAAAGAATGTTTTAAAGTAACATTGTTATTAATTTTAATACTGTCATTTGACCTAGAAAAATTTATCAGAGCTGAACCTGTATTGAAAAATCTTTCTTACAGTTCAGAAATTAATGCAATATTTTTCCCAAAGAAAAGAAAAAACGAAGTTGGTAAACGTTAACAGTCATACCTTTTATTACTAAGGGACTATAAATACAGAAATGTTAGTTGTACATTTCCTGGGTTTTTTTTAACTGATTTCCCTAAGTTGTTACAGTACCCTTGCCATTATTAAAATGAAATCTTGTGTTCCAGTGCCTTCACAACATAGCTTCACAAAAAAGTCATGTATCTCTGCATTTCTAGATATCCAGGGTGTAAGTTCTTGAATCTTTGGTGTCACTATTAGTATTAGTTTTAACTTTTTCAGAGGTTTTTCTCAACCAAACAATGATTACCAGGTTCTTCCTAGAAAAAGAGAAAGGCATGGGTTTGTCTGCAGCATGCCACCGAGGGAGGGTGGAATGGGAATGGCTGGCTGCTTTTGCAGAAGGTAGTGGGAGAGGCAAAAGGCAACTCTGCTGGAATGGCTTTCCCAGTGCCTTTATGCTCCTTTGAAAACAGTATCTACAGACTGTCCAAATTTATGAAGAAAGATGCTGATGAAGGAGGCTGACCTTAAGGAGAGCTGAAAAGTGACCGGCACAAAGGAGAGTGTGATGAGAAGTTGGGAGGGAGGAGGTGGGGAAGGAGACTGGAAAACTAGAGAGAAGGAAAAGCTTTGTGGTAGGGAAATGACCTCTGAAACATAATCCCAGAAACATAAACTCCAGAAGCATAATTTCCAGAAAACAGAATCCCAGGAAAATTAGAGTTTTGGAGAAGGAGAAGCCATGTAGTAGGTAAACCACCTCTGGAAAATAATCCCAGAAAATCAGTACTACATGGTTATGTTGCAAATATTCCAATTTTAATTTATTGTAATGTTCCTCAAGTTCTGTGACTCTTTGTAACTCAACTTTAAATTTAAAATAATATATATTTTTAACTGTCAGAGAGATTTTAAACCAAGTCCATAAACCGAGTAAGGTAAATCAAAAACACTCTGATGATTTTTAGCATTTTTATAAGTTTCCTGAGGTTAACTCTTCATGTTCAGCATAAGGAATGTTTATTGGGCTCTACAAGGGACCCTGGCTGTGTACCCCAGCCTGTAGCAAGCTTTAGAGCCATGGGTCCCTTGTAGCAGCTACAATATTTTCATGTACACAGACTGACTCAGAGCAGTGGCTTAGACAATTTTCTGGTGGCTTTGCGAATCCACAGAGTGTTCACATCGGGTGAAAAACATATTAACTTTACTGAATCTTAGTTGTGGGATTTACTCCTAATTTTCTTCTGTGAAGGAGTTTGCTATTTTTTTTTTAATACAGCTGAACCCTCTGCAGGACATACAGCCGTTTATATGCAGATTGCTATAATTATGCTTTGAAATAGCTTTGAATTCCCAGTGGCTTAAATGAGAACATGAAAGGGCAAATGTTAGGCTGAGCTGGAGGATATGAAAGTAGCATGTATGTCCGTCTAAAATGAGATATAAGGATGAACAGCAACACCAGCTCTTGACAAGTTATTGGAGGATCTTTTCAGCCATAGAGACTGTCTTGGGTGACACAGGAACTGTGCCTGGAGGTAGCTTATCAACTTACATTTTCCAACACTAAACCATGTCCCCAAATGCCACATCTACATGTTTTTTGAACACCTCCAGGGATGGTGATTCCACAACTTCCCTGGGCAGCCTGTTCCAATGCCTGATCACCATTTCAGTGAAGAAATTTTTCCTAGTACCCAAACTAAACCTCTCCTAGAGCAACTTAAGGCCATTTCCTCTTCTCCTATATTCCCTATTCCTGCTATTTTAGCAGCATAAATGCATTACGTTGTGAAAGTAGTTCCCTGCCCCATTATTGAATAGCCATGAAAATTCTTCCCATGAATGGAAATACCCCAGGTCCCTTCATAAGTAAATTGTTTCCTCATGTGCATGTTTTAATGCAGCCTGCTAGATTATGAGTATATATATTGCATTTTTGTTTAAAATGTATTCTCTATGGAATTGTTTAGGTGGGATTTTTTCCCCTATTCATGATAGGCTGAGAGAGTTGGATTTGTTAAGCCTGGAGCAGAGAAGGCTCTGGGGAGACCTTATAGCACCTTCCAGTACCTAAAGTGGCTAGAAGGGTTCTGGAGAGGGACTTTTTATAAGGGCATGTAGTGACAGGAAAAGGGGGAGTGGCTTTGAACTGAAAGAGGGTAGGCTTAGATTAGGAAGATTTCCCTGTAACAATTTAGGGAAATCAGATTAGGAAGAAAATCTTCGCAGTGAATTTGGTGTGCACTGGCACAGGTTGCCTAGAGAGGCTGTGGATGTCCCATGCCTGGAAGTGTTCAAGACCAGCTTGGATGGGTCTTAGAGCAACTTGATCTAGTGAATTTTTCTGTTTGGGGCTTTTTAAAACCTTCACTCTAGGTGACTCTATTTCTATTACCACTGGAAAGTCTTCAGGCCCACTCCTCTCTTTAATGGGGAGGTGTGGGATGAGCCACCCTGGAGGGGCAGGTGAGGGGAGATGGAAAGATGGGGGAGAAGGAAAGGCCTGATGGGGAGTTGAAGCCACAGTCAGGTGGGTCTGGCAGAGCGGAACAGAGTTGGTGGTGGGCAGGGCGAGATGGTGTTGGGGTCGGGGCAAGGCACATGGTGAGTCCCTAGAACAGAGCCTTGTCGGATGCTGCAGGGCTGGGCAGCATAGCCGAGTTGCTGTGGCTGAAAGCTTGAGCTCTGTTGTGATGTGTCAGTGTTCAAAGGCAATAAAAACAGTTTACAGAGTGGCAAGAGGAAATCTGGGCTCATGGGTGGCATCTGGGCTAGAGCTTCCCCTGCCGAGGAGGCTGGCTCAGCAGCGGGGGCGCGGCCGGCGCTATGTGCCCGTGCACCACAAAGGTGCCCTGCCCTTACCTGAGGCTTCAAAAACCCAACCAAACCCCCAGAAGACACCAAAACTCCACCAAGATGCCATAATCAGGGGACTGTCGTAGGCTTAGAGCACTGTAGGGAGATATTCTGGAGTGTTACTGCAGGTGGGTTTTCCTCCAAAGCAGTATCAAACATTGAACCTCAGCACTGGGGTGTTTTTTTGGTTGATAGACAGAAGCCAACTTCTGTGCTCTGCTTATTGGTATGGCTCTAAAAATAGAGGCGTAATGAATAATGAAACAGAGTTGAGCAGAAAATAACTACTGTGGAGGTAATATTTTCAGAATCTTGAAATTCTCTTTGTATATTGATGAAAGCTTTTTTATTTTTTTAAAGGGTGAAACAGTAGGAGGTTTGCTTTGGCTAATACAGGTTGAAATCTAAGAACTTAACTTGCTCTGCCATGTTAGACTGGTGGTGATTGTATACAAGTTTTAGAAGTATCCACTCCTTCTTTTTCATTCAACCTCCATGAAAAACCTCTGCCTTGATCTAGCCAGTTTGAAGACTTTAATATATAGACAAGTTGAAAACCTTCATTTTCCTCCAGTACTTGAAAATTAACTTGAACCTCTCATTTCAGAGGCTACAAAGGAACAAAGAGAAGACTGAACACACACTAGGATTTGGTTGTGCTATAGCTAGATATGTTTAACTGCTACTGTTATTGGATTGTTTGTTGTTTGGTATAGCTTGGAGATGGAACAGAAAATTGTGGTAGTTCTAGATGTTTGACATGGGTTTAAATACTTTACAGACATTAATAATGTTACTCTTGGATGGATAAACTGTTTAGAGCAGTCCACAAACTTTTTTCCTTTTGTGTCTGTAACAGTGAAAGAAAAAAGCAAACCCAACATATAAGTATGTATTTATAAATTATGCATGTGCACTACTGAGCTAATACATTATGGACATTATAAAACATACACAAATATAGAAATGAAAAAAGATAAGGTAAAAAAGGAACAATCCTATTTCCTTCACCTCTTTCTCTGTATTCCAATTCTTCACTAGATTATCAGCCTCATGAGGTCAAATATCTTAATTCAAATTCACTGGCAGTGAGAACTGAATTATTTGGCTTGGAAATACTTAATGAACTTAGTTATACCCTTTACTGATTCTCTTTGCTATGATTGTTATCTTGCAACTGCTTCTAGAGTTCAAGTTTTGTGAAGGCAAGGAAAGTTTTAATGAAGTTCTTAGATTGTAGTCATAGCTGAAAACTTGGATATTTTTAGTTTTTTGAAGGGGTCTTGAGATCAAGACCTATTAATTTCTGGGGCACTGGACACGAGTTTGAGTGTTGAAGTTTGGGAATATGTTCCACTTTCATTTTTAGGTGCTAGTTTTTTTCTCTGCTGCTAGCTGTACTTCTGCAATGAAAAAAAGTGACAAGAACACCAGTGTGAACAATACGTTTTCTTCCCTGTAACCAACAAATTTCTGGCAATAGAAAAAGAGAGAGAACTTAGTGAGAAATATGATTTTTCTGGTAAGATCTCATATCTTAGAATTATTGGTTTGTCTTTTGCTTTTAGTCAAGGAAATTATATTAAATAAAAAAAGTTGTCCTTGGCCTACCACTTCAGAAAATTGCATGAAAATCCTCATGGAAATGAGAAGGCAGTAGATCGTATGTTTTCATTCTGAAAGTGAATCCTTGCTCCCAGCCGATGCATAGCTTCGCTCACCCGGTCAAATGAAAGTTCACAGAATCACAGAATCCATTAGGGTGCAAAAGGCCTCTGAGATAGAGTCCAACCTTTGACTGAGCACCACCATGTTGACTATCCCATGGCACTAAGTGCCACATCCAGTCTTTTCTGAAACACTTCCAGAGATGGTGACAGCACCACCTCCCTGGGCAGCCCATTCCAGTGCTTGACAACCCTCTCTGTGAAGAAATTTCTCCTAATATGCAAGTGTAGCAACTCTAACCATTGTTGTGCAGACAATAATGTAGCAAAGAATAGATTTACCATGAAACACAATACCTGCTGCAGACAAATTACTAAGAAACTAACTTTAGGAGAAGTTTAGCTGATATGCTTTAAGATGAGTAATTAAGAAGGAATATTTCCGTGTTCAGTAGCTCATTGGTCCTATAACCTCATGAAGAACAGCTGTTGTGTTCAGTGTGTACTTTAACGGGTTAAAATCCAAAGGGGCAATAGCCCCTGTCCACTCTAATGCAGTGCAGGGATTCCTTGAGCCTAGCTCAGGTGTCTCCAGCATGAGATTCCGCCCTCAGAAATGAGTTTTCCTCCTCGTCGCCCGGGATAGATGCAAACCTGTGCTGTAGTTGCTGTTTTATTTCTGGGACCTGAGCTGGTGTCTTTGCAGGGCAGTACCCTGGGCTGACCTGTTTGAGATTTTCAACTGAGATGTACAAATGGGTGTCTGCACACAGTATGGCTCCTGACAGGTTCTGCTTAGTTAAATAATCATTGCAGAGTCTTTATGGAGTATGTAGAGCATGTTAAAAACTGGATTCCAGAATGGAATGAACATCAGACATCTGCAGTTAACTGACAGTGAAAAAGAGAATGCCAGTGTCAATTTTTTATTTATTCATTACATCGGAAATCTGGAAAACAAGGTTCTCATTTAGGCAATTATGCAAACTGGCATTGAGTTCAGATGTGTAAATTGTAAGAGGTAAAATTTCAGAAAAGAGGTTAAGTCTTGGTGTTTGGAGTAGGGCAGTCAGGGTGTATAACAAATGTTGTGCTGATGAGGCAAGCTGAATGTAACATTAAGTGTATGTAATATTAAGTTGTGGCTGCACAGGGAAGGGAAACTGTGTATGGTGTCCTGGAAGCTGCTGCACTCTAGGACATATTTTACTTTCCCTGGCAAGAGAGAGAGGGAGAAATGTCTCCTATCCTAATGTGCTCAGACTGGGGAAGGCTCTGGTAAACAGAGTGAAGTGGTCAGCTAGTGAGAGAGGCAGCAAGAGGAAACCCTGCTTTCAGGAGGGAGCTGCTGGCCATGCCCAACTTAAGGAGCAGGGACAGATTTTAAAGACCTAAGAGAGGTTTGTCTGATGTCTGCTCAACTTGAGAAAGGGTTGAAAGCTGTTGGGCTAGTAATCAGGACTGTGAGGGACCCCTTCCCTTATTTCAGGGATGTGAGTAGAGGGAGAGAAATGTTCCCAGCACCTCAGCACTTTGTTAATCTGATAACCCACTGGATTTAATTTTTTTCCTGCTTTTGTGCTCTCTTGTAAATGTTATCTTGGTGCATTCTGATACAATACTGTTTGAGTCTCTGAACCTGTTCTCTTTGAAGAAGCATGAAAGGCTTAGGCAGCCCCCTCTCCAAGTTTTGTTGAGCTCAAGTCTGAGTATGGTTCTCGATTTTGTTTCAACCTAGTCTCTTTCCTTTAAAGTGGAGAAGAAATTTGAATGGAGGGATGTGAGATAATTTCTTTCAATAGCAAAGATGCATACTTTGAAATTTAAGTTAGAGATACTTGGACATTTAATTCTTGTTATGTAGGGGGGTTATGTGTTCTGGTCCATAAAAGTCTTGTTTTTCTTTATTTAAGAAAAAGGCTACTTTTAAATTGCCTACAGGTTTCTTTTCCATTCATAGAGGGTAAGGTTTCTGAACTTGTCTGATCAAAATAACCTCACTTAATTTGAAAGAAATTGCATTTCATACTGCTGTTTTTAAAGCACCTGGTTATCGTGGTTGCATACAATAAAACTGCTGCTTAAAAGTCTTTTTCTGTGAAAATGCCTTTAATCATGCTGGGGAGAAAATTATTTTCCCTAGTGCTCTCTTCTTGCTTAATATGTATCTCCCCCACCACTTTTGTGAGGCAAATGTGCGTAAACAAACATGCCATTGGACGGTTCAAGAAGCTATTTAATGATTGCAGCCCTTACCCACCCTTTTGATGGTTAAGATTATATTTACATTTTGGGGATGCTACACTGATGGCTGTGTTGGCTGATGTACTGCATCTCACTCTTCAGTGATTTATTTCTTTGAAAATCAGTGCTTGAGAGCTGTCTGTGTATAAATGAAGGCAAATGCCAAGACTGAAGCTCTTCATTACTTACCCTCTTACAAGAAAATACTAGCAGGTGGGTTGGTAAGTACCCCTCACGGAGTGGTCTCCAATGGGCTCAGTCCCAAGGCCTGCAGGCAATTAATTTCGTAATGCACCTGAGACTTAAGATGCTGACCTGTAGCACATGGGGTGCTGTTCATCCCTTGAACCTCTTCCTGTTTCTTACAGATGCAGTAGAATAAATGAGCAAATGTTGGATTTTGGTGACTGAAGTAACACCATGGTAATTTTACATTAGACTGATTTCTTTTTTTTTAGGCAGAAGAAATAGATATGTAAGCTCTCAAGCTTATATTCTGATCCTTTCTTACTCTTTTTTAGCAACAATAAACATATCTAAATCTGAGGTCTTGACTCCCTCTGCTTAAATTCCTCTCATCTCTCTCCTATCTTCATTTGTTTTTGAGAAACCATCCTTCCTTCCACTTTGAGTCATAAGATTAGATTATTTTTGACATGAAAGCTGTTTCTCTAGTGAGAGGCAAGAGGCAGGTTCATGCCTCCACTGATCCACAAACCAACATTCCTTTGAAACACAGCTGTGTAGGTTAACAAGGTACCCTCTGCAGACTTACCCAGAAGCATTCAAGGTTGTGAAATGCTTATGACTTACTTAGCTTCATCCTTTTGTAGGTTGGGATCCACTAGTTTTGTTCATTTTGGTATCTCAGGATACCACGGTAAACCGTGGTACTCAGTGATTCAGATCCTGGCTACAAGCATTTGAAAGAGTGTACATGTGTTTGTGCGTGAGTTACGTGACTTAGGATATTTCACTCATAACTGTTCCCTGAAGAAATTGGACTAAAATGCTACTTAATGAATTAGGTTACATGCTATGAATTGTACAGCATTCAGAACAGTACAGGACAGACTTCCAGGTGCTGTTAGGAGCATTCCTCATCACACTGAACCTTGATTCTCTTGGAACCACATGTTTTTCATCCAGGAATTATGGGCTTAGAGGAGTCTGTTTCATCAGTCCCTAAAATAGGCAGCCCTGCCTGCTACTCTGTGACTGCTGGGGGTTAAATCATCCCCTGCTCTCTTTTTGAATCTCTCACATGTCTGTCTGGGATGGTATTGCCTTCAAGATCTGTCACTCCTTTGAAAGCCTGTCTTCCCTCAGCATTTCACACTCGTGTATGGCTGGGTGGTGATTGCTCTTTGGTGCTTCTTGGGGTGAGCTGGGTTTCAATTGATGACCAAATTGACTTTTCATGCGCAAATTTGGGCATGGCAGTGAAGAATTACTTCTGAGATTTGCAATAAATATGATTAGCAATTATTGTACAGCTAGGAGACAGATGGAAGAAAATTGTTAGTCTAGATGGGGAAGTACATTCCGTTTCTTCCTCCGTTGCTACTGGTGAGGTGAACAAGTAGCATCTGCCTGTGGATCACTTACATTGTTTCATTCCATGAGCAAGGAGGACCTGAGAAGCCCATCAGTACCAGCAAGACTTTGGGTGACTTGATGCATAGTTTCTGTAAAAGTTAATGGTGGTAGTTTGAAAAGTTTGTTTTTAAAACGCTTTTCTATGATATATAATCTTTTAAAACTCTCAGTTTACAAAGATAAAATTTATAAAACATTAAAAGTGAAGTTCTTCACAGTGACTATTCCAGACTGACTTTAGGGAGAATTGCAGAAAACATGAAAGCTAACCAGATAAATATTAAAGTCTTTTTCATGGGTTTCATTACATACCGGATGAAAAATGAGAAGATAACACTTTTTTTTTTTTATATTTGGTCAGCTGGATTTTGGTTAACATGGAAGGGACTAAACTTTAAGAATAGTGTTTTCCTTGAAAGGAGGAAAAAAGTGGTAAGCTTCCTTCCCTGCAATATTGAATCTAAACTGTAACTAGCAGTGCTAGCAAAATAGCAAAACAGAAAGAGAAGAGAGTGACAGGAGTATCCTGTGTCATTCAGTAAGATAATGTGGATTTCAGAGTGTATTTGCACAGATAGCAGTACAGCTTTTTAAGAAAAAAGTTGTCTTATATTCATTCACAGTTTATTCTTAACTCTCTAGACATCTGAAGAACCTGATCCTGCATACTATTACTTTGTATATTAAATTTGAAGTTCAGTGTTTCATTTCTGGTACAAGTTTGAATTATATAATTGTTTTGAAATAAGCTTTAGCTGAATATGATTTGAGCTGAATCACTTGTGAGGAACAAAAGAGATGATTACTATACCTCAAAAGTATGAAAGACTCACAGTGGGGCAAAGAAGGCAGTAGTGTGCTCGGAACAAATATGTATCTATTTGGCATTGCAGAAGTATTATAGAAGGAGAACAGTTGGGAATTTTTTTATGTAACCATAAAACACCTCCTATCCCAGAAAACATGCTGGACTGAAAGAAGTTGCAAGTTATTTAATATGACAGAACAGAAATCTAGCTGCTGTTGAAAACAGAAGGTGAAAACACAGAATGGACGGGTGATATTTAATGAACAGTAGCAGTGTATTATTTAACATCAGAAAAGGATCCATATAGCCAGATTAAAGACAGATGACCTTTTTAGAGTTTAGTTAACCTTTTGGTCACTTTTGAGAGTTATCACTTATGAAGATAAAGGTCAAGCTGGAGCTTGGTCTTCATATATTATTTTTTCCTGCAATGAAAGGTATGCCTTTCTTTTATGCTTTCTTAAGGAGCTGTAGGAGTCACTCAGTTTAACAAGAGTAGTGTGTGGAATGCTTTTATATTTTTCTAATCCTTGTCAAAATGATTTTGAAGGGGAAATCCTTTTGTACTAAGTGGATAGTCCTTGATCTTTAATCTTTTCAGTATCTTCCTTTTAGTGTAAAAAAAGGATTGTGAAAGAGATTAATACTTTATATAAATTGATGCATTACTTCTGAAATAAACATAATTGCTCCAAGTTGCACCAAGTAGTCTTTGTTTTTGGGTGGGAAGAAAGGCAAAATTTTTTGCCCAAGAACTCCATAATAAAACCCAGCAACTGTAGTACAGTTCTCTGTGAGTTAATAGGCATACAGACTCCTGATTAACCAATTGTTTGTGAACATGGCACACTGGTTTATAGCTACTCCAAAGAAGTCCGTGGTCAGTCCTTTAGTAGGAAACCTGTGTAATAGTTGCTGAATCCAACAGGTTATTGGTTTTGTGTTGGTTTTTCTTTGGTTTTGTATTTCTTTTACTTGTATCCTGTAGTTCAGCGTTTATGCAGAGGCTTACTTCAGAGTGCTGTTTGACTAGTTTCAAATTTTAGGTTGCTGTTACAGATGGGCAGAATACTTTCTGAATTTTGTAAGGTTAATTTCATCTACCCTTTTTTAGCTGACATAGTCAGGATCAAAATGAAATGAAGTTTTGCATCACACAGGAAACAGATGCCTATATGACTAAGTATCCAAACATTTGTCTTTGTGGTTTCTGTGGAAGTTTAATAGTTCTCTGAATTGCATAGCCAGGGAAGAGGGACTACAGGTGAGAGATACTAAAGCTACCACTTGTGCTTTTCTTTCTGCCTCTCATGAGAACAGCAGATAGGGACTGTCACTGGTTTTGAATATATAGATTACAATGTATAGAAAATAAAGAACTGTTCTGCAAGTGCAAATATCTCACAATGACCAGTTTTCTTTTCTTTTTTTTTTTTTTTCTGGAACTTCAACTGAACATTTGCAGTAATCAAATAAGTCTTATGCTAACATTAATTTTAGCGAAAGTTTTACAGAATTGAGTAGGAAAATAACTCTTCCACCAACCCACTTGGAACACTGTGCAGGTTGTGGTGTTCTGTGTGTTACACAAGAAGTGGCCAAGTGAAAGTGCTTTCAGGTTGGCTTGTAGAATCATAGAATCATTAAAGTTGGAAAAGACCTCAAAGATAATTGAGTTCAACTTTTGACCAACCACCACCATGTCAACTAAACCATGGCACCATGGCAAGTACAGCATCCAGTTGTTTCTTGAACACCTCCGGGGTGATGACTCCACTCCCTGGGCAGCCCATTCCAATGCTTTACTGCCCTTTCCATGAGGAAATTCCTCCTACTGTCCAACCTGAACTTCCCCTGACATAGCTTGAGACCATTTTCTCTTGTCCTGTTGCTTGTTACCTGTGAGAAAAGGCCAACCCCCACCTGGCTGCAACCTCCTTTCAGGGAGTTGTAGAGAGCAATAAGGTCTCTCCTGAGCCTCCTTTTCTCAGGCTAAACAACTCATTAAGCTCAGTCACTCCTCATATGACGCTCTCCAGACTCTTCACCATTGCCCTTTTCTGGATGTGCTCCAGCACCTCAATGTCTTTCTTTCAGTGGGAGACTCAGAACTAGACACAGCACTCAAGGTGTGGCCTCACCAATGCTGAGTGCAGAAGGACAACCACTCCCCTGGTCCTGCTGGTCACACTATTCCTGATACAGGCCAGGATGCCATTCGCCTTCTTGTCCACCTGGGCACACTGCTGGGTCATGTTCAGCCAGGTGTCAACGAGGACCTCCAGGTCCTTTTCTGCTGGACTGCTTTCCAGCCATCCTTTCCTCAACCTGTAATGATGCATGTGCTTGTTGTGACCAAAATATTTTTAACTTGAAATCTTAAACCTCCTCCACTAAAAACCCAAACAAAACCAGAAACTCAAGCACATACAGTATATATAACATGAGTAAAAGAAATAGTGTTACAGGTTATGTGTGTGTTGACTCCTTATAGAATTGGAGACACAATGTGTATTGCATGGATATGGATTCGGAGGTTAAGAATACAGGAAGGCCTGAAGGCTACTTGTTCTTGCCTTCACTCAATCATTAACAAGGCTGACTAAGAGAAAGACCTGATTGTCTTTGCACTGCTAGACCAGGTCTAACCAAGGATCTTTCTACCCTGCCCCCCAGAGCTTGCAGCATTCACTGAGGAGGCACAAAGAATGCATTGCATGGAATTCACACTGCTACACTTGACCAGCACCTCACCATCTGGCAGCTGTGTCTAGGCAGTCACACTGTAGTGGTTACACTAATTCTCTGCAAATTGTTCAAGTATCAGATTTGCTGTTTTTTGGGCAGTGACTTCCAAAATTTTGATGAAAATTTGCATTAATTACTTTTAACTTCATTTAAACTTCCTTCGTGATGACTCTACTGGGGGCTCTGGTTCTTTGCCCTTGCCCTGATGTAGAAGAGAGTAAATCTCCTCTTCAGCATCTTTATGCAATGTGTAATTTTGTAGGCTACTGCTTTGTCTCCCCTAGTTTTCCAATGGCAAACTAATCTACTTAATCCCTTTCTAAAGAAGATTTTCCCATACCTTTGATTATCTTCACAACATTCTGCATATTTTCTACTTTTTTGATCTTTCTGAAATGGAATTAATAGAATTGTATGCAATATGAGTTCATAAATGCATGTGTGGTCTTTTGGAGAGATCTTGATGCTTTTTGGTTTACTATTCCTTTCCTAATAATTTCAAGCCTTCCATTTGTCTGCTTTTTAATAGTTAATTGTAGTGTTTTTCCTCAGTGGTAACTCTCTCCTTAAGTGTTTGTGTGAGGCAGAAACCAACTTTTTTCTCCATGTGATTCCTTGCATTCATCTTTGTCTTCACCCATCTGCTTAAGGTACTTTTCAAGCTGTCACAGTAATCCTCAGCTCTGTAACTATAAACTCTGTATCCCACTGTCCTTTCTCTTCATATATCTTCTTCCTCTCTGCCCTGTCTTGATCACTTGAGTGCACTGAACACTTAAGAACCATATATATATTTCAAGGAGTGTCTTAGCAACTGCTTTGAAAGGACAATTTATTTTTTTGATTAATAAGTGATCAAAAGATAGGAAATGAATGGTGGGATCTTCTCTCATCTAATTACAACTCAGTTTCTTTAGGATATTTTAATGAGGATTTGTGAAAAAAGCTTCTAGGAAACATGAGTATACTTTATTGACAAGATTATCCCTGTGTTCCATGACCCCTTTGAAGGGCTTCAACTTGAACTGAGAAGTGATTTCTTATCCTAAACAAATCACTCCTCTTTTCCTGTTTTGTGTTCTTGTCTGCTAATTTCCTTTTTTCTAATGGGTTTTACTTGTTGCTTTGCACACAAGGGATGGATTACAATTTACTGTTCTC